>NC_091982.1:62321106-62921106 GCF_044704955.1 Pristiophorus japonicus
CGCTGCACTGTCGGAGCGGCAGTGCTGAGGGAGTGCCGCGTTGTCGGAGGGGCAGTACTGAGGGAGCACTGTACTGTCGGAGGGGCAGTACTGAGAGAGCGCTGCACTGTCATAGGTGCCATCTTTTGGATCATGAACTTATGAAGTGCCTTGCTTGAATGGATTGTGCGATTGTAATTGGACCGAAACACTGCAGCACCAAGTAAATTCATGCCCCAGTACACAAGAACTGAAATGACCCTTTGATGAAAAACAATACGAGGCTGATAATTAGATATGTCCAATTTCCATATAAATAGGTTCTCTGTAGTTGCATTATTCTGGGTTTGAAATCTAAACATTAACAAAACAAAATGATACAGCGTCCTTTAGCTTCCACTGTGGCATTTTAAATCGCTGACCTATGTCGGTTTCCAATCCGGCTACACCTCGATTTTAAAATGGTCATCCTTGTGTTCAAATCCCTCCATGGCCTTGCCCCTCCCTATCTCTGTAACCTCCTCAGCCTGACAACCCCCGAGATCTCAGCACTTCTCCAATTCTGCCCTCTTGCATCTCCCTGATTATAATCGCTCCAATTGGCAGCCATGCCTTCAGCTGCCTGGGCCCTAAGCTCTGGAACTCCCTCCCTAAACCTCTCCACCTCTGACTCTCTGAACTTTTAAGATGTTCCTTAAAACCTACCACTTTGTCCAAGCTTTTGGTCATCTGCCCCAATATCTCCTTATGCAGCTCGGCGTGCAATTTTGTTTGATAATCACTCCTGTAAGGAAGCACCTTGGCATGTTTTACTACATTAGAGTTGCTGTATAAATATAAGTTGTTGTTATTCATCCAAGCAGAAAACTATGGAGTTTTAGGACAGCTGAATTCCTGTTTAAGATTAACAATTTTTTTGGAAAGACAGTAATTAATACTCAGAGGATCACAGGCCAGTGTGGAGCATTGCATTTTAGGAGTTGCATGGGTTGACATGAATCCATATGCAATGTCTGTAATCTATAGCGTTGGATAAAACACACTTACAAATGTCTGCCAATATTAGGTACAAATGCAGCTTAATTTTTTGTTTATTCATTGCTATTTCCAAACAGACAAGCGATATATTTGCTTTATTCACATAAACAGCTTTGTCCAAAAGCTTAATATAATATAATCCTAAAGCACATAAGGAGGCCATTCAGCTCATCATGCCTGCTCTTTGAACAGAGATAATAGGAACAGCAACAGAAAAAAATCAAAGAGCAAGGTATTATTTAAATGGAGAAAAATTGCAAAGTGCTGTAGTACAGTGGGACCTGGAGGTACTTGTGCATGAAACACAAAAGGTTAGTATGCAGGTACAGCAAGTGATCAGGAAGGCCAATGGAATCTTGGCCTTTATTGCAAAGGGGATGGAATATAAAAGAAGGGAAGTCTTGCTACAGTTGTACACGATATTGGTGAGGCCACATCTGGAATACTGTGTCCAGATTTGGTTCCCATATTTACGAAAGGATATACGTGCTTTGGAGGCAGAGAAGGTTCACGAGGTTGATTCCGGAGATAAGGGGGTTGACTTATGAGGAAGGTTGAATAGGTTGGGCCTCTACACATTGGAATTCAGAAGAATGAGAGGTGATCTTATCGAAACGTATAAGATTAACGTATAAGACTACGTGTGCAGGAAGTGTGTCCGTCTCCAGCTCCTGACGGATCGCGTTGCAGAGCTAGAGCTGCAGGTGGATTCACTCTGGAGCATGCACAATGCTGCGAATGATGTGAATAGCACATTTAGTGAGTTGGTCTTACCACAGGTAAAGGGTCCACAGCTAGATAGGGAATGGAAGACCAACAGGAAGAGTAGTGCAGGGGTCCCCTGTGGTCATCCCCCTGCAAAAGAGATACACCGCTTTGGGTACTGTTGAGGGGGATGACTCATCAGGGGAGAGCAGCAGCAGCCAAGTTCATGGCACCGTGGCTGGCTCTTCTGCATCGGAGGGCAGGAAAATGAATAGGAGAGCGATAGTGATAGGGGATTCAATTGTAAGGGGAATAGATAGGCGTTTCTGCGGCCGCAACCGAGACTCCAGGATGGTATGTTGCCTCTCTGGTGCAAGGGTCAAGGAGTGGGTGCAGGACATTCTAAAAAGGGAGGGTGAACAGCCAGTTGTCGTGATGCATATAGGTACCAACGATATAGGTAAAAAAGGGATGAGGTCTTACGAGACGAATTTAGGGAGCTAGGAGTTAAATTAAAAAGTAGGACCTCAAAAGTAGTAATCTCAGGATTGCTACCAGTGCCATGTGCTAGTCAGAGTAGGAATCGCAGGATAGCGCAGATGAATACGTGGTTTGAGAAATGGTGCAGAAGGGAGGGATTCAAATTCCTGGGACATTGGAACCGGTTCTGGGGGAGGTGGGACCAGTACAAACCGGACGGTCTGCATCTGGGCAGGATCGGAACCAATGTCCAAGGGGGAGTGTTTGCTTGTGCTTTTGGGGAGGAGTTAAACAAATATGGCAGGGGGATGGGAATCTATGCAGGGAGACAGAGGGAAATAGAAGGAGGGCAGAAACGAAAGATAGAAAGGAGAACAGTAAAAGTGAAGGGCAGAGAAACCCAAGGCAAAAAGCAAAAAGGGCCACATTACAGCAAGATTCAAAAGGGGCAAAGTGTGTTAAAAAGACAAGCCTGAAGGCTCTGTGCCTCAATGCGAGGAGTATTCGGAATAAGGTGGATGAATTAACTGCGCAAATAGCAGTTAACGGATACGATGTGATTGGCATCACGGAGACATGGCTCCAGGGTGACCAAGGCTGGGAACTCAACATCCAAGGGTATTCAGCATTTAGGAAGGATTGATAGAAAGGAAAAGGAGGTGGGGTGGCATTGCTGGTTAAAGAGGAAATCAATGCAATTTTAAGGAAGGACATTAGCCTGGATGATGTGGAATCAGTTTGGGTGGAGCTGCGGAATTCCGAAGGGCAGAAAACGCTAGTGGCAGTTGTGTATAGACCACCAAATAGTAGTAGTGAGGTTGGGGACAGCATCAAAGAAGAAATAGGGGATGTGTGCAATAAAGGTGTAGCAGTAATCATGGGCGACTTTAATCTGCATATAGATTGGGCTAACCTAACTGGTAGCAATGCGGTGGAGGAGGATTTCCTGGAGTGTATTAGGGATAGTTTTCTTGACCAATATGTCGAGGAACCAACCAGGGAGCTGGCCATCCTAGACTGGGTGATGTGTAATGAGAATGGACTAATTAGCAATCTTATTATGCGAGGCCCTTTGTGGAAAAGTGACCATAATATGGTAGAATTCCTTATTAAGATGGAGAGTGACAAAGTTAATTCGGAAACTAGGGTCCTGAACTTAAGGAAAGGTAACTTCGACGGTATGAGGTGTGAATTGGCTAGAATAGACTGGCAAAGGATACTTAAAGGGTTGACGGTTGATGAGCAATGGCAAATATTTAAAGATCACATGGATGAACTTCAGCAATTGTACATCCCTGTCTGGAGTAACAATAAAATGTGGAAGGTGGCTCAACCGTGGTTAACAAGGAAAATTAAGGATAGTGTTAAAACCAAGGAAGAGGCATATAAATTGGCTAGAAAAAGCAACAAACCTGAGGACTGGGAGAAATTTAGAATTCAACAGGGGAGGACTAAGGGTTTAATTAAGAAGGGGAAAATAGAGTATGAGAGGAAGCTTGCAGGGAACATAAAAACCGACTGCAAAAGCTTTTATAAATATGTGAAGAGAAAGAGATTAGTAAAGACAAACGTAGGTCCCTTGTAGTCGGATTCAGGTGAATTTATAATGGGGAACAAAGAAATGGCAGACCAATTGAACCAATACTTCGGTTCTGTCTTCACAAAGGAAGATACAAATAACCTTCCGAATGTACTCGGGGACAGTGGGTCTAGTGAGAAGAGGAACTGAAAGATATCCTTATTAGGCGGGAAATTGTGTTAGGGAAATTGATGGGATTGAAGGCCGATAAATCCCCGGGGCCTGATAGTCTGCATCCCAGAGTACTTAAGGAAGTGGCCCTCGAAATAGTGGATGCATTGGATGCAATCTATTGACTCTGGATCAGTTCCTATGGACTGGAGGAGAGCTAATGTAACGCCACTTTTTAAAAAAGGAGGGAGAGAGAAAGCAGGTAATTATAGACTGGTGAGCCTGACATCAGTAGTGGGGAAAATGTTGGAATCAATTATTAAAGATGAAATAGCAGCCCATTTGGAAAGCAGTGACAGGATCGGACCGAGTCAGCATGGATTTATGAAAGAAAAATCATGCTTGACGAATCTTCTGGAATTTTTTGAGGATGTAACTAGCAGAGTGGACAAGGGAGAACCAGTGGTTGTGGTGTATTTGGACTTTCAAAAGGCTTTTGACAAGGTCCCGCACAAGAGATTGGTGTACAAAATCAAAGCACATGGTATTGGGGGTAATGTACTGACATGGATAGAGAACTGGTTGGCAGACAGGAAGCAGAGAGTCGGGATAAACGGGTCCTTTTCAGAATGGCAGGCAGTTACTAGTAGGGTGCCGCAGGGCTCAGTGCTGGGACCCCAGTTCTTTACAATATACATTAACGATTTGGATGAAGGAATAGAGTGGTAATATCTCCAAGTTTGCGGATGACACTAAACTGTGTGGCGGTGTGAGCTGTGAGGAGGACGCTAAGAGGCTGCAGGGTGACTTGGACAGGTTAGGTGACTGGGCAAATACATGGCAGATGCAGTATAATGTGGATAAATGTGAGGTTATCCATTTTGGGGGCAAAAACACGAAGGCAGAATATTATCTGAATGGTGGCAGGCTAGAAAAAGGGGCGGTGCAACGAGACCTGGGTGGCATGGTTCATCAGTCACTGAAAGTGGGCAAGCAGGTACAGCAGGCGGTAAAGAAGGCAAATGGTATGTTGGCCTTCATAGCTAGGGATTTGAATATAGGAGCAGGGAGATCTTACTGCAGTTGTACAGGGCCTTAGTGAGGCCTCACCTAGAATATTGTGTTCAGTTTTCGTCTCCTAGTCTGAGGAAGGACGTTCTTGCTATTGAGGGAGTGCAGCCAAGGTTCACCAGCCTGATTCCCGGGATGGCTGGGTTGTCATATGAGGAGAGACTGGATCAACTGGGCCTTTATTCATTGGCATTTAGAAGGATGAGAGGGGATCTCATAGAAACATACAAGATTCTGACTGGACTGGACAGGTTCGATGCGGGAAGAATGTTCTCAATGTTGGGGAAGTCCAGAACCAGGGGACATAGTCTTAGGATAAGGGGTAGGCCATTTAGGACTGAGATGAGGTGAAACTTATTCACTCAGAGTTGTTGACATGTGGAATTCCCTACCGCAGAGAGTTGTTGATGCCAGTTCATTGGATGTATTCAAGAGGGAGTTAGATATGGCCCTTACGGTTAAGGGGATCAAGGGGTATGGAGAGAAAGCAGGAAAGGAGTACTGAAGGAATGATCAGCCATGATCTTATTGAATGGCGGTGCAGGCTCGAAGGGCTGAATGGCCTATGCCTGCACCTATTTTCTATGTTTCTATGTTTCTAACAGGCCAATTAGCCCTGTTGGATTGAATGGCAGGTTTCTGTGCTGTAAATTATCGATAATTCTCCGCTGGTTCAGTTGTTCATTGAAGCATGACTTATTCAATGTTTTCATTCTAGAAAGGTCAATAGTAATGTTGGACTGGAGGAGATCAAAAAATAGCGTGTGTTCTGGCCATGGGGCATGGGTGGGATTTGAAAATGAGTGACAGGAAGCGGGGGGGTGAGAAATTCATATTGTTTGCACCTCTTGTTAGCGTTCCTGGAGGGTGCAAATGATTTCTCGCCGGGGCACGGGGCCGCTATCACCTCCCACAAAATTCCGCGGGAGATGGCGGAGAGGGAAACCGGTCAGGCCCCGGGCTGCTGCGTCGGTGACGGCAACATCATTGCCGTGCGCAGCCCGCCATTTTCACCCGGTAGCGAAAGGTCGGTAGCGCCCCATGAGGCTGCCATGGGCGATGTTTGAGCCGCCCCCGCGGGTCGCGGGCCTGGCCGCATTCCGCACGGCAAAAATTAAAGGGGAGGTGCGCCGCGCCGTTTCTTTTCCATGGCCAACTTCCCGGTCACGGCCTTGCCTGGTCGAATTGCCTTTAACGGAAGGGGAGGGCCCTGAACTCCCGCCAACGCTTCCACGGAATCCAATAGGGCTGAAATCCGTGACGAGCTTATATTCAGTACACCGCCCCCCTCTCCCCCGAAACCATTGGCCAGCTCTTGCTGGGCAATTTATGCTGCTCCGTACGATTGCTTCGTACAACCAGCAAATTGCCCTCAGCCTTCCCGATATTTTTAAGGTTTGCAGGATTTACAAGTTAATTGTCCATTAGACTCGCCGCAGAAAGTTAGGGCTCATAATTTACAGCGTAGGTACATTGTTAACAAATTAATAATTGCTAATGCAATGCCAATCTCAGCTTACACTCCCTGTGTAGTACTGAAGGAGCGCCGCACTGTCGCAGGTGCCGTCTTTCAGCTGAGATGTTAAACCAAGGCCCTGTCTGTTCTCTCAGGTGGATGTAAAAGATCCCGTGGCACTATTTCGAAGAAGAGCAGGGAGTTCTCCCTCGTGTCCGGGCCAATATTTATCCCTCAATCAATATAACAAAAAACAGATTATCTGATCATTATCACATTGCTGTTTGTGGGAGCTTGCTGTGCGCAAATTGGCTGCCGAGTTTCCTACATTACAACAGTGACTACACTCCAAAAGTACTTCATTGTCTGTAAAGCGCTTTTTGATGTCCGGTGGTCGTGAAATGCGCTATATAAATGCAAGTCTTTCTTTCTTCTTTCTTTTCTCATGATTAAAGAGACAGACTGTTGGTCCCGTCACTCACTGAGGTCCCAGATGCCCGAACCACGCCGTAATCAGCTTGCATTTCCTGCAAGTTACAGGGTAAAAAAAATTTGAGCTAAAATGTGCAGGAGAAAGTCGAATAACGATGCCCCGCTCCATGCCCGCTCCAGCAAGATCCCGCCCAATATTTATGTTGCAATTATACTACAGTCGTAGGGTCATTGCAAAATGGTTTTTCTTCATTTTGCCAGTATAGTGGTAGCACAAGTCCAAAGTCAGGGGTCCTGAGTGAAGCTTTGCTCCAGAGTTAAGTTGGGCCTTGACTCCTAGAGGTAATTTAACAAATTTGCAATCCCGTCAATCATCTTCACCCAGTGAGGGAAGGGCAGCGGGCGTATTGAGAATTCAGACAGAGAAGACAGTGCAACCTGCTGGAGTTTGGAGGACAACTTACAATTTATAACGTCCCAAGGCGCATCACAGGAGCGATTATCAAACACAATTTGACAGCCACATAAGGAGATATTGGGACAGGTGGCCAAGAGCTTGATCAAAGGGGTTGCTTTTAAGGAACATCTTAAAGGAGAAGAAAGAGTTGGTGAGGCTGAGATGTTTAAGGAGGACATTCCAGAGCTTCGGGCTCAGACAGTTGAAGGCATGGCCACCCATGGTGGAGCGAAGGAGATTGGCTATGTGCAAAAGGTCAGAAGTGAAGGATTGCAGAGGTTTTGGAGGAGATGTAAGAAAGGAAATACATTTGCAGTGAATCTACAATTATAGTGCAAATTCAACCTTAATTGGCCATTTTGGGATTTGCTTTAAATCTTCAGTCTGTATGTTTCCCATCATCTCCAGTATTTGTGTCTTCTCCCCCATGTGATTCTCAGACTGCCGTGTTGCTACCTGAAAACATGAAGATACTGTTCAATTTAGATTAATACCCTGTTTCTTTAATTGACTTATCTGTTTAATTGCTCAAACCTTTCAGGTTATCGTGGCATGCAATTAAGGAGAACCCACTATGCTGCAATATCAGGATTTCCTTGCGGCTTCAGTAATAAAAATTCTGCACTCTGTTAAGTATAACCACAGGAGACATTGCTGAAGTGGAAACCATTAGCAAGTTCATCATGCTGGTTGACGAGGAGGTTAGTAATGATGAGGCAGCACTTGATGCCTGCCTCTGGTACAAAATCTGTGGCATGGGAATGCATTCAGAACCTATTGCATTGTTGGTTTTCCTGCAGGATCTTGCTCTCATAGTTACATCAGTTTTTTTTTAATTCATCCACCGGATCTGGGCGTCGCTGAAAAAGTCAGCATTTATTGCCCATCCCTAATTGCCCTCAAGAAGGTGATGATATGAAGGTGATGATGAGCCGCCTTCTTGACAACCAGATGTGTTGCTACGTGATTTCAGAGGACTGTTAAGAGTCAATCACATTGTTGTGGGTCATAAGAACGTATGAAATAGGGGCAGGAGTCAGCCATACGGCCCCTCGAGTCTTCTCCATCATTCGGTCAGAGCATGGCTAATCTTCAACCTCAACTCCATTGGTGGAGGGGTCTATTATGAGGGAGCATAGTTTTAAGGTGGTTGGTAGAAGGTTTAGAGGGGATTTGAGGCAGGGCTTCTTTATGCCAAGGGTTGTGGTGGTCTGGAACTCGTTACCTGGAGGAGTCGTGGATGCAGAAACCTTTGCCACTTTTAAAAGGTGGTTGGATGGGCACTTGAAGTGCCGTAACCTGCAGGGTTACGGACCTAGAGCTTGTAATTGGGTTTAGACTGCATAACCTCATGTTGGCCGGCGCAGATATGATGGTAAGTACTGCAGGAAATTGAATATGGCCAGGGTCATCTCCTGGACTAGTTTTGATGGCCTGAATGGGTCGGAGAGGAATTTTCCCATATTTCCTTCTCCCCAAATTGGCCTGGGTTTTTATCTGCTTTTTGCCTCTCCCAGGAGAGCACATGGCTCCGGTTGGGGTGGAGTGTAGAATGTTTTAGTGTAAGGGGTGTCGCAGTTGTATGGGGCGGACTGGTTGGACTCGGTGCTCTTTACCTTTCTGCCATTGTTCATTGTTCATAGGTTTATATGTAACCTTTAGTGCTGCTGACCGAGGGCCGTGCGGCTCTTTGTCGGCCGGCGCGGACACGATGGGCTGAAATGGCCTCCTTCTGCGCTGTAAATTTCTATGTTTCTATGTTCCAATTCCACTTTCCTGCACTATTCCTGCAGTGTATTTAGGCACCTTTAGTAATGACTCCATGAGGCAGGGTATGATACTTAAACTGTGTAGATCTGTAGTCCTTTATTTGCAGCTCCTGAGGGAGGACAACAAGCTGTGAATTCCTTTTTATACTGGGTTACCTGAAGTGTGCAGGTAACCCTTGGGTCTCCAGCAGCAGCAACCTCTGGTGTACAGGTAAAGTATGTACAGTGTAAGGTACATTCAGTGTTGCATAACAGTGTTACAGACATCACACAGTAAACAGGCATGCATACACAACAATTCCCATATCGCTCGATTCCCATAGTGTCCAAAAATCTATCGATCTCTTACTTAAATATACTCACTGGCTGAGCCTCCACTGCCCTCTTGGATAGAGAGTTCCAAAGATTCACCACCCTCTGAGTAAAGAAATTTCTCCTCATCTCAGTCCTAAATGGCCAATGCCTTATTCTGAGACTGTGACCCTGATTGTAGACTCCCTAGCCTGGGGAAATATCCTCCCTGCATCTATCCTGTCAAGCCCTGTAAGAATTTTATATATTTCAATGAGATCACCTTTCAGTCTTCTGAACTCCAGAGAATATAGGCCTAGCCTCCTCAATCTCTCCTTGTAAGATAATCCACCTAATCCAGGAATCAATCTGGTGACACTTTGTTGCACTCTTTCTTTTGCAAGTATATCCTTCCTTGGGTAAGGAGACCAAAACTGTACACAATACTCCAGGTGCGGTCTCACCAGGACCCTATATAATTACAGTCTCGGGTCACATATAGGCCAGACTGGGCAAGGACCTGAGATTTCTTTCCCTAATGGACATTCGTGAACCAGATGGGTTTCTACAAAAATCTGCTAGTTTCACGGTCACCAGTACTGATGCTAGCTTTTTATTCCAGATTTATTTAATTAACTGTAGTTAAATTCCCCATCCCTTGGGTATTTGAACTCATGTTTACAGATCATTAGCCCAGGTCTCTGAAGTATTAGTTCAGTAACGTAACCACTATGCTACCGTTCCTGTTCTGGTGTCAGTCGTGGCTTAGTGGATAATGTGCTTGCCTCAAAGTCAGAAAGTTTTGAGTTCTCCAGAGCCATGATCCAGGCTGATGTTCCAGTGCAGTGCTGAGGGAGCACTGCACTGGCGGAGATGCCATCTTTCAGATGAGGTGTTAAACCAGGGCCCTGTCTGCTCTCTGAGGATATAAAATATCCCATCGTTGAACAAGAGCAGGGAAATTCCCCCATGTTCAACAGTTCTGAAGAAGGGTCATTGACCTGAAACGTTAACTCTGTTTCTCTCTAAACAGATGCTACCTGACCCACTGAGTATTTCCAGCTATTTCTGTTTTCATCTCAGCTCTCTCAGGTGGACGGCAGAGATCCCATGGCACTATTTCGAAGAAGAGCAGGGGAGTTATCCTGGCCAATATTTATCACTCAAACAACATCACTAAAAACAAATTATCTGGTTATTATCACACTGCTGTGTGTGGGAGCTTGTGCGCAAATTGGCTGCTACGTTTCTTACATTACAACAGTGACTACCCATCAAAAGAACTTATAGAGACATAGAAACATAGAAAATAGGTGCAGGATTAGGCCATTCGGCCCTTTGAGCACGCACCACCATTAAATATGATCATGGCTGATCATGCAACTTCAGTACCCCATTCCTGCTTTCTCTCCATACCCCTTGATCCCTTTAGCCGTAAGGGCCACATCTAACTCCCTTTTGAATATATCCAATGAACTGACCGCAACAAATTTCTGTGGTAGAAAATTCCACAGGTTCACAATTCTCTGAGTGAAAAAGTTTCTCCTCAGCTCGGAACTAAATGGCTTACCCCTTATCCTTAGACTGTGACCCCTGGTTCTGGACTTCCCAACATCGGACACATTCTTCCTGCATCTAAGCTGTCCAATCCCATCAGAATTTGATATGTTTCTATGAGATCCCCTCTCATTTTTCTAAATTTCAGTGAATATAAGCCTAGTCAATCCAATTTTTCTTCATAGGTCAGTCCTGCCATCCTGGGAATCAGTTTGATGAACCTTTGCTGCACTCTCTCAATATCAAGAATGTCCTTCCTCAGAGTAGGATACCAAAACTGCACAATACTCAAGGTGTGGCCTCACCAAGGCCCTGTACAACTGAAGTAAGACCTTCCTGCTCCTATACTCAAATCCTCTCGCTATGAAGGCCAACATGCCATTTGCCTTCTTCACCGCCTGCTGTACCTGCATGCCAACTTTCAATGACTGACTGATGTACCATGACACCCACGTCTCGTTGCACCTCCCCTTTTCCTAATCTGTCACCGTTCAGATAATATTCTGCCTTCCTGTTTTTGCCACCAAAGTGGATAACCTCACATTTATCCACATTATACTGCATCTGCCATGTATTTGCCCACTCACCTAACCTATCCAAGTCACCTTGCTGCCTCTTAGTGTCCTCCTCACAGCTCACACCACCAGCCAGCTTAGTGTCATTTGCAAACTTGGAGATATTACGCTGAATTCCTTCATTTAATCATTCATATATATTGTGAATAGCTGGGGTCCCAGCACTGTATTGGCTTCATTGACTGTAATGCGTGTTGGACCATCCTGAGGTAGTGAAGGGTGCTATAAATGTAAATAAATTCACATAACATTAGGTTATTGTTGCTCGTACCGAACTTGTCTCCATTCCTATATCCAGGATGTGGCACACAGACATGTACTTGTAGATTCTTGACTATTGATCAGTTTGTGGGAGGTTGCTGTGCGCAAATTGGTTGCTGCATTTCCTCCATTCAGGCAGAGAGGGGAGTTTCCATTGTATATACAGTATTGTATTAGTGAAGCACTGAAAGTAATATTGATGATTAAATGGCCTCACTCAATTGCATCCACTATATACGAAGAGAAGGCAACTCCTTGAACACTTGCTACATAATGGATTAGGTACATTAAGTATGCGCAGTGTACACCTCTATCATCTTTTGTGCAATGCTTCCCTCTCTACATGGATTCAGGAATTGCCTATTAACAAACATATCCGGGGGCGGGGCATTGCTGATTAAATCATCTCTCCCCCCTCTGTACGACAGATCAGGCATTGCCAATTAGCTAGCATACCTGTGGGCCCTGCTAATTAAATCACACTGCTGACTTGCCAAGTCACCTTCCTTGCCCTTCGAGAAATGGGCAGAGCTGAAACACTCTCAACACCGCTTGACTAATTCTCTGAGTCACAAAATAATGCCATGCCAAACGACCTTATACATAAACTAAAAGTACATGTTGAATTTGCTGGGGGGTAAATTGGGCTTTGGGCAAATAGTGTAATACAGGCAAGGGTCAAGTCAAATGAAATTAAAATCACCATAAGCAGTCCCTCGGAATCGAGGAAGACTTGCTTCCATTCTAAAAATGAGTCATTGGGTGGCTGAACAGTCCATGTCACATGGACAGATAGTCGTTGAGGGAAGGGATGGGTGGGACAGGTTTGCCGTACACTCTTTCCGCTGCCTGCGCTTGCTTTCTGCATGCTCTTGGTATGAGACCTGAGGTGCTCAGTGCCCTCCCGGATGCACTTCCTCCACTTAGAGCGGTCTTTGGCCAGGGACTCCCAGGTGTTAGTGGGGATGTTGCACTTTATCAGGGAGGCTTTGAGGGTGTCCTTGTGTGGTTTCCACTGCCCACCTTTGGCTCGTTTGCCGTGGACGAGTTCCGAGTAGAGCACTTGCTTTGGGAGTCTCGTATCTGGCATGCGAACAATGTGGCCTGCCCAGCGGAGCTGATCAAGTGTGGTCTGTGCTTCAATGCTGGGGATGTTGGCCTGGTCGAGGACGCTAATGTTGGTGCGTCTGTCCTCCCAGGGGATTTGTAGGATCTTGCGGAGACATCGATGGTGGTATTTCTCCAGCGACTTGAGGTGTCTACTGTACATGGTCCATGTCTCTGAGCTATACAGGAGGGCGGGTATTACGACAGCCCTGTAGACCATGAGTTTGATGGCAGATTTGAGGGCCTGATCTTCAAACACTCTTTTCCTCAGGCGGCCGAAGGCTTCACTGGCGCACTGGAGGCGGTGTTGAATCTCGTCGGCAATGTCTGGTCTTGTTGATAAGAGGCTCCCGAGGTATGGGAAATGGTCCACGTTGTTTAAGGCCGCGCCGTGGATCTTGATGACTGGGGGGCCATGCTGTGCGTCAGGGACATGCTAGTGGAGGACCATTGTCTTACGGATGTTTAGCATAAGGCCCATGCTTTCGTACCCCTCAGTAAATACGTCGACTATGACGATATCAGATGGGCCTCTACTCCTTCAGCAACGACTCAACAGCTCCTTCCCCATTGGTGACCTGGCCTCTTCTCCTCCTCCAGCACGTGGTGAGGACCATGGCTGTGATCACCCTGACCTCCCACTCTGAACTCCAGAAATTAAAATGGGGGAGAGATGTATAACGGGAGGCTGATCCAACATCACACCAAATCAAAATTAACCCCTGGTTTTTGTTACATCTTGCTTGTTAAGTGACAATAATGCAACTTTGCAACTTGACATTACAATGGACAAAAGATAATTCTCCTATAAGTTGTGTTTTGACAAGAAAGAAATACTTACATTAATATAGCACATTTCACGATCATCATCATCATAGGCACTCCCTCGAAATCGAGGAAGACTTGCTTCCACTCAAAAAGTGAGTTCTCAGGTGACTGAACAGTCCAATATGTGAATTACAGTCTCTGTCACAGGTGGGACAGACAGTGGTTGAAGGAAAGCGTGGGTGGGGAGTCTGGTTTGCCGCACGCTCCTTCCGCTGTCTGCGCTTGTTTTCTGCCTGCTCTCGGAGACAAGACTCGAGGTGCTCAGTGCCCTCCCGGATGCTCTTCCTCCACTCAGGGCGGTCTTTGGCCAGTGACTCCCAGGTGTCGGTGGGGATGTTGCACTTTATCAGGGAGGCTTTGAGGGTGTCGTTGAAATGTTTCCTCTGCCCACCTGGGGTTCGCTTGCTGTGTGGAGGTTCCGAGTAGAGGCTTGCTTTGGGAGTCTTGTCTCGGGCATGCGAACAATGTGGCCCGCCCAACGGAGCTGGTCGAATGTGGTCAGTGCTTCGATGCTGGGGATGTTGGCCTGATCGGGAACACTGATGTAGGTGCATCTATCCTCCCAGGGGATTTGCAGAATCTTGCAAATGTATAATGTAATGTGGGAAACGCGGCAGCCAATTTGCACAAAGCAAGCTCCCATAAATAGCAATGTGATAATGACCAGATAATCTGTTTTAAGTGATGTTGGTTGAGGGATAAATATTGAGCAGGACATTGGGGATAACTCACATGCTCCTCTTTAAAATAGCACTGTGGGATTTACATCCACCAGAGAGGGCCTCAGTTTGAAGTCTCAGCCAAAGGATGACTCCCTCAGAACTGCACTAAAGGAGTGTCAGCCGAGATTTTGGTGCTCAAGTCTCTGGAATGGGACTTGAACCCACAACCATCTGACACAGAGGCAAGGGTGCTACCCACTGAGCCACGACTGACACGGTCCTGATTAACTTATTGGCTGGGAATTTGCGTAGCGGCTCGGCTGGCGGCGGGAGCATCCATCAGGTGGGAGTTCGTGCGTCAGTCATGGAAGTCCCACCCCCATCCCCAAGCGGAATTGGGGTTACCGTCCGCAAGAGGAAGTGGATTACAAAAAGACGCGCTCCACTTCCTCTCTGGGAGCGCTAAGTAGGCGGAAGCAGAGGGAGCGGGACGGACGGGGCTACGCACTGTGCCACGTAGTGCCGCCATGTGGAAGAGGCACTCACCTTCATCGAAGGAGAGGGTTTTCTGCAGAGCCATAGCCGGACCACCGGGGAGCGGAGAGCCGGGCTGGAGATCGCGGCATGGACCCCGCGTTAAAAGAGGCATCAGGCTGCGATAGGTAAATCGGATGGTTTCTTATTTACACGCACGCCAGCTCACCTTTAACTAGTGCAAGCGGCCTGCTGCCATGTACGCGGCTCCTGAAGCTATCGCAGTCCTCGCCCGGCAGTGTTGGGGGCGATATTTAATTTTTGCTCCGGGATGATAATGAGGCGCTGCTCACGGTGATGTTGTCGACATCGCCGGCGCAGCAGAGCGGGTCACTACCGGTTACCGCTACAGTTAAACCCCCCCGGGATTTAGCGGGATTTTTTAGCGGTGCCGCGCCCAGTTGAAAAGTCATTTGCGCCCCGTTAGCGCTCCCCAGAGGCGTTAACGGCTCCAATTCCTCCCCATTGTGTGTGTGTTAGTTTGCAGCATAGTGCAGTGGTTCTATACAGTATTTGATATTTAGTTCAGAATTCAGCACACTCGAGAATAAACATGCTGGCCTGGAACCTGGATGGCGGCGTGCCTGTTTATCATGCGCTAAACGGACACCTAAACATTCAATATGCCAGGCAGAAAACGCTCGCTCATTGTGAGCTGGAAATGGGCCATATTGGTAAAGGCTAGAATATAGGAGCCTGGGACCCACACCTGAATTTGGCATTAGCACCTTGACACATTGCAGTAAGGGGCAAGTGTTAGTTTGGGTCCCCTTCTACAATATTGTTTTGCCCTGAGGAAGCGTTCAGGAAAGACAAGTCACCATGCGGTCTATCAGGTGGCCCTTAAAGGGACTCCGGCAGGCCACAACCAACAAAGTCAGTATTTACAATATATTTACCTGCATGCTCCTCCATATTCAAACCACGCCAGCCTCTGCCAATCACTCAGTCAGTCATAGGCAGTCCTTCGAAATCGAGGAAGACTCGCTTCCACTCCAAAAGTGAGTTCTCAGGTGACTGTACAGTCCAATAGAGGAATTACAATCTCTATCACAGGTGGGACAGGCAGTCGTTGGAGGGAAGAGTGGGTGGAACTGGTTTGCCGCATGCTCCTTCCGCTGCCTGCGCTTGTTTTCTGCGACGAGACTTGAGGTGTTCAGCACCCTCCCGGATGCTCTTCCTCCACTTAGGATGGTCTTTGGCCAGGAACTCCCAGGTGTCGGTGGAGATGTTGCAAAGGAGGCTTTGAGGCCGTCCTTGAAATGTTTCCTCTGCCCACCTGAGGCTCGCTTGCCATGTAGGAGCTCTGAGTCGAGCGCTTGCTTTTGGGAGTCTTGTGTCGACCATGCGAACAATGTGGCCTGCCCAACGGAGCTGGTCGAGAGTGGTCAGTGCTTCAATTCTGGGGTGTTGGCCTGACCGGCGTTGGTGCATCTGTCCACCCAGGGGATTTGCAGGATCTTGCGGAGAAATTGTTGGTGGTATTTCTCTTGTGATTTGAGGTGTCTACTGTACATGGTCCACGTCTCTGAGCCACACCAGTGCTGCTGCTGCCATCCCACCTTCCCCAATTGTACCATCGACCACACCAAATTCCGCCGCTCGCCACTTCACCTCCCCCTCTCCCTATCTCCTTTAAGAGTTTACCTGAGGGCCACTGCCAGTGATGTCAAGGCTCGAACCTCAATGCCGCTTCTGCGGGGAGTTGTCCGGGGGATGGCCCATTTAATGTCCCCAGCCCGTCAGCTCAATTATAATGAGGATCGAGGACCAATATAAGGTGTACCTTGGACCCCTCCATTAAGGTGCAGGGCCCCTGTGCATCCACTTCTGGCTGCTAACTAATTTTTCCCTCTCTATGTTCATGCATGAGTAAATAATAAGTCTTGGAGGTTATATTTGTAACTGCTTAAAATAGATTGCATTGACTGGTTATTAGTTAGATTGTATTGATAGTATTGATTGGGTATCAGTTAGATTGTTCTGATAGTATTGATAGGGTATCAGTTAGATTGCATTGATTGTATTGATTGGGTATCAGTTAGATTGTATTGATAGAAATGATAGCATATCAGCTTGGCTCAGTTAGCAGCAGTTTTACTGCAGTTTCAGAACTCGGAAGGTTCTGGGTTAAAGCGCTGCTCTACTATTTCTTCACCTATGTAATACTCCAGTGTAGTACTGAGAGAGTGCTGTCTCTTGGGATATGATAGCTGTTCAGGTAAATGTTAGAAAATCCCAAGCAACAGTTGAAGAAGAAGCAACAGGGTGTCCTGAACAGCATTAACACCACCAATATCTGAGTAACTGCTCCATACTCCATGTGCTGTTTGAATCGCCGTGCTGTGTGCAATTGGGTGTTTGCCTGTCCCCTTCAAAACAAGCTCATTTTTGGGGGGACATTTAGAAGATGTAGTAAAGATGTGGTAAATGAAAGAACGTTCTCTCTTCAAGTTCAATGATTGCCATTTATTTTTCTGTACCCAGAACCGATTGTTTGATTCTAGACTGCTTCCCAGCTAGCCCCAGATGTACATCAAGCTGAACAGTTGCTTGACACAAAACATTGTGGTTGGTATAAAATCATTGCACCTTATTTGTGATTTTACTTGCTCTCAAGTTGTTTTAGTCTCTGTTGACTGTCTGCCATTTGAACATTGTCAGTCGTGGCTCAGTGAGTAGCACACTTGTCTCTGAGTCAGAAGGTTGTGGGTTCAAACCCCACTCCAGAGACATGAACACAAACTCCAGTGATGAGGTGGTGGTGTTGTCTTTTGGATGAAATGTTAAACCGGGGCACCATCTGCTGCTCTCTCTTACGTGTATGTAAAAGATCCCACGGCACTATTTTAAAGCCGAGCAGGGGAGTTATCCCCGGTGTCCTGCGCCAATATTTATCCCTCAATCAACATCACTAAAACGGATTATCTGGTCATTATCACATTGCTGTTTGTGGGAGCTTGCTCTGCGCAAATTGGCTGCCCCGTTTCTGACATTACAACAGTGTCTACACTTCAAAAATATTGCATTGACTGTAGAGCACTTTGGGACATCATAAGGTTGTGAAAGGTGCTATATAAATGCAAGTTCTTCCTTCCAGGTCACAAGTGTTATCTTTTGCAGTGCTTAAAAATGGAGCATAGTGATCGACTGAACATTGTGCATTGTAATTCAGTTGGCGATATTCACGTGAGAGGCTGTAATATGCAATGGGGCTGTGACCAAGGGTCCCTGTCAGTAAGCCACTGCCATTGGATGATTGCTTTATTGTTTGGAGCTAGACAATGATCGCTGAAGACTGAAAACAGCCTCAAAGGTAGATTGCTGTCTGCTATGGCGAAGTAGGTAGCACTTACCGTACACAAATTGGCTGCAGCGTTTTCTACATTACAACTCAATTGGCTGTAAAGCGGCAATGGGATATCCCGAAATCCTAGAAGGTACTCTAGCAATGCAAGTTCTTTCTTTCTGTTCGGGCATCACTGAAGACTGGAGTCTGCCAATATGACACAGGTCACTGAGAAAAAGCTTAGCCGTTGAAGGGTTTGACTTATGGCCTTACGGTGCTGCACTGTTGGAGGAGCTATCTTTCAGATGAGGTGTTAAACCGAGTGTGCCCTTTGCCCATTCAGGAGGCTGCACAAGATGCAGGGTAATGTTCTAAAGAGGATCAGTCGAGTTCTGCTGGCGTCTGACTCACCACCATCAGTAAACACAGATCAACTGGTCATTCACCACGTTAATGTTTTAAGGATCTTGCTATGCATAGATTAGTTGCCACGAACAACAGTGTCTGCACTTCAAAGAGTAACTCACTGGATACCTACAAGACATCCCGAGGATATGATTATGATCAACTACTATTTAAACACTCGTCCCCTCTTTTCTTTCTATCCTTTGCCCATGGGGATACTTTACGTCAAGCTTGGGAACTCTTTGGGAACTACTTGGTACTCCTTCACGGCAAGCGAGCCCTAGGTGGACAGAGGACACGTTTCAAGGTCACCCTCAAAGCCTCCCGAAAAAGTGCAACATCCCCACCGACATTTGTCCCTGGACAAAGACCGGATTAAGTGGAGGAAGAGCATCCGGGAGGGCGCTGAGCACCTCGAGTCTCGTCACCGAGCGCATGCAGAAAGCAAGCGCAGGCAGCAGAAGGAGCGTGCGGCAAACCAGTCCCACCTATCCTTTCCCTCAATGACTGCCTGTGACAGGGACTGTGGCTCTCGTATTGGATTGTTCAGCCACCTGAGGACTCATATATTTTTAGAGTGGAAGCAAGTCTTCCTCGATTCCGAGGGACTGCCGCGCTGCTCAACCAATCATCAGAAAGAAGGATATCTTACACTGCCAGACTGCAGCCGGCAGCGTAAGAAAGAAATGTGACTCAAAGCTGGCGCACTTTGAGGATACATGAAAAAAGCGGGGCAGAGGGAACACAGTCGAAGATGACAGCAATAATGCAGCTAGAGCTATAGAATGCTGCGACTGTCACTTTGTAGAAGTTTATTTCACAGCAGTATGGCAAATGGCAAAGAGCTAATAAAACTCTGGTCTTTAAAAATGATTGCAAGCACAATCCTGCAAAATAAAGGTTTGCCACTTTCGTCGCACAGCCATGGAAGAACCAGGGAAGAGTTTGGAAACAGGATACTAAAATGCGAAGATAATTGCCTGGATCACAGTAAACAAACTCTCTTCTCAGTAATTGTAGTTCTAATTGGGTCTCTTATGAACACAGAATTCTCCAGAAATTGTTAGTGTGAGTCCCGCATTATTAATAATAATATGAGCAATGGTGCAGCAGGGAGGGATTCAAATTCCTGGGGCATTGGAACCGGTTCTGGGGGAGGTGGGACCAGTACAATCCGGACGGTCTGCACCTGGGCAGAATCGGAACCAATGTCCTCGGGGGAGTGTTTGCTAGTGCTGTTGGGGAGGAGTTAAACTAATATGGCAGGGGGATGGGAACCAATGCAGGGAGATAGAGGGAAACAAAAAGGAGGCAAAAACAAAAGACAGAAAGGAGATGAGGAAAAGTGGAGGGCAGAGAAACCCAAGGCAAAGAACAAAAAGGGCCATTGTACAGCAAAATTCTAAAAGGACAGAGGGTTTTCAAAAAACAAGCCTAAAGGCTTTGTGTCTTAATGCAAGGAGTATCCGCAATAAGGTGGATGAATTAACTGTGCAAATAGATGTTAACAAATATGATGTGATTGGGATTACGGAGACGTGGCTCCAGGATGAGCAGGGCTGGGAACTCAACATCCAGGGGTATTCAACATTCAGGAAGGATAGAATAAAAGGAAAAGGAGGTGGGGTAGCATTGCTAGTTAAGGAGGAGATTAAGGCAATAGTTAGGAAGGACATTAGCTTGGATGATGTGGAATCTATATGGGTAGAGCTGCAGAACACCAAAGGGCAAAAAACGTTAGTGGGAGTTGTGTACAGACCTCCAAACAGTAGTAGTGATGTTGGGGAGGGCATCAAACAGGAAATTAGGGGTGCGTGCAATAAAGGTGCAGCAGTTATAATGGGTGACTTTAATATGCACATAGATTGGGCTAACCAAACTGGAAGCAATACGGTGGAGGAGGATTTTCTGGAGTGAATAAGGGATGGTTTTTTAGACCAATATGTCGAGGAACCAACTAAGGGGGAGGCCATCTTAGACTGGGTGTTATGTAATGAGAGAGGATTAATTAGCAATCTCGTTGTGCGAGGCCCCTTGGGGAAGAGTGACCATAATATGGTGGAATTCTGCATTGGGATGGAGAATGAAACAGTTAATTCAGAGACCATGGTCCAGAACTTAAAGAAGGCTAACTTTGAAGGAATGAGGCGTGAATTGGCTGGGATGGATTGGCGAATGATACTTAAGGGGTTGACTGTGGATGGGCAATGGCAGACATTTAGAGACCGCATGGATGAACTACAACAATTGTACATTCCTGTCTGGCATAGAAATAAAAAAGGAAAGGTGGCTCAACCGTGGCTATCAAGGGAAATCAGGGATAGTATTAAAGCCAAGGAAGTGGCATACAAATTGGCCAGAAATAGCAGCAAACCTGGGGACTGGGAGAAATTTAGAACTCAGCAGAGGAGGACAAAGGGTTTGATTAGGGCAGGGAAAATGAAGTATGAGAAGAAGCTTGCAGGGAACATTAAGACGGATTGCAAAAGTTTCTATAGATATGTAAAGAGAAAAAGGTTAGTAAAGACAAACGTCGGTCCCCTGCAGTCAGAATCAGGGGAAGTCATAATGGGGAACAAAGAAATGGCGGACCAATTGAACAAGTACTTTGGTTCGGTATTCACGAAGGAGGACACGAACAACCTTCCGGTTATAAAAGGGGTCGGGGGGTCTAGTAAGGAGGAGGAACTGAGGGAAATCTTTATTAGTCGTGAAATTGTGTTGGGGAAATTGATGGGATTGAAGGCCGATAAATCCCCAGGGCCTGATGGACTGCATCCCAGAGTACTTAAGGAGGTGGCCTTGGAAATAGTGGATGCGTTGACAGTCATTTTCCAACATTCCATTGACTCTGGATCAGTTCCTATGGAGTGGAGGGTAGCCAATGTAAACCCACTTTTTAAAAAAGGAGGGAGAGAGAAAACAGGGAATTATAGACCGGTCAGCCTGACATCGGTAGTGGGTAAAATGATGGAATCAATTATTAAGGATGTCATAGCAGTGCATTTGGAAAGAGGTGACATGATAGGTCCAAGTCAGCATGGATTTGTGAAAGGGAAATCATGCTTGACAAATCTTCTGGAATTTTTTGAGGATGTTTCCAGTAGAGTGGATAAGGGAGAACCAGTTGATGTGGTATATTTGGACTTTCAGAAGGCGTTCGACAAGGTCCCACACAAGAGATTGATGTGCAAAGTTAGAGCACATGGGATTGGGGGTAGTGTACTGACATGGATTGAGATCTGGTTGTCAGACAGGAAGCAAAGAGTAGGAGTAAATGGGTACTTTTCAGAATGGCAGGCAGTGACTAGTGGGGTACCGCAAGGTTCTGTGCTGGGGCCCCAGCTGTTTACACTGTACATTAATGATTTAGATGAGGGGATTAAATGTAGTATCTCCAAATTTGCGGATGACACTAAGTTGGGTGGCAGTGTGAGCTGCGAGGAGGATGCTGTGAGGCTGCAGAGCGACTTGGATAGGTTAGGTGAGTGGGCAAATGCATGGCAGATGAAGTATAATGTGGATAAATGTGAGGTTATCCACTTTGGTGGTAAAAACAGAGAGACAGACTATTATCTGAATGGTGACAGATTAGGAAAAGGGGAGGTGCAAAGAGACCTGGGTGTCATGGTACATCAGTCATTGAAGGTTGGCATGCAGGTGCAGCAGGCGGTTAAGAAAGCAAATGGCATGTTGGCCTTCATAGCAAGGGGATTTGAGTACAGGGGCAGGGAGGTGTTGCTACAGTTGTACAGGGCATTGGTGAGGCCACACCTGGAGTATTGTGTACAGTTTTGGTCTCCTAACCTGAGGAAGGACATTCTTGCTATTGAGGGAGTGCAGCGAAGGTTCACCAGACTGATTCCCGGGATGGCGGGACTGACCTATCAAGAAAGACTGGATCAACTGGGCTTGTATTCACTGGAGTTCAGAAGAATGAGAGGGGACCTCATAGAAACATATAAAATTCTGACGGGGTTAGACAGGTTAGATGCAGGAAGAATGTTCCCAATGTTGGGGAAGTCCAGAACCAGAGGTCACAGTCTAAGGATAAGGGGTAAGCCATTTAGGACCGAGATGCGGAGGAACTTCTTCACCCAGAGAGTGGTGAACTTGTGGAATTCTCTACCACAGAAAGTTGTTGAGGCCAATTCACTAAATATATTCAAGAAGGAGTTAGATGAGGTCCTTACTACTAGGGGGATCAAGGGGTATGGCGAGAAAGCAGGAATGGGGTACTGAAGTTGAATGTTCAGCCATGAACTCATTGAATGGCGGTGCAGGCTAGAAGGGCCGAATGGCCTACTCCTGCACCTATTTTCTATGTTTCTATGTTTCTATGTAAGAATTATCTCATGGAGGCGCATAACTGCTAAGGTGTATATTGGGATTCTGTGAAGCATTAGTGAGATTACATTCAAATTGTTACATCCAGCACTGATTCCTGTAGTGACAGAAATCCAGAAACATTGCATAAGAACATAAGAACATAAGAAATAGGAGCAGGAATGGTCATACGGCCCCTCGAGCCTGCTCCGCCATTTAATACGAACATGGCTGATCCGATCATGGACTCAGGTCCACTACCCTGCCCACTCCCCATAACCCCTTATTCCCTTATCAGTTAAGAAACTGTCTATCTCTGTCTTAAATTTATTCAATGTCCCAGCTTTCACAGTTCTCTGAGGCAGTGAATTCCACAGATTTACAACCCTCTGGGTGAAGAAATTCCTCCTCATCTCAGTTTTAAATAGGTGGTCACTTATCCTAAAATCATGTCCCCTAGTTCTAGTCTCCCCCATCAGTGGAAACATCCTCTCTGCATCTACCTTGTCAAGCCCCTTCATAATCATTAAGATCACCTCTCATTCTTCTAAATTCCAATGAATAGAGGCCCAACCTACTCAACCTATCTTCATAAGTCAACCCCCTCACTCAGCCCTCAAATGAGAGCATGTCCAATTGGTCAGAATTCACTGGAGTTTAGAAGGATGAGTGGGGATCCCATAGAAACATATAAAATTCTGATGGGATTGGACAGGTTAGATGCAGGAAGAATGTTCCCAATGTTGAGGAATCCAGAACCAGGGGTCACATTCTAAGGATAAGGGGTAAGCCATTTAGGACCGAGATGAGGAAAAACTTCTTCACCCAGAGAGTGGTGAACCTGTGGAATTCTGTACCAGAGAAAGTTGTTAAGGCCAAATCATTAGATATATTCAAAAGGGAGTTAGATGTGGCCCTTACGGCTAAAGGGATCAAGGGATATGGAGAGAAAGCAGGAAAGGGTGACTGAAGTTGCATGATCCGCCATGATCATATTGAATGGTGGTGCAGGCTCGAAGGGCCGAATGGCCTAATCCTGCACCTATTTTCTATGTTTCTATGTGATGGGATCGATCAGCAAAAACTGAACTGGCTGGGGCTCTTTTCACCAGGAAAGAGAAGGCTGAGGGGTGACCTGATAGAGTTCTTTAAGACTATGAAGGGTTTTGATAGGGTAGACGTAGAGAAGATGTTTCCATGTGTGGGGGAGACCAAAAACTAGGGGCCATAAGTAAAAGATAGTCACTGATTAATTTTGGGTCGGAGGCCTTTGTCCGAAGGAATCCTCCGAGCGGAATTTTAGGGCCATTACCTCTGTTTCTCTCTCTGCCGATGCTGCCTGACCTGCTGAACATTTCCAGCATTTTCTGTTTTTATTTCTGAAGTAGTAGAATGCTTATGACATTTTATAGGAAATCTATAGGGGAATCTAGGGGCAAAAGCTAGATAGATTCACAATCTAGCCAAACTGGCACAGTCACAAATGAAGGAATTCTGTGCCCGCATAACAGCAGTAACTGCACATCAAATTAATTACTTCTACATGAAGCACGTTGGGATATTTCTGAAAAATGTGATCAGGTATGGTATCATTTCTTAGTTAAGTCACTGAGTTATTTAGAAACAAATTGCTACATTGAAAATGAAAACAGATACCGTCTGGACTCAGTGGATGTCGAGTTGGTAAGGAGGCAGATGAACATGGATGTTAATGCTCGGCGAAGCTAATTGGGCTCACTGACCTTGCATAATTGCTGCTGCCATAGGTGCTTATCATTGAATCATACATCACAGAAGGAGGCCATTCGGCCCATCGTGTCTGTGCCGGCTCTTTGGAAGAGCGATCCCATTAGTCCCACTCCCCCTGCTCTTTCCCCGTAGCCCTGCAAATGTTTCCTTTTCAAGTATTTATCCAATTGCTGTTTGAAAGTTACTATTGAATCTGCTTCCACCGCCCTTTCAGGCAGCGCATTCCAGATCACAACAACTCGCTGCGTGAAAAAAAACATTTTCATCATCTCCATCTCTGGTTGTTCTGCCAATTCCCTTAAATCTGTGACCTCTGGTTACTGACCCTCCTGCAATGGATACAGTTTCTCCTTATTTACTCCATCAAAACCCTTCATAATTTTGCACGCCTCTATTAAATCTCCCCTTCGCCTTCTCTGCTGTAAGGAGAACAAGCCCAGCTTCTGAATCTCTCCACTATAAGGGAGCCATTGTTCTGGGTGCGGTTGATGATTGCATCTCTGCCAGTGAAGATCAAAGGCTGATCCCAATGTGAATTATATTATAAAAGCAGGTCTAAAAATGTTAAAAAGAGGTTGATATCATTGATTAAACGAAATCAATTGCTTTTTTCCCACAGTTATGGATCTATACTCGGGCACTGTTTGCAAGAACTGAGCTTTCAGAAGAACATTCGTGATTGAGTTTGCCACTTTTCAAAGACCTTCCTTCGCAGATAATCAACGGCATCGACAAACATGTTGCGGGTCGTTGGGACAAAGCGCGTTCGACCATTTAAATGGTTTAAGAGTCGCTGTCAATAAGCTGCCAGCATTTTCCAATTGATGTTAACAGCTCTTCATGGGTGTCAGATATATTTTTCTTTGGACAGAAATTTGCTCGGAGCTGCTGGCAATCTGCAGATGTAACTTTAGTGGAGGAGTGACGGACATTTTGTTTACCTGTGTAAACTGGATTCCCACCGTGCTTCCGCCAAAGCTATGGGAGTGGAGTGGTCACCGAGGAAACTCCCGGCCTTTGGGATTCCAGTATGCTGCATCTGCCTGTGCCAATTCATTGGATGTATTCAAAAGGGAATTAGATTTGGCCCTTACGGCTAAAGGGATCAAGGGGTATGGAGAGAAAGCAGGAAAGGGGTACTGAGGTGAATGTGCAGGCTCGAAGGGCCGAATGGCCTACTCCTGCACCTATTTTCTATCTTGCAGCAGGGAGCAAAAATCTCAAAAGTAATCTTGCCTGTCAGAGGAAGAATGAAAATAAAAGAAAAACTTACATTTATATAGCGCCTTTCATGACCTCAGGACATCCCAAAGCACCTTTCTGCCAATGAGGTACGTTTTGAAATGTAGTCGCTGTTGTAATGCAGGAATGATTTCCAACACACAACCACATGGATTGGTCGTTATTGGCTGACAGTTGAGAAATCTTCTTTTGGATCAATTCAGCTTCCAGAGAGGTTACAGCCAGACCTCTTTGCCGGCAGGCAATATTTCACAGCTATGGCTAATCTGTATATACTCTTTCCCCTAATCAGATTTCTTTGCTGCAATGCATATATCAGCCGTGACTCAGTGGGTAGCACTCTCACCTCTGAAGCTTGTGGGTTTTAGTTCCACTCCAGAGACGTGAGCACAAATATATTGACTGACACTCCCAATGCAGTGCTGCACTATTTGGAGGTGCCATCTTTCAGATGTGACATTAAACCGAGGCCCCGTCTATTCTCTCAGGTGGACATTAAATGGCACTATTTTGAAGATGAGCAGAGGAATTATCCCCGGTGTCATGGGGCCAATATTATCCCTCAATCAACATCACTAAAACAGATTATCTGGTCATTATCATATTGCTGTTTGTGGGAGTTTATTGTGCGCAAATTTGCTGCCATGTTTCCCACATTATAACAGTGACTACACTCCAAAAGCACTTCATTGGCTGTAAATCAATTTGAGACGACCGATGTTCATGAAAGGTGCTGTTATGTCTGTAATGCACTTATGAATGACTCCACAAGACAATGTGTTGTACTCAAACTGTAGTGACCTTGATCCTTTATTCGTAACTCTAGAGTGAGACACAAGCATGGTGCACAACCTTTTATACTGGGCCCTGCACACTTATGCAGGTGACCCTCAGGTCTCCCACTGCAGTGCCTTCTGGTGGACAGCCTCTGTCACAAGGGCAGGAAACCCTGGTCTCCACCAGTTGCACCCTCTAGTGGTGCCAGCATAGGATATACACAATGTAAAACTTATTGACAGTACATCAGGTAACATCTTATGCAACTATACAGTGACGACATGGAGAGTATATCTATATCTGCATTCATAAAAGGTGATATATAGATGCAATCACAATCACTAACGTGGTGGTGCTCAGTAAGATAATGGGACGAAAGGCGGATAAATCCCCTGGACCTGATGGCTTGCATCCTAGGGTTTTAAGAGAAGTAGCAGCAGGGATAGTGGATGCATTGGTTGTAATTTACCAGAATTCCCTGGATTCTGGGGAGGTCCCAGCAGATTGGAAAACTGCAAATGTAATACTCGTATTTAAAAAAAGGAGGCAGACAAAAAGCAGGAAACTATAGACCAGTTAGCCTAACATCTGTGGTTGGGAAAATGTTGGAGTCCATTTTTAAAGAAGCAGAAGCAGGACATTTGGAAAAGCAAAATTTGGTCAGGCAGAGTCAGCATGAATTTATGAAGGGGAAGTCATGTTTGACAAATTTGCTGGAATTCTTTGAGGATGTAACAAACACGGAGGATGAAGGGAAATAGTGATTATGATGTATTTGGACTTCCAGAAGGTATTTGATAAGGTGCCACATAAGAGGTTACTGTACAAGATAAAAGTTTGCGGGGTTGGGGATAGTATATTAACATGGAAAAAGGATTGGCTGTTCAGCCAACTAAGGACTCATTCTAAGAGTGGGAGCAAGTTTTCCTCAATTCCGAGGGACTGCCTATGATGATGATTAGCATGGATAGAGAATTGGCTTACTAACAGAAAACAGAGAGTCAGGATAAATGGTTCATTCTCGGGTTGGCAATCAGTAACTAGTGGGGTGCTGCAGGGATCAGTGCTGGGACCCCAACTATTTACAATCTACATTAATGACTTGGAAGAAGGGACCGAGTGAAATGTAGCTATTTTGCTGATGATACAAAGTTGGGAGGAAAAGCAATGTGTGAGGAGGACATAACAAATCTGCAAAAGGACATAGACAAGCTAAGTGAGTGGGCAAAAATTTGGCAGATGGAGTATAATGTTGGAAAGTGTGAGGTTATGCACTTTGGCTGAAAAAAATCAAAGAGCAAGTTATTATTTAAATGGAGAAAGATTGCAAAGTGCCGCAGTACAGTGGGACCTGGGGGTACTTGTGCAAGAAACACAAAAGGTTTGTGTGCAGGTACAGCAAGTGATCAGGAAGGCCAATGGAATCCTGGCCTTTATTGCAAAGGGAATGGAGTATAAAAACAGGGAAGTCTTGCTACAGTTATGCAGGGTATTGGTGAGGCCACACCTAGAATACAGCCTACAGTTTTGGTTTCCATATCTAAGAAAGGATATATTTGCTTTGGAGGCTGTTCAGAGAAGGTTCACTAGGCTGATTCTGGAAATGAGGGGGTTGACTTATGAGGAAAGGTTGAGTAGGTTGAGCTTCTACTCATTGGAATTCAGAAGAATGAGAGGTGATCGTATCGAAACGTATAAGATTATGAGGTGGCTCGACAAGGTGGATGCAGAGAGGATGTTTCCACTGATGGGGGAGACTAGAACTAGGGGGCATGATCTTAGAATAAGGGGCCGCCCATTTAAAACTGAGATGAGGAGGAATTTCTTCTCTCAGTGGGTTGTAAATCTGTGGAATCCGCTGCATCAGAGAGCTGTGGAAGCTGGGACATTGAATAAATTTAAGACACAGATAGACAGTTTCTTAAACGATAAGAGAATAAGGGGTTATGGGGAGCGGGTGGGGAAGTGGAGCTGAGTCCATGATCGGATCAGCCATGGTCGTATTAAATGGCAGGGCAGGCGCGAGGGGCCGAATGGCCTACTCCTGCTCCTATTTCTTATGTTCTTATGTTCTTATGTAAGTCTTTCTTCATATTTATTGCTTTAAAAAAAGCCTAAGCTTGGTAGTCACTAGAGTGAGTAATTCTGCATCATGTTGTGTTCCTACTTCGCTTTATTAGAAATATAGAAACATAGAAAATAGATGCAGGAGTAGGCCATTCGGCCCTTCGAGCCTGCACCACCATTCAATAAGATCATGGCTGATCATTCCCTCAGTACCCATTTCCTGCTTTTTCTCCATATCCCTTGATCCCCTTAGCCGTAAAGGCCATATCTAACTCCTTCTTGAATATATCCAATGAACTGGCATCAACAACTCTCTGCGGCAGGGAATTCCACAGGTTAACAACTCTCTGAGTGAAGAAGTTTCTCCTCATTTCAGTCCTAAATGGCTTACCGCTTATCCTTAGACTATGTCCCCTGGTTCTGGACTTGCCCAACATCGGGAACATTCTTCCTGCATCTAACCTGTCCAGTCCTGTCAGAATTTTATATGTTTCTATGGGATCCCCACTCATCCTTCTAAACTCCAGTGAATACAAGCCCAATCGATCCAGTCTCTCCTCATATGTCAGTCCTGCCATTCCGGGAATCAGTCTGGTGAACCTTCGCTGCACTCCCTCAATAGCAAGAACGTCCTTCTTCAAATTAGGAGACCAAAACTGAACACAATATTCCAGGTGAGGCTTCACTAAGGCCCTGTACAACTGCAAAACTGACTATAAACAACAACACAACAACAAACACTTGTATTTATAGAGCACTTTTAACATAGAAAAACATCCCAGGACTTATCTCAGAAATGTGAGGAAAATGGACGGCCAGCCAAAGAAGAAGAGATTAGGAGGGCTGATCAAAAGATTGGTCAAAGAGTTGGGTTTTAAGAAGGTCCATAAATGATAGGGAGAAGGAGAGATGGAAGGTTTTAAGGAGGCAACTCCATAAAATGTGACACAGCCAGCTGAAAGAAGGGCAGAGTACTTTAAGGAACAGTCCTTCAGGAAAGCAACCTTGCCACCCATATCCTGTCCAATCTGTATTACCTTTGAGTCCAGCCCCACACTATGTAGCTAAATAAAGAAAGAAAGATTTGCATTTATACAGCATGCTTCCCGACTTTAGCGCGTTACTGCCGATGAATTTCTTTTGAAATGTTGTCACTGTCGTAAAATAGGAAAAGGTGGCTGCCAATTTGCACACAGCAAGATCCCACTAACAACAAATGGGATAAATGACCAAATAATCTCTTTTTTAGTGCTATTGGTTGAGGGATAAATATTAGGCGGGAAACCGGGGCGAACGCTGTGGGATCTGTTAATCCACCTGCGAGGGGCCTCGATTTAATGTCGCATCCAAAAAATTACACGTCTCAGTACTGCACAGAAATGCAAACCTACATTATTCGATTAAGTCTCTGGAGTGGAACTTGAACCCACGACCTTCTAGGAACATATGAACAGGAGGAAGCCATTCAGCCCCTCGAGTCTGTTCCATCATTCAATGAGATCATGGCTGCTCTGCAATCTAACTCCATATACCCACCTTTGGCCCATATTCCTTTATACCTTTGCTGAACAGAAAGCTATCAACAACAACAACTACAATCTGTATTTATATAGCACCTTTAACATAGTGAAACGTCTTAACGTCACAGCAGTATTATGAGATTAAAAAATTTGAAACCGAGGTGCATAAGGAGAAATATGGGCAGGCTTGGTCAAAGAGGTAGGTTTTAGGAGTGTCTTGAAGGAGGAAAGGGAGGTAGAGAGGTTTAAGGAAGGAATTCCAGACCTTAGGGCCTAGTCAACATACCTAAGATTTAAAATTAACAATTGATCTAACATCAATTGCCATTTGCGGAAGAGAGTTCCAAACTTCTACCACCCTTTGTGTGTAGAAGTGTTTCCTAATTTCACTCCTGAAAGGTCTGGCTCTAATTTATAGACTATGCCCCTAGTCCGAGACTCCCCAACCAGCGGGAATAGTTTCTCTCTATCTACCCTATCTGTTCCCCTTAATATCCTGAAAACTTTGATCAGATCACCCCTTAACATTCTAAATTCTAGGGAGTACAACCCTAATTTGTGTAATCTCTCCTTGTAACTTAACTCTTGAAGTCCGGGTATCAATCTGGTAAACCCACGCTGCACTCCCTCCAAGGCCAATATATCCTTCCTAAGATGTGGTGCCTAGAACTGCTCACAGCGCTCCAGGTGTGGTCTAACCAGGGTTTTGTATCGCTGTAGCATAACTTCTACCCCCTTGTATTCTAGTCCTCTAGATATAAAGGCCAGCATTCCATTAGCCTTTTTGATTATTTTCTGTACCTGTTCATGACAGTTTAATGATCTATTTACCTGGATCACCCAAGTCTCTTTGGACCGCCACTGTTTTTAGTTATTCACCATTTAGAAAGTACCCTGTTATATCCTTTTTAGGTCCAAAGTTGATGACCTCATATTTGCTTACATTGAAATCCATTTGCCACAGTTTTGGCTAATTACTTAATCTGTCGATATCCCGGTGTAATTTTGTGCTTCCATCTGCACTGCCAACAATGCCGCCTATTTTTGTGTCATCGAAAAATTTGGATATATAACTTTCTATGCCATCATCTGAGTCGTTAGTAAATACAATGAATAGTTGAGACCCCAACACAGATCCCTGTGGGACGCCACTAGTCACATCCTGCCAATTTGAGTACCTGTCCATTATCCCCACCGCCTGTTTCCTGCCGCTCAGCCAATTTCCAAACCAGGTCAATAAATTGCCCTCAATTCTGTGGGCTTCTACCTTAGTTAATGGTCTCTTATGTGTGATTTTATCAACTGCCTTCTGGAAGTCCATATAAATAACATCCCCAGCATTGAAGCACTGACCACACTCGATCTGCTCCGCTGGGCAGGCCAAATAATTTGCATGCCAGACATGAGACTCCCAAAGGAAGAACTCTACTCGAAGCTCCTTCATGGTAAACGAGCCAAAGGTGGGCAGTGGAAACGTTACAAGGACAGGCTCAAAGGCTCCCTGATAAAGTGCAACATCCCTACGGACACCTGGGAGTCCCTGGCCAAAGACCGCCCTAAGTGGAGGAAGTGCATCCGGAAGGGCGCTGAGCACCTCGAGTCTCGTCGCTGAGAGCATGCTGAAATCAAGGGCAGGAAGCGGAAGGAGCGTGCGGCAAACCAGTCCCACCATCCCCTTCCCTCTACAACTATCTGTCCCACCTGTGACAGAGTCTGTGGCTCTCGTATTGGACAGTTCAGCCACCAAAGAACTCACTTCAGGAGTGGAAGCAAGTCTTCCTCGATTCCAAGGGACTGCCTATGATGATGACGATACATAACATCCATGCAATGGACTTTCTCCTGTCCACTATGTTATCACCTCTTCAAAAAACTCAATCAGGTATGTCAGGCATGAACTACCTTTCACAAATCCATGCTGGCTCTCTCTGATCAACTGAAAATGTTTGAGGTGTTCAGTCAGTCATTCCTTAATCAGAGACTCTAGCAATTTCCCGACAACAGATGTTAGGCTAACTGTTCTATAATTCCCTGGTTTCCCTCTCTCGATTTTAAATAGCGGAGTGACATGCGCAATTTTCCAATCTAAAGGTACAGTTCCTGATTCGAGAGAACTTTGGAAGATTATAGTTACGGCATCTGCAAAGTGCTCACCCACTTCCTTTAAAACTCTGGGATGCAAAACATCTGGCCCTGGGGATTTGTCACTCTTTAGTGCCATTATTTTCTTCATTACTGTTATTTTACTTAGTTTAATTCTATTGAGTCACTGCCCTGATTCAATATTAGTTTCCTTGGGATGTCAGGCATTCTATCCTCTTCCTCTACTATAAATACTGCCACCATTTCATTATTATCATTAATAATATCAACGCTTTCAGTTTTTAAGGGGCCCACATTGCTCCTGACTACCCTCATTTTCCTAATGTAATTGTAAAAATTGTGTTGATTTTGATACCTCTTGCAAGTTTCTTTTCATACTCCTTTTTGTAGATCTTACTATCTGTTTTGTGACCTTTTGCTGTTATATCGAACATTTGGCCCCTTGAGCCTGCTCCGCCATTCAATAAGATCATGGCTGATCTTTGACCTCAATGCCACTTGCCTGCACTATCCCCATATCCCTTAATTCCCTTAACGTCCAAAAATCTATCGATCTCTGTCTCAAATATACTCAACAACCGAGACTCCACTGCCCTCTGGGGTAGAGAATTCCAAAGATTCACCATCCTCTGAATGAAGAAATTTCAGTCTGAAATGACCGACTCTTTATTCTGAGACTGTGACCCCTGGCTCCAGACTCCCCAGCCGGGGAAAACACCCTCCCTGCATCTACCCTGTCAAGCCCTGTAAGAATTGTGCATGCTTCAATTGGAACACCTCTCATTTTTCTAAACTCGAGAGAAATATAGGCCTAGGCTCGTCAATCTTTCCTCATAGGACAATCCCCCCATCTCAGGAATCAGTCTGGTGAACCTTTGTTGTACCTAAGGCAAATATATCCTTACTTATGTAAGGAGACCAAAACTGTACACATTACTCCTTGGGGGCTGAAGTTGATGGTCCTACCGTTGGCTGCCGCCGAGTTCTCGTGGCAGTTTCCCTGTTTTTTCGGCGCTCTTCCCTCCGTGCGAGATTGGTAAGGTCCTCACGCCGGCGGTTTGGAAGAACCGCTGGGGAGCGTCCGCTGGCGTGCGCCAGCGTGCAACGCCAAAAAAGGTCCTCCCGCCCAAGATTCATCTGAGCGGTCCTCTGTTCCTGCAGGAGAAAAGGCCGCCATGTGGAAGAAGGTCTTACTGGGACGGTGGGTATGAAGACCTGCAAAAAAGGCATTCAAAAATGCAAAACAGCACAGATCCTGCCGAATGGGAAAGATACAAAGAAAATAGGAATAAACGGGTCATTTTCGGGTTGGCAGGATGTAACTAGTGGGGTTCCGCAAGGATCAATGCTTGAGCCCCAGCTATTCACAATCTATATCAATGATTTGGATGAGGGAACCAAATGTAATATATCCAAGTTTGCTGATGATAAAAAGCTAGGTGGGAATGTAAGCTGTGAAGAGGATGCAAAGAGGCTTCGAGGGGATATAGACAGACTAAGTGAGTGGACAAGAACAAGGCAAATGGAATATAATGTGGAGAAATGTGAAGTTATCCACTTTGATTGGAAAAATAAAAAAGCAGAGCAGTTTTAAATGGTGAGAGATTGGGAAATGTTGGTGTTCAGAGAGACCTGGGTGTCCTTGTACATGAATCACTGAAAGTTAACATGCAGGTACAGCAAGCAAATAGGAAAAGGAATGGTATGTTGGCCTAACCATCTTGTAGCCTTGCCTCAATAATGGCTGCCATGTCATACCCTTCAATTTGAATTTGCGTCTGCCGTTCATTCAATTTATTCCTTATACTTTGTGCGTTTATAGAAAGAATGCTTATTTGGGCATACACTCCAACTCTGATGTTTTACCCATGTGTTTCTTATTTCTTTCACCTGGTTTAATCACTTGACATCTGTTTGTTTTCCCTTCACCTGCAGTGCCTAAAGTACAATTTTTGACAATAACACTACTCTCTTCCCTTTTGTTTGTTTTTGAACCACTATTTTTACTACAATTCTCAACTGAGCCTCCCCCCACCATTTACAAGTTTAAAGTCCTTGCGACCACCCTATTTATCCTTACCGCTGGGACTTTGGTCTCAGACTGGTTCGGGTGGAGCCCTTCCTAACGGTACAGTTCCTTCCTGTCCCAATACTGGTGCTGGTGCCCCATGAAATGGAACCCCACTCATTCCCACACCACTCCTTTAGCCACGTGGTCACTTCACTAATCAGCTTATACCTACGGCAATTTGCACATGACTCAGGTAATAATCCAGAGATTATAACCCTTGAGGTCCTGTTGTTTAATTTAGCTTCGAGTTCCTGGTGCTCCTTAAACAGGACCACTTGCCTGCTCTTCCCAGAGAACTTAAGGAAGTGGCCCTAGAAATAGTGGATGCATTGGTGATCATTTTCCAACATTCTATAGAATCTGGATCAGTTCCTATGGATTGGAGCAAATGTAACCCCACTTTTTAAAAAAGGAGGGAGAGAGAAAACAGGGAATTATAGACCAGTTCGCCTGACATTGGTAGTGGGGAAAAGGTAGGAATCAATTATTAAAGATGTAATAGCAGTGCATTTGGAAAGCAGTGGCAGGATCAGTCCAAGCCAGCATGGATTTATGAAAGGGAAATCATGCTTGACAAATCTTATAGAGTTTTTTGAGGATGTATCGAGTAGAGTGGACAAGGGAGAACCAGTGGATATGGTGTATTTGGATTTCAAAAGGCTTTTGACAAGGTCCCACACAAGAGATTAGTGTGCAAAATTAAAGCACATGGTATTGGGGGTAATGTATTGAAGTGGATAGAGAACTGGTTGGCAGACAGGAAACAAAGAGTATGGCCGGCAGTGACTAGTGGGGTACCGCAAGGTTCAGTGTTGGGACCCCAGATATTTACAATATACATTAATGATTTAGATGAAGGAATTGAATGTAATATCTCCAAGTTTGCAGATGACACTAAGCTGGATGGCAGTGTGAGCTGTGAGGAGGATGCTAAGAGGCTGCAGGGTGACTTGGACAATTAGTTGAATGGGCAAATGCATGGCAGATGCAGTATAATGTAGATAAACATTAGGTTATCCAATTTGATGGCAAAAACAGGAAGGCAGAATGCTACCTGAATGGTGAAAGATTAGGAAAAGAGGAGGTGCAATGAGACCTGGATGTCATGGTACATCAGTCATTGAAAGATGGTATGCAGGTACAGCAGGCGGTGAAGAAGGCAAGTGGCATGTTGGCCTTCATAGTGAGAGGATTTGAGTATAGGAGCGCAGAGGTCTTACTGCAGTTGTACAGGGCCTTGGTGAGGCCACATCTTGAATATTGTGTACAATTTTGTTCTCCTAATCTGAGGAAGAACATTCTTGCTATTGAGGGAGTGCAGCGAAGGTTCACCAGACTGATTCCCCGGGATGGCAGGACTGACATATGAAGAAAGACTGGATCGATTAGGCTTATAGTCACTGGAATTTAGAAGAATGAGAGAGGATCTCATAGAAACATATAACATTCTGATGGAATTGGACATGTTAGATGCAGGGGAAGTCCAGAACCAGGGGTCACAGATAATGGGTAAGCCATTTAGGACCGAGATGAGGAGAAACTTCTTCACTCAGGGAAAGGCAAACCTGTGGAATTCTTTATCACAGAAAGTTGTTGAGGCCAGTTTGTTAGATATATTCAAAAGGGAGTTAGATGTGGCCCTTATGGCTAAAGGGATCAAGGAATGGGGTACTGAAGTTGCATGATCAGCCATGATCTTATTAAATGGTGGTGCAGTCTCGAAGGGTCGAATCGCTTACTCCTGCACCTATTTTCTATGTTTCTCTGTTTCTATGTTGTTAGTCCCAACATGGACCATGATTACTAGATCCTCACCCTCCCTCGCTGATATCCTTTCAGGCCGGTTCGAGATGTCCCTCACCCTGGCACCAGGCAGGCAACATACCATGTGGGATTCTCGATCCTGCTTACAAAGGATGCTATCTGTCCCCCTAATTATAGAATCCCCTACAACTACCACATTACACTTCCTCTCCTCATCCTCCTCCCCTCTATGTCAGCCTCCTGCTCCAAAGTACCATGGTCTGCATTCTGGCTGTCCTTCCGACAGTCTTTATCCTTATCCCCACAGTTAACATTGTACCTGTTGGATAGGATCAGTTTCCCTGGATCCCCATTCCCTTTCTTACCTGGGTTCCCCTTTACTCTGCACACTATCGGTCACACCAACCCCATTCTGATCCGGCATCTCTCCACGAGGTGTAACCAAAGTCTGCAGCAAACTATCAGATACTCCTCCCCCTCCCTTATGTGTCACAGTGTCTCCAACTCGCACTCCAGCTCAATGACTCTGAGCCGGGGAGATTTGAGATGGAGACGTATCGCTGTCCAAAAAATCCCACATACTGCAGTCCGGACACACAATCTGCTCTGCCACATCTTAGTCCAACCTTGTTTTATTTATTTAATTAATTAAAATCTTGATTCACGATTTATTTATAGTCATATTAATGAGTTTATCTAACTAAGTTATCAATTTAACAAAGTATGCTATAGTTTCCCGCTCCTAGTTTAAACCACTGGCCTAACCGAGAGAGAAAAGAACGGTAATACTCACCCACCAATCACCTGCTGTCCTGTGATACCACTGCTTTTTTTGTTGTTTTGGAATTCGCAGGATCTGTACCACCTCCTCCTGCCCGACTCCTCGCAGGTCTTTCCGACTCAGTTGTGAGTATTAACGTGACTTTTAATGCCCTTTGAATGGACCGAGCAAAAACTGTAAAAAAACATTTGGTAGGAGAAAGCTCACAACCACCTTCTCACAACCACTAGGGATGCAAAATAAATGCATCCTCGAAAATTCATTTTTAATAAAGAACAAAGAGTAGATTACACGCTCGCCTAAGAGCAGAGTTAAGGGGGGCGGTATTGGCAACATTTTAATTGGATGGACAGTGCAAAGCCAGAAGATTAAATTTTGCAGAAATATAGGAGCAGAGCACATGAATTTAACTTAGTGAGAAAGAGTTTAAACCAGATATTAGGAAGAATTACTTTGTTCACTAGACTGAAAAATTACTGAAACAATCTGCCACGCAGGGTAATAGAGATCATGGCTTTAGAGACATTGAAAGCTGGGTTGGATTCTCTAATGGGAGTGAGCATATTAGGAGAATAGGGTTTGATGGGTCACATTGCCTTTCATCATACTTAACTTTCTCTCATATTCTTAATTTAGTTGGCTCCTGTCATGAAGTTGGGCATTGAAGCAGCACGCCACTCTACCCTCTACTCCCCAGTACATTAAGGCCAATAGTAATGAGACTACTAAGTGCCTGCTTAACCAGCGCGCAGACTTCAATTCTAAGCTAATCAAATAAAGGTACGAATCTCTAACGAGCACTGACGAAATAGGACAAGCTCTAGGGAACGGCGAACCACACTGTAATGTCTGCAAGCTTGTAATGTGGTAGCTCCACACTGTGGATGTGGACGTATTGTGATACTGCAACTAAAGCTGAATAAATGAGTCAGCTGACCAGAAGCTTCCGGAACATCTGCGATGCTGTCTGCCATTGTAGAAAACCGTGTGTGCTGTGCTTTGTGAACATACCACTTTTGGCGACGAGATGGAATTTTTCAGATGATATGAAGCTGAAATTTTATTGGTGAAGATTCAGCCAGCCAATAGAGAGATTTTGAAATCCGAGGTAAAAAATGAGCACACTAGTTTAAACTGCAAAGTCAAAATGGCTGCACCCATAGCAGTAATGGGTCATTTAGGTGAATATAAACATGACCAGGAAAGCTGTAAGGCGTATGTGGACTGGCTAGAAATCTATTTCACTACAACTAATTTAATCAAAGTTCCATAGAATGCTGATCAGAACCGGGCTGTGTTGGAACGTAAGAGAGCTATCTTCTTATCGGAAGCGGGTCCTGAGTTGTATGAAACCCTGATAAATCTGTTTGTGCCTGATGAGCCAAAGGACACAATGCATAAAGAGATTTTAATGAAGCTAGAGCAGCACTACAACCCCGAACTGTTAGAAATTGCTGAAAGCTATCGTTTCGGTATACAAAATCAAAAGACTATAATGAAAATATCAGTGAGTACATTTTCGCATTAAAAAAGCTAACTAATCACTGAATTTCTGAACTTTTCAAAACTGAGCATGGCAGGACCATTTTGTTTGTGGAATGAAAAATGATATGATCAGAAGAAAGTTATTGACAATACCCGACTTGACTTCTGATATTGCTTGTCAGATGGCGAGGTCGATGGGCATGGCCGACCAATATTCCTGAGAATTTCATAATAATTACAGCCGGCACACAACCGAGCCTGCAGGTTCAAAGTAAAAGGCGGTGGGGGCCCAAAGTCGCAGAAACTGGAAATTCTAACAGTTGATACAGAGAAGATGTTTCTGCTTGAGGGGGGAGTCCGAAACTAGGGGCAATGAAAGCCACTACTAAATCGAATAAAGATTTAGCTGCAATTTCTTTACCCAGAGCGTAGTTAGAATATGGAACTCGCTAAAAGAAAAGAAAAAGACTTGCATTATATAGCGTTTTTTACGACCACCTGAGCATCCCCAAAGCACTTTACAGCCAATTAAGTACTTTTGAAGTGTAGTCACTGTTGTAATGTGGGAAACGCGGCAGCCAATTTTGTGCACAGCAAGCTCCCACAAACTGCAGTGTGATAATGACCCAGAAAATCTGTTTTAGTGATGTTGATCACGGGATAAATATTGTCTCAGGACACCAGGGATGAATACCCTGCTCTTCTTCGAAATAGCACCGTGGGAAATTTTACGTCCACCTGAGAGAGCAGACGTTGTCTCGGTTTAATGTCTCATTCAAAAGACGGCACCTCTGACAGTGCAGCACTCCCTCAGTATTGCACTGGAGTGTCAGCCTAGATTTTTGTGCTCAAGTCCCTGGAGAGCGACGTGAACCCGTGACCTTCTGAGCCAGAGGCGAGAGCGTTACCCACCGAGCTACAGCTGACAGAAGGAACAGTTGATGTGAATAGCCCAGATATCTTTAAGGGAAAACTAGACAAGTACATGAGGGAGAAAGGAATAGAGGGATATGTTGATGGGGTGAGATGAAGAAGGGTGGGAGGAGTCTCGATTGGAGCATAAACACCGGCATGGACCATTGGGCCGAATGGCCCCGTTCTGTGCTGTCATCTCGATGTAAAAGGAAAAGCATAGGAAAACATTTCAGGGCTGTCACAGGCACGATGGGCTGAATAGCCTCTGTCTGTGCTGTCAGCTTCTATAGGTCTATGCATGTGATTTGGGGGAAATTAGAAAGTCAGAATAAACATGCTGGAGCTTTCTAAGTTTGAACATCCTATTGTAAAATGCTTTAAAATGAAAGCTGAGTCAGCAAGTCCAGAAGTAATGTTGCTGGACGAACAAATACTGGACATGGTCCATGTGCTTCGTTTGAGAATAATTTTTGGTATTAGTAAAGAAAATGCTGAGTTCTCAAACTATTTCAAGATTTGCTTGAACGGTTTGCTGAGACTGAGCAAAGCTTGAGTCTAAGATTGGATAAAACTGCATTAAAGGTTAAAGCTTTGCTCGGCGAGAGCGGTGACGTTGTAAACTGACACACACAGGAACTGAGCCGAGACTTTCTTAATTTGGGAAAATATCAACCAAAGACTTCCTCGAAAGAAAGAACTTGCATTTCTTTAGCACGTTTCGCACATTCAACAGTGACTACACTCCAAAAGGACTTCATTGGCTGTAAAGTGCTTTGAAAGATCCAGTAGTTGTGAAAGACGCGATATAAATGTAAGTTTTTCTTTCTTTCTCTCTTTCTCTCTTTCTTTCTCTCTTTCTCTCTTTCTGTCTTTCTTTCCCTCTGGACATCGTAAAGGACTTTACAGCCAATGAAGCACTGTTGAAGTTGTAATGCAGTGAAACGCGGCAGTCAAAATACACACAGCAAGCTCCCACAAACAGCATGGGTGATACTGACAAGATAATCTGTTTTTTTTAGTGATGTTGGTTGAGGAAGAAATATTCGCCACAGGACACCGGGGAGAACTCCCCTGCTCCTCTTCAAAATAGTGCCATGGGATATTTTTCGTCCACCTGGTGTCCTCGATGTAAGCCCCAATTTAAGCGGTGTCATTATCACGCTGCTGTGTGCAAATTGCCTGCCTGCGTTTCCTACGTTACAACAGTGACCACACTTCGAAAAGTGCTTCAGTGTGTCAAACTCGAAGTTTTCTCAAAATTCAAAGATTCCCCCTCTGTGTGTAGAGACCCTGAGGAAGAATCATTTTGGACTCGCTTAAGATGAACTTTGGGATTTTAAAAGATGCATGGGTCTGCAGGGGAAAAGGGCTGCGAAACCAGGGAACTACTAACCTCTGAAAAGGTCACTCTTTGGGTATTGGAGCTGTCTGGGATATTAGAGCTAAACAAATTGTCTGGGGAATTGTGTAACCTCAAAAACTCTGCTCCCTAGAAGACATTAACATTTCAACAATTGACCCAGAGATAGCCAGCTATAGCTCGAAGCATGAAACCCTTCCATCACATGCATAATGTTAATCTTTTCTGGCATGCATGGGCAACCCAGGCCTAGGTAGACAACATAAATACCAAAACTAATTTTTACAATCACAACTCGAATCCAATAGATCGACACATCCTAAACAAGTTATCGTTAACGAGCCCGCCAAAATTTAACAAAGAATTATCAAGCCCACCAAAACTAAGACAAAGAATCGGGTTTGATTTGGCGCGCAGATTAGAAAGGCTCTCAAAGTATAATTGAGGCCGTTTTACGGGTTAAGGAGCCTTCCGATGAGCCTTCTGAGCAACTAGAGCCTTCACTGCACTATCTGCTCCATCAGCGTCTTCAGCCTCGACGGTACTCCTGGGTTACACTGCTCTGCTACCAACAAAAAAGGAAGAACATCATCAAAAAGGCAAAGAAAAGCAGTTCCAGGTGGCTTCGAACATCACCAACTCATCGTGGCAACAACTGACCACAGCCAACGTGGTAACATCGAACCACCGTGAGCGACGAATCCTAAGAAAGAAACTACTCAAGAAGAAACCGAAGATTCAAAAGTTTTCCACTCTACAATCTATTCCTGGCTTACAACGGGTGAAACATTACCTAAAGTAACCCAAAGCCCTACTCCTATAAGAAGAAAGTGGGTACTCACCCCATAAATCCAACCCGCGCCTTACCGCATCAGCGAATTCAACCCAACTGAAGACTACTCAGCAAGAAGTCTTCCACGACGTTCGGGGTACGGCAAGGAGAACCTACAGAATCCAGCGAACCCCGAAATCACAAACCACCGCAAACTGTCAATAAGAGGATTGGTGAGCATTATCCCTGTTGCCCTAGAGTTTAACCTCGTCAGATTTAGGCATTGGGAGGTGGGAGGTGTATTATTTTCTGTAACCCGCTTTTGGATGTGTAATAAAGTGTTCCTTATTCTCTAGATTGTAATTTTTGAAATTGTACTTCTCTTTCCTGAATAAAATCAATGTTTCTTGCACCAAAACCAGTTGTCTGCTGCACTTTGTCACATCCCCAAATAAATCCAAAGTCTAGAACCCAGTGAGTGGGAGCGATTCGAACCGCTCAGAAGGTCAGAAGTGAACCTGACCCACACACTATCCCCTAAAATTGGCTGCAATGAAATTTGGGATATCCTGAGGTCGTGAAAGGCGCTATAGAAATGTAAGCCTTTCTTATATTCCTTCCTTTACTTCAACGAGATGAAAAACCTCAGACATGTCCTTGTATCAATGTATGATCCTTCCCCGCAAATTTCCCATATTGATTGGGCTAACCTAACTGGTAGCAATGCGGCGGATGAGGATTTCCAGGAGTGTATTAAGGATGGTTTTCTAGATCAATATGTCAAGGGACCAACTAGAGAGCTGGCCATCCTAGACTGGGTGATGTATAATGAGAAGGGACTAATTAGCAATCTTGTTGTGCGAGGCCCCTTGGGGAAGAGTGACCATAATATGGTAGCATTTCTTATTACGATGGAGAGTGACAAAGTTAATTCAGAAACTAGGGTCTTGAACTTAAGGAAAGGTAACTTTGATGGTATGAGGCGTGAATTGGCTAGATTAGACTGGCAAATGATACTTAAAGGGTTGACGGTGGTTAGGCAATGGCAAACCTTAAAAGATCAAATGCACGAACTTCAGCAATTGTACATCCCTGTCTGGAGTAAAAATAAAACGGGGAAGGTGGCTCAACTGTGGCTAACAAAGGAAATTAAGGATAGTATTAATTCCAAGGAAGAGGCATACAAATTAGCTAGAAAGAGCAGCAAACCAGAGGACTGGAAGAATTTTAGAATTCAGCAGAGGAGGACGAAGGATTTAATTAAGAGGGGGAAAATAGAGTATGAGAGGAAGCTTGCTTGAAACATAAAAACTGACTGCAAAAACTTCAAAAATATGTAAAGAGAAAAAGATTAGTGAAGACAAATGTAGGTTCCTTGCAGTCGGATTCGGGTGAATTTATAATGGGGAACAAAGAAATGGCAGACCAATTGAACACGTACTTTGGTTCTGTCTTCACAAAGGAAGACACCAATAACATTCCCGATGTATGAGGGGACGGTGTCTAGTGAGAAGGAGGTACTGAAGGATACCTTATTAGGCGGGAAATTGTGTTAGGGAAATTGATGGGATTGAAGGCTGATAAATCGCCAGGGCCTGAAAGTCTACATCCCAGAGTACTTAAGGAAGTGGTCCGAGAAATAGTGGATGCAGTGGTGATAATTTTACAACAGTCTATCGACTCTGGATCAGTTCCTATGGACTGGAGGGTTGCTAATGTAACACCTCATTTTAAAAAAGGAGGGAGAGAAAACAGATAACTATAGACCGGTTGGCCTGACATCGGTGGTGGGGAAAATGTTGGAATCAATCATTAAGGATGAAATAGCAGCGCATTTGGAGAGCAGTGATAGGATTGGTCCAAATCAGCATGGATTTATGAAAGGGAAATCATGCTTGACAAATTTTCTGGAATTTTTTGAGGATGTAACTAGTAGATTGGACAAGGGAGAACCAGTGCATTGGTGTATTTGGACTTTCAAAAGGCTTTTGACAAGGTCCCACAGAGGAGACGTGTGCAAAATCAAAGCACATGGTATTGGGGGTAAGGTACTGACGTGGATAGAGAACTGGTTGGCAGACAGGAAGCAGAGAGTCGGGATTAACGGGTCCTTTTCAGAATGGCAGGCAGTGACTAGTGGAGTGCCGCAGGGCTCAGTGCTGGGACCCCCAGCTCTTTACAATATATATTAATGATTTAGATGATGGAATTGAGTGTAATATCTCCAAGTTTGCAGATTACACTAAACTTGGTGGCGGTGTGAGCTGTGAGGAGGACACTAAGATGCTACAGGGTGACTTGGACAGGTTAGGTGAGTGGGCAAATGCATGGCAGATGCACTATAATGTGGATAAATGTGAGGTTATCCACTTTGGGGGCAAAAACACGAAGGCAGAATATTATCTGAATGGTGGCAGATTAGGAAAAGGGGAGGTACAGCGAGACCTAGGTGTCATGGTTCATCAGTCATTGAAAGTTGGCATGCAGGTACAGCAGGCGGTGAAGAAGGCAAATGGTATGTTGGCCTTCATAGCAAGAGGATTTGAGTGTAGGAGCAGGGAAGTCCTGCTGCAATTGTACAGGGCCTTGGTGAGGCCCCACCTGGAATATTGTGTTCAGTTTTGGTCTCCTAATCTGAGGAAGGACATTCTTTCTATTGAGGGAGTGCAGCGAAGGTTCACCAGACTGATTCCAGGGATGGCTGGACTGACATATGAGGAGAGACTGGATCAACTGAGCCTTTATTCACTGGAGTTTAGAAGGATGAGAGGGGATCTCATAGAAACATAAAAGATTCTGACTGGATTGGACAGGCTAGATGCAGGAAGAATGTTCCTGATGTTGGGGAAGTCCAGAACCAGGGGACACAGTCTTAGGATAAGGGGCAGGCCGTTTAGGACTGAGATGAGGAGAAACTTCTTCACTCAGAGAGTTGTTAACCTATGGAATTCTCTGCCGCAGAGAGTTGTTGATGCCAGTTCATTGGATATATTCAAGAGGGAGTTAGATATGGCCCTGACAGCTTAAGGGATCAAGGGGTATGGAGAGAAAGCAGGAAATGGGTACTGAAGGAATGATCAGCCATGATCTTATTGAATGGTGGTGCAGGCTCAAAGGGCCGAATGGCCGACTCCTGCACCTATTTTCTATGTTTCTATATTTCTATGTTTCCCTCTCCTGTGCCCCAGCCAGGTATTGTTTGATGCCCAGGCTGTGAAGACAAGGATTGGGAGATTCCGCTAACTGCGTTCATTAGCAGGCTTTCGAGGAGGCTCCAAAAATTAAGCGGCTCTATTGGGTGCAAGGACACTAAACAAAAGAATGTTTTAAAAGCTTTTGAATATAATTTTTTTTCATTTACTCAGAATCTGACTACCGTATCCCAATATAACTAGGAAATAGTTCTGCATATTTTTTTTAAGTCATTTTCAGTTATTTAGGATCGGGTTACTCACAGGTTCCCCCACCTGCTCCATGACGACATGCAGGCTGTGATCCTGACCAACGAATCCACCACAGACTCAATCCATGTCCGGACCGGGATTAAGCAGGGCTGCGTCATCGCGCCAACCCTCTTCTCGATTTTCCTCACTGCAATGCTCCACCTCACAGTCAACAAGCTCCCTACCGGAGTGGAACTAAACTATAGAACCAGTGGGAACCTGTTCAACCGTCATCATCTTCAGGCTAGATCAAAGACCATCCCATCCTCTGTTGTCAAATTACAGTACGCGAACCACGCTTGCGTCTGCGCACATTCATAGGCTGAACTCTGAGTAATCGTCAACATCTTCAACGAGGCATACGAAAGCATGGGCCTTATGCTAAACATCCATAACTCAAAGGTCCTCCACCAACCTGACCCTGCTACACAGCACTGCCCACGGTCATTAACATCCACAATGCAGCCTCGGACAACGTGGACCACTTTCCATACCTCGGCAGCCTATTATCAGTAAGGGCAAATATCGACGACGATGTCCAACACCGCCTCCAGGGCACCAGAACAGCCTTCGACCACTTGAGGAAGAAAGTCTTCGAAGATCAGGCCCTCAAATCTGGCACCAAGCTTATGGTCTTCAGGGCTGTAGTGATACCTGCCCTCCTGTATGGCTCAGAGATGTGGACCATATAGAGTGGACACCTCAAATTGCTGGAGAAATACCACCAATGATGCCTCCGCAAGATCCTGCAAATATTCTGGAGGATAGATGCACCAACATCAGTGTTCTCGGTCAGGCCAACATCCCCAGCATCGAAGCACTGACCACACTTGACCAACTCAATTGGGTGGGCCACATTGTCCGCATTCCCCACACGAGACTCCCAAAGCAAATGCTCTACTAGGAACTCCTACACGGCAGGCGATCCCCAGGTGGGCAGAGGAAAAGTTTTAAGGACATCCTCAAAGCCTCCTTGATAAAATGCAACATCCCCACCGACACCTGGGAGTCCCTGGCCAAAGACCGCCCTAAGTGGAGGAAAAGCATCCGGGAGGGCGCTTAGCACCTCGAGTCTCGTCGACGAGAGCATGCAGAAACTAAGCGCAGACAGCGGAAGGAGCGTACGGCAAACCAGTCCCAGCCACCCTTTCCTCCAACCACTGTCTGTCCCACCTGTGACAGAGACTGTAATTCCTGCATTGGACTGTACAGTCACCTGAGAACTCACTTTTAGAGTGGAAGCAAGTCTTCCTCGATTTTGCGGGATTGCCTATGATGATGATGATGGTGAATTGACACTATGGTAAAAGATGCTCATTTTTTGTCATAAACCCATATTTAGCTGTGTTAATCAATCCGCACCAGGTTGCCACTCTGAAATATGTCAAGGAATACTTTTTAAAGCAAAATTAGAAACACAATTGACATTCTAAAACTCTGCCCGATTTTGGGTGGTTCAAGGCAGGTTTTGCTTTCATTGACATTGAGCTGAAACCCGAAATAAAATAAATACTTCCCAAAACTAACGCAGTTATTAAGGAAAATTGTGCCCAAATTACTGATTGCGTCCAAAACGCTGCCTTGGTTGTATATTTCTGGTGCAACTGGACACAGATAATAGCTCTCTCTCTCTCTTGCTCACACACAGAAACACATTAACCAGTTTTGTAGACAATCTTTTCAACACACACCTTTAGGGCACGCTGCAAAAGAGGAATTGCTGGGGCTCTCTTGCAGCTCTGGAAATCGCGCATTTTGAAAGCACTCAAAATAAATGGGATGCATTGTTTTCCCAGAAGTTTTCATCAGCACACTCATCGAAACTACAATGAATGCAGATCTGTCTACAGTGAAAAGGGCTCTTGATTTCCTGCAAGGAATAAAGCATCCAACTTCATTATTAGTTCATATCAAGCACTGGCAGATGGAAATCAATCTCGTCAGCAGAAATAAAACTGCCTTTGTGAGAAGGCATGACATTGATCACTCCACCGTCATGCCAGTTGGTCTCGAGCGTGCTGCAGCAACAATGCTTCACAGGTCACCAGAGACTTACTTGGCCGAGTTCTGAAAGGATAGCTTTTTTCCGGAGGAAATTATTTTCTTGCACGTTCTGAACACTGTTTTCCAGAGATTCTTCCCGAGATGCTGGAGAAATTAAAGAGAACAAGACTCATGAGTTCTCATAAAGGAAGTTTTATTTTCAATGACTAGTTTGATTTCCGTCTGCCAGTACTTGATATTAACTAATAATGGAGTCAGGTGCTTTATTCCCTCAAGGAAACTAAGGGTCCAAAATTGCCCTCTGCCCCGTTTGGGGCAGGTAATTTGAATGAACTGAAGGTTTAGCGCTTGTAGAGATGGGGCGGAGAATGGAGCGATATCCTGGACTTTCTTAGGAAGCATCCGGAGGCTCCTGGGGGTTGTGGCAGGCGGGAGCGTAGCGGGTCAGAGTCAGGAGCGGGTTAGAGTCAGGAGCGGGGTGGATCACAGTCGGGAGCGGGGCGGGTCAGAGTCGGGAGCGGAGTAAAAGGCGGGCGGTGTAATTTAGCACCACGATGAGCACGTCAGCACGACGTGGACATGCCACATCACACTGTCATGTCATAACCTCCCTCCCTTTCACTTAAAGGGGAGGTTTGCTGCGAGGCCGAATGAAGCCTCTGTGGCGCCCACTGGGCCACCAGGGAGGGGTTCGGCCAGGCCAGTGGCCCAGCACCCAAGAAGGGGTGCCAGTCTGCCTGTTGGTGGCCCGGCCGAACCAGCGGCCAGTATTGTCGGGCCCACTCAGGAGTGCGCCTGACAATTAAAACAAAGTAGCGTGCCCGGCGGCACGCCCAGACAACAGCAGCGACCCGCCTCGCGAAGGTGTCTTGGGCACCGACCGGCTCTGACCTCACTCCCGTGGGGCAACTCCCCCTGCGGGGCGTGAATGTGTTGGCGCCAAGCGGTAAGTGGTCGGTGCGCTGGGCAAGGCAGGAAAGATGGACCGTGGCGGAAACCCCTTCCTGCTGCCCCCGGCCCGGGTGCAATTGCGAACAGGTCTACCCTCCTCCTGCCCCTGGGCGGATAGGCCTTACCGCCCAATTACCGCCTCTGAGAGGTGGTAATAGGCTTTAAGAAAAAGGGCAATATCGACCCCCAATAGTCCTTTCCACTGCAGCTCCAACAGCACTCAAGAAGCTCGACACCATCCAGGACAAAGCAGCCCACTTGATTGGCACCCTGTCCACCACCTTCAACATTCACTCCCTCCATCACCGGCGCACCGTGGCTGCAATATGTACCATCTACAAGATCGAGAAACTCACCAAGGCTTATTCAACAGCACCTCCCAAACCCCCGACCTCTACCACCTCGAAGGACAAGGGCAGCAGGTGCATGGGAACACCATCACCAAGTTACACACCATCCTGACTTGGGAATATATCGGCCGTTCTTTCATTGTCACTGGGTCAAAATCCTGGAACTCCCTCCCTAACAGCACTGTGGGAGCACCTTCACCACACGGGCTGCAGCGGTTCAAGAAGACGGCTTACCACCACCTTCTCAAGGGGCAATTAGGGATGGGCAATAAAAGCCGGCCTTGCCAGCGAAGCCCAAAACTCGAGAATGATTTTTTTTAAAATATTGCACGAACTCTTCGGACATATTATTATTCTTGGAGAGAACTCTCTCAGTGCACTTCCAGGGCTGAAGACCAGAAGAAGGGAAAATTGCAACAGGGAAGGTTTTTGCATCTTTTGCTGAATACTCGTAAAGGCCAATGCAGCAGGAGCTGTCAGGACATCACTCAACCGGGAACCGTGATATAGGAATGGAATCTAAACCCTGAATTATCTTTGAGATGCTGGGTCTGCTTTCTTTGGAACAGAGGAGGTGAAGGGGAGATCTGAATGATGTGTACAAAATTATGAGGGATCTAGATAGAGTGTATAGGAAGGACCTATTTCCCTTGGCAGAGGGGTCAACAATCAGGGGGCATAGATTTAAAGTAATTGGGGGGGGAGGTTTAGCGGAGATATGAGGGTAAATTTCTTCACCCAGAGGGTGCTGGTGGTCTGGAACTCACTGCCTGAAAGGATGGTAGAGGCAGGAACCCTTACCACATTTACAAAATACTTGGATGTGCACTTGAAGTGCTATAACCTACAATTCCCTCTGCAATTGGGAGCTCCGGCCCTCTGCCGCCCAGTTTCAGGGCATAAGTTCCTTTTTTGGCGCCAGGCGGTCTTTCCAGGACTTTTTCATGAAACTTCCGCCCAAAATACCATCAAGATCTCAGCGGTCCTTTGGGCGGAACTTGGGCGGAACTTAGCTTCCACAATGTTTGGGGCATTTGATTCTATAATTTGGTTGAAAGTATGAACAACAAGTGAAAAATAACTCACGCGCAGCAAATATAACCAAAACAAAATTACAGGTAGATTTATTTGGGATCAATAGCCTATCAAGCAGCAGAACCATTGTATAGAAATATCAGTGGAGCAACGGATAATGGGAACTTGACCAAAATCAGAGAGCGTGCTGGATCTTGTTATAGCTCCAAGCTGCCTTGAGAATGACTGCCTGCAGCTCACTCTACTTTCCAAGGGCAATGAGAGATAACTGAGCAGATGTGATAAGACAGCTGTCTGGTGGACACTGAGAACTGAGTAGAAAACAACTAAATATCCTTCCCAGAAACAGACGAGGGGAAAAGAAGATATAAGAACAGACAGACGCAGAGTGATTTTGAGGAGACCGCAAGCAGCGTTTAAAGAAGAAGTCGATGAGGAATTATTCCTGTCAGCTCCCAGGAGAAGGATTTAACCACCCTTGGATATCAGAACATAAGCACATAAGAATTAGGAGCAGGAGTCGGCCATTCAGCCCCTTGAGCCTGCTCCGCCATTCAATAAGATCATGGCTGATCTTCAACCTCAACTCCACTTTACCCATATCCATGATTCCCTTAATATCCAAAAATCTATCGATCTCTGTCTTGAATATACTCAACAACTGAGCATCCACAGCCCTCTGGGGTCGAGAATGCCACAGGTTCACCATCTTCTGAGTGAAAAAATTTCTCCTCATCTCAATCTTAAATGGCCGACCCCTGATTCTGAGACTGTGGCCCCTGTCTCTAGACTCCCCAGCCAGGAGAAAAATCCTCCCTGTGTCTACCCTGTCAAGCCCTGTAAAAATTTTGTATGTTTCAATTAGATCACCTCTCATTCTTCTAAATTCTAGAGAATATAGGCTAGTCTGCTCAAAATCTCTCCTCATAGGACACTTCCCCATCCCAGGAATCAGTCTGGTGAACCTTCGTTGCAATCCCTCTATGGGAATGTATCCTTCCTTAGGTAAGGAGACCAGAACTATACACAATACTCCAGGTGAGGTCACACCAGGGCCCAATATAATTGCAGTAAGATGTCTTTGCTCTTATACTCAAATCCTCTTGTAATAAAGGTCAAAATACCATTTGCTTCCCTATGGTTGTATAGCATCTTTATCTGGAAAACTGTGGTGTTTTAATGTCAATAAAATTATTTAGAGTGTTGAAAACCATTCTCGAGACAGTCTTGGTTGGTTCTTACCTCTTAAACCCAGAAAAGAGAGAAAAGCTTACAAAAGTGAAAGATTTTGATTGGGATTATGTCCAAAAGCAGGAAGATAGCCATGCAAACCTATGAATGACTGCACGAAACAATGTGTTGTACTCAAACTGTAGTGACCTTGGTCCTTTATTCGTAACTCCAGAGTGAGGCAGCCGCTTGGTGGCTACCCTTTTATAAAGCCCCTCCCACCAGGGCAGGAAACCCCGGTCTCCACCAGTTGTACTCCCTAGTGGTGCCAGCATGTATATACACAGTGTAAATCTTATTGATAGTATATCAGGTAAACACGTCTCCATCTTATGCAACTATACAGTGACTGCACAGAGAATATATCTATAGTCTGCATATATAACATCACTCTCCCCCAACTCCTTTGTGCCAATTACCTTTGCACTATGTATTCTGGCTTAGCTCTCCCCAGACTTAAGTGCCAATAGCCCTTGCACGTTGGCTGTGCTTTGGCTTGGCTCTCTCCCTGTTAACCCACAAGTCCTTTTGCCACAACGTTGGGTAGTGGTTAGCAGTTTGGATGGTTCGATGATGCAGTAGAGGTTCCAGTGGGTTCTGGGTGTGATCCATGTGTGTGTCCATGGCCACATACATCCATTTACCTCCCCCACCCACAGCAAGATCATGCAGCTGGCCCGTTACATTAACATACAGGATCAGACACAGTGCAATACAAAGAATGGCAGAAAAAAAATAGTTTATATTGTGACACTTTGGTTCAGTGACTTACATTCGTTACGTTTTATGGTCGTGCACCAGGATTGGGTAGATAGCATACATGGTTCAGTCATGGTCAGTACTGAGGTAGCAGTACAGATATGCGAGGACGCTGGTTCCAGAGCAACTGGACGGGGTCCTCGTAGTCTGATGGTGGTGCTGCGCCCCCTGCTAGCGGGATGGGCTTGGTTCGCTCATCTTGCCAGGAGTCAGGGCCTTTGCCATTGCCTAGTGGTGGGCAGAGCCACAGATGTACGTGGCCTCCCTGTCCTCCTTTGAGGGCTGCAGAATCTTCTGCCTGCTATCTAAAGGTGTTGGGAACCTGGCTGTTCCAGGTCCCATTTGGGGAACTCATTGGTTCTGATATTTCGCTCCCGATCATGGCCCGGGTAGCGACTGGGTCTGGGGGCTGCGCCGTCTCCACCTGGGTGGTGGACAACATAGAAACATAAAAACATAGAAATTAGGTGCAGGAGTAGGCCATTCAGCCCTTCGAGCCTGCACCACCATTCAATAAGATCATGGCTGATCATTCACCTCAGTACACCTTTCCCGCATTCTCTCCAGACCCCTTGATCCCTTTAGCAGTCAGGGCCATATCTAACTTCCTCTTGAATATATCCAATGAACTGGCATCAACAACTCTCTGCGGCAGGGAATTCCACAGGTTAACAACTCTCTGAGTGAAGAAGTTTCTCCTCATCTCAGTCCTAAATGGCTTACCCCTTAACCTTAGACTGTGTCCCCTGGTTCTGGACTTCCCCAACATCGGGAACATTCTTCCTGCATCTAACCTGTCCAGTCCCGTCAGAATTTTATATGTTTCTATGAGATCCCCTCTCATCCTTCTAAACTCCAGTGAATATAGGCCCAGTCGATCCATATCTCCTCATATGTCAGTCCTGCCATCCTGGGAATCAGCCTGGTGAACCTTTGTTGCACTCTCTCACTAGCAAGAACATCCTTCCTCAGATTAGGAGACCAAAACTGAACACAATATTCCAGGTGAGGCCTCACCAAGGCCCTGTACAACTGCAGTAAGACCTTCCTGATGGCCGTCTGCACGTATTGGCTCCATTTTCTTTTCCAGGTCCGTGGCGAATGGTGCCATCGGGTGCCTGCAGAGTGGGATAGACCATGGTCAGGTTATTAGGATCAGTGCCTTTACCCTCCCAAATTCTCTTGCCTGCTACTTTTGGGGACACTCTATTCCCGACATCTCGCAACAACATTTTGTTCTTTACATTAGGAATAGTACCGACAATTCGCAACAACATTTTATTCACAATCTTAATCGGTTCGTTACATTGATTACTACGCATACAATATCTCTTTAAGTTAAGTTGGTTGCAGGTCTCCTTTAAGAGAACCCTGCTGGCTTTACCCCAATCAAATCCTTTGTTCGACACCACGTGTTGGTCCCTCAGGGTTGCACCTCATGATATGGCCGTGGCCATCTTTTTTTTCAGCCATGCTGCACCTCACTGCACCAGGGATGCCATCTTTCCTCTGTCCTTGAGGTCAACTGCCTTGATCCTTCTCTCCTGTGATTCTGCCACAAAAACTGGAAGCGTGCCTGTGAATTCGATCTTCCTCCTAGGAGTTCTGCAACTGGAGCCGGGAAGGAACTTTTAGGTCATTCCGATTGGATCATTGCCACGCAGTTGTAATGGACAATGTGTGCCTCAGGTGCTGTGTTGGTCTGTTCTCTGGTGCCTGGCCCAAGCGAAGGTGAGGTTGCGCTCTGCCTCTGAGCACGGGGGACATCGATTGCTGGAGTGAAGAGGTCTTCCCATTTCCACTGTATCTTCCCCATCCACCTACTTCCGAGTAGCGTTGGGCCATCATCTGCAACAATCCACAGAGTTAACTTGTGCACCACACCATTATGGATTACACTTACATCCGCACTACCAAGGACTGGGATCAGCTTTTTGTCGTTTTTTATTCGATAGCCTCTCAAAGGCATCCTGGTTCACCACTGACTGGCTCGCTCCCGTGTACACTTCCATGAAGATTGGAACACCGTTTATCTTGACTTCAATCTTCACTGGAGAGCAATCGGTGGTGCAGGTATACACTCCATACACTTCTGCATGGGGCTGAGCTGCCTCTCTGGCCAAATCATCATACTCCCCGCTGGATTCAAAGTCATCTACCGATTCCTCTGCTTGACGGTGAGTCGTATTTCTTTTACATATACGCTGGAGTTGGCCCTTTGTGTTACAGGCTTTGCATGCATACTCAGCAAACCGACACTGGTGAGCCCTATGGTTTCCTCCTCAATGCCAGCATGGTGCTACTCGATTAGCACCCCTCGGCGGACTCTGAGTTCTGGAACCCTGAGGTCTGTGCTCTCTGCCCTGAGCAGAACCACGTTCTACAGTCTTACCTCTGAAAGGCACCATTCTGTGTACAATACTTGCCAGGTTTGAGTCCACTAGCTGAATAATTTGCTTGGTGCTGCAAGTCGAGGTCATGAACGCCTGACTGATGGCCTTCTGCAGGTTGACTGTGGTGTCGGCAGATAATAGCTTGTGAAGGAGGCCCTCGTGGCCAATTCCCATAACGAAGATGTCTCGCAATCCTTTGTTGAGGTGCATGCCAAAATCACACGGTACCTCAAGTCTCCTGAGGTCGGCAGCATATTTTGCAATCTCCTGGCCCTCAGCTCTGCGGTGAGTGTAGAATCTTGCCTGGCCGTGAGGATGCTCTCTTTTGGTTTTATTTGGTCGCGAATTAGTTCAGTCAGCTCATCGTATGTCTGATCCTTGGCCTTCATGGGTGCCAGCAAGTCCCTGACGAGGCGGTAGACCTTGGGCCCACAATTGGACAGCAGTATAGCCTTGTGCTTCTCTGCCGATGCATCCGTCTCCCCTGCCAGGTCGTTTGCCAAGAAATATAGCTTGAGCCTTTCCGTGAAGGCATCACAATCATCACCTTCTGCGAAGTATTTTAGTGTGCCAAAAGTAGCCATAATCACGTGAAAGTTTGTATTCTCGTCGCCAGTTGTTATGTCTATAATGTACATATGAATGACTCCATGTGGCAATGTGTTGTACTCAAACTGTAGTGACCTTGGTCCTTTATTCGTAACTCCAGAGTGAGGCAGCCACATGGTGGCTAACCTTTTTGCAGCCCATACCACCAAGGCAGGAAACCCCGGTCTCCACCAGTTACACACTCTAGTGGTGCCAGCATAGTATATACACAGTGTAAACCTTATTGATAGTACATCAGGTAAACAAGTCTCCATCTTGTGCAACTAAACAGTGACTACACTGAGAGTATATCTATAGTCTGCACATATAACAGTTTTATAAGCGGATGTCTAGATGTTAGGCATAATGACTGACTGATTGTCCTCCAGTAATGTAGGAGAAGGAGTGAGGAACAAGCAGTGAGCAGGAGATGAGGAGTGGAGATGTGGCCAAGGATATACATCTGGGATAGACACTCCAGATGGGATGAAGTGAAGCTGGGGAGGTTTCTGATGTCAAGAACAATGATATCAGTTCACTGGGGTATGGACAGTCAATAGTTTTTGGGAAGCTGGGTAGTGATGGGTGCAGGAAATTGTGGGGAAAGTCAAGCGTCATAAAGTTTCGGAATAGCTGAAGTATGTGAAGGATGAGGTTGAAAATGAGAATGTTGCAAAGTCACTACTTGAGGTAATAAAGCCATAGATTAATTTTTTAGCAGTTTTGAGGGAGAGGTAAAATCATAATTAGGTAATATTCTGGAGAAAGTTGACATCTTGCCAAACCGACTGGATGAGGGACAAGAAGCACGTTTGGATCAAACAAGATGTCAAGATTGTGAACCATTGGATTTAGCCCGTGAGACCAACTGGAAATGTTGATGGTGTCACTGTCAGAGGCACATACGTACCTGCAAAAATGGCAGAACATGGCTGTGTGTTTCCCGGAATTGTGATGAAGGAACTGTTGACTATCTGGGGCATCATACAGGCAGTAGCAACAGATTTAGAGTTGATGGATGTGGCGGTAGGTTCGTTGTGTGTCACAGTCCCCATTGGTGAACCGATTAAAATCAGGGCTGCGCAAGAGGCTGGAGTTGGAGGAGCAAAGACATTACTTGCAGGGTTGCAAGGTTTGGTGGCAGTGACAAAGATCTGGAGGGGCAAGACCATAGAAGGATTTGAACAGAAGGATGGGAATGTTTAAATGAATGAATGCAACTGAATAAATCCAGAAAACATATGGAAGGGTGAAGCCCTACAAGAGTTAACACAAAGAAATGGAAAATGTCCTAATGCTTATTGAGTAGAACAATAGAATCTTAAGATTTTGAGTGATTGCAAGTGAGTAATGACTACAGTATGTAAATACAGAGCTTGGAGCCAGATGGTGAGCCAATGCATCATGAAAGAGAAGTCCCACAATGCAATTAAATTGCCAAGAAGCCAAATGAATTGTCAGAGCGACTAAAACTGAGAGGTTTTTCATGACAACTTGCAACTGAAGAGTAGTTGCGTAGCCAAGCACATTCAGAATGTCATTATGTAGTTCTAATATATCCCAATTGCTTATTGATGGCAGGCACAGCCTTCGCCAGTTACGGGAGAAGGAAGTGAGAAAGATTTGGAGAGTGATAGCAGCAATGTATTGCATTCCTATTCCAACGACGGACATCTTTGCCTTGTACAGCCAGCTCACATTGGTGATGACAGTATCAAATAATGGTCCACCAATGCATTAATCGTATTTTCTACTGCACTTCCAACAATTTGAAATTTTAAGTCTAACTTTCCAGCCAACTGATGTTTTACATAAGAACTAGGAGCAGGAGTAGGTCATTTGACCCTTGAGCCTGCTCCGCCATTTAATAAGATCATGGCTGATCTGAACTTGGGCTCAGTTCCACTTCTCTGCCCGTTCCCCATAACCCTTTACTCCCTTATTGCTCAAAAATCTGTCTATCTCCACCTTAAGTATATTCAATGTCCCAGCCTCCACAGCTCTCTGGGGCAGAGAATTCCACAGATTTATAACCCTCTGAGAGAAGAAATTCCTCCTCATCTCAGTTCTAAATGGGCGGCCCCTTATTCTGAAACTATGCCACCTAGTTCTAGATTCCCCCACGAGTGTAAATATCCTCTCTGCATCTACCTTATCGAGCCCCCTCAGTTTTATTTCTAAGAAAGCCGATAAAAAGCACGTATTAATAACAATTATGGCCTGACTGTTTCTCTCTTTTGACCGAGCGAAGGTTTACTGATTGATGAACTTTACCTTTGGTTTTAACAGACTTCCTTTACTTAAAAAGAGGAGTGAAATGGCAGCCCAATTATGCCTCTTCTACCATATAGCAATCATCAAGTAAGAAAATCGAATGGGAAGCCATTACTCAATCAATCATAGGTGGTCCCTCGAATGAGGATGACTTGCTTCCACGAGAGTTCACAGATGTTTCAACGAAGGACTGGATGTTCCAGTCCTGAACTCCAGTGAGGGGTTGGAAAATGTCTGTGCGTGGATTTATCTAATGTGAGATGGCCGTTGCACACCAGCCACCACACGGGCTTGACAGAGCAAGGCCTTCTTCCAGTGGTTAACCAAGATGACTGGAGACCAACTCAGCTGCACGGACCTAGTACACACACATATCGCAGTGTGGGCTGGCCCGTGCTGCCCCTGGACCCTCGGCTCTTCTGGGCCCCGTACCCTCATTCGCCGCACCTCTGCCACGACGTTCCATGGTTCGGCCTCCACCTCTAATTATAGCCCCGACCTGCATGGTGTTCTCGCACAGGTCGGGGTGGCCCAGGACCGGCTCACTACATCAATAACTTGCATTTATATAGCGGCTTTAATGTAATGAAAGGTCACAAGCCATTACTAACTGCATGTCTGGATGTATCCAATTATTTAATCTATGGAAGTTAAAATCCCTTGTTATAGCAGAAAGATTTTCCCCTAGGGCAACGGCACCTGTAGAATAATGTTAGAATTAAATATGATTGGATAGTATCCGGCCGAAATGGGCTGATGTAACTGTAGTAAACTCTTTTAAAACATATAAAAATCCATGAAACCCTTTGTTCGGCGGAGAAAGGTACCTGGACCCACCAGCTGCTTCATCTCCCTGCCGGCGTAATAAACTGTTTTGATGTATGGACCAACCCTGAGTGACGAGTGATTCTTGGAAGGTACATTCGTGCTAACAATGGCGTCACAAACAGGATATTGCAGAGGCCGTTGGGACAACCCTGAAGAATCCGGGTGAGTATGGGCAACAAATCCCAGGGGATAGGGACCAGGTGGTGTCCGGAGGCCAAAGCAATATCCAACCTGTGAGGAGGGTCGGACCAACTGGCAAAATGGTGACAGGTAGTCGTTAAGGGGGGGATAGGACACTGCGGGAATTGCTTAGAATGCGTTAAGGAATTGCGCGGGGTTGTGTAATAGTAGATTGGTAACCCGAGAGTGTATAAAAAAAGCCTACAAGTCACGCTAGTGAAGGCGGACTGCTGGGAGGTGATCTACTACAAGTCAAGCTGGTGCAGACGGACCGCTGAGCGTTAGATCTCTAATTATTCCCAATCCTTAATGAGCTATCACTAAATTTAATAGCTCGAAAAAGCCTGCTCCACATTGTGTCGGAGGAGGCGGACCTCTGGGGCAAGGTGGTCTACTACAAGTCACGCTGGTGCAGATGGATCGCTGAGAGTTTAAAGACCTCTAACTACTTTAAGTATTATGGCCAATAGAACACCAGAACTCGAGTGGGGATCTGAAGGGTCCCTTACCCGCCACTTGGCGGAGACACAGAAAAAGCTAATAAGTCAGATGATTACATCAGGTTGGAAAGCCCACGACTCGCCGGAGGATTAGCGAAAGTGGTGGAAACAGGAAAGGAAAGATAAAGATGGAAAAGCCTGGGTTCTGATTCTTCGAGCCCATGTAAAGTTAACAGAGAAAGTAAATCAATCATGTTTATGGATCCAAAAATAGAGCCGGCCAAACAATAAGCTTTGTTGAATGAAGAAAGACTTTTGTGAGAGTGAGAGTGCTTGTGTAAAATTTTTGACTGCGAAATGAATGAAAGCCTGTTTGGAAAAATGGTGGAGCTGTCTGTTTGTTTTAGCTCCACCCACTTTTTCAGAGAGAGAGAATGTTTTTTTTTTAACCCTTTGTAATGTTTTCCTGTATGTAGGAAGTTTTAAGTTAGAAGCACAGGTATGGATTTATTCGGATGATAAGTTACGGAGCTAGGAAATGCCGAAAGGATATAGGTTAGTTGAGCAAAAGATAAAAAATACATGGTCCCGGTGGTTTTAAAAAAAATGTTTTTGACATGCTCACTTACTTGCTGAAAGAAAACCCGCAATCATTGATTACATTGGGTTGAAAGACATAAATTTAGTCTGGAAATTAGATAAAGAATGCCTTTAACAAAAAAACCTGCGTGGGTCTCTCGAGGTTGCAGGCTGGGGAAGTACGTTCCCGTTTTCCTTTGTGTAAAACCTTGACGCGAAAGCTTCTAGCTCAGTAAAAAGAGGTTTAAATAAAAGATTGGCATTACAAAATTTGAATTGGGATTTTGATATATTAAAGAGAAGGCACAGCAAAATACTGAGATAGATTCAAACTAAAAAAAAAAATTAAATCTGATGTTAAAATAGCAAGCTTTAGCAGTTTAGAAAAAAGGACATGTAACAGCCTTGAAACTGGAACATTTGAGATAATGAAAAGCAGCTCTCAAAGCCTACATGCTAGACTCCGTTCTAGTTATGGAAAAAAGGATAAAGACGCAACCTTGAAAGAAAACAAACTGAACGAATTTGAAAGAAAAAGTGTCTTCAATTGTCTGATGATTTTAAATTAACAAATTTACCGAGACACGAGCCTCTGTATAAAATACAAAACCTAATTTGAAGAAAGGAGATCTGAAAAAAAAGACATAACTTACTAAATACTAGTTGATATTGGCTGTGAAAAAGATATTGGTTTAATTGAAAACATTTTGGAAGAGGTAAAAGACACTCTCCATTGATAATGATTTTAAATTATGAGAAAGTTTCACTGCAGTTTGAAAAGATTTCCAGAATAGACGTTGTTTATCAAGAAAAGTCCCGAACAGTCTAAACAAGCAGGAGGGGTTTGAAAATAGCGAGGAGAAAAGATCTAAGCTATGCGAACTCAGCAGAGAGAGAAATAAAACACAAAATTTGCCCAGTGAATGGGACCGTAAAAAAAACTCGAAATGTTGGAATGTATACAGCTTGTGTGAAAATTGGATTTCAGTAAACAAAATAGCTATTAAAAATGTGTGGTCTCATTTTAAATCAATGATTTCTGCTGTTTTAACAGATTCCTAATTTCTAAGCAAGTTTTGAAGGCACAAAGACTTAAAAAAAATTTGGATGATTACGCAAAGTCACATAATGACATCAGGCCTTCTTACAAACCTGTAAAGGAGTTAACCCTTTCCATTGACAGCTGTTTTATATTGGACATTATTAATTTAGATTTCTTAATAGAATAAAGAAGACTCACCTGACAGATAAAGGAAAGGGTGGGATAGGCAGATAAATAAATAAATAAAATAGAACTAGCCTATGTAATAATACTTGCCTGATACAATAAAGAAATAGATACTCCAACAAAACAAATTCAAGAGTTAAAAGCTACGGTAAATAAACTGGAAGAGAAAAAAAAAAACGTACCAGACAGATAGTGCAGTGCGCAGCCATAGCACCATCACCTATGGCAACAGAGCCAATGTACCCCACAAACCCAACCTAACCCTTACCTCCGATTTCACAGAGTGACCTCGACATGCATGGATAAAAGATGAGTAGACCAGAACCTAACACCTGGTGATGACCAGGATCTGTTTAAAATTTGCAGGTAAAGCACTCACCAAGATGGAATCACAGTGGCCACTCCAGTTCTGCAGCATGATACTAGGGATCTCGACACTCATACAAGCATCAGATAACCTGGATGGACTACAGGGGATGCAGCAAATGCAGGAAAGACACACTTACCTGAACTATGGGATCTTGTTTAATTTAACTGATGGAATATGTATCCCAGCAGCCAAGGCCTGGAGCAAGGACAGAATTTATTTTAACGCATAAAGCTAAGCATGAGATTGTGCCTGTTCTGATCAATATCTCAGGCATACGAATGCCGGAATGTTGTACTGAACAGGTAAGGAAGATGTATAGTGTACTAAGTAAGGTTGTAATGCAGCAGGCTGCCGATGCCATGGGTGCCAGTAGGTTCCGAGGACAAGAGCAGATGTATAGGCATAAGAGGGGAATAATTAATGACGCTGCCACCGGCTTTAATACCGGGACCTCCATAGTAAACTCATTGGATATACAAGGGCTAAATGAAAAGGTGGAACAACTTAAAGAGGTGATGAGGGAACTGTTAGAGCGGGCAGAGCAGAATCAGAAAGACCAAGCTGACTTAGGAAGAGAAGGCACAGAGATATAGTTCGATGGAATTTCAATAATCGAGACACATGCCAAAACAATTAATCGTCTAATTGACAGAGAAAAGGAAGATGCCGAAAATCTCCGACAAGGGCAACTCTGTCATGCTTATGGTTTGTGGATGGTGGGACAGATACGACACAACCTCGATCAGATCCAAGGGGGGGAGGTACCGGACTGGATAGACAGCTCACATTTGACTCAGCTAGTGGGGGTTGTCTTGATGATCCTGATAGTCACACGAGACTCAGGTCCATTTCCCCTTTATCAACTGGAGAATATCGGGGTTGTATGGGAAAATGCCTCCCTCCATTATTACTTAACCGCAGACTCCGCTATCTGTAGAGACAACACATTATACGGTGTCTCCCTGACAGGGTGCAAACAAAGGGGCGAGATTACAGTGTGCCCCCACCCAGGGAGAATTAGATGAGTGTGGTTTTAATCGAACCGATGGATGCATTTTGGAAATAGTACCCGCCCCTACACATTTTGCTCGGGCCAGGTACGGAGGTAAAGGGAGATACTGTGTTTCCACCACGGAACACTCATATCAGTATAACGGCTTGCAATGCCAGATCCTGCAACCAAACTTCTGCTTTATACCTCTACAACCCATTACTATAGGGCAAGCCCGCATTATCCAAGTTAGACTGCGAGGTACTGAAATCATTGACGCCACTGATCAACTGCATGATCACCTGCAGGACTATGACGAGCCAGAAAAGGCCCCTATTCCCCATTTAGCAGAGATACTAAGGGAATTAAGACTTAGAGTCAGACAGTCTGTTAAACTCTACCACCAGCTGCGGACAAAGATTGAGATACTGGAAAAAGACACCGACACCAAGCTGCAGAATGAGAGTTGGTGGAGAAAGGTGTGGAACTGGGGGATAAATGTTAACATCCACCCTTGGATTCGAATTATATCACATATACTGGTCGGAATACAGCTAGTCCTAGCAGTAGCATGGGGAATCATGGCTTGCCGGTCTTGCCAGATATTATGCACAACAATGGAGGTTTAACACCAAAGCTCAGATAAGCAAGGAGATTTACGTAATAGGCGAAAGGGGTAATTCGAACTATATTGATTTGATCTAAAGCAACTGGGACTCCTGAAATTGCGTGACTGGCCAGCACATCAAAGCAGGATGTACCAGGTGATACAAAACTATAACAGAATATAAATTAGTGTCGGTTTCAGTGGGCTAGGACTAGCCCCTTGACTGAAAGGGGGGACTGTAATAGCGGAAAGATTTTCCCCTCGGGCAACGGCACCTGTAGCATAATGTTAGAATTAAATATGATTGAATAGTGTCCGGCCGAAATGGGCTGATGTAACTGTAGTAAACTGTTGTAAAACATATAAAAATCCATGAAACCCTTTGTTCGGCGGAGCGAGGTACCTGGACCCACCAGTTGCTTCATCTCCCTGCCGGCGTAATAAACCGTTTTGATGTATGGACCGACCCTGAGTGATGAGTGATTCTTGGAAGGGTACATTCATGCTAACACCCTCTTAAAGTTAAGCTCTCAGCACTCCAATCTAAATCAGGGAAGTTGTCAAAAGGAAGACCTCTTGGGATTGTATATTAATCTTTTGAAAGTTTTTGATGCGGACATACTTCTACGTCCCTCCTTCCTTTGAAGTACAAGGATAGATTCAGCAGTTGGATGGATGATCGCAGCAGAGAGCTGTCCTCGACGGCAGAGGTGTTCGAAGAATCAGAGACATAGTGTTTTCGTCCTATCCCTGTGTGATTTGCTGAATTTCCCCAAAGTGATAGAAAGAACTAGCAATTCTCCGGCACTTTTCACATCTTCCCACCATCCCAAAGTGCTTCACACCCACTCTTGAATGGCTGCATATAGTGACATCACTATTCCCAACCAGAATTCAGATGATAGGGTAATTCCCCCTTCAATCACGCTTGGACACCACACTGCTGGGAGTAACTGGGATTGATTTTAAGCACGTCATTTTGGATTCTGTAATATCCTCCACTTACTGCATTCTTCTGGAGAAAACACCCTGCTTTCATTGGGAGACATTGCTGCAGCTGTGGTCATATGTCTGTTTCATGTAGTTTGGAGGGACTATTTTGAAATAGACTTTGTAGATAGCTTGCTGTAGCGTGCTGTTTAAATAGACACTGTTTGCTGATTAAATAGACACTGTTTGCTGTAAAATAGATACTGTTTGCTGTTTAAATAGATACTGTTTGCTGTTTAAATAGACACTGTTTGCTGTTTAAATAAACACTGTTTGCTGTAAAATAGAAACTGTTTGGGGTTTAAATATACACTTTTTGCTGTAAAATAGACACTGTTTGCTGTAAAATAGACATTGTTTGCTATAAAATAGACTGTTTGGTGTTTAAGTAGACTCTGTTTGCTGTTTAAATAGATACTGTTTGCTGTAAATTAGATAGTGTTTGCTGTTTAAATAGACACTTTTTGCTGTAAAATAGACAGTTTGCTGTGTAAATAGACACTGTTTACTGTTTAAATAGACACTGTTTGGTGTTTAAATAGACACTGTTTGGTGTTTAAATAGATACTGTTTGCTATTTAAATAGATACTGTTTGGTGTTTAAAGTGACACTGTTTGCTGCTTAAATATACACTGTTTGTTGTTTAAATAGACACTGTTTACTGTTTAAATAGACAGTGTTTGTTGTAAAATAGACATTGTTTGCTGTAAAATAGACACTGTTTGCTGTTGAAATAGACACTATTTACTGTTTAAATAGACACTGTTTGCTGTAAAATAGACACTGTTTGCTGTGAGACCTGCTATAAGCCCTGCCCTGTCTCCAACTCATTGGCTGTCACAGTGGCGTCAGTGGAGACTTTGGTTTGAAGTCATTGTCGTTTTCTTACAAACACGATGAACAGCCAGATAATGTTTTGGTTGAGGGAGAAATGCTGACTTTGAAACCAGGAGAACTCTCGGCTCTTCTTCAGAGGATGGCGTGGGATCATTTACATTGACCTAAACAAGGCAGATATAACCTTGCTCACCTGAAAGTCAGAAACTCCAGCAATGCAGCACTCCCACAGTATTGTATTGAAGCCAATACCTAGATTATTTGCTCAAGTCCTCGAGTAAGGCTTGAACCAACAACCATTGACTTAGAAGCAAGATGGCTATCAAGCCAGCCAAGCTGGCAGTTGGCTGAGGGAAGAGGCAGGGGTTGAACTTAAGAGTATTTAACGGAAAAATAAAAAGTAAGGATACCAGTTAGAAATTAAAATTATTACAACAGCTTTAGTGACATGCTTTCATGAGGGAAAATCTGAACCTTCATGTTAGTTTTTTGTCATTGTTATAGAGAGCTGATCCCTTTTCTGAACCATTAGAATTTAACTAATTGATTGACATGAATGTGCCTGGCAAGAAAGCAATGAACAGCTACCAGTATAACTTGGATCTATTAGTCCAACATGTCAAACCAGTTCCTGTATTATAGCAACATCCTTGTTGAGTTTTCAATAACAATCAGCAATACAGCCTTCCAAGTACTTGGAGCTGCTAAATTCCTGTCAATAGGGGAAGTGCAACAGAAGCTCATTAGCTTCTGCCATCCATTATTTATTTCTACTCTATGGACATAATCCATAGCTTTTGGCCTGCATCATAATAATTGACTTGAAATTAATAGTTTATTTGAAAATAGATATAAATAATTTTGTCTGTTTTCTTTTCTTTGTCCGTCCTGACCCCTCAATACAATAACACACTTAAATTCTCTTTGTACAATATATCAATATTTCTTCTCCTTATTTCTCGGCTTCTGAAGATACACACTCTCAAGGCTGTGGGTCCACAGGAGCTGACAACCTTCTGTATTTCTCTCAGCTGCCTATTACTTGCCTACTGTTCATGCGTAAGTCTAGACACTGCAAGTCGGTAATAAACTGAAGAGGCATGATAGAATAGAATAGAATCATAGAAATTTACAGCACAGAAGCCGACGAAGTGCCATCCAGCCTAATCCCACTTTCCAGCTCTTGGTCCGTAGCCCGGTAGGTTACAGCTCTTTACGTGCACATCCAAGTATCTTTTAAATGTAGTGAGGGTTCCTGCTCTACCATCCTTTCAGGCAGTGAGTTCCAGACCTCCACCACCCTCTGGGTGAAAACATTTCCCTCCAATCCCCTCTAAACCTCCTACCAATTACTTTAAATCTATGCTCCCGAGTTGTTGACCCCTCTGCTAACACTTTTCTCATCTTCATTCTGTATGTGTATTTGCCAGCTGGAGGACTCGCACTAGTGTTGGGAATGGGGTTGGTGGCTACTTTCCATCCCAACCCCCACGCTCTATAAGGTAAAAACATGAAGCCAATTGCGATACCAACACCACTGATCTAGTAGAGATGTGCTATCGCCACATTGTCCAGGATTCATACATGGGATCATTACACAAGATAAGAGCTCATGGGTGTGGTTAATATTTAGCATGGTTAGAGGATTGGCTAACAAACAAAAAACAGTCGGGATAAATGGGTAATTTTCATGTTGGCAAACTGTAACTAATGGGGTGCCACAGGGATCAGTGATGGGGCCTCAACTATTTACAATTTATATTCATGACTTGGATGAGGGGACCGACTGTAATGTTGCCAAATTTGTTGATGATTCAAAGATAGGTGGGAAAGCAAGTTGTAAGGAGGACACAAATAAGCTGCAAAGGGATATAGACAGGCTAAGTGATTGGGCAAAATTTGGCAGATGGAGTATAATGTGGGAAAATGTGAGGTAGGAACCTTTGGTAGGAAAAATAAAAAAGCAAATGATTATTTAAATGGGGAGAGATTTGGGGTTACTTGTACATGAAACATAAAAAGTTAGCATGCAGGTACAGCAAGTAATGAGGCAGGCAAATGGAATGTTGGCCTTTATTGCAAAGGGGATGGAGTATAAAAGTAGGGAAGTCCTGCTACAACTTTAAAGGGTGTTGGTGTGACCACACCTGGAGTACTGCGTACAGGTTTGGTCTCCTTATTTAAGGAGGGATAAACTTGCATTGGAGGCATTTCAGAGAAGGTTCACTAGGTTAATTCCTGAGAAGAAGGGGTTGTCATATGAAGACAGGTTGAGCAGGTTGGGCCTATATTCATTTGAGTTTAGAAGAATGAGAGGTGATCTTATTGAAACGTATACAATTCTGAGGAGGCTTGACAGGGTAGATGCAGAGAGGATATTTTTACTCGTGGGGGAATCTAGAACTAGGGGACATAGTTTCAGAATAATAGGTCGTCCATTTAAAATGGAAATGAGGAGGAATTTCTTCTCTCAAGAGTCGTGAATCTTTGGAATTCTGTACCCTTGAGAGCTGTGGAGTTGGGTCATTGAATATATTTCAGATGGAGATCGACAGATTTTTGAATGATAAGGGAGTGAAGGGTTATGTGGAGCGGACGGGGAAGTGGAGCTGAGTCCAGGATCAGATCAGCCATGATGTTATTGAATGGTGGAGCAGGCTTGAGGGGCAAATGACTGACTCCTGCTCCTATTTCTTATGTTCTTATGTTCGTAACTCCCATGGGATGGGAAGCAACATTCATCTTTGCAATTGGCAACATAGGAACAGGAGGAGGCCATTCAACCCCTCTTGCCTGTTCTGACATTCAATGAAATGTTGGCTGTATCTCAATTTCATCTACCCACCTTGGCTCTATATCCCTTAATACCATTTCTTGACAAAAATCTATCAATCTCAGTTTGACATTTTTAATTGACCCCAAGTCTGAGCAGCTTTTGGTGGCAATGAATTCCAGATTTCCAGATTCACGACTATTTGTGTGAAGAAGTCCTTCCTGACATCACCCCTGAATGACCTAGCACTAATTGTAAGGTTATGCCCCTCCCCTCCCAACAGAGGAAGTAGTTTCTCCTCGTCTACTCTATCATTGTTATGACCTTTTGATCAAGCTAACAATGAGGGGAGCCTCGGCTATCTGTGAGAGTACGCAGTTTTTCTATTTGTTCCCACATACATTGGAAATTCCAATTGATGCCTTACTTCATTATCTGACAGCGCTGTCAACTGGTCCAAGCTTTAGATGAAACATTTTCTCTGCAACAAGAGCCTCAATTTGATATCAATCAACCAAGACAGATTAAATTCAATTTGCGAGATATGGACTGTGCTTGCTTTCAATGTTCACGCCCAGGAAATTGCAGTGTTGTCTACATGGGGGGTAGCATTTAGGATTCCAGATTATCGGCCACTTTCCATTATCCGCTACATGGTAGATAATGGAAGTTCCTCTGTACTGCATTTCAGTGTCACTTAGAAAGTTTTTTTGTTATTCGTTCCTGGGATGTGGGCATCGTTGGCAAGGCTGGCATTTATTGCCTGTCCCTAATTCCCCCTCAGAAGGTGGTGCTGAGCCACCTACTTGAACTGCCAAGGGCAGGTAAGAGTCAACCACATTGCTGTGGGTCTGGAGTCACGTATAGGCCAGACTGGGTGCAGATGGCCAATTTCCTTCCCGAACGGAACAATAGTGAATCAGAAGGATTTTTATGACAATCTGGTGCAGATCATGGTCATGGTCATCATTTCAATGACAGTAGCTTTTTTATTTTACAGATTTATTTATATAATTACATTTAAATTCTCCCAGCTGCCATGGTGTGATTTGAACTCTTATATCCAACAGATCATTAGTCCAGGACTCTGGATTACTAGTCCAGTAACATAACCACTATACTACACATACCGGTGAGCAATCACTCAGGTCTAATGCCCATTTTCAAAATCTGATGTAGTGATGTAAAAAAGGATGGGAGTTGCAGTTTGAAGTTCAGCACCAAATTTCATAACTTAGAACACGCGGTAGAGAATGTTAACTCTTTCGTTTGAAATAGAAAATAATCTTCTGACCCAGGTCGCTTTATTCTAATGTTTTCTTTTTGCAGACATATCGCATACTGAACAACAACCACAGCTTGTATTTATATAGCGCCTTTAACGTAATGAAACGTCCCAAGGCGCTTCATAGGAGTATTATGAGATAAAAAATTTGACACCACAAGGAGAAATTAGGGCAGGTGACCAAAAGCTTGATCAAAGAGATAGGTTTTAAGGAGCGTCTTGAAGGGGGAAAGAGAGGTAGAGAGGCGGAGAGGTTTAGGCAGGGAGTTCCAGAGCCTGGGGCATGAACAACAGAAGGCACGGCCACCAATGGTTGAACGATTATAATCAGGGATGCTCAAGAGGTTAGAATTAGAGGAGCGCAGAGATCTTGCGGGGTTGTGGGGCTGCAGCAATAATGTCAGCCGTGACTCAGTGGGCAGAATTCTCGGCAACTAATCTCCCAACGTCCAGCTGGGTGGGACTGCACTCGCCTGGATCCATTCTTATCGACCTAATCGTAGCCAGAAAATCTCCTGCAATGGCTTCTCTTCCCACTCCCCCATCATTACTTCTGATGTCCTCCAAGGATCTGTCCTTGGCTCCCTCTTATTTCTCATCTATATGCTGCCCCTTGGCGATGTCATCCAAAAACACGGAGTCAGTTTCCACATATACGCTGACGACAGCCAGCTCTAACTCTCCACCACTTCTCTCGACCTCTCCACGGTCTCTTAATTTTCAGATTGCTTGTCCGACATCCAGTACTGGATGAGCAGAAATTTTCTCCAATTAAATATTGGGAAGACTGAAGCCATTATCTTTGGTCCCCGCCACAAACTGCGTTCCCTAACCATTGAATCCATCACTTTTCCCGAGCATCAATCTGAGGGTGAACAAGACTGTTCGCAACCTGGGTGTTATATTTGAGCCTGAAATGATTTTTCAGCCACATATCCGCAGCATAACTAAAACCGCCTTGTTACACCTCTGTAACACTGCCCGCCTCTGCCCCTGCCTCAGCTCTTCTGCTGCTGAAACCCTCATTCATGCCTTTGTTACCTCTAGACTTGACTAATCTAAATCACTTCTCGCCGGCCTCCCACATTCTACACTACGTAAACATGAGGTCATCCAAAACTCAGCAGCCCGTGTCCTAACTCGCACCAAGTCATGATCACCCATCACCCACTGTGCTTTCTGACCTACATTGGCTCCCAGTTAAACAACACCTTGATTTCAAAATTCTCATCCTTGTTTACAAATCCCTCCATGGCCTCTCCCCTCCCTATCTCTGTAATCTTTCAACCTCACAACCCCACAAGATGTCTGCACTCCTCAAATTCTGTCCTCTTGAACATCCCTGATTATAATCGCTCAACCATTGGTGGCTGTGCGTTCAGCTGTTTGGATCCTAAGCTCTGGAACTCCCTGCCTAAACCTCTCTGCCTCTCTCCCTCTCTTTCCACCTTTAAGACGCTCCTTAAAACCTACCTATTTAAGCAAGTTTTTGGTCATCTGCCTTAATTTCTTCTTTTGTGGCTCGGTGTCAAATTTATGTTTTTTCTTGTAACATTCCTGTGAAGCGCCTTGGGACGTTTTGTGATGTTAAAGGCGCTATGTAAATAAAAGTTATCATTATTATTTGGATCAGAAGATTGTGGGTTCAAGTCCCACTCCAGAGACTTGAGCAAAACTATCTAGGCTGATGCTCCAGCACTGCACTGCCAGAGGTGCTGCCTTTGGGATGAGACGTTAAACAGAGGCCCCGTCTGCTCATGTAGGTGGATGCAAAAGATCACAGGGCATTTTGTGGAAGAGGAACAGGGGAGATGTCCTGGGGTCAATATTTATCCCTCAATCAACAGCACTTTAAAAACAACAGATGATCTGGTCACTATCACATTAGAAACATAGAAAATAGGTGCAGGAGTAGGCCATTCGGCCCTTCGAGCCTGCACCACCATTCAATATGATCATGGCTGATCATTCCCTCAGTACCCCTTTCCTGCTTTTTCTCCATACCCCTTGATCCCTTTAGTCGTAAGGGCCATATCTAACTCCCTCTTGAATATGTCCAATGAACTGGCATCAACAACTCTCTGTGGTAGGGAATTCCACAGGTTAACAACTCTCTGAGTGAAGAAGTTTCTCCTCATCTCAGTCCTAAATGGCCTACCCATTATCCTAAGACTGTGCCTCTGATTCTGGACTTGCCCAACATCTGGAACCTTCTACCCGCATCTAACCTATCCGGACCCGTCAGAATCTTATATGTTTCTATGAGATCCCCTCTCATCCTTCTAAACTCCAGTGTATAAAGGCCTAGTTGATCCAGTCTCTCCTCATATGTCAGTCCAGCCATCCGGGAATCAGTCTGGTGAATCTTCGCTGCACTCCTTCAATAGCAAGAATATCCTTCCTCAGATTAGGAGACCAAAACTGAACACAATATTCCAGGTGAGGTCTCACCAAGGCCCTGTACAACTGCAGTAAGACCTCCCTGCTCCTATACGCAAATCCGCTAGCTATGAAGGCCAACATACCATTTGCCTTCTTCACCGCCTACTGTACCTGCATGCCCACTTTCAATGACTGATGAACCATGACATCCAGGTCTCGCTGCACCCCCCACTTTTCCTAATCTGCCGCCATTCAGATAATATTCTGCCTTTGTGTTTTTGCCACTAAAGTGGATAACCTCACATTTATCAACATTATACTGCATCTGCCATGTATTTGCCCACTCACCTCACCTGTCCAAGTCACCCTGCAGCCTCTTAGCGTCACCCTCACAGTTCACACTGCCACCCAGCTTAGTGACATCTGCAAACTTGGAGATATTACACTCAATTCCTTCATCTAAATCATTAATGTATATTGTAAAGAGCTGGGGTCATAAGAACATAAGAACATAAGAATTAGGAACAGGAGTGGGCCATCTCGCCCCTCGAGCCTGCTCCGCCATTCAACAAGATCTTGGCTGATCTGGCCGTGGACTCAGCTCCGCTTACCCGCCCGCTCCCCGTAACCCTTAATTCCCTTATTGGTTAAAAATCTATCTATCTGTGATTTGAATACATTCAATGAGCTAGCCTCAACTGCTTCCTTGGGCAGAGAACTCCACAGATTCACAACCCTCTGGGAGAAGAAATTCCTTCTCAACTCGGTTTTAAATTGGATCCCCGTATTTTGAGGCTGTGCCCCCTAGTTCTAGTCTCCCCAACCAGTGGAAACAACCTCTCTGCCTCTATCTTGTCTATCCCTTTCATTATTTTAAATGTTTCTATACGATCACCCCTCATCCTTCTGAACTCCAACGAGTAAAGACCCAGTCTACTCAATCTATCATCATAAGGTAACCGCCTCATCTCCGGAATCAGCCGAGTGAATCGTCTCTGTACCCCCTCCAAAGCTAGTATATCCTTCCTTAAGAAAGGTAACCAAAACTGCACTCAGTACTCCAGGTGCGGCCTCACCAATACCCTATACAGTTGCAGAAGGACCTCCCTGCTTTTGTACTCCATCCCTCTTGCAATGAAGGCCAACATTCCATTCGCCTTCCTGATTACCTGCTGCACCTGCAAACTAACTTTTTGGGATTCATGCACAAGGACCCCCAGGTCCCTCTGCACCGCAGCATGTTGTAATTTCTCCCCATTCAAATAATATTCCCTTTTACTGTTTTTTTTTCCTAGGTGGATGACCTCACATTTTCCGACATTGTATTCCATCTGCCAAACCTTAGCCCATTTGCTTAACCTATCTAAATCTCTTTGCAGCCTCTCTGTGTCCTCTACACAACCTGCTTTCCCACTAATCTTTGTGTCATCTGCAAATTATGTTATACTACACTCTGTCCTCTCTTCCAGGTCATCTAAGTATATTGTGGTCCCAGCACCGATCCCTGTGGCACACCACTAACCACCAATTTCCAACCCGAAAAGGACCCATTTATCAAAACTCTCTGCTTTCTGTTAGCCGGCCAATTCTCTATCCATGCTAATACAGTTCCTCTGACTCCACGTACCTTTATCTTCTGCAGTAACCTTTTGTGTGGCATGTTATCGAATGCCTTTTGGAAACCTAAATACACCATATCCATCGGTACACCTCTATCCACCATGCTCGTTATATCCTCAAAAAATTCCAGTAAATTAGTTAAACAGGATTTCCCCTTCATGAATCCATGTTGCGTCTGCTTGATTGCACTATTCCTATCTAGATGTCCCGCTATTTCTTCCTTAATGATAGCTTCAAGCATTTTCGCCACTACAGATGTTAAACTAACCAGCCTATAGTTACCTGCCTTTTGTCTGCCCTTTTTTAAACAGAGGCGTTACATTAGCTGCTTTCCAATCCGCTGGTACCTCCCCAGAGTCCAGCGAATTTTGGTACATTATAACGAATGCATCTGCTATAACTTCCGCCATCTCTTTTAATACCCTGGGATGCATTTCATCAGGACCAGGAGACTTGTCTACCTTGAGTCCCATTAGCCTGTCCAGCACAATGCCGCTAGTGATAGTGATTATCTCAAGGTCCTCCCTTCCCACATTCCTGTGACCAGCAATCTTTGGCATGGTTTTTGTGTCTTCCACTGTGAAGACGGAAGCAAAATAATTGTTAAATTCTCAGCCATTTCTACATTTCCCATTATTAAATCCCCCTTCTCATCTTCTAAGGGACCAACATTTACTTTCGTCAGTCTTTTCCGTTTTATATATCGGTAAAAGCTTTTACTATCTGTTTTTATGTTTTGTGCAAGTTTACTTTCGTAATCTATCTTTCCTTTCTTTATTACTTTCTTAGTCATTCTTTGCTGTCATTTAAAATTTTCACAATCTGCTAGTTTCCCACGAACCTTGGCCACCTTATACGCATTGGTTTTTAATTTGATACTCTCCTTTATTTCCTTGGTTATCCACGGTTGGTTATCCCTTCTCTTACCGCCCTTCTTTTTCACTGGAATATATTTTTGTTGCGCACTATGAAAGAGCTCCTTAAAAGTCCTCCACTGTTCCTCAATGTGGCACCGTTTAGTCTGTGTTTCCAATCTACTTTAGCCAACTCTGCCCTCATCCCACTTTAGTTTCCTTTGTTTAAGCATCGTATGCTCGTTTGAGACACTATTTCCTCACCCTCAATCTGTATTACAAATTCAACCATACTGTGATCACTCATTCCGAGAGCATCTTTTACTCGGAGATCGTTTATTATTCCTGTCTCATTACACAGGACCAGATCTAAGATAGCTTGCTCCCTTGTAGGTTCTGTAACATACTGTTCTAAGAAACAATCCCGTATGCATTCTATGAATTCCTCCTCAAGGCTACCCCGTGCGATTTGGTTTGACCAATCGATACGTAGTTTCAAATCCCCCAAGATTACTGCCGTTCCTTTTTCACATGCCTCCATTATTCCCTTGATTATTGCCCGCCCACCGTGAAGTTATTATTTGGGGGCCTATAAACTACGCCCACCAGTGACTTTTTCCCCTTACTATCTCTAATCTCCATCCACAATGATTCAACATTTTGTTCATTAGAGCCAATATCATCTCTCACAACTGCCCTGATATCATCCTTTATTTACAGAGCTACCCCACCTCCTTTCCCTTCTTGTCTATCGTTCCGAATTGTCAGATAGCCCTGTATGTTTAATTCCCAGTCTTGGCCACCCTGCAACTGAGCCCTGCGGCACCCCACTGGTCATTGCCTGTCATACTGTAAAGGACCTGTTTATCCTGACTCTCTGCTTTCTGTCTGCCAACCAGTTCTCTATCCTCGTCAGTACATTGCTCTTTGTGTGAGCCTGCTTTGTGCAAATTGGCTGCCACATTTCCTTTATTACAAAAGTAATTACAACTTCAAAAGTACTTCATTGGATGTCAAGAGCTTTGCAGTGTCCTGCTGCCTGTACCCAATCCTGTGACACATCCCTCATTACCCATTACATGTCTTTGCTGACCTTCACTGGCTTCCAGCTCCCAGTGCCTTAAATTTAAATTGATCATCCTTGTGTTTATGGGGGAGACTTTCAACTTCGTTTTCGGTGGCACAGCTGTTTTTGGGAGAGAAAGCGCCCGGCGAAGGTTTCCCCCTTATTTTTTGAATGATATCGCCCAAAGCTCGAAACGCCCGCCGGGACCAAACCACCGACGTGCACCGCCGAGAAAATCACCAGGGCGTAAGTTTGGCCTCAACGGAAGCCCATCCAGATCACCAAGGGAACCGCCCTGTGAAAGCTGCTTAAACAGGGCGGACGTTGAGCACTCTGCAAAGAAAGGTAAGTTAAAGGTTCTTTATTTATTTAGTTTTGATTGTAAAATGGCGATAGGGTGTAAAACAATCTTGGGAATGTATTTTAACTTTTTTTTTAACTGACATTTTTTTTAAAGTTTTTCCCCCTCCCTCGGCTCAACCGCAGCCTCAGAGTAAATGTTTAAAACATTTCAAGAACCGCCCGTTTCACCTAGTTTCCCTTTTAAACAGCAAGAAACTGCTGAGAATACTTGTGCAAGATCCATTTTCTTGGCGGGCGATATCTTTACCTTAGTTATGGAAATTCTCGCCAGCGTTAGTTGCAGAACCTTAGCGGTCTCTCTGGGCGGCAATCGGGCGTTGAAGAGCTTTAGGGAAAGGCTAGCCCTATTCTGCGTGACCTCACCCCACCCTATGGGCCCAAGTTTCCCCCACCGCCCCCCTCCCGCTTAAAACGGTGCACCTCCATGAGGTGCGCCAACTTTGTAGAATAAAAACCGTGCCGAAAATTAACCTTGTTATTCTCCCCGCTCCTGGAACATTGCAGGCCCTTGGTGTGGCGCCGCACGAGTTGTGGGAGGGTGGAGCTAGGGTGGTGCTGGATCAAAACAGCTGGCAGGGGGGCGGGGCTAGGGCTCAGCATGTTTGTGAGTGCCGGCAGCATTGCGCATGCGCGTTGGAGTGTGCGGGCATGTGCAATGGGTCAGCAACCTTGGCAATCGGCCACATTTAAAGGTAAAACGAGCTCAGTGATTTTTGGGTGCCTGAAGGAGTGGAAAGGAGTGCTGCATAGGTGCATGCAAGGTAAGGACTGTGTGTTTTGAAAAATCACGAAGTGTCAATTCAATACAGCAATGCAACAACGTGCACCAAGAACGAAGAATTTCTTGCATGATGAAGTAGAGATACTAGTTAATGTCATTGAGAACAGATGGCAAGAGCTGAATACCCTCAACAGAGGTCGAACAAAAGTGAAGAAATGAAGAAATGCTGGAACCTAGTTGCAGAAGATTACTGCGCATTGGTGAATACCACGAGATCTGGAAGCCAGTGTAAAAAGAAATGGCAGGACCTTGGTCAAGTAGTTACTTTAAGTAATATTTTCATTTTTCAATGGAATTGCAATTGTAAATATGAACATCTGTATAAATCCCACCCAGCAGAAAGACACCCTCTCTAAAAAGTTACATTTTCAGCTTTGCAGAAAAAATTGGCCCACAACAAAAGGGAAAGAACTCGAACAGGAGGAGGCGTGTCAAATCAGCACCAACTGACACCCTTGGAAGAGAGGGTCGCTACTTTGATAGGTCCTGCCTGGAGAAAAGCAATCAGTACTGCACAAGCTGGGCCCACACACGAAGGAGAGGGTAAGTCCTGCAAATTCATCGTGGCCCTTCAAATCAACCTGCTGCCTGGCCTGTTACGTGTGAGCCTACTCATGCCACCCATCCTGCCCTCTCCTGTGCTGCTAACCATTTGACTGTTCTGTTATATTTTGCAGAACATGATGCCAATCCTGAAGATTCAGAAGAAGATTCAGATGTGTATGATCCAGACCAACCTTGGGGTGGGGGGGAGGGGGGCCCGGGCATGAAGAAGTGTTCAGGGGAGAATGTTGATCATAATATGGTTCAGTCCATAGTACAGGGCCTCACTTTGCCAAACACTTCCATGAGTTCTGGTCCGAAATTCCATGGTTTCTTCACCTCCCCATCCTTGCATAGTGCTTTAAGTTCTGATGCGGCATGCCATCGTTTCTTCACGTACCCATCCGCGTACAGTGATGTAAGTTCTGGTTCGACATTCCATGGTTTCACAGGTTCTCAGGTTGCGAGTCCCAGTGGTGGTGGTGGAATGCAGCTTGGAACAACCAGGGCCGCAACATCCCAGCCTGCGCCTCGCACTGGAGGGGTGCCCCAGGGCATGGGGAAGGAGAATCTGACCAGGCTCTCCTGAGATGCAGCATGCAACAGATATGCTTGAGGTTATGACATTGGGTGTAGATACCAATGGCCTTACCCGATCACTCGTGGTCACCATCAGTAGGGTGGGTGAATAGGTAACGGGACTGTCGGGAGATATAGCAGTAATGACATGGGAACTGAAGGCGGGAATGTCAGAGGGAGAGCAAACAACGGCACAGGCCATCAGGGAGAACCTGTGAGAGGTAGCTGCTGCAATAAGGGTACACAGCCCAGCCAATCAAATGCCTCTCCCACTGCAATCCCTGCACCAGTCTCTGTAGAGACCCAAGCCGGGCCCCACCCCCACCCCACCCCCCTCACCACCAGCACCCACCCCCCACCCCTCACCACCACCACCCCCATGAGGAAGTGCACATTCATTGAGATGTGGATGAGAGATGGGTGCAGCCTTTCTTTGCTGCTGTTGTTGTTGTTGATGTTACTGTTGTAACTGTTTTCAAATTGAAATTGTTTAGCAAGTTTTGTAAATTTACAACTTTATAAGAGATCTTAGAGTTTTTAAGTGACCTTAGAGTGTAAATGTTCTCACATTTTATAAGTTGCTTAAATTTACAAACAAGAAGTGATCTTAAAGTTTTAAGTGACCTTACATTGTAACTTCTTTCAAATTGAAATTGTTTAGTAAGTCTTGTAAGTTTTTAAGTGATCTTAAAGAGTCATATTAAAGTAAAGTTTGATACAAAAATTATTTTATTGCACTAAAGTGGAGTACATTGTAAACTTTTCAATAAAACATATTTTACATTAAAACTGAATCATGGTCTACTTGCACCACACAACATTTTGGAACAACTGCAAAAAATAAACATCCCTCCCTCTTCAATCTTGCGTGCCTCCCACCCCTAGCCCTGACCGAGGGGCTTGCCAGTGCGGCGTGCCGTGCCTTGGAGATTTCTCCTGCTGCTTGTTGTGAGCCTCCCACCCCTAGCCCTGACCGAGGGGCTTGCCGGTGCGACATGTCGTGCTGCGGAGATTTCTCCTGCTGCTTGTTGCGAGCTGCCCGCCGCTAGCCCTGACCAAAGGACTTTCCAGTGCAGCGTGTCATGCCTCAGAGATCTCTCCTGCTGCTTGTTGTGAGGGGTTGGGTGGGGGGTGTGGGGTAGAGTGGTGTTGGGGGTGGGGGAGTGAGAAGGGGCACAGGAAGTGAGGGATTGGGTGGCGGGGGAAGAGAGTGGTTTGTGGGGTGGGAGTGAGATGGGGCACAGGGTTGGCTGGGGGTGGGGGGAAGTGAGTGGTGTGTGGGGGGGAGCGGTTTGGCGCTGGAGAGGCATGGGCGAGACTGCAGCGAGGAGAATGGGGTGTACACAGGTGCGAATATTTCTCGACCCCGCACCCCTGACTCCCACCCTGACCCCTGACCCTGCACTGCCATAACAAGTTGGATCAAAGGAATGTGTAAAGTATAATGAAGGGTCTGTGAGCTGAGTAGTTGTGTGACTGACCGAGTCTGATCTCAGGATGTAGGAGCTGAGGATATAATGACCAGGTCACGTTGGGGGGGGTGACCCGGGGCAACAGTCAGTGGGACCCTGGGCTGCGAGGGTTAATTCCCGACAGGTGAGAGTGTGTACACACAGGGCTCTATCCCAGCTGGGCTCGGGATCCGGAGGCAGCAATGGAAGTGATGCGGCAGCGGTTAGGATTTAGCAAGGTTAGTGCGATGGGTGTCCGTGGGCCGAGGAAGCCAGCGACTGATTGGATTCAAGTATGTGAGTCGCACAGACACAGGCCCGGATCAGAGGGCATAGGAGATGAGGCAGCTGTGCAGATCGTGAAGCTGATCTTGGAGCTGCACAATACGGGAACCTGCCCCTCACTGGCAGCGCAGGGCACCGTCACTTTGCCCACATATACCGCGTCGGCCCTCTGCTCCTCCTTGGCCTTCGTAAAGACTGGGTATGGTAATATGACAAAATGAACAGCTGCTAACGGTTTTTAAAGGATAGACGCTATGTCTAAGCCACACTTCAGCTGATGGTATGCAGTGTCTCAAAATTAAGCAGCATTGAGTTACATAAGTGGCCTTGATCTTGTGCACTTTTTTCTAGAATTGAGTTGAGAACTGCTCTGGATGCAGGTGTAATTGAACTGTATATGTAAAGCCTCCCTGATAAAGTGCAACATCGCCACTGACACCAGGGAATCCCTGGCCAAAGACCACCCTAAGTGGAGGAAGTGCATCCGGGAGGGCGCTGAGCACTTCGAGTCTCAACGCCGAGAGCATGCAGAAATCAAGCGCAGGCAGCAGAAAGACCATGCGGCAAACCAGTCCCACCCACCCCTTCCCTCAACTGTCCCACCTGTGGCAGAGTCTGTTGCTCTCGCATTGGACTGTTCAGCCACCAGAGAACTCACTTCAGAAGTGGAAGCAAGTCTTCCTCGATTCCGAGGGACTGCCTATGATGATGATGATTGCGTTCGCTGTAGTGCTGTTGGACAAGCAACAGATTATCAGATCATATACATCTGTGGCCCAGTGACAAAGTGGTCCGGGGAGGTAATATTTTTGAATGTTTACTTCTGATGTCCTTCTGTGTAATTATCAATGCTTCTAGAACTGTAAACTGTAACCAGCATCTCCTGGTTAATAGAAATTTAAAAACAATGTAAATTTTAACTGTCGTATCATTCCAATAAAAATTCTTGACCTGGATTTCATATTTTTTTTCACTTGGTTCTGTTACGAAGACCATCAGTACGGTTTATGTTCTATTCATTCAAGTTCTACATGGGTAGTTTCCAAGCATCTCGACTGTACTTTTCCTGAAAGATTTTACAGGATGATTTTCCAGTTGTCATGGCTGGTGGAACAGGTAATTGGGTAGAGATCCCTCACTGCATCACCAATGAGTTCGGCGCAAAAAATACAAGCACTTCATTTTAATATTAAACTCAATACTAACAAGATAGCCATCAGTATAGAAGGAATTGCCTGATTTTTCTGTGTTCACTTTTGTCACCGTAAAAAATGGGCTGAAAGAATGAAGTGGTTCAAGGGAGACCAACTTACTCGGAGCACATATGATAGTGGACTCTAAAATTAGATTCATGAAATCTGAATGTTTAATTTGGGGAGCTTTTTTTTTAACCCTTGGAGCAAGATCTAATCATTGCTAAAAAAATCAAAATTATTGATATGGGGATTTCCTCTTTTTGTGTTACATGGAGAAAGATGAACATCAAAGAGGGGTGTGAACAGGTTCAATTGCATCAAACGCAGACTGCCCGTATCCGCACTGCCGTGGCTGTGGAGTTGCGTGGTTTGAGCTACCCAGGAATATCTGACATATCCCTCTGCTCAAGCAGAGCCTGCAGAGGGGCTGATTGTTTGCGTGTCAGATCTAAGTGGGCAAATGCATGGCAGATGCAGAATAATGTAGATAAATGTGAGGTTATCCACTTTGGTGGCAAAAACAGGGAGGCAGAATATTATCTGAATGGTGACAGATTAGGAAAAGGGGAGGTGCAACGAGACCTGGGTGTCATGGTACATCAGTCATTGAAAGTTGGCATGCAGGTACAGCAGGCGATGAAGAAGGCAAATGGCATGTTGGCCTTCATAGCAAGAGGATTTGAATATAGGATCAGGGAGGTCTTATTGCAGTTGTACAGGGCCTTGATGAGGCCACACCTTGAATAATGTGTCTCCTAATCTTGCTATTGAGGGAGTGCAGCGAAGGTTCACCAGATTGATTCCTGGGATGGCAGGACTGACATATGAAGAAAGACTGGATCGACTAGGCTTATATTCAATGGAATTTAGAAGAATGAGAGGGGATCTCATAGAAACATATAACATTCTGATGGGATTGGACAGGTTAGATGTAGGAAAACTTTTCCTGATGTTGGGGAAATGTGGAACCAGGGGTTACAGTCTTAGGATAAGGGGTAAACCATTTAGGTCCGAGATGAGGAGAAACTTCTTCACTCAGAGTGTTGTGAACTTGTGGAATTCTCTACCACAGAAAGTTGTTGAGGCCAGTTCATTAGATATATTCAAAAGGGAGTTAGATGTGGCCCTTATGGCTAAAGGGGTCAAGGGGTATAGAAAGAAGGCAGGAGTGGAGTACTGAAGTTGCATGATCAGCCATGATCATACTGAACTTTTAAAAAAAGGAAAGAGAGAGAAAACAGGGAATTATAGATCGGTCAGCCTGACATCGGTAGTGGGCAAAATGATGGAATCAATTATTAAGGATTTCATAACAGCGCATTTGTAAAGTGGTGACATAATAGGTACAAGTCAGCATGGATTTGTGAAAGGGAAAGCATGCTTGACAAATCTCCTGGAATTTTTTGAAGATATTTCCAGTAGAGTGGACAAGGGAGAACCAGTTGATGTGGTGTATTTGGACTGTCAGAAGGCTTTTGACAAGGTCTCACACAAGAGATTAATGTACAAAGTTAAAGCGCATGGGATTGGGGGTAGTGTGCTGACATGTATTGATAACTGGTTGGCAGACAGGAAGCAAAGAGTAGAAGTAAATGGGTACTTTTCAGAATGGCAGGCAGTGACTAGTGGGGTACCGCAAGGTTCTGTGCTGGGGCCCCAGCTGTTTACATTGTACATTAATGATTTAGACGAGGGGATTAAGTGTAGTATCTCCAAATTTGCGGATGACACTAAGTTGGGTGGCAGTGTTTAAAATACTATCTTCACCCATAGAGTGGTAAACCTGTGTAATTCTCTAACACAAAAATTTGTTGAGGTCAATTCACTAAATATATTCAAAAAGGAGTTGGATGTAGTCCTTACTACTAGGGGGATCAAGGGGTTTGGCGAGAAAGCAGGAATGTGGTACTGAAGTTACGTGTTCAGCCATGAACTCATTGAATGGTGGTGCAGGCTCGAAGGGCCGAATGGCCTACTCCTGCACCTATTTTCTATGTTTCTATGTTTCTATGAATGGTGGTGTAGGCTCAAGGGCTGATTGGCCTAATGCTGCACCTATTTTCTATATTTCTCTGTTTCTATGAGCTGCCGACAACCTTCATCACTTGGATGTCTTTGTCAATGGCAGTCAGGCTCATCGCAGCTCTGATGTGCCTCGGCCTAATTCCCAAGCTGCCACGTGGGACATCTACAACAAGTCAGTTCACAGAAACGTGAAGTTGGTTACTGGTATGAATGTGGCTGAAGTGGAGGATGGCCACCGAGACAAGCAACTTCATCACTTCCCCCCTGGAAAGTCAGCAGCAGAATGAAAGGGCACAGCATTTATTTTTTTTCGTCACAGGAGTCTCTAAAGTCTTTCCAAAATTATTGTAATCTGCTGTTGCGCTGCAGGGCTTTGCCAATCAGAGGCCTAATATTGGAGGTCCGAAATCACAGCCAAGAGCAGAGCAAAATGGTAGTGCCCAGAGAACACGTTGCTGTTGAACCATGATTGTATGCAGCAAGTTGGCTCTCGGATGAGACCTTCAGCTACATCTGATCAATGTTAAATCCTCTCCAGATGTGCATATAGTACACGTACACCTTCTGCACTAATAAGGGTATGGTAGCATAGTGGCGTGGTGGCCTGGCCCAGCAGTCTGCGGCCCCCGGCCTTTGAGAGCCCCAGCTCGCTGTACAGACACTCGGTCACTTCATCCTTGATGTGCTCGATGTTGTCGCTGAGCTGCCGGTGTCTGTCCATCTGTTCCAGGAGTTGAGCCGCTGGACGGCTTCTTCCCTCTGTGGCCGCAGAACCTGGGGCCCGGTGCGAGATGTCCACCACTCTGACCCGAGCACTGATCTGCTAGAGGTTCTCCAGTAACTGGCTGGTCTTCCTGCTGAGAGCCCTGATCGCCGCGTCCTCTGCCTTCCCCTCCTTGGTCACCGACAGCTTAGGGACGTGGATCCGGGGAGAGCCGCTAACTCAACTCGCATCCGGGCATCCTTTAGTTGGTTGTTCTCGTTCTTGAATTGTTTGACAGAGAGTCGGAGAGCCTCGATGTGCTGCAGCAGTAACGGCGAGTCCCTGTTCTGCACCGAGGCCGGAACCCCCAGAAACCTGCACTGCCTCGGAGATCTCTCCTGCTGCTTGTTGTGAGCCTCCTGCCCTTAGCCCTGGCTGAAGGGCTTGCCAGTGCAGTTGGCAAGGTAGGCCTTTTTATTTTTTAGTAATTGATTTAATTTTCATTCGTTACTGCTGATGGTTTTTATGCTTCTTTAATGTTGTTGTGAAGGTGTTTAGTGCTTTGCAAATTTCTCTCACTTCCCTTACCCGCGCCCCCACCCTCTGCCCCATCTTTGGCTACCTGTGCTGATTTCTTAATTCACCGCAAGGCTTTTCTGTGCAAAGACAAGTGGCCTCATACGCTGGCCTAAGTTAGTTTGGAGTAACTTTTAGCTGGTTAAACTTACTTAAATGGCCAAAACAGGTGTAAGTGGCTGGTAACACACCTTTTTGAAAACAAAAGGAACCAAAAAAGAAACTAACGAACTCACTTACACTGGAGCAAATTAAATGGGGAGAGTTGCGATTTTTAAATTACTCCAAAAAAATCTAGTTGCTCCAAAAAAAACGGAGCAACTCCTGGGGAAACTTGGGCCCGATCTGTGTAATCTGTCATCTCTCCGTTCCTCAGTATCTGATCTCTTGTACACATCACCCCTCCATTCATTCCAGCTTTGGCAGGCAGGCCTTTGTCTGACCAGGCCTCCAGCTTTGGAATTCCCTCCCTGAACCTCTCCTCCTATCACTCCTTCTTTAATACCCTCCTTAAAAGCCACTTTTTCAACAGGCTTCTGACCACCCCTTCTAATCTTTCTTTCTTTGGCTTGGCAACTGTCTTTCAGTACACCTCTGTGAAGCTTTGCGGGATGTTTTCTATGTTAAAGATGCTATATTAGTTCAAACTCTTGAAGATAAGAAAAAATGAAAGGGGTACAAGATCCCTTTAAAAGTTACTTTTGGATTTAGAGAAATTTAGGAAAGAAAGAAAGAGAGAACAAATGAGAAAAAGGAAGAAAGAGAAAAAGAGAGAAAGAAAGGGAACAAGAGAAAGAGAAAAAGAAAGGGAAAGAGAAAGAAAGAGAAAGATAAAGAGAGAAAGAGAAAGAAAGAGACAGAGAAAGTGAGAAAGAGAAAGAGAGAGAGAGAAAGGAAGGAAGAAAGGAAACTTGGCAGTCAAGTTGCACACGGCAAGCTCCCACAAACAGCAATGTGATAATGACCAGATAACCAGCTTCAGTAATGTTGATTGAGGGATAAATAGTGGCCAGGACACCAGGGATAACTCCCCTGCTCTTCTTTGAAATAGCACCATGGGATCTTTGACGTCCACCTGAGAGAGCAGACGGGGCCTCGGTTTAATGTTTCAATCTGAAAGACGGCATCTCCCTCAGCACTGCACTGGAGTGTCACATCCTGGACTGTTTTGCTCAAGTTCCTGGAATTCAACCCACAACCTTCTGACCTCAGAGTCAAATGTGCTGCCCACTGAGCCACAGTGAGCTGAGCATATTCTATCTGTGTTCTGGTATTCTTTCCTGTAACATTATCCCCACCTAACTTGAAATTGCCATTGAAAAGGTCACCGTTTTTGGATAATGGGGTGCGTTTCCAATTGGCCCCCCCAGGCGTGATTGTGGAGTAGTGAATCGACTGCCGCTGTAGAAACTGACTGGTTTTCATTCCCACTGAAGTTGTCAAAGATTAGAATTGAAAAGCAGAGCAGGTGCGTTAAACTTGAATCGAACCTTGGTTAGACCACCCTTGGAGCACTGCGCACAGCTCTGGTCTCCATGTTATAAAAAGGATATTGAGGCACTGGAAAAGGTGCAAAAACAAATTTACAACAGTAACCAGGAACACAATGCGGGCTGAGGCTGGAAAGTGAAACATACAGCCAGCTCACAGCAACCTGCACAGCGCATTACACACTGCAGAAACTTACCTCCATTAAATTATTAAAGTTCCCCCCATCCCCCCACCCCTTCCCCTCCCCTCCTGATGCTGGTCCCGGTCCCCGCTCCTATCCCTGGCCGAATGGCCTCCACCCCCCTCGTGCCCAGCACCTATTTCTAGCCAACTGGCCTCCTGGTGCCAGTTCCTGCACCTATCCCAGGCCGAACGGCCTCCTCCCTCCCAATCTCCGCTCCTAACTATGCCCGAAAGGTTTCCCCCCGCTCTCTCTCCCCCTCTCTATTACCTCTCCTGCCGCTGCTGTCCGGGCACCTGCCTGCGCCGATTTCCTTACCTGCGCCGATTTCCTTACCTGCGCCGATTTTCTTAACTCACCAGAAGGTTTTTCTACAAAGACCACATGCTCCGGCCTAAGAAGAACTGGAGGAAATCGGAGCTGGCCAAACTTGCCGAAATTGCCAGAATTGGTGCGGGTGGCAGGTTACGCTCCCTTATGACTTAAAAATAACCTAACCTCAAAAAATCATGACTGACTGAGTTACGCTGGCGCACATTGATTGGGGAAACTTCCATTTTTTAACAGGCCAAAAAAAGGGCGCAAATCAATGGAGAAAATTGAGCATGTTATAACTATCAGGAAATGTTCAACAGGCTCAGGTTCTTTACTCTAGACAAAAGGAAGCTGAGGGGGTGACTGAAGAGAGGTCGTTAAAATTATGAAAGGTTTTAATTCAGTGGACGTAATGAAGATGTTGCCACTTGTGGGGGAGTCCAAAACTAGAAGGTCATTAATATATGATAGTCACTAATAAATCCAATGGGGAATTCAGAAGAAACTTCTTTACCCAGAGAGCGGTGAGAATGTGAAACTCGCTACCACAGGGAGTGGTTGAGGCGAATAGTGTAGATGCCTTTAAGGGGAAGCTGGATAAATGCACAAGGGGGAAGGGAATAGAAGGATATGCTGATAGGGTGAGATGAAGAGGGGCGGGAGGGGGCTGGTGTGGAGCATAAACACCGGCACGTACATGTTGGACCGAATGGCCTGTTTCTGTGCTCTACATTCTCTGTAATGGAAATGAAAAGTGAGGCGGTTTCGATAGTGAGTGGCCGATCTGTGATACTGGTTTCACATCCTTGTGTCAAGTTGAAAACCTGTAAAGTCCTGCCCCCTCAGTACAGATTCACGCAAGGCATGAAGTGAAGTCAAGGTCACTCTGGACCTGCACCTTTTATTTCACAGCTCTGGAATGCTGCACTTGCCTGAGACCTGTGCTTATATACCTGTCTCTTGCAAGTGCACACCCGGTGGTAAGGTATGCTGGTAGTTACAGGTCATATCATATTACAGTCATGTGTAGCATGTTGGGATACAGTTATATATAATAATGTAAGATACATGACATCACCCTCCCCCAAGGTCTTATTGTCTTTATAAGTTCAGTCTCTCAGGTGGTCTACGCTCTCGCGTGGAGCGTCTGAGTTGTGGTTCAGTTGTTTGCCTTGGTGTCTGTTTTTCTTTGGGTGTGGTTGCTGGTATCTCGCCTGGGCTGTCTGTTTCGATTGGTGTGATTGTTGTTGACTTGCCTGGGCTGTCTGTTGGGATTTCCCTTTCCTTAGGTTGTTCCCTCTGTCTGTCCACCAGGTGTGGTGCGAGTTCCACATTGTAGTCTGCCTCTGGTTCCGCAGTGCTGTTGGTAAATCTGCTTTTGACTTGGTCTACATGCCTCCGGCAGGTTTTGCCATTGTCCATTTGTACTACCAGTAGCCTGCTTTCTTCCTTGCCCATTGCTGTCCCTGCAAGCCATTTGGGACCCCTGCCATAGTTTCGTACAAACACGTTGTCCCCTATCTCATTCCATCTCCCTCTCAAATTTCTGTCATGGTACTCAGTCAGCTTACGGCGCTTTGCCTCAACAATTTTGTGCATGTCTGGGAGACTTAATGAGAGCCTTGTTTTTAAAGTCCTTTTCATCAACAGTTGCATGGGGGGGATCCCAGTCAGTGAGTGCGGACGAGATCTGTATGCCAACAGCAGTTGCGACAGGCGACCCTGCAGCGTGGGACCTTGGATTTTAAGCATGCCTTGTTTAATAATTTGCACTGCTCTCTCTGCCTGGCCTTTGGAGGCCAGCTTGAACGGTGCCGTGGTCAATTATAAAGTCTTGGAATTCTGCGCTGGTGAAGCACGGAGCATTGTCATTGACCAATATGTCAGGGACTCCGTGCGTTGCAAACATGGTTGCGAGGCTCTCCACAGTGGTGGAGGTTGTGCTCGAGTTTAAAATGGTGCATTCGATCCACTTTGAAAATGCATCTACAACTACGAGGAACATTTTGCCCATGAATGGGCCCGCATAGTCTACGCGCACCCGCGACCACGGTTTGGTAGGCCAGGGGCTCAGTGGAGCCTCCCTGGGGGCATTGCTGAGTTGGGCACAAATGGTGCTCCTTCGGACGCAGAGCTCCAAGTCCGCATCAATACCAGGCCACCAGACGTGGGATCTGGCTATGGCCTTCATGAGAATGATCCCCGGGTGCTCGCGGTGGAGCTCCTGGACAAATGCCTCTCTGCCTCGCAGAGGCATGACTACTCGGCTGCCCCACATCAAGCAGTCTGCTTGTAGTGATAGCTCATGCATGCGCCTGTGAAAGGGTTTTATTTCCTTGGGGCAGGCATCGTGAGCCTCTGCTCAGTCACCGGTTAGGACACATCTTTTTACTATGGATAACGTGGGGTCGCTGGCCGTCCAGGCTCTGATTTGACGAGCCGTCATGGTGAACCTGTGGACTCAAAGGCATTGATTGCCATTACTATCTCACAGTCCTGTTCGTCAGACACTTCCGTGGTCGCCAGGGGTAGCCTGCTGAGCACGTCGGCACAGTTGTCTGTGCCTGGTCTGTGCCTTATGGTATAGTCGGAGGACGCCAGCATGAGTGCCCACCATTGAATTTGCACCGAGGCGTTGGCGTTTATTGCCTTGCTCTTGGATAGGAGGGACGTGAGGGGCTTGTGGTCGGTTTGTAACACGAACTTGGTCCCGAAAAGGTATTGGTGCATCTTTTTGACACCGTACACGCACGCCTCCTTCTCTACCATTCCGTACCCGCGCTCCACTCACGAAAGTGACCTGGAGGCATAAGCTATGGGTTGTAATTTGCCCGCACAATTGACATCTTGCAAAACGCACCCGACCCCATACGCTAACGCATTGCATGTGAGAACTAGCTTGTTACCTGGGTCAAAGAAAGTCAAAACACTGTTGGAACACAGAAGGTTTCGTGCCTTATTGAAGGCGTGTTCCTGGGCGTCCCCCCAAAATCAATCGCACCCCTTCCTGAGTAGCACGTAGAGAGGCTTCAGCAGCGTGCTTAACTTCTGCATAAAGTTCGCAAAGTAATTGAGTAGCTCAAGAAAGGCGCGTAGTTCTGAGACATTCCAGGGCCTGGGTGCCAGGTGAATTGCTTCTGTTTTGGACTCTGTTGGGCGGATTCCATCAGCGGCAATCCTTCTGCCTGAAAGAGATGTTCAAATTACTTTATAACTGTTGAGCAGGAGGTCCGTTCCTCTAATGACATGGCATGGACATCATCCCATTTCCAGTTTAGTTTTGCCAGCCAGCTTCGCCCCAGCAGTGCTAGGGGGTCTCCGGCAACAATCCACAGGGGAAGTCGGTTCACTGTCCCTTTGTGTGTGACAGAGAGCATGGCACTGCCGAGGACTGGTACGATTTCTTTGGTATAGGTCCTTAGTTTGGTGTCGACCCTTGTGAGTTTTGGTCTGTCTCTTTTATGCGGCCACAGTTGCTCAAATTGTTGAGCGCCCATGAGAGAGTGACTTGCTCCTGTATCCAGCTCCATGTTGACAGATATCCCGTTGAGTAGGACCCTCTTCATTATAGGAGGCATCCTTCGTAGGAGCCGCGGCCATTGATTGTGTTGACCCGCTGTACATCGGTGTCCCGGGTACTGTCCCACTGTCTTCTGGTCCGCTTTCCGACCCATCCGATTCGTATACCAGCCGAGCTACCGTTTTTTTGCACATGCGGCCAAATGCCCTGTATATTCACAGTTCCTGCAAACAGCCTGCTGTAATCGACATTCCCTTGATGAGTGCGCACCCCCAAACCTCCAACACAGACTGCTTGCAAAGAATGAGCTGCGTTTGGCTGATCTCTCTTGAGCTTCTCTCGTTTGTAGTTGATTGCTCGCATTGTGGGTTGATGAGGTGTGAACGGCTGTTCCTGTGGCTCTTGATGGCTTCTGTTGCCACTGATTGCTGTCGAAAGCCTGTTCTGCCGGTTTTGTCTGTGTGTCGGGGTAGCAGCTTTTCTAATGCTGTGAACTTCTTGTTCCATTATTTCATTAGTTGTCGTACCTGCATTGTAAATCAACCTTGTTTCTTCTTCCCCCACCAAGAATGTCTGTGCAACCAGTGCTGCTGCCTCTAAGGTCAGATTCTTGGTCTCTATGAGCTTTCGGAATATGCCTGCGTGGCCTATTCCTTCAATGAAAAAGTCTCTCAGCATTTCTCTCCTCAGTTCATCAGAGAACTCACATGAACTAGCCAACCTCCGAAGTTCCGCCTCGAAGTCGGGTATGCTCTGGCCCACACAGCGTCTGTAGTTGTAGAACCTGTTTCTGGCCATGTGTAGGCTGCTCGCTGGCTTCAGGTGGTCTCTTACCAGTGTGCTCAATTCTTCAAGTGACTTGCTTGCTGGTTTCTCAGGTGCCAACAGACCCTTCATTAAAGCGTATGTTTTCGAGCCACAGCTGGTCAAGAGATTGGCTCTTCTCTTGTCTGCCGTATCGTCGCCTAACCAGTCTTTGGTTACAAAGCTTTGCTGGAGCCTTTCTATAAAGTCCTCCCAATTTTCTCCCGCATTGTACTTTTCATCTGATCCGTTGTTCGCCATTCTGTGGATTCTGTAATCCCGTAACCCGTCGCCACTGTAAAGTCCTGTCCCCTCAGTACAGATTCACCTTTTATTTCACAGGTCTGGAATGCTGCCCTTGCCTGAGACCTGTGATTATATACCTGTCTCTTGCAAGTGCACCCCGGTGGTAAGGTATGCTGGTGGTTACAGGTCATATCTTATTACAGTCATGTGTAGCATGTTGGGATACAGTTATATATAATAATGTAAGGTACATGACAAGATCTATCTCAGGGCACCTGTTTCCCTCAGTGACTTGATTTCCACAATAGGATCCAATTTTAATTAGATTCGCTCATTTTCCATTCTATCGAAGCGAAAGCTCACATTAAGCTGTAAGCTACCCTAAGATTAACCAGAGGAGCATTCATTAAAGTTCTTACATAAATAACATAAGATTTTTTTTGGCAATTCACAAGTGTTTGTCAAGGATGATCTGATCCATGTGTTGAATACGATAAAAGGTTTTGTTATGGTTGATTCAGGGAAACTATTTCCTCTGGTGGGGGAGTCCAGAACAAGTGGACGTAACCTTAAAATTAAAGCCAATCCATTTAGGAGTGAAATCAGGAAGCACATAAGAACATACGAATCAGGAGTAGGCCATTCGGCCCCTCGATCCTGCTCCGCCATTCAATAAGGCCATGGCTGATCTTCGACGTCAACTCAACTTTCCAGCCCGATCCCCATATCCCTCGATTCCTTTGGAGTCCAAAAATCTATCGATTTCAGCCTTGAATATACTCTTCGACTCAGCATCCTCAGCCCTCAGGGGTAGAGAATTCCAAAGGTTCACCATCCTCTGAGTGAATAAATTTTCCTCATCTCAGTCCTAAGTAACATAGAAACATAGAAAATAGGTGCAGAAGTAGGCAATTCGGCCCTTCGAGCCTGCACCACCATTCAATAAGATCATGGCTGATCATTCCCTCAGTACCCCTTTCCTGCTTTCTCTCCATAATCCTTGATCATCTGAGCCGTAAGGGCCATACCTAACTCTCTCTTGAATATATCCAATGAACTGACATCAACAACTCTCTGTGGCAGGGAATTACACAGGTTAACAATGCTCTGACTGAAGAAGTTTCTCCTCATCTCAGTGCTAAATGGCTTACTCCTTATCCTAAGACTGTGTCCCCTGGTTCTGGACTTCCCCAACATCGGGAATATTCTACCCGCATCTAACCTGTCATGCCCCGTCAGAATCTTATCTGTTTCTATGAGATCCCCTCTCATCCTTCTAAACTCCAATGTATAAAGTCGCAGTCGATCCAGTCTCTCCTCATATGTCAGTCCTGCCATCCCGGGAATCAGTCTGGTGAACCTTCGCTGCACTCCCTCAATAGCAAGAATGTCCTTCCTCAGATGAGGAGACCAAAACTGAACACAATATTCCAGGTGAGGGCTCACCAAGGCCCTGTACAACTGCGGTAAGACCTCCCTGCTCATACTCAAATCCACTAGCTATGAAGGCCAACATACCATTTCCCTTCACCGCCTGCTGTACCTGCATGCCAACTTTCAATGACTGATGAACCATGACACCCAGGTCTCACTGCACCTCCCCTTTTCCTAATCTGTCTCCATTCAGATAAAATTTGCCTTCCTGTTTTTGCCACCAAAGTGGATAACCTCATATTTATCCACATTATACTGCATCTGCCATGCATTTGCCCACTCACCTAACCTGTCCAAGTCAGCCTGCAGCCTCCGAGTGTCCCCGTCATAGCTCACACCGCCACTCAGTTTAGTGTCATCTGCAAACTTGGAGATATTACACTCAATTCCTTCATCCAAATCATTGATGTATATTGTAATGAGCTGGGGTCCCAGCACTGAACCCTGCAGCACACCACTAGTCACTGCCTGCCATTTTGAAAAGGACCCATTTATCCCAACTCTCTGCTTCCTGTCTGCCAATCAGTTCTCTATCCACGTCAGTATATTACCCCCACGTGTTTTGATTTTGCACACCAATCTCTTGTGTGGGACCTTGTCAAAAGCATGTTGAAAGTCCAAATACACCACATCCACTGGTTCTCCCTTGTCCACTCTACTAGTTTCATCCTCAAAGAATTCCAGAAGATTTGTCAAGCATGATTTCCCCTTCATAAATCCATGCTGACTTGGACTGATCCTGTCACTGCTTTCCAAATGCGCTGCTCTTTCATCCTTAATAATTGATTGCAACCTTTTCCCCACTACTGATGTCAGGCTAACCGGTCTATAATTACACGCTTTCTCTCTCCCTCCTTTTTTAAAAAGAGGTGTTACATTAGCTACCCTCCAGTCCATAGGAACTGATCCAGAGTCGATAGACTATTGGAAAATAATCACCAATGCATCCACTATTTCTAGGGCCACTTCCTTAGGAACTCTGGGATGCAGACTATCAGGCCCCAGGGATTTATCGGCATTCAATCCCATCAATTTCCCGAACACAATTTCTGGCCTAATAAGGATATCCTTCAGTTCCTCCTTCTGACTAGACACTCGGTCCCCTAGTACTTCCAGAAGGTTATTTGTGTCTTCCTTCGTGAAGACAGAACCAAAGTATTTGTTCAATTGGTCTGCCATTTCTTTGTTCCACATTATAAATTCACCTGAATCTGACTGCAATGGACCTACATTTGTCTTCACTAATCCTTTTCTTTTCACATACTTATAGAAGCTTTTGCAGTAAGTTTTTATGTTCCTGGCAAGCTTCTTCTCGTACTCTATTTTTGCCCCTTAATTAAACCCTTTGTCCTCCTCTGCTGAATTCTAAATTTCTCCCAGTCCTCAGGTTTTTTGCTTTTTCTGGCCAATTTATATGCCTCTTCCTTGAATTTAACACTATCCCTAATTTCCTTTGTTAGCCACGGTTGAGCCACCTTCTCCGTTTTACTTTTTAATCCAGTTCATCATAATTGCTGAAGTTCATCCATGTGATCTTTAAATGTTTGCCATTGCCTATCTACCATCAATCCTTTTGGTATCATTTGCTCATCTATTCTAGCCAATTCACGCCTCAAACCATCGAAGTTACCTTTCCTTAAGTTCAGGACCCTAGTTTCTGAATTAACTGTGTCACTCTCCATCTTAATAAAGAATTCTACCATGTTATGGTCACTCTTCCCCAAGGGGCCTCGCACAAGAAGATTTCTAATTAGTCCTTTCTCATTACACATCACCCAGTCTAGGATGGCCAGCTCCATAGCTGGTTCCTCAACATGTTGGTCGAGAAAGCCATCCCTAATACATTCCAGGATATCCTCCTCCTTCGCATTGTTACCAGTTTGGTTAGCCCAATCAATATCACCTGATTAAAATCACCCGTGATAACTGCTGTACCTTTATTGCATGCATCCCTAATTTCTTGTTTGATGCTATCACCAACCTTCTACTACTGTTTACTGTTCTGCGCACAACTCCCACTAGCGTTTTCTGTCCTTTATTATTCCGTAGCTCCACCCATACCGATTCCACATCATCCAAGCTAATGTCCTTTCTTAATATTGCATTAATTTCCTCTTTAACCAGCAATGTCACTCCGTCTCCTTTTCCTTTCTGTCTATCCTTCCTAAATGTTGAATACCCGTGGATGTTGAGTTCCCAGCCTTGGTCACCCTGGAGCCATGTCTCCGTGATGCCAATTACATCATACCCGTTAACTGCTTACTGCGCAGTTAATTCGTCCACCTTATTCCGAATGCTCCTCGCATTGATGCACAGAGCCTTCAGGCTTGTCTTTCGAACACACTTGGCCCTTTTAGAATTTTGGTGTAATGTGGCCGTTTTTGCTTTTTGCCTCCACTTTTATTTTTCTTCTTTCTATCTTTTGCTTCTGCCACCAATCTACTTCCCTCTGTCTCCCTGCATAGGTTCCCAACCCCCTGCCATATTAGTTTAACTCCTACCCAACAGCACTAGCAAACACTCCCGCTAGGACATTGGTTCCGGTCCTGCCCAGGTGTAGACTGTCCGGTTTGTACTGGTCCCACCTCCCCCAGAACCGGTTCCAATGTCGCAGGAATTTGAATCCCTCCCTTCTGCACCACTCCTCAAGCCACGTATTCATCTGAGCTATCCTGCGATTCCTACTCTGACTATCACTTGGCACTGGTAGCAATCCTGAGATTACTACTTTTGAGGTCCTGCTTTTTAATTTAGCTCCGAGCTCCCTAATTTCGTCTTGTAGGACCTCATCCCGTTTTTTGCCTATATCATTGGTACCTTTATGCACCACGACAACTGGCTGTTCACCCTCCCTTTTTAGAATGCCCTGCACCCGCTCCGAGGCAACATACTTGACCCTTGTGCCAGGGAGGCATCATATCATCCTGGAGTCTCGGTTGAGGCCGCAGAAACATCTATCTATTCCCCTTACAATTGAATCCCCTATCACTATAGCTCTCCCACTCTTTTTCCTGCCCTCCTGTGCAGCAGAGACAGCCACGGTGCCATGAACTTGGCTGCTGCTTCCCTCCCCTGATGTGTCATCCCCCTCAACAGTACCCAAAGCGGTGTATTTGTTTTGCAGGGGGATGACCGCAGGGGACCCCTGCACTACCTTCCTTGCACTGCTCTTCCTGTTGGTCATCCATTCCCTACCTGGCTGTGTACCCTTTACCTGCAGTAAGACAACTCACTAAAAGTGCTATCCACGTCATTCTCAGCATCATGGATGCTCCAGAGTGAATCCACCCGCAGCTCCAGTGCCATAATGCGGTCCGTCAGGAGCTGCAGGCAGATGCACTTCCCGCACACATAGTCGTCAGGGACACCGGAAGCATCCCTGAGTTCCCACATCGTACAGGAGGAGAATAACATGTGTCTGAGCTCTCCTGCCATGACTTAACCCTTAGATAAACTTAAATTGGCAACAACAATTCTAAAGGTTACTTACTGATATAGAAAAGAAAAAGAAAAACTACTTACCAATCACCAGCCAATCATTTAACCCCTTGACTGTGACATTACCTTTCGATTTCTTTCTACTTCTTTTTTGCCTCCCCGCTGCAGCTGCACCTGCTGGGTTCCTCGACGTCCCGCTGGCCTCTTGTAGGCCTCACCACGCTGTCACTCCACCTCCCGACTCCCTGCTGGGTTCCTCGACGTCCCCCTGGCCTCTTGTAGGCCTCACCACGCTGTCACTCCGCCTCCCGACTCCCTGCTGGGCTTCTCGACGTCCCCCTGGCCTCTTGTAGGCCTCACCACGCTGTCACTCCGCCTCCCGACTCCCTGCTGGGCTTCTCGACGTCCCACTGGCCTCTTGCAGGCCTCACTATGCTGCCACTCCACCTCCCGACTCCCTGCTGGGCTTCTCGACGTCCCACTGGCCTCTTGTAGGCCTCATCACGCTGCCACTCCGCCTCCCGACTCCCTGCTGGGCTTCTCGACGTCCCACTGGCCTCTTGCAGGCCTCACTACGCTGCCACTCTGCCTCCCGACTCCCTGCTGGGCTTCTCGACGTCCCACTGGCCTCTTGTAGGCCTCATCACGCTGCCACTCCGCCTCCCGACTCCCTGCTGGGCTTCTCGACGTCCCACTGGCCTCTTGTAGGCCTCATCACGCTGCCACTCCACCTCCCGACTCCCTGCTGGGCTTCTCGACGTCCCACTGGCCTCTTGCAGGCCTCACTACGCTGCCACTCCGCCTCCCGACTCCCTGCTGGGCTTCTCGACGTCCCACTGGCCTCTTGTAGGCCTCATCACACTGCCACTCCGCCTCCCGACTCCCTGCTGGGCTCCTCGACGTCCCGCTGGCCTCTTGTAGGCCTCACTACGCTGCCACTCCGCCTCCCGACTCCCTACTGGGCCTCCTCGACATCCCGCTGGCCTCTTGTAGGTCTCACCACGCTGCCACTCCGCCTCCCAACTCCTTGCTGGGCTTCTCGACGTCCCACTGGCCTCTTGTAGGCCTCATCACGCTGCCACTCCACCTCCCAACTCCCTGCTGGGCCTCCTCGACATCCCGCTGGCCTCTTGTAGTGGCTGACCCCTTATCCTGAGACTGTGACCCCGAGTCATAGCACTTTTTCAGACAAAGGCTGGCGGCAATCTCACACTCTCTCCCCCCAAAAGGATGTGGATGATGGGGGTCAATAAAAAAATGTTCCACTGGGGTTAAACCCACCTTAAAGGTTCGATTTCTGTTTAATTCATCTTTGTGTGGGTGAAGAAAATATAACAATGAGACGGAGGTGAAACTAGGAATCTCGGCTTTCAGACAAATTTGCTTATCATATGTATCTTACATAGTTAAGAGTCAACATTGTTAAGTCACATATAGGCCAGGTCAGGATTTTATGCTGAGCCGGTCCGGGAAGGCAACGGCTGTGAAGAGAGCAACTGGATTGGATGTCACCAAAATCCAGGTCGCTGATTGGAGCGTGGGCAGGTACAGCAGGAGTGATGAAATCGGGGCGAAGGAGCTGCGCGAGATTGGAGAGTGACGTAATCAGGGCCCAGGAGAGGCGTGAGTTTAAGGCCCAGAAGAGGCAAGGGCAGCAGAGCAGCAGAGCAGGTCTCCAGTCGTCTTGGTTAATCCTTGCCACTGGATAAAGGCCTAGCTCTGTCAAGCCCGTGTGGTGGCTGGTGTGAAACGGCCATCACACGTTAAAAAAATACACGCACAGGCATCTTCCACCCTTCATGATGTATTTCAGGACCTGGAATGTCAGGTCCTTCATCGAAACACCTGTGAACTCAACCTTTTTTGGTGTGGAAGCAAGTCATCCTCGATATGAGGGACCGCCTAAGAAAAAAAGAAGATGACATAGGATTACATCGGATATACGGCACAGAAACAGGCCATGCGGCCCAACCAGTCCATGCCGGCATTTACGCTCCACTCTAGTCTCATCCCATCTTTCCTCATCTAAATCTATCAGTATAAACCTCTATTCCCTTCTTCCACATATCCTTGTCCAGCCTCTCCTTAAATGCATCTATACTATTCACATCAACCACTTCCTGTGGTAGCGAGTTCCACATTCTCACCAGTCTCTGGGTAAAGAAGTTTCTCCTGAATTCCCGATTGAATTTCTTGGTGACTATCTTATATTCATGGCCTCTAGGTATGCTCTTCCCCACAAGTGGAAACACTCTCTCTGTATCCACTCTATCAAAACCTTTAAAGACCTCTATTTGGTCACCCCCTCAGCCTTCTCCTTTCAAGACAAAAGAGACCCAGCCTGTTCTTGTACTACAGTTTTGCGTTTTGCTTCGGGTTTTTTAACTGGTTATCCACTAACATCACAATGGAGTTAAAACATGGGTCGTATCTTGCTGGAGGTGACATCTCATGCCATGTCCAATTAGCTCGATTTTTTCAGCATCCTTCAGCTCAAAAATGTTTTTGCGTTGTAACTCGCTGGGAGCACGAGCTGTTAATGGCGCGGCGAGGAAGACAGGGCATCTGGGACCTCAGAGAATGACGAGACTCAACAATCTCCTTAACCAATGAGATTTAAGGATTGAGAAAGAAACAGAGGAATGACACAGAAGGAAATCAAGTGAATTTGAGTCAAATCAGGTACAGAAAAAGAAATAAAGAGAGGGAAAGAAAGATTGGGTTAAGCAAGAGAAAAAGAGAAAGAAAGAAAAAGTAAGAAAATAATTAAAAAACTTAAGGGGTGGCCCCACATCCCGATTGGCAGCAAACTTCCAGGGGCCGGAACTTTTAGCGCCCGGCGTGGAAATGCCGCCCCCTCCACTGAATTGGGTATAATGCCCCTCAAACACAATGGAGGGCAATCTCCCGCGCTCCACTTCCTTTGGGGGCGGTAACTGGGGTGCTGCTGGGCGGGGAGTTGAGCGCTGCATGGATACTCCACATGGATACTTCGATGCTCCTCCCCTTCACTTAAAGGAGAGGGCTACTGCGCTCTCTGCACGGTGTCTGATGGCCTCTTCTGGGCCACCAGGGCAGCAACCCAGCACCCAAGCTTGAGCGGTGGGAGTGGCGGACTGCAAAAAGCCCGGCCTGACCACGCTCGAGCCGTCATCATCAAGCCGACCCACGAGTCGGCCGACAAAGGAAGATGGCGATGCGGGGCGCTGGCGCCCTCTCCTTTAAGGAGCACCCCAAGAGCGGATATCGGCCAGCATCACGACCTGCGGAGCAATTTCCCCAGCGGGGCGGTGTGGGGTCGCCGGTTAAGCGGAGGCCTGGGCCGCAAACTGCGGGGCACGGTGATGCTGTGGAAGCACCCACGCAAACACCCGGGCAAGTTTTCGTGATGCGTTAGCACCACCCCATCACCCCGCCCTTTGGCGAAAACTGTCTTGTGCCCTTTAGTGCCGCTAATGGTGCTCTGAAAAGAGGCAATCTTGCCCCCTTAGAGTTTGATCTGTATAAAATCTCTAAGAACAATTTATTACCTGCAGGAATGAGATTGGACAGTTTAAATTGTTCAATTTCTGGGTCAGAGAATTTTATTGGCATTGCATTGACAATTATCACAACGTTAGAAAGTTGTTTATGCTGATTTGCAACTAACAGCATATCTCAAAATCGACTGAAGTTGCTCGTTGATTTTCACATTGATAGCAATGTGCGATGTTCGCACATTGCAATTTTTCCAGCAATGATCCGGCCCTTCATTTCCAATATAGTGATGTTTATCAGATGCAGTTGATTATTATACTATTTACATTATGCTTCATTCAATGTCTTCTTTGATTCGTTCCTGGGATGTGGGCATCGCTGGTAAGGCCAGCATTTATTGCCCATTAATAATTGCCCCTTGAGAAGGTGGTGGTGAGCCGCCTTCTTGAACCGCTGCACTCCGTGTGGTGAAGGTGCTCCCACAGTGCTGTTAGGGAGGGAGTTCCAGGATTTTGACTCAGTGACGATGAAGGAATGGCTGATATATTTCCAAGTCAGGATGATGCATGGCCTGGAGAGGAACTTGCTGAAGAAGCCTTGGTGAGTTGTTGCAGTGCATCTTGTAGATAGTACACACTGCAGCCACGGTGCGCCAGTGATGGAGGGAGTGAATGTTTAAGGTGGTGAGTTGGGTACCAGTCAAGCGTGCTGCGTTGTCTTGGATGGTGTCGAGCTTCTTCAGTGTTGTTGGAGTTATACTCATCCAGGCAAATGGAGAGTGTTTCATCACACTCCTGACTTGTGCCTTGTAGATGATGGAAAGGCTTTGGGGAGTCAGGAGGTGAGACACGCAGAATATCCAGCCTCTGACCTGCTCTTGTGACCTCAATAATTATGTGGCTGGTCCAGTTAAGTTTCTGGTCAATGGATACACCCAGGAAGTTGATGGTGGGGGATTCAGCGATGGTAATTCCGTTGAATGTCAATGGGAGGTGGTTAGACTCTCGCTTTTTGGAAATAGCCATGGCCTGGCCCTTATGTGCTGCGAATGTTACTTGCCACTTATCAGCCCAAGCCTGAATGTCATCCAGGTCTTGCTGCATGCGGGCATGGAATGCTCCATTATCTGAGGAGTTGTGAATGGAACTGAACAGGTTATTGGTTATTGGTGAGTAAGTGCCGCTTGATAGCACTTTCGATAACACCTTCCATCACTTTGCTGATGATTGAGAGTAGATTGATGGGGTGATAATTGGCCGGATTTGATTTGTCCTGCTTTTTGTGGACAGGACAAACCTGGATGGTTATTCACATTGTCGGGTAGATGCCAGTGTTGTAGCTGTACTGAAACAGCTTGTCTAGACGCACAGCTAGTTCTGGAGTACAAGTCTTCAACACAACAGCCGGGCTATTATCGGGGGCCAAAGCTTTTGCTGCATCCAGTGCGCTCAGTCATTTCTTGATATCACATGGACTGAATCGAATTGGCTGAAGCCTGGCTTCTGTAAAGGTGGGGACCTCAGGAGGAGGCCGATATGGATCATCCACTTGGCACTTCTGGCTGAAGATGGTTGCAAATGCTTCAGCCTTGTCTTTTGCACTCACGTACTGGGCTCCGCCATCATTGAGGATGGGCATATTCATGGAGTTTCCTCCTCCCGTTAGTTGTTTAATTGTCCATCACCATTTAAGACTGCAGAGCTTTGATTTGATCCATTGACTGTGGGATCACTTAGCTCTGTCTAGAGCATGCTGCTTCTGCTGTTTAGCGTGCATGTAGTCCTGTGTTGCAGTTTCCCCAGGTCGGCACCTTATTTTTAGGTACACCTGGTACTGCTCCTGGCATGCTCTTCTGCATTCCTCAGTGATCCAGGTTTGGTCCCCAGGCTTGATGGCAATGGTAGAGTGAGGAATATACCAGGCCATGAGGTTACATATTGTGGTGGAATATAATTCTGCGACTGCTTGGTGCTTGTTTGGTCTCCAACTTCCCCCTTACTGTGCTGCACAGCCAGGTTTGCTTCACGGTGGTTTAAGATGCCAGAATTGTTAATCGGCAAAGATAATTCAGATATGCTCTGACTTACTTGTAGAAGATGTGGTTGAAGAGATGTAAGACCAACACAGAGCAGATTCATTGGCAGATAACACTGCTATTGGCCTTTTGTATTTGCCATTTAGTTTTTTTTTTAATTTCTCAATATGTGCATGACACTGGCAGAGCTGGCATTGATTGCCCATCCATACTTGTCAAGAAAAGGTGGTAGTGGGACTTCTTCTTGAACCACTACAGGTTTTGTGGCGATGATAGCTCCAGCGATGGTGGCAGGTAGGGTTTGGACACAGCAGTGACGAAGGTGCGGCGATATCGGCCAGGATGGCGTGTGAGTTGGAGACGATGGGTGCTATCATCGATCTTGCTGCTCTTGTCCTTCTTGAGGCCAGACGGTTGGATCACAACTATTTCTGTGTCCATCATGAACGTTTTAGTGGTTGCGAATGTCGCTCGACAGTCTGCCTCGCCAGGGGCTTTTTGTGGGCTTTTGTGGGCTCTTTTGTGGGCTTTTCTTTGATCCATCAGTATATTTTCCAATCACTCCCTGAGTCGCTTGGCCAGGGCAATCCACCTGTTAATGGAAAACTGCCGTGTTCTTTCCTCTGAATACAATTTGACGAAAAATGTATAGTTGGTTTGATATAATGTTTTATTGCAACTCTCTGCATGCGATAAACTGAGAGATATCCCGAAGACAGGAGTGGGGTCTTCAGTTACTCGCTAAAAATGTGCTTGTCACCTCGCCAGCCACAGCCCTGTGAACATCACGTGACTGGCTAAGCCACTCACAATAGCTATGCAACTATTTTTTTTAAATTTTAAATCAAGTGCCTCCTTTTTGTAAGGGCACGAGAATTAACAAATTAATTGGTAACTTTGCCAAATTAAATCCCTCCACTACCCACCTCTCACGGAATGTCTTGACCGGTTGATGGCCACCTTGGCCATGACCAGGAGCAGTCCTATGAGGAGGCCCTCCGACCTGCCCCTCCCCTCCACACAGGGTGCCCAAAGATCAGGAGTGTGGGACTGAAGTGCAACCAGAATTTGAGGAGCAGCCCCTTCAAATAATGGAATAGGGGCTGCAACCTCGCACACTCCACATAAACATGGAACACGGACTCTTCCAGATCGCAGAAATTACAGGCGGCCTGAGTCCATGAGTCGACTTCAAAACTTATTGCACAGGACTGCCCCATGCAACACCCACCAGGCCAAGTCCCCAATAAATAAAGGGAGGACTCCCGTATAGGGAGCACGTCATTGGGGACCACTGCCTCCTCCAGATGGCAAGATGGTGTGCCATGGCGTGTCCGGATGGCAGACGAGGATGGCAACGTGGACAGTCTGCAGGGGCAGCCCATACAGGAATCCCCTCCACACAGAACCGAAAGGCATGGAGGGGATTTCCCCGAGGAAGCTCAAATTGTGAGGCGCCGGCTCCCGAGGGAGGTTTCGGGGCTTGATGCCGATGAGGAATTCTGCCCCGGACGGGGGTCAGTGCGGAAAGGATCACCCCACATGCTTGAGCCTCCTCAACGCACCTAACGGAGTCAGGGCCTAGCGCTGTTTTTAGCGACTCACTGCCATTGGCCGCGCGCCGGATTTTGGCCCAGTTTAGGCGCCGTGCCAGTACGTCTGGCGCCAGCTAGCCCGCTCCACCACTATCGACCAGGTTCCTGACCCTGGTCACCTTGCCAGCCACAGCCCTCTCGTCTGCCTGCCACCTAAAACCGCGGTCGTGGAGGTACGGATTCCTGAGCAGCGGCTCCTGCAGGACAGCCGCCATTCCAGACGGCGGAGAGCTGCACTTGGTGGCGACTCTGTTCCAGACCCTGATGGGTGCCTGGTGAAAGACAGGCAGCCCCTGCACGCCCCCCAGGATCACAAACAGGAGTTGTGCGTGTCATAATTGAGGCTGTACTGCTGGTGGAAGAAATATATTGCCAGCGCACACCACCTAGGAGGGGGCTCGACGTACAGGTATCTCTGCAGGGTCTGAAGGTGGAAAGTCGCAGCCTGGGTTCTGACGTACATCAGCATCTGATCTCCCTCCCTAAGCTGCAACAGCTCTACAACTATTTTATTTGTGCACTTTAAACAATTGCCCCCTGATTAAAGGGGGAGTCACATTCCAAAAAACTTTTCAAGTGCCCCCTTGCTTCTTGAGGGCACCAAAACCACAAATTATACAAGTGCCCCCTGGCTAAAGGGGGGGGGGGGGCACTAAAACATAGACAAATTAGCCTTTAGACAAGTGCTTCAAATTAAAATTTGCCGAGGGTGATGATGCACTCCAGTCCCTCTGGTGCCCACCTCTGCAACAGTTCTCCAACTATTTTAGTTGTGCACTTTAAACAAGTGCCCCCTGATTAAAGGGGGAGGCACACTCAAAAACTTTTGAAGTGTCTCCTTTTTTTTGTTTTGTATTTTTTTTTGAGGGCACTAAAACACAAATTATCCTAATGTCCCTTGGCTGAAAGGGGGTGGGGGAGGGGGGGCACTAAAACCGGCACAATAAACAAATTAAACTTTCGGCAAAAAACAAAAAATTCCTGTGAACATACTCACAGGTGCTTACATTACAACTTCTTTATTAAAGGAGGTAATGTTTGCTTCAGTAAGACTTTTCCTTCAGTGTCACTGAGCTGAAAATTTCCACTCACCACGTTTGGATTAGTTACCCGAGTGGAGAGTTTTATTCTGTGCTTGAGATATTAAGCTATGATTATTTCGGCTGAGCGCTGATTAGGTGTGTTAACTTAAACGTCTGCTCATCAGGAAAGGCTGGTAATTAAAGGCATTAACCTCAAATGCCTTTTCTAAAGGGACCAGGTGATTGATTGGCAGAAAACGACGGCTGACATTTGGAAGTCAGGACATATATTAATGGTCCCCTTTGAAAACATTACAAAGGCTTCCTTTACCCTTACTTTTCCACGCCTCTGGTTTTATTGACGAAAAGACACATTTCATTTTGTGTTAATGGATTGTATGGTGACCTGCAGCATGTAACGCCGCTGCCAGACATGCATATTGGAAATTCAGAGCCTCATTGAGAGTCTAATGTTAGAAAATGAAACCTCCGGCATTCCGCAGAGGCCCGAGGATGTAGATTTACTGGTGTATCATTTTTGCAGTTTATTTTAAATCAATAAGCGAATCAGACGTGCCTGCATTTTAATTAATCAAGATTTTTCGGGAAAATCTGCATTGTTTTTTTCAAGGACCATCTAGTTGAGGTGTTTAAAATGATGAAGGGATTCGATGAAGTAGACACAGCAAAATGATTTCCTCTGGTGGGAGGACCAAGCAGAAAAGGGCATAACCTTAAAATTAGAGCTAGCTCATCTGTTACAACATTAATAACAGCAACTTGTATTTATATAGCACCTTCAAAGTAGTAAAACATCCCAAGGCGCTTCACAGGAGTATTATGAAATGAAAAAATTTAACGCTGAGCCGTATAAGGAGAAATTAGGGCAGGTGATCAAACGTTGGGTCAAATAGGTGGGTTTCACCATCATCATAGGCAGTCCCTCGGAATCGAGGAAGACTTATTTCCACTCTTAACATGAGTTCTTAGGTGGCTGTACAGTCCAATGCGAGAACCACAATCCCTGTCACAGATGGGACAGATAGTCGTTGAGGCAAAGGGTGGGTGGGGAGTTTGGTTTGCCGCACGCTCCTTCCGCTGCCTGCGCTTGATTTCTGCATGCTCTCAGTGACGAGACTCGAGGTGCTCAGTGCCCTCCCGGATGCACTTCCTCTACTTACGGCAATCTTTGGCCAGGGACTCCCAGGTGTCGGTGCTGATGTTGCATTTTATCAGCGAGGCTTTGAGGGTGTCTTTGTAACGTTTCTGTTGCCCACCTTTGGCTCGTTTGCCGTGAAGGAGTTCCGAGTAGAGCACTTGCTTTGGGAGTCTCGTGCCTGGCATGCGGACAATGTGGCCCGCCCAGCAGAGCTGGTCGAGTGTGGTCAGTGATTCCATGCTGGGGACGTTGGCCTGGTTGAGGATGCTACTGTTGATGCATTTGTCCTCCCAGGGGATTTGTAGGATCTTGCGGAGACATCGTTGGTGGTATTTCTCCAGCGACTAAAGGTGTCTGCTATACATGGTCCATGTTTCTGAGCCATACAAGAGGGCACGTATTACTCCAGACCTGTAGACCATGAGCTTGGTGGCAGATTTGAGGACCTAGTCTTCAAACACTCTTTTCCTCAGATGACCGAAGGCTGCACTGGCACATTGGAGGTGGTGTTGAATCTCGTCGTCAATGTCTGCTATTGTTGATAGGAGGCTCCCAAGGTATGGAAAGTGGTCCACGTTGTCCAGGGCTGCGCCGTGGATCTTGATGACTGGGAGACCGTGCTGTACGGTGAGGACAGGCTGGTGGAGGACCTTTGTCTTACTGATGTTTAGGGTAAGGCCCATACTTTCGTACGCCTCAGTAAATAAGTCGACTATGTCCTGGAGTTCAGCCTCTGTATGTGTGCAGACGCAGGCGTTGTCCGCGTATTGTAGCTCGACGACAGAGGTTGGGGTGGTCTTGGACTTGGCCTGGAGACGGCAAAGGTTGAACAGGTTCCCACTGGTTCTGTAGTTTACTTCCACTCCAGCGGGGAGCTTGTCGACTCTGAGGTTGAGCTTTCAGCGAGGAAGATTGAGAAGAGGGTTGGGACGATGACGCAGCCCTGTTTGACCCCGGTCCGGATGTGGATTGGGTCTGTAATGGATCCATTGGTAAGGATCACCGCCTGCATGTCGTCATGGAACTGGGTTTTAAGGAGCGTCTTGAAGGAGGAAAGAGAGGTAGCAAGGCGGAGAGGTTGAGGCAGGGAGTTCCAGAGCTTGGGGCCCAGGCAACAGAAGGCACGGCCATCAATGGTTGAGCAGTTATAATCAGGGATGCTCAAGAGGCCAGAATTAGAGGAGTGCAGACATCTCGGGGGATTTGTGGGGCTGGAGGAGATTACAGAGAAAGGGAAGGGGGCGAGTCCATGGAGGGATTTGAAAACAAGGATGAGATTTTTGAAATCGAGGCCAATTAACCAAATTAGGAAGAAATTTTTTTCATGCAGAGCAAAGTGGAATTCTGGAACTCGTCGCCCCCCAAAAAGCTATGGATGCTGGGGGTTAATAGAATTTTTCAACCTGAGATCGGTAGATTTTTGTTGGGTTAGGGTATCAAGGAGATACGAAGCAAAGGTGGCCAAGTGGAGTTAAGACACAGATCAGGTACGATTTAATTAAATGGCAGAACAGGCTCGAGGGGCCTAATTGCCTCCTTCTCTTTCGATGTTCGCACGTTCTTCTATTCCTAAATGCCAGAAACAAATACAAAAAATACTATTTATTTACCATCATAGCTTTTACATCGGCCTTCAGGATTATTAATAAGGGATCTACTTCAAAGGAATTCTCAAGCAAGGTCATAATTATTGTAAGGAAGTTAATCAGTTTGAGGGTTGCGCAGAAGCACAATGAATGTGCTAAAATATTTATCCTCACAATTTTAAGATTCTCAGAAATGTTGAAATGAAAGGTCATGGGGGTCAAGTTTGGAAGAGAGTAAACTTGAGGTCATCCAAAACCCAGCCGCCCATGTCCTAACTCGCACCAAGTCCCTCTCACCCATCACCCCTGTGCTCGTTGACCTACATTGGCTCCTGTTCTGGCAATGCCTCGATTTTAAACTTATCATCCTTCTTTTCAAATCCCTCCATGGCCCTCGCCCCTCCCTATCTCTGTAATCTCCTGCAGCCCTCCGAGATCTTTACGCTCCTCAAATTCTGGCCTGTTGAGCATCCCTGGTTATAATCATTCCACCATTGGCGGCCGTGCCTTCAGCTGCCTGGGCCCCAAGCTCTGGAATTCCCTCCCTAAACCTCTCCACCTCTCTTTCCTCCTTTAAGATGCTCCTTAAAATCTAGTTCTTTGACCAAGCTTTTGGTCATCTGCCCTCATTTTTCCAGAAAATGGCTCAGTGTCAAATTATGTTTGATAATGCTCCTGTGAAGCGCCTGGGGACGTTTTATTACATTAAAGTCGCTATGTAAATGCAAGTTGTTATTGTTCTTGAGAGAGGGCATCAAGGTAGTTTAGATTGAATTGCTTTTCAGGGAGAGAGGTTAATGTGTGGAATCCACTGCCCAAAGCATCAGAGAGTGTAGAAAGACTTAAGAGAGCATTGCCTAGATATTTGAGGGGGTGCCGATTGAGGGACATTTTTTGGGACCGACCAGGTGAATTGAAATGTCTTTCCAGTCTTGTACTGCCCTAAGAGTCAACTGGTGTGAACAAAACGTAGATTGCAGATGCAAGTGAGAATAGTGGGTCTAAGCAGGAAACAGACGTGAGAATATTGAGAACAAAAGGGAAGGCATGGACAAGATACACAGCGGGTGTGATTGAGGACCATGATGAATATATGGAGGAAACCACAAATTACAATGCGTAACACCAGGATGTGAGTGAAGCAACAGTACAAGTTGCGGAGAAGGGAACTTCACAAAGTGCCTGAACAGAATAAGAGATACACAAGGTCAAAGCAGGTTTGAAGCAGATGTTAGCAAGATTGGCATGACTGAATCATTAATACTGTCTGGAATATTCACAAGTTCCTCAGCTATCAATCTTGACTAAGTTCACAAGCTGCTGCAAAATTGATTCCATGTCGCAACTCAGGAAACTATCCCAGTATTCCTTCTCAAATATAGTCATGGAATCATAGGGAGGGAAGCAGAGAAAAAGGGCTATTCAACCCATAACTTCCATGCCGTCTCTTCAACTGGATCGATTTACTCCATTCCAATTTGCTCATAACCTATGATACTCTTCATGGACTGTTTGCATGTGAGCACTGACAAAGAAAGACTTGCATTTATATAGCACCTTACACAACCTCATGATGTCCCAAAGTGCTTTACAGACTTTTGAAGTGTAGTCACTGTTGTAATGTAGGAAACGCGGCAGCCAATTTGCACACAGCAAGCTCCCACAAACAGCACTATGATAATTGTTGTATATGTATAAATAACTGACAAACTGAGCCAGGAGTAAAGTAACTTAATGTAACTGTGCTTTTATACAACAACCCAAAATGGTGTCCCAGACCGGCATGAAACAGAATGAATACTGCAACTGTGAATAGCTCCCGCAGGGACATAATGCCCATCCTGTGATGTTTGTGCAACAGCCAAACAGAGTACGAACACATCACTAATGACCAAATAATCTTTGATTGTTATTTTTAATAAGGGATAAATATTGGCCAGGACACCGGGGATAACTCCCCTGCTCTTCTTCGAAATAGTGCCGTGTGTTTTTTTACATCCAGCTGAGAGGGCAGACAGGGGCCTTGGTTTAACATCTCATCTGAAAGAGGGCACCTCCAACAGTGCAGTGCTCCCCCAGTACTGTACTGGAATGACAGTCTAGATTTTGGTGCTCAAGTCCCTGGAATGGGACTTGAACTCACCACCTTCTGACTCAGAAGCAAGGGTGCTACCAATGAGCCACAGCTGACATTGCTAGTGCAACTGCAGTGGTGTTGATGTGGAAATCATTATTTTCTTCCCCTCTCTCCTGAAGGCACTGAGCACATGCTGAGATTCCACATGTAGCAGGGCTCCTCCGGAACATTGCCCAGGTGGCCATGTTTAACGTGCGACCCGAGTCAGGGAGCACAATATTCCAAAAAAAGTTGGAAAATAAGATGATGACTATGAAGATAATTTTGTATCTTTAAAGAAATGTCATGAATGAACTCCATTAAACTGTGGAGTTCTTCAAGCAAGACACAGAGGGGTTCAAGTTCGGTGTTGCACCATTTGGGGACAGTAGCCGAGGCGAGGTGGGACTCGGAGGGGCACTCCACTTCCTCTCGGGGACGAGGCTGGGGCAGTAAGTGCGCGAATGTTGCAGCGCTCCGCGTGACGCCGGCTCGAGCACAGGACACTCCCCTTTCGTTAAAGGGGAGGGCCCGCTGCGAATTCTGCAGTAAAGGCGAGGGGCCTCCACTACATCCCCGGGGATGCGGGGGTGCCATGGACACAGCGTGGCACCGAAGTGGAGTGCTGTGGCTGCACCCTCGCATCACGGACCCCGCGGAACACAGCACAGAAGGCCGGACCGGCAAGTCAGGCGGCAGGAAAAAAAATGGCGTGTGCACCTCCTCTTTCACTTTTGCCCGCGAGCGGAGTGCGGCACGGTTGGCCACCCGCGAGTCTGGCGCTGACAACACCCGCGGCGACTTCACGGGGTGCTGCCCAACTTCCGCCATGGGGCGATAACTGGTCGTTGCGCACGGCGACGATGCCATCATTGTCGGCACAGCAGGCCAGGGCGCTATCGGCGGGTGCGGGGCGCTGCCTGATTTGCATCTCTGCTAACTCCCGCACAATTTCGCTGGAGCCAGTAGCGCCCCCCTGCACCCGAGGTGAAAGTCTATTTGCGTCCCTTTAGTGCCTCCGGGGGCAATAACGCCAGATGCATAGGAGCTCAATTTCGCCCCAAGTGACTGAAAATGACTGGGTTGATGTTGGTTAAAGAACTTTGATGAGTTTTTAACCAGAACAGATGAGACTGCACACAGGGAGGTTAAAGTAAAAGTGACCTCAGTCTTTATTAAGACACTCCAGAGTGAGGAACAGGCCTTAGGGGCCGGCTTAAAAACAGTGCTCCCAAGGGATGTTGGGATCCCTTGGGACTTCAGGGGATGCACTCACAGGTGGCGGAACATGGAAGTGCATGCTTTACAGCTACACAACATCACTCCCCCACCGAAGTCAAAGTGAAAACCATTTACAAGGTGAGGCGGTCAGGAGCATTTCTTTCCCTGGTGGACTGCCTCGGTGCAAAGGTCTGTTCTGGTGTGTTGGCTGTGCCCTCGCTGGGCTGGCGTGTTGTTGGCCCTGCAGGGCTGCTGGGTGAGCCTGGCCTTGCTGGGCTGTTAGGCGTGATGGGTTCGATTTCCTGGTCCGGCGTGGTGTCTTTGATCCTCTGGGTGTTTGTTGTGGGCTCGACAAAGGTGGTATCTGCTGTGGGTTGTTCAGGGCAGTCTGTGAACCGCAGCCTCGTTTGGTCCAGGTGCTTTCTGCAAATTTGTCCATTGTCGAGTTTCATAACAAACACTCTACTCCCTTCTTTAGCTATCACCATGCCCGCGATCCACTTGGGACCACGTCCATAGTTTAGCACATACACAGGTTCATGAAGATCAATTTCCCGTGACACAGTGGCGCGACCATCGTTTACATTTTGTTGCTGCCGCCTGCTCTCTACCTGATCATGCAGGTTGGGGTGAACCAGCTAGAGTCTGGTTTTAAGTGTCCTTTTCATGAGTAGCTCAGCCGGGGGCACCCCTGTGAGCTAGTGGGGTCTCGTTCGGTAGCTGAGCAGTACTCGGGACAGGCGTGTTTGGAGTAAGCCTTCTGTAACTCGTTTAAGGCTCTGTTTGATGGTTTATACTGCCCGCTCTGCCTGCCCATTGGAGGCTGGTTTAAACGGGGCCGAGGTGACATGTTTGATACCATTGTGGGTCATGAATTCTTTCAATTCGGCACTGGTGAAACATGGTCCGTTGTCACTGACCAGTAAGTCAGGCAGGCCGTGGGTGGCAAACATGGCCCTTAGGCTTTCAAGGTGGTGGTGGCGGTGCTTCCTGACATTATTTCACATTCAATCCATTTTGATAAAGCAACCACCACCACCAGGAACATTTTACCGAGAAACGGGCCCGCATAGTCGACATGGAGCCTTGACCATAGTCTGGAGGGCCAGGACCACAAACTTAGTGGTGCCTCTCTGGGCGCGTTGCTCAACTGAGCACAACGCTGCATTGCCGTACACAAGACTCTAATTCAGAGTCGATACCGGGCCATCACACATGGGATCTGGCTATCACTTTCATCATTACTATACCCGGGTGTGTGCTGTGGAGATCCGAGATGAATGTCTCCCTGCCCTTTTTTATGTAGCACTACACGGTTACCCCACAACAGGCAGTCTGCCTGAATGGACAGCTCGTCCTTTCGCCGCTGGAATGCCTTGATTAACTCTTGCATTTCAACGGGGATGCTGGCCCAGCTCCCATGCAGTACACAGTTTTTTACTAGGGACAGCAGAGGATCTTGGCTGGTCCAACTCCTAATCTGGCAGGCCATGACAGGCGATTTATCATTTTCAAAGGCTTCCATGACCATCAACAAGTCTGCGGGCTGCGCCACCATCAACAAGTTTGCAGGCTGCGCCATTTCCACCCCCGTGGTGGGCAATGGTAGCTGACTGAGAGCATCCGCACAGTTCTCGGTGCCTCCCTGTGGCGGATGGTATAGTTATATGCTGATAGCGCAAGTGCCCACCTTTGTATGCGGGCTGAGGCATTAGTATTTATCCCCTTATTTTCAGCGAACAGGGATATGAGGGGCTTGTGATCGGTTTCCAGCTCAAATTTAAGGCCAAACAGGTACTGATGCATTTTCTTTACCCCGAACACACACGCTAATGCCTCTTTCTCAATCATGCTGAAGGCCGTCTCGGCCTTAGACAAGGTTCTGGAGGCATAGGCGACAGGTTGGAACATCTCCGCAACGTTAGCTTGTTGTAATACACACCCGACTCCATACGACGACGCATTACTGCTAGCACAAGTCATTTACACGGGTTATACAATACAAGCAGCTTGTTGGAACATAAAATGTTTCTGTCTTTCTCAAAAGCAATTGCTTGTTTTTTTTCCCCATACCCAGATCTCCCCTTTACACAATAACATGTGTCGGGGCTCTAAGAGGGTGCTTAACCCCGGTGGAAAGTTACCAAAATAGTTGAGGAGTCCCCGGAACGACCGCAGCTCCATGATGTTCTGTCGCCTGGGCGCCTTCCTGATAGCCTCTGTCTTGGGGTCTGTGGGCCGAATGCCATCTGCCGTGATCTTTCTCCCCAAAATCTTTAATTCTGTTGCCATGAAGATGCATTTCGACCTTTTCAGCCGCAGCCCTACGCGATCCAGTCGCTGGAGGATCTCCTCCAGGTTTTGTAGGTGCTCGACGGTGTCCCGACCCGTGACCAATATGTCATCCTGAAAAACCGCAGTGCGTGGTACCAACTTGAGTAGGCTCTCCATGTTTCTCTGGAAGATCGTTGCAGCCGACCGAATTCCAAACAGGCATCTGTGGTAGATGAACAGTCCCTTGTACGTGTTGATGCAGGTGAGGCCCTTCGAAGATTCCTCCAGCTCCTGCGTCATGTAGGCCAAAGTCAGGTTGAGCTTGGTGAACATCTTGCCTCCTGGCAGCGTCGCAAATAGGTCGTCTGCCTTAGGTCACGGTATTGGTCCTGTAGCGAGAAACGATTAATAGTTACTTTATAATCGCCGCAAATCCTGACAGTGCCATCACTTTTGAGTACTGCAACAATCGGGCTGGCCCGCTCGCTGAATTCCACTGGGGAGATGATGCCCTCGCCTTGCAGCCTATCCAGCTCGATTTCCACTCTCTCCCTCATCATGTGAGGTACTGCTCGCGCCTTGTGGTGAATGGGTAATGCCTCTGGGACCAAGTCGATCCGCATCTTCGCTCCGGAAAAGTTTCCAATGCCTGGCTCAAAAAGGGAAGGAAATTTGTTAAGAACCTGGGTACATGAGGCCTCATCGATATGTGATAGCGCTCGGATGTCATCCCAGTTCCAGCGGATTTTGCCCAGCCAGCTCCTTCCAAGCAGTGTGGGGCCATCACCCGGGACAATCCACAGTGGCAGTTCGTGCACCGTGCACTCGTAGGTGACCTTGACCATGGCGCTGCCCAGGACAGTGGTAAGCTCTTTGGTGTATGTTCTCAGTTTCGTGTGAATGGGGCTCAGGGCTGGACTGAGTGCGTTGTTGCACCACAGTCTCTCAAACATCTTTTTATTCATGATGGATTGGCTAGTGCCAGTGTCCAGTTCCATGGCTACGGGTAAGCCATTCAATTTTACATTTAGCTTCATCCAAAATGTGTGCACCCCATGTACTTCAGCATCTGCCTCCTCTCTCTGAGGCTCGGAATTGCTTAGATCCACCATGGACCGATCTTCCTCTGTCACGTGGTGGTTAGCAGATTTTGCAGAGCTTGCAGCTCGTCTTCAAGCTCGTTGGAGGTGCCCCATTGTTCCACAGCTCTTGCAAACTTACCCTTTGAAGCGGCATGAATAGGCTGAATGGAAGTCTCCACAATGCCAACAAGGTGTGAATTGCCTTGCATTCATGCTTTGTTGCGGACTCTGAAGCATCTGGGTCACCTGAGGCCTGCTGGCAGTTGCAGACTCGCGGTTTCTGCCCTGTACAAATGCAGTTCCAGTTAATTTATGAACATTGCTCGCACTTGTGTACTGAGAGATTTGTTTGATGTTATCACTGGTGGACATAAATGCCTGTGCTATCGCAATGGCCATACTGAGGGTCGGTGTCTCTACAGTCAAAAGTTTTCGTCGGTTGGTCTCATGGCCAATGCCCAGTAAAAAAAGTCTCTGAGCATTTGCTCTATGTAGCCATCAAACTCACATTGTCCTGCAAGTCGCCTTAGCTCGGCGACGTAGCTCACCACTTCCTGACCTTCAGATCGCTGGCACTTGTAGAACCGATATCTCGCCATCAGCACGCTCTCCCTCGGGTTAAGATGCTCCAGAGCCAATGTACACAGCTTCTCATATGACTTATCTGTGTGTTTCACTGGAGCCAGAAGATTCTTCATGAGGCTGTAGGTCGGTGCCCCGCAGACCGTGAGGAGGACCGCTCTCCTTTTTGCAGCGCTTCCTTCTCTGTCCAGCTTGTTGGCTACAAAGTACTGGTCCAGCCATTTGACATAGGCTTCCCAGTCCTCACCCTCCCGAAACTTCTCAGTTTGCTGCATCTTTGCATTGGATTCCTATACTCGTCGCAAGTTATTGTGTTCCTAACACAGATGAGACTGCGCACAGGGATGTTAAAGTAACAGTGACCTCAGTCTTTATTAAGACACTCCAGAGTGGGGAACAGGCCTTAGGGGCCGGATTATATACAGTGCTTATATACGGTGGCAGAACATGGAAGTGCATGCTTTAGAGATACACAACACAAAACATCATCATAGGCAGTCCCTCGAAATCGAGGAAGACTTGCTTCCACTCTAAAAGTGAGTTCTCAGGTGACTGAACAGTCCAATACAGGAATTACAATCTCTGTCACAGGTGGGACAGTCAGTGGTTGAAGGAAAGGGTAGGTGGGACAGGTTTTCTGCATGCTCCTTCGTTTCCTGCGCTTGTTTTCTGCATGCTCTCGGCGACGAGACTCGAGGTGCCCAGCGCCCTCCCGGATGCTGTTCCTCTACTTAGGGCGGTTTTTGTCCAGGGATTCCCAGGTGTCAGTGGGGATGTTTACTTTATCAAGGAGGCTTTGAGGGTGTCCTTGAAATGTTTCCTCTGCCAACCTGGGGCTTGCTTGCCGTGTAGGAGTTCCGAGTAGAACGTTTGCTTTGGGAATCTTGTGTCAGGCATGTGAACAATGTGGCCCGTCCAATGGAGCTGGTCGATTGTGGTCAGTGCTTTGATGCTGGGGATATTGGCCTGATGGAGGATGCGTCTGTCCTCCCAAGGGATTTGCAATATCTTGCGGAGACATCATTGGTGGTATTTCTCCAGCGATTTGAGGTGCTACTGTATATGGTCCACGTTGCTGAGCCATTCAGGAGGGCGGGTATTATTACAACCCTGTAGACCATGAGCTTGGTGGAAGATTTGAGGGCTGAATCTTCGAACACTTTCTTCCTCAGACGGCCGATGGCTGCACTGGCATACTGGAGGCGGTGTTGAACCTCGTCGTCGAATTCTGCCCTTGCTGATAATAGGCTCCCGGGGTATGGAAAGTGGTCCACGTTGTCCAGACCGCGTCGTGGATCTTTATGACTGGGGGGTAGTGCTGTATGGCGGGGTCAGGTTGGTGGAGGACCTTTGTCTTACGGATGTTTAGTGTAAGGCCCATGTTTTCGTAAGCCTCAATGAAGATGTTGACAATGACTTGGAGGTCAGTCTCTGAATGTGTGAAGATGCAGGCGTCGTCCGCGTACTGTAGTTCGACGACAGAGGTTGGGGTGGTCTTGGATCTGGCCTGGAGATGACGAAGGTTGAACAGGCTCCCACTCGTTCTGTAGTTTAGTTCCACTCCAGTGGGGAGCTTGTTGAGTGTGAGGTGGAGCATTGCAGCGAGGAAGATTGAGAAGAGGGTTGGCGCAATGACACAGCAATAGATCAGCTTTATTAAGTTTACAGCAATAGTATATTTAACAAAAGCGATGGTTGTACGAAAGCTCGCAAGCCCAGGTCCGGACACAGATCGGTGTTGCTCTGAATCTGTCCGATGCTAGCCCAGCAGTTTCTGAGCGAAAGTATTCTTTGGGTATCGATGTTTTAACCAATTTCTTATCACAGTTTCCTTTGGCCAGTGTCCATATATGGACTTTAACAACATCACTTTATGGTTCTAATGGTCAAAATATCATTGTCACTCAAACCAGAGCGAGTATCCTGGCCACTCCTGTCTTCAGTAATTTTCCATCAATGCTACTTGTCCATGTTAGCTTGTTTACAGATTCCTTCCTCTCCTCGGAATTCGCCTTATTTATGCAAACTGTTAGGTTTGATTAGACTGACTCCAATTTCTACTTTGTTCTTATAATAATATGACCTTGGCTCACAGCTCTTGTTAGTTTGTTATTGCTGACTGCCTTCGCGTACATTCGGGGAGATTCTAACATTCCCATGCCCACTGAGATTAGTTTGGTTAATGACTACAAATTGAATATATATATGACTCTCTAATACCAGTCTTTCTTACATAGTGAACAAATGCTTAAAAGGGTTATATGACATCTCTCTGACTGCTATTTTAACATTATTTTAAGAAAGTAACAGAATTACACTTAATTTACAGGTCAGAAACAGGCCATTCGGCCCAACTCATCCATGCTCCACACGACCCTCCTCCCAGCCGACTTCATTCAGCCCGATCTGTATATCAGTCTATTCCTTTCTCGCTTATCTACTTGTCCAACCTCCACTTAAAGTCATCTACACTATTTGCTTCAACCATTCCCTGTGGTAGCGAGTTCCACATTCTCACCACTCTCTGGGAAAATAAGTTTCTCCTGAATTCACTTATGGATTTATTAGTGACTGTCTTATCTTTATGACTCCTAGTTTTGGACTCTCACAAGTAGAAATATCTTCTCTGTCATAATTTTAAAGACCTCTATCAAATCACCCCCCTCAGCCTTCTCCTTTCTAGAAAAAAGTGCCCCAGCCTGTTCAGTCCCTCCTGATAGTTATAACCTCCCAGGTCTGGTATCATTTTTGTAAGTCTTTTTTAGAGTTTCTCCAATGCCTGTATATACAAGTTAAGCTCATCATTAAACCAGCAGACAAAGGAGTGTCATAACCGCTCATCAAGTGTATGTTTGGTAATATATAACAATAATTCATGTCCTCCTGTCTTTCTCTACAAATCAATTTAAAGCACAAACTATTTTCCCCCTAAAACCTGCATGAAATGGAGATGTTCCAAAAGTCGATCGAATTAAAATTCAGATCCAATTCCCAAAGCACCTGTGCTCATTTCCAATTCATCCTACATAAGAACATAAGAACATAAGAATTAGGAACAGGAGTAGGCCATCTAGCCCCTCGAGCCTGCTCCGCCATTCAACAAGACCATGCCTGATCTGGCCGTGGACTCAGCTCCACTTACCTGCCCGCTCCCCATAACCCTTAATTCCCTTATTGGTTAAAAATCTATCTATCTGTGATTTGAATACATTCAATGAGCTAGCCTCAACTGCTTCCTTGGGCAGAGAATTCCACAGATTCACAACCCTCTGGGAGAACAAATTCCTTCTCAACTCGGTTTTAAATTGGCTCCCCCGTATTTGGAGGATGTGTCCCCTAGTTCTAGTCTCCCCGACCAATGGAAACAACCTCTCTGCCTCTATCTTGTCTATCCCTTTCAATATTTTAAATATTTCTATAAGATCACCCCTCCTCCTTCTGAACTCCAATGAGTAAAGATCCAGTCGACTCAATCTATCATCATAAGGTAAACCCCTCATCTCCGGATCAGCCTCGTGAATCGTCTCTGTACCCCCTCCAAAGCTTGTATATCCTTCCTTAAGTAAGGTGACCAAAACTGCACGCAGTACTCCAGGTGCGGCCTCACAAATACCCTGTACAGTTGCAGCAGGACCTCCCTGATTTTGTACTCCATCCCTCTTGCAATGAAGGCCAACATTCCATTCGCCTTCCTGATTAACTGCTGCACCTGCAAACTAACTTTTTGGGATTCATGCACAAGGACCCCCAGGTCCTTCTGCACCGCAGCATGTTGTAATTTCTCCCCATTTAAATAATATTCCCTTTTACAGTTTTTTTTTCCAAGGTGGATGACCTCACATTTTGCGACATTGTATTCCATCTGCCAAACCTTAGCCCATTCGCTTAACCTATCTAAATCTCTTTGCAGCCTCTCTGTGTCCTCTACACAACCCACTTTCCTACTAATCTTTGTGACATCTGCAAATTTTGTTACACTACACTCTGTCCCCTCTTCCAGGTCATCTATGTATATTGTAAACAGTTGTGGTCCCAGCACCGATCCCTGTGGCACACCAGTAACCACCGATTTCCAACCCGAAAAGGACCCATTTATCCCGACTCTCTGCTTTCTGTTAGCCAGCCAATTCTCGATCCATGCTAATACATTTCCTCTGACTCCGCGTACCTTTGTCTTCTGCAGTAACCTTTTGTGTGGCACCTTACCGAATGCCTTTTGGAAATCTAAATACACCACATCCATCGGTGCACCTCTATCCACCATGCTCGTTATATCCTCAAAGAATTCCAGTTAATTCGTTAAACATGATTTCCCCTTCATGAATCCATGTTGCGTCTGCTTGATTGCACTATTCCTATCTAGATGTCCCACTATTTCTTCCTTAATGATAGCATCAAGCATTTTCCCCACTACAGATGTTAAACTAACCGGCCTATAGTTACCTGCCTTTTGCCTGCCCCCTTTTTTAAACAGAGGCATTACATTAGCTGCTTTCCAAGCCGCTGGTACCTCCCCAGAGTCCAGAGAATTTTGGTAGATTATAACGAATGCATCTGCTATAACTTCCGCCATTTCTTTTAATACCCTGGGATGCATTTCATCAGGACCAGGGGACTTGTCTACCTTGAGTCCCATTAGCCTGTCCAGCACTACCCGCCTAGTGATAGTGATTATCTCAAGATCCTCCCTTCCCACATTCCCATGACCAGCAATCTTTGGCATGGTTTTTGTGTCTCCCACTTTGAAGACCGAAGCAAAATAATTGTTTAAGGTCTCAGCCATTTCCACATTTCCCATTATTAAATCACCCTTCTCACCTTCTAAGGGACCAACATTTACTTTAGTCACTCTTTTCCATTTTATATATCGGTAAAAGCATTTACTATCTGTTTTTATGTTTTGCGCAAGTTTACTTTTGTAATCTATCATTGCTTTCTTTGTTGCTTTCTTAGTCATTCTTTGCTGTCATTTAAAATTTTCCCAATCTTCTATTTTCCCACTAACCTTGGCCACCTTATACGCATTGGCTTTTAATTTGATACTCTCCTTTATTTCCTTGGTTATCCACGCCTGGTTATCCCTTGTCTTACCTCCCTTCTTTTTCACTGGAATATATTTTTGTTGAGCACTATGAAAGAGCTCCTTAAAAGTCCTCCACTGTTCCTCAATTGTGCCACCGTTTAGTCTGTGTTCCCAGTCTACTTTAGCCAACTCTGCCCTCATCCCACTGTGGTTCCCTTTGTTTAAGCATAGTACGCTCGTTTGAGACACTACTTCCTCACCCTCAATCTGTATTGCAAATTCAACCATACTGTGACCACTCATTCCGAGAGGATCTTTTACTAGGAGATCGTTTATTAATCCTGTCTCATTACACAGGACCAGATCTAAGATAGCTTGCTCCCTTGTAGGTTCTGTAACATACTGTTCTCAGCAATAATCCCGTATGCATTCTATGAATTCCTCCTCAAGGCTACCCCGTGCGATTTGATTTGACCAATCGATATGTCGGTTAAAATCCCCCATGATTACTGCCGTTCCTTTTTCACATGCCTCCATTATTCCCTTGATTATTGTCCGCCCACCGTGAAGTTATTATTTGGGGGCCTCTAAACTACGCCCACCAGTGACTTTTTCCCCTTACTCTCTTTAATCTCCACCCACAATGATTCAACATTTTGTTCATTAGAGCCAATATTGTCTCTCACAACTGCCCTGATATCATCCTTTATTAACAGAGCTACCCCACTTCCTTTCCCTTCTTGTCTATCTTTCCGAATTGTAAGATACCCCTTTTTGTTTAATTCCCAGTCTTGGCCACCCTGCAACCACTTTTCTGTAATGGCCACCAAATCATATCCATTTGTAATAATTTGTGCCGTCAACTCATTTACTTTATTTCGAATGCTGCGTGCGTTTAGGTAGAGTGTTTTAATACTAGTTTTTAAACCATAATTTTTAGTTTAGACCCCTCCTGCAGCCCCTTTATATTTATACATATTGTCCCTTCCTATCATATTGTGGTTTTCACTCACCCCAGTGCTATTCAGCTCTGTTGCCTCCTGCGTTTTGCATTCTTTCTTGGGGTCCTGTTCATCTGAGTTCTCATCCATTCTAACTAGCTCAGAGCCCTCTCCTGGGTTCCGAATACTCCTCGCATTGAGGCACCGAGCTTTCATGCTTGCCTTTTTATTACACTTTGACCCTTTAGAATTTTGCTGTACAGTGGGTCTTTTTGTTTTTTGCCTTGGGTTTCTCTGCCCTCCACTTTTACTCATCTCCTTTCTGTCTTTTGCTTCTGTCTCCATTTTGTTTCCCTTTGTCTCCCTGCACTGGTTCCCATCCCCCTGCCATATTAGTTTAACTCCTCCCCAAAAGCACTAGCAAACACTCCCCCTTGGGCATTGGTTCCGGTCCTGTCCAGGTGCAGACCGTCCGGTTTGTACTGGTCCTACCTTCCCCAGAACCGGTTCCAATGTCCCAGGAATTTGAATCCCCCCCTGCTGCACCACTGCTCAAGCCACGTATTCAACTGAGCTATCCTGTGACTCCTACTTTGACTAGCACGTGGCACTGGTAGCAATCCCGAGATTACTACTTTTGAGGTCCTACTTTTTAATTTAGCTCCTAGCTCCTTAAATTCGTCTCATAGGGCCTAATCCCTTTTTTTTTACCTATATCGTTGGTACCAATGTGCACCACGACAACTGGCTGTTCACCCTCCCTTTTCAGAATGTCCTGCACCCGCTCAGAGACATCCTTGACCCTTGCAGCAGAGAGGCAGCATACTATCCTGGAGTGTCGGTTGCGGCCGCAGAAACGCCTATCTATTCCCCTTACAATTGAATCCCCTATCATTATCGCTCTCCCACTCTTTTTTCTGCCCTCCTGTGCAGCAGTGCCAGCCATGGTGCCATGAACTTGGCTGCTGCTGCCCTCCCCTGATGAGTCATCCCGCTCAGCAGTACTCAAAGCGGTGTATCTGTTTTGCAGGGGGATCACGGCCGGGAACCCCTGCACTACCTTCCTTGCACTGCTCTTCCTGCTGGTCTTCCATTCCCTATCTGGCTGTGGACCCTTCACCTGCGGTAAGACCAACTCACTAAACGTGCTACTCATTTCATTCTCAGCATCGTGGGTGCTCCAGAGTGAACCCACCTCAGCTCCAATTCCGCAACGTGGACCATCAGGAGCTGGAGGTGGATACACTTCCCGCACACGTAGTTGTCAGGGACACCGGAAGTGTCCCTGAGTTCCCACATGGTACAGGAGGAGCATATCACGTGACCGAGCTTTCCTGCCATGACTTAACCCTTAGGTACACTTAAATTGGCAACAACAATGCTAAAGTTTACTCACTGTTATAGAAGAGAAAAAGAAAAACTACTCACCAATCACCAGCCAATCACTTACCCCCTTGGCTTTGACGTCATCTTTCTATTTCTTTCTACTTCTTTTTTGCCTTCTCCCTGTAGCTGCACAAGCTCGCCTCTCCACTCACCTCCCGAACTTTTATAGGCATCACCAATGGACTCACGCTGCTCTCGACTCAGTGACGCCTCCCCAAGCACCTCCTGACCTTTTTTCGGCCTCACCAACGGACTCACGCTGCTCCCGACTCAGCAACGCCTCTCCACGCACCTCCCGACCTTTTATAGGCCTCACCAACGGACTCACGCTGCTCCTGATTTAATTCTCACAGCCGTCACTCACTGCATTGATGATGATGATTGTTATGTCTGTAATGTACTTATGAATGACACCATGAGGCAATGTGTTCTACTCAAACTGTCGTGACCTTGGTCCTTTATTCGTAACTCCAGAGTGAGGCACAAGCATGGTGAGCAGCCTTTTGCACTGGGCCCTGCACACCTATGCAGGTGACCCTCAGGTCTCCCACCACAGTTCCCTCTGGTGAACAGCCTCTGCCACAGGGGCAGGAAACCCTGATCTCCACCAGTTGCACCCTCTAGTGGTGCCAGCATCGAATATAAAAGGTGTAAACCTTATTGACAATACATCAGATAACAAATCTCCCTCTTATGCGACTATGCAGTGACTACACAGAGAGTATATCTATAGTCTGTAAATATAACGGAAGCACTGACTACACTCGACCAGCTCTGTTGGGTGGGCCACATTGTCCGCATGACCTTCATAAGACTCCCAAAGCAAGTGCTCTACTCGGAACTTTGACACGGCAAGCGGGACCCAGGTGAGCAGAAGGAATACTTCAAGAACACTCTCAAAGCCTCCCTGATAAATTGCAACATCCCCACCGACACCTGGGAATCCCTGGCCAAAGACCACCCTAAGTGGAGGAAGAGCATCCGGGAGGGCGCTGAGCACCTCGGGTCTCATCGCCGAGAGCATGCAGAAACCAAACGCAGGCAACGGAAGGAACATGCAGCAAACCAGTCCCACCCATCCTTTCCTCCAACCACTGTCTGTCCCACCTGTGACAGAGACTGTAATTCCCGTATTGGACTGTTCAGCCACCTGAGAACTCACTTTTAGAGTGGGAGCAAGTATTCCTCGACTCTGAAGGGCTGCCTATGATGATGATGATTTGTGGGAGCTTGCTGTGCGCAAATTGGCTGTCATGTTTCCTACAATTACGACAGTGACTAAACTTCAAAAGTAGTTCACTGGTTGTAAAGCGCTTTGAAATGTCCTGAGGTTGTGAAAGGTGCTATAGAAATGAAAGTTATTCCTTTCTTTAGTGCTTGAGGTATTTATTCTGAATGAATTGCAGATGAGAATTTCAGTTGAAGTGAGCCCGAGGGAAAGATCGTTGCTGTCAGTCCCTGGTTGGTGCATGCCCATTACAGAACCCATCTGAATTTCATTTCCTTCAAAGCAATAGAGTGAAAATCAGGTGCATTCTATAAGGAAAGGAAAGACTTGCATTTATATAGCGCCTTTCATGACCTCAGGACCTCCCAAAGCGCTTTACAGCCAATGAAATACTTTTGAAGTGTAGTCACTGTGGTAACGTAGCTAACGCGACAGCCAATTTGCCCCCAGCAATCTCCCACAAACAGCAATGTGATAATGAGCAAATAATCTGTTTTTAATGATCACAATAATAATAACTTTTATTTATATAGCGCCTTTAACATAGTAAAACATCCCAAGGCGCTTCACAACAGTGTTACAAGACAAAACAAATACATTTGACATCGAGCCACATAAGAAGAAATTAAGGCAGACGATCAAAAGTTTGGTCAAAGAGGTAGGTTTTAAGGAGCGACTTAAAGGAAGAGAGAGAGGTAGAGAGGCGGAGAGGTTTAGGGAGGGAGTTCCAGAGCTTAGGGCCCAGGCAGCTGAAGGCACGGCCACCGATGGTTGAGCCATTATAATCAGGGATGTTCAAGAGGGCAGAATTTGAGGAGCGCAGACATCTTGTGGGACTGTGAGGCTGAAAAAAATGATAGAGATAGGGAGGGGCGAGGTCATGGAGTGATTTGATTGAAGGATAAATATTGGCACCAGGGCACCAGGGAGAACTCCCTGCGCTTCTTTGAAATAGTGCCGTGGGATCTTTTACATCCACTTGAGAGGGTAAAATGGGCGGCTGATATACTCACCCAGATTACTGCCCATGGATGAAAACAAAGACCCATGCACTAGTCTCAGGGCAAAACCTATAGGTGGGGTAGAAAGGGGAAGGTTTGTATGAACAACAACAAGAACTTGTATTTATATAGCGCTTTTAATGTAGTTAAACCTCCCAAGGCGCTTCAAAAGAACGATTATCAAACAAAGTTTGCCACGAGCCACATAAGGAGATATTAGGGCAGGTGACCAAAAGCTTGGTCAAAGAGGTAGGTTTTATGGAGCATCTTAAAGAAGGAGAGAGAGGTGGGAAGGTTTAGGGAGGGAGTTCCAGAGTTCACGGGCTGAAGACACGGCTCCCAATGTTGGAGCGATTAAAATTGAAAGTGGCCAGAATTAGAGGAGCGCAAAGATCTTGGATGGATGTGGGACTGAAGTGCTATTTAAGTTACATTGAACGTTGTATCCAAACACAATAAGACCCACGGTGGAAGGAGAATTTCCTTTGTGTTCTGTTTGACATCCTAGACACGTATATAGAGAGCGTGCAATTACAATTTCACTACAAAGGATGTTTTTCTCCAGTGCGTATAGTACAAAGTTTCAACTGCATTATTCTGTGATGAAACTTGCGTTCTTATCTCCAGGGACCATTGCCTCTATTTGCTTAATCATATTTAAAGCTTAAAGCATTCACAATACCATAAATTAGATACAGTGCTTGCGTGATGCCATTTTAATATCTTCAAACGGTACATTTAAGCGAGGCTGAAATGTTCTAAAATAGAGTATATTGCGCTAATACAACATCCCTTTGTAACAGTCTCCCTCGGATGTAATGACTGAAAGGATTGGTGCAGCCACCGTGGGCAGGGGTTGGAGCAGGAATGAGATGCTTACGTTTTCTTCCCTGATATTTCGCCATGGGTTATATATCCTCCGTGTCACAAGGATTAACTACTGCCACTAAATTAGGAGAGACAGTGAGTTGTGTGGCTGCGAGCAGATAAAAGAAGAAAGAAAAGGAAAGACTGTAATTTATCAATGTCACTATTTGTACTGCACTTTCTTTGACAGACAGGTGACAAGCCGTGCCCCTGTTAAGCTCCGCCCCCTCCAGCCCAAATCATTCCATGCCGAGAAGCAGGACCTGGGGCTACGACTCTCTCCCCCTTGGTCGTCCTGGGGCCGATAGTGTGAGAGAACATGGGAAAGAGGGAGGTTGTGGGGAGAGAGAAAGGCTGGGGTGGTGGAGTGGGTGGGGGGGGGGGGGGTGTGGGGAGAGGCTGGGAGAGAGAGAGAGGCTGTAGGGAGAGAGAGGCTGTGGGGGAGAGAGAGACTGGGGTGGGGGGGGAGAGGCTGGTGGGGGGGGGCAAGAGAGAGAGGCTGAGGGGAGAGAGAGAGGCTGGGGGAGGAAGAGAGGCTGGGGAGGGAGAGGTTGGGTGGAGAGGGAGACGCTGGGAGAGAGAGAACGGCTGGGGAAAGAGGGAGAGACACGGGTGGGAGAAGATGGATCACATTCTTCCAACCGTCTACAAGGGCCATTGTTGGAGTGGATGATATCCAGAAGTCACTGTCAGTATTCGTTTCATACTTTACAAACCTGTTCAAAATCCATACACAATGCCTGCCGCATCTATGGTGGGGTGGGGAGCGGGGTGGGGGGCGGCGTGGGAATTGCATTGGCGCTGGGGTAAGGCACTTCGGCTGGGGGAGGTATATACTTGGACTGGGGTAAGGCACTTCGGCTGGGGGAGGTATATACTTGGACTGGGGTAAGGCACTTCGGCTGGGGGAGGTATATACTTGGACTGGGGTAAGGCACTTCGGCTGGGGGAGGTATATACTTGGACTGGGGTAAGGCACTTCGGCTGGGGGAGGTATATACTTGGACTGGGGTACAGGACTTTGGCTGGCCCTTGCTTTCTTCTGGGGAGCTCTGTCCTCTGTCGCTTCAGGAAGTCAAAGTGGATCGAGTTACAATTTGCAAAGTCAGTGAGACCCTGCGATGGACGGTTCCAGTAGCACATTCCTGTGAAACTTCAGGGTGCGGCTTATCCTCCAAGGGGACCAATCAGAAACAAAGGTGGAGCATGGTGGCCATTTTTGCAGTACAAGTAAGGACATCCTTCAATTATATAGCGCCTCTCTTGACTACCGTACCTCTCAACGCTCTTTACAGCCAATGAAGTACTTTTGGAGTGTAGTCACTGTTGCAATGTGGGAAACACAGCAGTCAATTTACGCACAGCAAGCTGTTTTTGTTATGTTGATTGAGGGATGAATATGGACCAGGACACCATGGATAACTCCCCTGCTCTTCTTCAAAATAGTGCCGTGGGATCTCTAACATCCACCCGAGATGGCAGACGGGGCCTCAGGTTAACGTCGTGTCTGAATAACGCCAGTGCCAACAATGCAACAAGTTTCTCAGCAATGCACTGGGAGTGTCAGCCTAGATTTTTGTTCTCAAGTCCCTGGAGTGGGACCTGGACCCTCAACCTTCTGACTCAGAGGCAGAAGGTGCTACCCACTGAACCACGGCTGACATACAAATGATTTAAAGGGCCACAGACAGATTAAGTGAGTGTCCTGCCTCACTTGTGGATAGCTTTTGACCTTTTGGGTAAATTCGACCGAAGCGGCCGATTGAGAAACCCGCGGGGTCGGGTACCACGTTGGTTTTACTCCCCGCCCGATACTATTGTTCCTTGACTTCAATGGACGATAAAGTCGGGCAGGGTGTGAAAACAGCGTACAACCCTGTCCCGTCAGTTTTCCGATGGGCGGGTTTGGTTAAAATTACCCCCCCTTGTTTCTACTGACCACTGTGCATTTTGGAGGTGGAAACGTGCATTGCAAAGCTGGTTGGGGCAAAAAAAGCAGCTTCAAAATCCAATGAATGCCCTGAGTTGCAGGACTTACACCTGCCGATCACAGGTGCAGTTGAACCGTTGTTCCAAGCTTCTTTTTTTGCGTGCTGCTGCAGGAGGGCGACGGCTGACTGCAGTGTGGGCAGATGCAGCAGGAGCAGCGATGTCAGGGCGAAAGAGCGGCAAGAGTTCGTAGAGGGATGTGATCGGGACCCAGGAGAGGCGTGTGTTTGGGGTCAGAAGAAGCGAGGGCCCAGGGGCAGCACGGGCCAGCCCACACAGCAATATGTTTGTTAGATCTCTTAATTTCCAATGAAATACGAACTCCGGTTGTAGTTTTAATGTAACTTTATTCTGGCAGCAGCAACAAGCTTCTGGCTTTAAGCCAGGCCTTTGTCCTTCTGAGACCACAATGCCAAAATGGCTGTATTTATACTGGGTTCAATTTACAGAAAATAACTCGCCTTCTTTGACCTTATTGGCTCAATTAATAGTCTTTTAACCTTTTAATTGGCTCGCTACCCAAGGTCCTAAAATGTCAAGTTGATTGATGACTTAATGCAACATGCTGAGTTGTACGTAGCAGCTTTGATTGGGGTCTGTGAATTTTCACAGCCTGTCTAAATGCAGCCTGTTTGAATTCTCTATCAATCCCCCCTTTGATTCTTTCACAAACTGAATCATAAAACATCAGGTATCACTGGTTAAACATTCTACAAAATAATTTCATACATGTTAATAGAGTTTCCTTCTAAAATTTGTTGATGTGTTTCACCACATGTCCAGACTAGTAGCTCCCACACAAACTTACACCAACCCGAGTTCCATCGTGGCCACAATGGAAGTCTGGTTTTAGTAGGTTGATTAACCTTATTCCAATTTAATCCAAATCAATATCATAATTCAACCAGTAAATAACCATCCCTTAAGCATAACATACCCCTGTGCCACATACAGACGGTCTGCTGGGACCTGCAAGGTGTCTCACCTGCGGGACAGCAGCTACAGCCGCCTGGTCGCAACAACATTTAATCAACATAAACGAACAATATTAAAGTAAAATAATTACAACAAATAGAATTAAACCTTCCACCAATGAAGTTCCTATTGAACCTAGCCATTCAGTGGCTCCACTCCACAAAGTGAATGATGGGGGTTGCTTAAGTTTTTCTACCTCCTTTTGGATATGCTTCTCTAAGTGGGTAACTTCTTCGGAGCTATCTGGGATATATGTGCAACACTCAGTTCCGAGTATTGCGCAAGTACCTCCCTTTTCAGCCAGGATGTAATCAAGGGCCAGTCTATTCTGTAGGGCTACTGTGCGGATTGCTACCATTTCTGCATTGATTTTAACTAGGGCCTCTGAGGTATCATTGGCTACCCGTTCCACAACGGATGCCATGTTAATGGATTCCCTTGCCAGTCTGGCGGTCCCATACCTGGGATCAGAATGGCAAAGAACCTCTCTGTTTTTGTGATAGCTCTCCTAGGACGGTGTAAATGTTCCGACAGTGACTTTATATGATACATATAAGTCACAATGTAGGCTAAATAGCAAGATCCCGTCCAATTCTGGGGCAGCCAAGGGTAGGCCTTTTGGCCACACACCCAATAGGTGCCATTATAGGCAATGAATGTTAGCTGTTTCTTTGTCAGCAACACTCCGGGGCCTGTCCAGGCTTTTCCATCTGTTTTATTCAGAATCCCCGTTACGTTAAAAATTCCCACATCGGCCCAGTTTGGACAGTTCCGTGGCTTGATTATATTATAATTCTGGGAGCAGTTACTATACCCCATATTTTGGCCTCCTTTGATGTTTCTAATCAGACAGACTGATTCCCCCGGTCTTCCTATTACCGTTGTATTAGTGATAACAAAAAATGAGGGCCGTTTGGAATTATTGTAGCATGGTTGGTACCCCCCTTCAAAAGTAGTCAGATTGTAACCTGCTGACTTCCATTTACGTGCCCAGTTTTCCGTATCCTGAAACGCCTTGCCTGTTTTGTTTTGATTAATTATTCACTCAGCCATTTCCAAGATATTCAAGGGAACTGGCCTCAAGAGAATCCCTCAATTTGAGTGAATAGGAATATGCGCACACACCCAACAACTAGAAATGTTACCTTGTTTGGCATAAATGTATGACATATATAAAAAGGTATTTACATGTAATTCCCTTGGTACTCTACTATTTCCCTTTGACGCAGAGGGTCGGCTAGTAAGAAGTAGGCCTATGCCTAGAATACCTACAGTCAGTAATACAGTAAATTTATACATTTTGGCAAAAAGTAATTGTCCTTATTAGATTTCAGCTTCAGTTACGGGTGCTCGTTTAATGTGTGAAGCGTGGATCCAGGCTTTCTTTCCTTGGACTTTAACAGATGCCTGGGTGGTCAATAACACTTGATAAGGTTCCTCCCACTTGGCACCCAAAGGTTCTTTATGCAACTTTTTCACATACACCCAGACTCCCGGGATGATGTCGTGTCCTCCTTCGGGTGGATTACCCCAAGCTGCCGATACCTGTCGCGAAACAGAACTAATAGCATTGGTTACGTTCTGACAGTATGATAACAAAGTGTCACTCATTAAGTGAATATCAACTTTCCGTAAATCGATCGTTCCTGGCAGCAACATGGGTCTTCCTGTTATAATTTCAAATGGGCTTAGACCTGTAGTTCTGTTTGGGGTTGCCCTAATGCTACATAGCACTATTGGTAGTGCCTGGGGCCATGGTATTCCTTCTTGGTGATATTTGGCAAGCTGTTGTTTCAGAGTTCGATTCACAGCACCTGTGAAGTGTGTTCCCTGATCTGAGTCAATGCTACTCGGGACTCCCCATCGGGGAATGTAATCCTTACACAAGACCTTTGCAGTGTGATTGGCTGTGGCTCTTTTAGTTGGGACAGCTTCTACCCATCTAGAGAATCTGTCGACCATGACAAGAATGTTAGTGTATCCTTGGCATGAAGGAAGAGATATATAATCAACCTGCAGATGCTGGAATGGTCCGACAGGGGCAGGGGGCCTCAGTTTGGGATTACCGTTATGGTCCAGAATTATTTTTCTGGCATACCACAGAGCAGTCTGCTACCAGCTGGGCATGTTTTTTAAATCCCCAACCCCACCAGCTTTTCGGGAACCGTGCCATCATCTGTTGTGAGGGCAAGTGTCCCCACGAGTGGATCTGTTGGGCTAAAAAAGGCATAAGCGTTTGTGGCGCGACTGGCTTGTCGGTAACTCTTTGTCTCCAGACACCATCTTCACATAGCTTAATTCCTGCCTCAATCCATGTCCATTTTTCCTCTCGGGAGCACTTGCCTTGCATTGTTTGAAGGTCTCGTGTCAGAGTCCTGAGTGCTTTCAATCTGCACATCTGTGTTGGTTCTTCTGGGGGAACGCCCTGTGAGGCGGCATCTTTAGCTGCCTGGTCGGCTAGGGCATTTCCCTGTGCTTCTGTGGTATTTTCCTTGGTATGGGCCTTACACTTCAGGATGGACACTTCCTGAGGTAATTGTATGGCCTCTAGTAAGTCTCGGACTTCTTTTCCATTTCGGATAGGTGTATCAGCAGCAGTGAGGAATCCTCTTTTCCGCCATAACAGACCAAAGTCGTGAGTGACTCCAAAAGCATAATGCGAATCTGTGTAGACATTAGCTGTCTGTCCTTCTGCTATTCGACATGCTTCTGACAGGGCCCGTAACTCGGCCTGTTGTGCTGACGTTCCTGAGGGTAAACATCCTTTTGCCACTACCTCATATAAGGTTGTAACTGTCCATCCTGCTTTTCTGGTACCATTGTCAACAAAGGAGGAACCACCTGTAAACAGGATGAGGTCTGGGTTGTGTAGAGGCTCCTCTGCTGTTAAGGCTGCTTCTTCTGTTTCTTTTAAAATCTCCACGCAGTCATGCTCTTCACATTCTCCCCCCTCTTGCTCCCTCGATTCTGACATCGGGAGCATAGTTGCGGGATTAACCGGGCTGGTCTGGACGATATGGAGATTCGGAGCTTCCAAAACTGCTGTCCAGCGGGTCCATCTTGCTGCTGTCACCTGAGACATTCTATTCATAGATAGTAAAGCGTGTATGGTATGGGGACACTTGACAATCAGCTTTTGGTCGAGGACTAGACCCGCAGTGATCATTACCGCTCGACATGTAGCTTCCATGGCCCTTAGGCAACTTGCCCATCCGAGGGCTACCGCTTTCAGTTTTGCCGAATAATAGCCAATAGGTCTTTGCCGATCTCCATGTTCTTGTGTCAGTATAGGTGTCGTGTATCCTTCTTTTTCATGAACAAACAGGGTAAATGGCTTACCACTGTCGTGGATTCCCAGAGCCGGTGCCGAACACAAAGCCTTTTTCAAACTCAGAAAGGCCTCTTGCTGTTCCTTAGTGAGGGTGATGGCTTCTTTAGAGGCACGTTTCCCCTTTAAGATATCATTCAATGGCTGAGCAAGCTGTGTGAAGGAGTCAATCCGATTTCTGTTACATTACACAATCCAAAAAAGACCTTAGTTCCTGAATAGTGGTGGTTTTTTTAGCAGCCCGAATGGCTGCAGTTCTATCCTGGGTAAGTTCTCTCTTTCCTTGTGAAATCTTTTGTCCCAGGTATACAACCTCTTCTTGGGATATTTGTGCTTTGTCGATGCTGGCTTTATGTCCTTTCAGCCAAAGATGGTCCAGCAAAGCTCGCAAATCTTGTTCATGCTGTTCTTCCATGTTTGAAGCTAGCAGGATATCCTCTACATATTGGATGACTGTGGATAACAGGGGAGGTAATTCTCGCAAATGGCTTTGTAAAGCCATGTGGAATACCGTAGGGCTGTTGTGGAAACCCTGCGGTAATCGGGTCCAAGTATACTGTTGTCCTTGGACAGTGAAAGCAAACCACCGTCGAATCTCCGGTGCCAGAGGCACTGACCAAAATCCGTTGGCCATATCTATAACCGAGAAATATTTATGTTCCGGTTTGAGGGCATTAAAAATGGTGGAGGGATCTGCGACCAAAGGAGCTTTTTGATCAATACACTGGTTAGCTTTCCTCTAATCGACGGTCAAACGCCAAGTCTCATTAGATTTCTGTACCGGCCACACGGGGCTATTGGAGGAGCTATGCGTTTTAATAAGCACCGCTTGTTTCTCCAATTGCTGAATAACCGGTAAGATTCCTGCGATGGCAGTTGGACTGATGGGGTACTGTTTAGTGTATGGAGGCTTGGTCCCGGTAAATGACCATCTGGAGTAGGCCACAATCGTTCTTATCTTTAGCCCAAATCGGGTGTTCCTTCAATTCTTCTTTCTTCAAAGTTCTAATTGACCATGTCACCCGACCATCCTCGAAATGCAACGATGAATCTACTTGGATTAGAACGTCCATTCCCAAAAGGGGTTGATCTACTGGGCCTATCCAGACCGGCGTGGTTAGTTCATGTGGACCCAGCCCTATAAGTACCGGTGTTGTCCTTTTAATTTCCATTTTATGGCCCCCAACTCCATAGGCTGTACGTGCCCTACCATCCAACAGCAAAAAGTCTCCATATTGTAGGAGAAAGCATGTTAATTCCACCCCTGTGTCTAAAAGACAGTCCACATCCTTATCGCCCACCCACACAGTTATATATAGCCCATCTCCCCTTTGTTGTATTAGTGCGAGGAAGTGGACCAGGGTGGGCTCTAATCGTTTTTTGCTATCCCAAGTAACTCCTTCTGTTGTTGTATTGTCAGTCGCTTAAATGCTTCTCTGAGGTCGCTATCTTGTGACAAGCCTGGTTTGTTGGCTGAATTGTATTCCTGGCTGCGTCCTCTTCCCCGGCCACGAACTTGCTGTTTTGCCCTGCACATCTTGGCCCAGTGACCTTCTTTCCCACAATAATGACATTTTCCAGGTAATTTTCCGAATAACTTTTTATCGGAATCCTGGGATTTCCATCCCATAGCCTGTACAGCTCGGACTTTAGCTCCCATATCCCGATCTAATTGGTTACATCGATCCACCAATGCTGCAAAGGTAGTTCCTCTACCTTCCCAGTCCAGTAACACTACCTTAAGCATTTTGGACAGTTCTGGCTTTAGACCTGCCACGAAAGCTGCTTTCAGGGGTCCAAACACTTGTTCATCCATTTCCTCATCCGTATTATTCATACTCGAATGTTCTAGCCACGTGCATCTAAACTGCTCGTCATACTCCAGGACCTCCTCTGTTCTTTTCTGTTGGCAGGCTGCAATTTTTCCCCAGTCTGTCTTAGCTGGACTGAAGGCTTGCAGCCAGTGTTTAATCGCCTCCCATCCTGCGTTTAATTCTTGCTCATCCTGCCCCAAAGCTTCTTCTACCTTGTCGTGCAATTTTCTTCCCTGTATTTTTGGCACCATTATTTGCGCTCCGTCCCAGGGATGAAGTTGATATATATTTCTTAAACAGTCCAATTGGTCCCACCTTTTTACTCCCCCTTTCTTTGGATCGGGCAATTCCTTGGACCATTTATCAATTTTCTCTGGGTCTGCCGGATCATGAACTAAGTATTCTGCATACACCCTTTTCCTCGTTTTTTTGGTTCCACAGCCTCTTCTGATTTGACTACAACTCGTCTTTTTTTAAACGGGGCAAAGCGCACCCCTAATTCTTCATCCTCCGACCCTGTATCATCAGAGGATTCAGAATCCGTATCTATTCCTCGATTGTGTCTTCGAGTTTGCGCTTTTAATTTGTCCAAACATGGGTTCCCTGGGAATTGACCGATACATTTTCCTTTTCCTATTACTGTCTCTTGACCTAATGATTTTTTCCATTCTTTAATTTCACCTTTAAGATCTTTAACTTCCGCTTCCGACTTTTCAAGTTCAAGCTTTTCTGTCGCAGCTGTGCACAAACAGCTTGCAATTGGTCCTTTATACTGGTCAGTTCTCGATCATGTTGGGAACGCATTATAATTTCATTCCGCTTTCGGATCTGTCCCATAACGGCTAGGGACCATCTAGTTCGCTCTGTATTTTTCATACGGGTCGTTTTTCCCCAGACCCTTTTAATCTCATCCAAGGACCATTGTCCTTTGGAGGTTCCGTACTTTTGTTTGATCTTAATACAGGTTTTAGATAAGTTGAATTGTTGCTCTATGTATTCTTTCAACTGTTGGAGGATTTCATCTATCGAAACCTCAGGTGGTGCCCGCCCACCTTTAACAGTTGTAGGCAATTCTTTGCTCTTATCTCCTGCTGCCATAATACTGATTTCTTTACTGGGATTACGAGACACAAGCTTTCCAGCCGGTCAGTGGGTCGGTGATTAATTAACTAACACACCGCTGAAGTTAGACGTCTATGGGACCTCGAGCCGACTACCAACCGGAGGGTTCGCAAACCGGAGGCTTTCGGAATCACATAGAAGGAGAGGCGAATTTAGACTTTTGACCGAGGACTTTTATAAAGAGGAGTCCTTACCTCAGTATGTAGGTCCGATGTCCAAAATTCAGTTTCTTCCCTCAGCAATCGTGTTTGTAACACCAAAATTGTTAGATCTCTTAATTTCCAATGAAATACGAACTCCGGTTGTAGTTTTAATGTAACTTTATTCTGGCAGCAGCAACAAGCTTCTGGCTTTAAGCCAGGCCTTTGTCCTTCTGAGACCACATGGCCAAAATGGCTGTATTTATTCCGGGTTCAATTTACAGAAAATAACTCGCCTTCTTTGACCTTATTGGCTCAATTAATAGTCTTTTAACCTTTTAATTGGCTCGCTACCCAAGGTCCTAAAATGTCAAGTTGATTGATGACTTAATGCAACATGCTGAGTTGCACGTAGCAGCTTTGACTTGGGGTCTGTGAATTTTCACAGCCTGTCTAAATGCAGCTTGTTTGAATTCTCTATTAGTGTGCGCACTAGGTCCGTGCAGCAGAGCAGGTCTCCAGTCGTCTTGGATAACCCTTGCCACTGAACCAAGACCTAACTCTGTCAAGCCCGTGTGGTGGTCGGCATGCAACGGCCACCACACATTTAAAAAATCCACGCACAGGTATCTTCCACCCTTCAACATGTAGCTCAGGACCTGGAATATTAGATCCTTCATTGAAACTCCTGTGAACTCATCCTCGATACAAGGGATCGCCTATGATTGTGTCAAACCAGGATATGACTGAGCTGACAAATGGGATTCCTTCAAGCGAGAGCTGCTCCTGCTTCTGACTGGGGCGGACAGCACCTCTTACAAAAGCGGCACCTCCCAGACCTGCGACCTCTACTACCTAGAAGGTCAAGGGCAACAGGCACATGGGAACACCACCACCTCCACATATTCCTCCCAGTCACACACCATCCTGACTTGGAAATATATCGGCCATTCCTTCATCGTTGCTGGGTTAAAATCCTGGAAATCCCTCCCTAACAGCACTGTACGAGTAGCGTCACCACACGAACTGCAGCGGTTCAAAAAGGCGGCTCACCACCACCTTCTCAAGTGGTGATTAGGGATGGGCAATAAATGCCGGCCTTGCCAGCGATGCCCATATCCCAGGTGCAAAAAAAAATTGTAGGAACATAGGAACAGGAGGAGGCCATTCAGCCCCTCGAGCCTGTTCCGCCATTCAATGTGATCATGACTGGCCTGTGACCTAACTCCACATACTTTGCCCCATATCCCTTAATACCTTTGGTTAACAAAGATCTATCAATCTCTGATTTAAAGTTTACAAATCATCCATCATTAATTGCTATTTATAGATGAGAGTTTCAAATTTCTACCACCCTTTGTGTGTAGAAGTGTTTTCCAACTTCACTCTTGCAAGGTCTGGCTCCAATTGTTAGACTATGCGCCCTTAGTCCTAGAATCCCCGACCAGCAGAAATAATATCTCTCTATCTACCCTAACTGTTCCCCTTAATATCTTGCAAACGTCAAGGGAGGTACAGCGGAGAATTCAGAGCCAGAGTGATCTCGTGGACTAGCTTTGATCAGCTATATGGGTCGGAGAGGAATTTCCCAGATTTTTTCCTCACATATTGGCCTGGGTTTTTAACCTGTTTTTTGGCATCTCCCTGGAGATTCCATGGTGTTGGATGGGATGTGCAGTGTAAGTACTGTGACAGACAAGATGTTTGGGCGTTTGGGGTGTTAAGACAGAGATAGACAGTTTCTTAACCGATAAGGGAATAAGGTTATGGGGAGCGGGCAGGGAAGTGGAGCTGAGTCCATGATCGGATCAGCCATGATCGTATTAAATGGCGGAGCAGGCTTGAGGGGCCGTATGGCTTACTCCTGCTCCTATTTCTTATGTTCTTATGAAAGTGGTGTGATTCAGATTTGATGATTTGCTGTAACCTAGTCTGTTTGGAAAGCGGTTGTAAATACAGTATTGCACAGAGGTAGATTGGAAACAGACATGGATCCAAAGATTAATCCCCCCAAAACATGTGCCCTGCCTTGCACCAGTGGTGAGTAAAGGCAGAGGTGGTGTTCGTGGCAAAGACCTTCCTGGCACTGACATGGAGTTCAACTTCACTGCCATCTGCTTGATATTGGGAGAATTACTGGCAAATATGAATTCATTAAGAAAGAAAGATTTAAGTTGATGCAGCACCTGTCACAGTGCTTTACAGCCAATGAAGTACTTTTGAAATGTAGTCACTGCTTTAAACGTAGGAAACACGGACCAAATAGCACACAGCAAAGATTCCAACAGCAATATGATAATGGCCAGATAATCTGTTCTCGTGATGCTGGTTGAGAGATAAATAATGGCCAGGACACCGGGGAGAACCCTCTTGAAACAATGTCAAGGGAACTTTTACTTCCATCTGAGTGTGCGGACGAGGCCTCGGTTTAACGTCTTAGCCAAAAGATGGCACCTTCAACAGTGCAGCACTCCCTCAGCACTGCACTGGACAGCCAGCCTAGGGTTTGGTGTTACAAGTCCCCGGAGTGGGGCATGAACCCAAAACCTTCGGACACAGTTGCAAGAGTGCTACCCACTGAGCCAAGGCGGTTTGTGTAACATGCGTGGGGGGGGAGGGTGCTTTGACTCGATGGGCCGAATGGCCTCCTTCTGTGCCGTAACTACTCTATGTAATGACTCTAAGCTGTAGCCCGACATCTGTTCAGTGGAATCATCTGATCCAGAAAACATAATTCAAGGCAGAAGAACAGGCTGCTTATAAATAGAAGCTTAAAAGGGGATTGTTTCCCATTCAGCAGCTGTAATCTCTGATGCTACATAGGCAATAAAATAATTAACGCAGTACATCAATTTGATACATTCTGTTCGCTGTAGAGGTCCTCGAGCACACTTTGTGCAGTCAGAATGTTTTGCCTTCCATACCTACAGCTATTCCGCACTGCCTCGTTCTCTCTCACTTCTCGATCCGTCATTCGCATGCGCACCAGACGCGTTATGCAATCAATACGATGCACACAGCTCTGTGACCCTGTGTTGCAGCCCGAAAATCCCATGACTGTCTCTTTCCCTGAAGGGTGTACAGTTACGTGGAGAGGCCGGTGAAGCCAGGGGTTTATTCTCCTCAGAGAAGAGAAGGTTACGGGGAGATTTAACGTAGGTATTCAAAATCATGAAAAGTTGCGACAGCGTAAATAAGGAGCAACTGTTCGCAGAGGATACAGATTTAAGATAATTAGCAAGGGAACCAGAGGGAGACGAGGAGAATATTTTTAATGCTGTGATCTGGAATGCACTGTGTGAAGCAGATTCAATAGTAACGTTCATACGGGAATTGGATAAATACTTGAAGGGCAAAAATCTGCAGGGCTAGGGGTAAAGAGCAGGGGGAATGGGTCTAATCGGAGAGCTCTTTCACAGAGCCAACACAGGGACGGTGGGTAGAATGGGCCCCTCCTCTGCTGTAAGATTCTACAATTCATTCAAGCCCCCCGCCATTTTCTAGGTGGTCTCTTGTTTCAGGGAGGAGCCACATTCTGATACGCTAATCGGGTCCTGTGATGTTCACAGGCCTTTTTTTTTAATTCCTTGCTGGCACGTGGGCGTCGCTGGCAAGGCCGGCATTTATTGCCCATCCCTAATTGCCTTCCTTGAGAAGGTGGTCATGAGCTGCCTTCTTGAACCGCTGAAGTCTTTGCAGCAGTTTGCTCCAACTGAGTGTCTCGCTGGGCCATTTCAGAGGGCAGTTAAGGGTCAACCACATTGCTGTGGGTCTGGAGTCACATATAGACCCAGACCAGGTAAGGGCACCAGATTTCCTTCCCGAAAGGACATTAGTGAACTACACTCTGATAGTTTCATGGTCACCATTACTGATAATAGCTTTTTATTCCAAATTTATTTAATTCACTGAACTTAAATTCCTCAGCTGCCATGGTGGATTTGAACTCACGTCTCTGGATCATTAGTGTAGGCCTCTGTATCACTAGACCACTAACATAACCACTATGCTACCGTACGCCAACGTAACATTTGGGTACCAATGGAAGGAGAGTGTGAGGTGCTTTTCCCACCCATTGGTACCAGGCATTGAACAGCCCAGTGAGTGGCCATTAAAGGCATTGCTGAAGGCTACTCAGCTACAGGTAAGTTTTTGTTATGTTTCTTTGTAGTGCCAGCATGAATACTCTTTCTGGCCTCACAAAAATCCTCCAGCCTGTAGTTTCCCCCCCGCCCCCCCGCCACGCCGACCCCCTCCCCACACATACTTGTCTCTCTCTCAGGATAAAAGTTCCTTGTTGGGGCTCCTGGAATGAAGGACCCCTCCCAACCTGAGCTCACAACCTATGGCAAGCTCCTTGTGAACGTTGAAACAGGGACTCACAGCTCCACAGTCCACCTTAAGGAAGACCCGCCCCCTTCTTACGAAATAAATGGACTCACATTTACACAGCCTCAAAGCGCTTTACAGCCAATGAAGTACTTTTGAAGTGTAGTAACTGCTGTCATGTAGGGAACGCGGCAGCCAATTTGCGCACAGCAAGTTCCCACAAACATCAATGTGATAATGAACAGATCATCTGTTTTAGTGATGTAGATTGAGGGATAAATATTGGCCCCAGGATACCGGGGATAACTCCCCAGCTCTTCTTCGAAATAGTGTCATGGGATCGTTTACATCCACCTGAGGGAGCAGACGGGGCCTCGGTTTAACGTCTTATCCGAAAGACGGCACCTCCGACAATGCAGCACTCCCTTGGCACTTCCGACAATGCAGCACTGGAGTGTCAGCCTAAATTTTGCACTTGAGTCTCTGGAGTGGGATACAAACCCAAGATCTTCTGACCAGAAGCGTGAGTGCTAGCCCCCGAGCCACGGCTCACATTTAACGGGCGTTGACATCGGGCGGACAAAATGTGACTGTACGGCAACTGTCCATCCAGCGTTAGGATCGACCCCTAGACCTCCTGATGATTGGAGTGACACCAGGAAAGAAACGAGCATCAAAGTAATTGATTTATTTTCAAAAATCATTGTAGCTGGACCTAAATAAAGAAAACATGACTGTAATCTTTCACAGAGGTTGTAGCATGATCTGAATCTCATGGGGTTAACCCGAGTGAGAAAATATACGAGAGTCAGCTATAAAAGAGGACTTCGAGAGAATGCAGTAAAATTAAATGTAAGACATCCGAGCCAACCTGGTTTTATGAAAGACAAAGCCTGAAAATTTACTGAGCTTTTTGTGAGCATAATGGTGGATATATCAGGCTGGAAGTGCATCAGGAGAGAAATCTCCCATCTGTTAGTGAATAATCGGTTTGGTTTCTGCCATGCAATATCGTGTGATCGTCCCAGTTTATACTGTCCATCACATTTTGCACTGAGTAGAAAAGCCTTACCAATTAAGCCATTTATAGTTATTACAAAATCAAGTGATTCGCCCTGTTTCAAGAAGAAAATAAATTCTGTATTTTTCTCTGGTTAAAAAAGGAGTGATCCTTCAATTGCAAACTTCAAAATGTAGCCTTGAGCCAAGCTGTCATCAGGATACACAAGAGCTTGCTTAATCTGCAAATCAGTCAAAGTACTTGGGAACATAAGGACAGGAGGAGGCCATTCAACCCCTGTTCCGTCATTCAATTAGATCATGGCTGATCTGTATCACAACTCCATTTACCCGCCTTGGCTCCATAACCCTTAATACCCTTACTCAACAAAAATCGATCAATCCTAATGGTCACCTTTTTGGGGGAGAAAGTTCCAGATTCCCACTAACATTTGTGTGAAGAAGAGTTTCCTGACATCACCCCTGAATGGCCTGGCTCTAATTTTAAGGTGACGCCCCCTTGTTCTGGACTCGCCCCACCAGAGGAAATAGTTTCTCTCAATATACCTTTGCTTTTTACTCTTTCTTTTCAAGATGTTTTATTTGTCTTTCACATTTCAGACGACACCCAAAGATAAGACACAACTCTTTATCTTCCAGAGAGTCTTTTCATTTGAAGTGATATTTGAGTCAATTTGTAATGCGCCCAGAGATGGAGCGGAGAACTTTAGTCCACCTCGGCAACTGGTTGGTGCTTCTGTCCATCCCTCAATGATGGACGGGGAGTAGGGGCCAGTGCCAGGGCTGGGTATTGCTAAGCCGTGATAAATAATAATAACTTTTATCTATATAGCGCCTTTAACATAATAAAACATCCCAAGGCGCTTACAACAGTGTTACAAGACAAAACAGATAAGTTTGACACCGAGCCACAAAAAAATAAATTAAGGGAGATGAACAAAAGCTTGGTCAAAGAGGTAGGTTGTAAGGAGCATCTTAAAGGAGGAAAGAGAGGAAGAGAGGTGAAAAGGTTTCGGGAGGGAGTTCCAGAGCTTGAGGTCCAAACAGCTGAAGGCATGGCCACTGATGGTTGAACAGTTATAATGAGGGATGTGTAAGAGGGCAGAATTTGAGGAGTGCAGAGATCTTGTGGGATTGTGAGACTGAAAAAGATTACAGAGATAGGAAGGGGCGTGGGCCATGGAGGGATTTGGAAGCAAGGATGAGAATTTTGAAATCGAGGCGTTGCTTAACGGGGAGCCAGTGTAGGTTAGAAAGCACAAGGGTGACGGCTGATCGTGACTTGATGCGAGTTAGGACACATGCTGCTGAGTTTTGGATGACGTCAAGTTTACATAGTGCAGAATTTGGGAGACCGGCCAGGAGTGAGTTGGTGTAGTCAAGACTAGAGCTAACAAAGGCATGATGTTAATCTTGGCCTTGGATGGGGACTTGACGTTCCTACGCCAGGAAAGATGATGGGTACCACTCTCTCCAAGTGGCCCGAAGGTCAATTGGAGCAACAGCTGGTATGAGATGAGATGCAGAGCCTAGACAACCTCTCCCAACCACTGGGCATCCACCCCAGTCTCCTGGCACATTGGGCAAGCAGATAAGAACATAAGAACATAAGAATTAGGAACAGGAGTAGGCCATCTAGCCCCTCGAGCCCGCTCCGCCATTCAAAAAGATCATGGCTGATCTGGCCGTGGACTCAGCTCCATTTACCCGCCCGCTCCCCGTAATCCTGAGTTCCCTTATTGGTTAAAAATCTATCTATCTGTAATTTGAATACATTCAATGAGCTAGCCTCAACTGCTTCCTTGGGCAGAGAATTCCACAGATTCATAACCCTCTGGGAGAAGAAATTCCTTCTCAACTTGGTTTTAAATTGGCTCCCCTGTATTTTGAGACTGTGCCCCCTAGTTCTAGTCTCCCTGACCAGTGGAAACAACCTCTCTGCCTCTATCTTGTCTATCCCTTTCATTATTTCAAATGTTTCTATAAAATCACCCCTCATCCTTCTGAACTCCAACGAGTAAAGACCCAGTCTACTCAATCTATCATCATAAGGTAACCCCTTCATCTCCAGAATCAGCCTAGTGATTCGTCTCTGTACCCCCTCCAAAGCTAGTATATCCTTCCTTAAGTAAGGTGACCAAAACTGCACGCAGTACTCCAGGTGCGGCCTCACCAATACCCTGTACAGTTGCAGCAGGACCTCCCTGCTTTTGTACTCCATCCCTCTCGCAATGAAGGCCAACATTCCATTCGCCTTCCTAATTACCTGCTGCACCTGCAAACTAACTTTTTGGGATTCATGCACAAGGACCCCTAGGTCCCTCTGCACCGCAGCATGTTGTAATTTCTCCCCATTCAAATAATATTTCCTTTTACTGTTTTTTTTTCCAAAGTGGATAACCTCACAATTTCCGACATTGTATTCCATCTGCCAAACCTTAGCCCATTTGCTTAACCTATCTAAATCTCTTTGCAGCCTCTCTGTGTCCTCGACACAACCCGCTTTCCCACTAATCTTTGTGTCATCTGCAAATTTTGTTACACTACACTCTGTCCCCTCTTCCAGGTCATCTATGTATATTGTAAACAGTTGTGGTCCCAGCACCGATCCCTGTGACACACCATTAACCAATCGATTTCCAACACGAAAAGGACCCATTTATCCCAACTCTCTGCTTTCTGTTAGCCAGCCAATTCCCTATCCATGCTAATACATTTCCTCTGACTCTGCGTCTCTTTATCTTCTGCAGTAACCTTTTATGTGGCACCTTATCGAATGCCTTTTGGAAATCTAAATACACCACATCCATCGGTACACCTCTATCCACCATGCTCGTTGTATCCTCAAAGAATTCCAGTAAATTAGTTAAACATGATTTCCCCTTCATGAATCCATGTTGCGTCTGCTTGATTGCACTCTTCCTATCTAGATGTCCTGCTATTTCTTCCTCAATGATAGCTTCAAGCATTTTCCCCACTACAGATGTTAAATTAACCGGCCTATAGATACATGCCTTTTGTCTGCCCCATTTTTTTAAACAGAAGCGTTACATTAGCTGCTTTCCAATTTGCTGGTATCCCCCCAGAGTCCAGAGAATTTTGGTAGATTATAACAAATGCATCTGCTATAACTTCCGCCATCTCTTTTAATACCCTGGGATGCATTTCATCAGGACCAGGAGACTTGTCTACCTTGAGTCCCATTAGCCTGTCCAGCATTACCTCCTGAGTGATAGTGATTGTCTCAAGGTCCTCCCTTCCCACATTCCCGTGACCAGCAATTTTTGGCATGGTTTTTGTGTCTTCCACTGTGAAGACTGAAGCAAAATAATTGTTTAAGGTCTCAGCCATTTCCACATTTCTCATTATTAAATCCCCCTTCTCATCTTCTAAGGGACCAACATTTACTTTCATCACTCTCTTCCGTTTTATATATCGGTAAAAGCTTTTACTATCTGTTTTTATGTTTTGCGCAAGTTTACTTTCGTAATCTATCTTTCCTTTCTTTATTGCTTTCTTAGTCATTCTTTGCTGTCATTTAAAATTTTCCCAATCTTCTAGTTTCTCACTAAACTTGGCTACCTTATATGCATTGGTTTTTAATTTGATACTCTCCTTTATTTCCTTAGTTATCCACGGCTGGTTATCCCTTCTCTTACCGCCCTTCTTTTTCACTGGAATATATTTTTGTTGAGCACTGTGAAAGAGCTCCTTAAAAGTCCTCCACTGTTCCTCAATTGTGCCACCGTTTAGTCTGTGTTCCCAGTCTACTTTAGCTAACTCTGCCCTCATCCAACTGTAGTCCCCTTTGTTTAAGCATAGTAGGCTCGTTTGAGACACTAATTCCTCACCCTCAATCTTTATTACAAATACAACCATATTGTGATCACTCATTCCGAGAGGATCTTTTACTAGCAGATCATTTATTATTCCTGTCTCATTACACAGGACTAGATCTAAGATAGCTTGCTCCCTTGTAGGTTCTGTAACATACTGTTCGAAGAAACAATCCCGTATGCATTCTATGAATTCCTTCTCAAGGCTACCCCGTGCGATTTAATTTGACCAATCGATATGTAGGTTAAAATCCCCCATGATTACTGCCGTTCCTTTTTTACATGCCTCCATTATTCCCTTAATTATTGTCCGCCCCGCCGTGAAGTTATTATTTGGGGGCCTATAAACTGAGCCCACCAGTGACTTTTTCCCCTTACTATCTCTAATCGCCACCCACAATGATTCAACATTTTGTTCATTAGAGCCAATGTCATCTCTCACAACTGCCCTGATATCATCCTTTATTCACAGAGCTACCCCACCTCCTTTCCCTTCTTGTCTATCCTTCCGAATTGTCAGATACCCCTGTATGTTTAATTCCCAGTCTTGGCCACCCTGCAATCACGCTGCTGTAATGGCCACCAAATCATACCCATTTGTAATGATTTGTGCCGTCAAATCATTTACTTTATTTCGAATGCTGCGTGCGTTTAGGTAGAGTGTTTTAATACGATTTTTTAAACCATGATTTTTTGTTTTGACCCCTCCTGCAGCCACTTTATATTCATACATATTGTCCCTTCCTATCACCTTGTGGTTTTCAGTTATCCCAGTGCTACTCTGCTCTGTTGCCTCTTGCCTTTTGCATTCTTCCTTGGGGTCCTGTTCATCTGCGCTCTCACCCACTCTAACTAGCTCAGAGCCCTCTCCTGGGTTCAGAATACTCCTCGCATTGAGGCACCGAGCTTTCAGGCTTGACTTTTTATTTCCCTTTGACCCTTTAGAATTTTGCTGTACAATGGCCCTTTTTGTTTTTTGCGTTGGGTTTCTCTGCCCTCCACTTTTACTCATCTCCTTTCTGTCTTTTGCTTCTGTCTCCATTTTGTTTCCCTCTGTCTCCCTGCATTGGTTCCCATCCCCCTGCTATATTAGTTTAACTCCTCCCCAACAGCACTAGCAAACACTCCCCCGAGGACATTGGTTCCGGTCCTGCCCAGGTGCAGACCGTCCGGTTTGTACTGGTCCCACCTCCCCCAGAACCGGTTCCAATGCCCCAGGAATTTGAATCCCTCCCTGCTGCACCACTGCTCAAGCCACGTATTCATCTGTACTACCCTGCGATTCCGACTCTGACTAGCACGTGGCACTGGTAGCAATCCCGAGATTACTACTTTTGAGGTCCTACTTTTTAATTTAGCTCCAAGGTCCTTAAATTCGTCTCGTAGGACCTCATCCCTTTTTTTACTTATGTCGTTGGTACCAATGTGCACCACGACAACTGGCTGTTCACCCTCCCTTTTCAGAATGTCCTGCACCCGCTCCGAGACATCCTTGACCCTTGCACCAGGAAGGCAACATACCATCCTGGAGTCTCGGTTGCGGCCGCAGTAACGCCTATCTATTCCCCTTACACTTGAATCCCCTATCACTATCGCTCTCCCACTCTTTTTCCTGCCCTCCTGTGCAACAGAGCCATCCACGGTGCCATGAACTTGGCTGCTGCTGCCTTCCCCTGATGAGTCATCCCCCTCAACAGTACTCAAAGTGGTGTATCTGTTTTGCAGAGGGTTGACCGCAGGGGACCCCTTCACTACCTTCCTTGCACTGCTCTTCCTGCTGGTCTTCCATTCCCTATCTGGCTGTGGACCCTTCACCTGCGGTAAGACCAACTCACTAAACGTGCTACTCATGTCATTCTCAGCATCGAGGATGCTCCAGAGTGAATCCACCCTCAGCTCCAGGCCCGCAACCGGAAGTGTCCCTGAGTTCCCACATGGTACAGGAGGAGCATATCATGTGACCGAGTTCTCCTGCCATGACTTAACCCTTAGATACACTTAATTTGGCGACAACAATGTTAACAGGTTACTTACTGATATAAAAAAGAAAAAGAAAAGCTACTCACCAATCACCAGCCAATCACTTACCCCTTTGGCTGTGATGTCACCTTTTGATTTCTTTCTACTTCTTTTTTGCTTTTTCTCCCGGCTGGATCTGCCGCCGCCTCTCGCAGCCGCTCGGCCTCTCCATGCACCTCGAGCTCCCGCCTCCAATCTGCCACCGCCTCTCGCAGCCGCTGGGCCTTTATAGGCCTCTCTATGCAATGCTCATAATAAAGGAGATTTACTAGGATGCTGCCTGGAATGGAGAATCTTAGCTATGAGGACAGATTGGATAGGCTGGGTTTGTTCACATTGGAACAGAGGAGGTTGAGAGAAGACCTCATTGTGGTATACAAAATATTGAGGGGCCTGGACATAGTGCATAACAAGAGCCTATTTCCATTGCTGGAGGGGTCCATTATGAGGGGGAATAGTTTTAAGGTGGATGGTGAAGGTTTAGAGGGGATTTGAGGTGGGACTTCTTTATGCAGAGGGTTGTGGGGATCTGGAACTCGCCTGGAAGAGTGGTGGATGCAGAAATCCTCACCACTTTTAAGAGGTAGTTGGATGGGCACTTAAAGTGCAGCAACCTGCAGGATTATGGATCTTGAGCTGGTAATCGGGATTTGACTGGATAACCTCTTGTTGGCCAGAGCAGATATAATGGTAAGTACGTAGAGAATCGAATATGGCCAGCGTGATTTCCTGGACTAGTTTCGATCGCTTGGATGGGTCGGAGAGGAATTTTCCCAGATTTTTTCCCCCTAAATTGGCCTGGGTTTTTATCTGGTTTTTGCCTCTCCCAGGAGATCACATGGCTCCGGTTGGGGTGGAGTGTAGAATGTTTCAGTATAAGGGGTGTCGCAGTTGTGTGGGGCTGACTGGTTGGGCTGGGTGCTCTTCACCTTTCCACCATTGTTCATTGTTCATAGGCTTATATGTAACCTTCAGGGCTGCTGACCGAGGGCCGTGCAGCTCTTTTTCGTCCGGTGCGGACACGATGGGTCGAAATGGCCTCCTTTGACGCTGTCTATTTCTCTGTTTCTATGTTTCTATGTTTCTATCTATGCCGAAGAAACGGTTGAATCACCACTCGCCAAAATGCTTGCAGGATGACATGCTTGTTTTTTGTGTAGGATTCAAAAGCATCACTTGGGAATAACTAGAGAAGCACATGGATCATTGTAAGTTTACTTTGCAATGAGTTCAGCAGTGTGAACCTATGACTGATCATCATCATTGTTATATATGCAGACTATAGATATAATCTCTGTGCAGTCACTGTATAGTTGCATAAGATGGAGACTTGTTACCTGATATATTATCAATAAAGTTTACACTGTGTATATGCTATGCTGGCACTATTAGAGGGTGCAATTGATGGAGACCGGGGTTTCCTGCCCCTGTGGCAGAGGCTGTCCACCAGAGGGCAATGCAGTGGGAGACCTGAGGGTTACCTGTATAGGTATGCAGGGCCCAGTATGAAAGGCTGCTCACCATGCTTGTGCCTCACTCTGGAGTTACGAATAAAGGACCAATGTCGCTACAGTTTGAGTACAACACATTGCCTCATGGAGTCATTCATAAGTGCATTACAGACATAACAACTGGCGATGAGAATATGGACTTTCATGAGATCATGGCAACCTTTGGCACACTAAAAGACTTCGCAGAGGATGATGATTGGGATGTCATTACGGAAAGGCTCAAGCAATATTTTGTGGCAAACGACCTAGCAGGGGAGACGGACACATTGGCGGAGAAGCGCAAGGCTATACCGCTAACCAGTTGAGGGCCCGAGGTCTACCGCCTCGTTAGAGACTTTCTGGCACCCAAGAAGGCCAAGGATAAGACATACGATGAGCTGACTGAACTAATTCGTGACTGACTAAAACCAAAATAGAGCTTCCTCACGGCCAGGCACAGATTCTAAACTCACTGCAGACCTGAGGGCCAGGAGATTGCAAAATATGCTGCCGACCTCAGGAGACTTGAGGTACCATGTGATTTTGGCATGCAGCTCAACGAAGCATTGCAAGGCATCTTCGTTATAGAAATTGGCCACGAGGGCCTCGTTCACAAGCTATTATCTGCCGACACCGCAGTGAACCTGCAGAAGACCATCAGCAGCAGTCAGGCATTCATGACCTCTACCTGCAGCACCAAGCAAATTATTCATCCTGTGGACTCAAACCCGGCAAGTACTGTACACAGAATGGTGCCTTTCACAGACAAGACTGTGGAACGTGGCTCTGCCCAGGGTAGAGAGCACAGACCTCAGGGTTCCAGAACTCAGAGTCTGCCGAGGGGTGCTAATCGATTAGCACCATGCTGGCGTTGTGGAGGAAACCATAGGTCTCACCAGTGTCGGTTTGCTGAGTACGTATGCAAAGCCTGTAACATGAAGGGCCACCTCCAGCATATGTGTAAAAGAAATACGACTCACCGTCTAGCAGAGGAGTCGGTAGATGACTTTGAATCCAGCGGGGAGTATGATGATTTGGCCAGAGAGGCAGGTCAGCCTCAAGAAGAAGTGTATGGAGTGTATACCTGCACCACCGATTGTCCTCCAGTGAAGATTGAAGTCGAGATAAACGGCGCTCCAGTCTTCATGGAAGTGGACACAGGAGCGAGAGTCAGTCAGTGATGTGCCATGATGCTTTTGAGAGGCTAAGGAATGAAAAACGGCCCGAGCTGGTTCCAGTACAGGAAAAGTTGCACACCTACATCAAGGAGCTGATCCCAGTCCTTGGTAGTACGGATGTAAGTGTAATCCATAATGGCGTGGTGCAGAAGTTACCTCTGTGGATTGTTGCAGGTGTTGATCCAATGCTACTCAGAAGAAGGTGGATAGGGAAGATCCAGTGGAAATAGGAAGACCGCTTCACTCCAGCAATCGATGTTCCCAGTGCTCAGAGGCAGAGCACAACCTCACCTTCGCTTGGGCCAGGCACCAGAGAACAGACCAGTGCAGCACCTGAAGCACAGACTGTCCATCTTGACTGTGTGGTAATGATCCGACCGGAACGACCTAAAAGTACCTTCCCGGCTCCAGTGGCAGGACTCCTGGGGAGGAAGATCGAATTCACAAGCACTCTTCCAGCTTTTGTGGTAGAATCGCGGGAGAGAAGGATCAAGGCAGTTGACCTCGAGAACAGAGGCAAGATGGCGTGCCTGCTGCAGTGAGGTGCAGCGTGGCTGAAAAAAAAGATGGCCATGATCATATCACGAGGTGCAACGCTGAGGGACCAACACGCGGTGTCTAATAAAGGATTTGATTGGGGTAAAGCCAGCAGAGTTCTCTGAAATAAGAACTGCAATCCACTGAACTTAAAGAGACATTGTATGCATGGCAATCAATCTAATGAACCGATTAAGATTGTGAACAAAATGTTGTTGCGAGATGTCTGTACCAGTCCTAATGCAAAGAACAAAATGTTGTTGTGAGCTGTCGGGAATAGCGTGTTCCCAAAAATAGCAAGCGAGCGAATTCAGGAGGGTAAATGTGCTGATCCTGATGCCCTGCCCCAGGTGTCCCCACAAGTTATAGGCCAGTGACCTCCGGAGGGTGAAGGCACTGATCTTGATACCCTGCCCCAGGTCTATCACATGCTGCAGGCACTCGATGGCACTATTCACCACGGACCTAGAAACGAAAACGGCGCCAATACGCGCAGTCAGCCGCCATTGCCCACCACCCGGGTGGAGACGGTGCAGACCCCAGACCCAGTCGCTACCTCGGCCATGTCGATGAGCGAAAGGTCAGAACCAACGAGTTCGCCAAACAGGACCTGGAACAGCCAGGTTCCCAACACCGTGAGAGCGCATGCAGAAGATATGGCAACCCTGAAAGGAGGACAGGGAGGCCACACACATCTGCGACTCTGCCCACCACTAGGCAATGACAAAGGCCCTGAGTCCTGGCTAGGTGAGCAAACCAAGCCCATCCCACTAGCAGGGGTCGCGGCACCGCCATCAGACAACTAGAACCCCGTCCGGTTGCTCTGGAACCTGCGTCCTCGCATACCTGTACTGCTACCTTCCTTTAGAAACTGTAACTTCCTTTCTTTGTACTTGACTGATCCTGTATGTGAATGTAACGGGCCAGCTGCATGATCTCACTGTGGGGGCGGGGGGGAAATGGATGTATGTAGCCATGGACACATACATGGATCACACCCAGAACCCACTGGAACCTCCACTGCATCATCGAACCATCCAAACTGCAAACCACTACTCAACGTTGTGGCAAAAGGACTTGTGGGTTAACAGGGAGAGAGCCAAGCCAAAGCACAGCTAAGATGCAAGGTTCTATTGGCACTTAAGTCTGGGGAGAGCTAAGCCAGAGCACATAGTGCAAAGGTAATCGGCACAAAGGACTTGGGGGAGAGTGATGTTATATATGCAGAGTATAGATATACTCGCTGTGCAGTCATTGTATAGTTGCATAAGATGGAGACTTTGTTACCTGATGTACACTAGAAGGTGCAGCTGGTGGAGACCAGGGTTTCCTTCCCCTGTGGCAGAGGCTGTCCACCAGAGGGCACTGTGGTGGGAGACCTGAAGGTCACCTACACAGGTGCACAGGGCCCAATATAAAAGTCTGCCCACCATGCTTGTGCCTCATTCTGGAGTTATGAATAAAGGAGCAAGGTCACTACAGTTTGAGTCCAACACAGTGTCTCGTGGAGTCATTCATAAGTGTATTACAGACATAACAGTTTCGATGCTGGGGATGTTAGCCTGAACGAGAACACTGATGTTGTTGCATCTATCCTGCCAATAGATTTGCAGGATATTGCGGAGGCAGCACTGGTGGTACATCTCCAGTGTTTTGAGGTGTCTGCTGTATATAGTCCACGTCTCTGAGCCACATAGGAGGGCGGGTATCACTACAGCCCTGTAACCCATAAGCTTGGTGCCAGATTTGAGGTCCTAGTCTTCAAACATTCTTTTTCTCAGGTGACCGATGGCTGTGCTGCCAAACTGGAGACCATGTTGGACCTCGTCATCGACGTCTGCCCTTGCTGATAGTAGGCTCCAGAGCTATGGAAAATGGCTCACATTGTCCAAGGCCTCGTCATGGATTTTGATAACTTGGGGGCAATACTGTGTAGCGGGATCAGGTTGGTGGAGGACCTTTGTCTTACGGATGTTTAGTGTAAATTCCACGCTCTCATACGCCTCGGTGAAGGTGTGGACGATAGCTTGGAGTTCGGCCTCCGAGTGTGCGCAGACACAAGCGTTGTCTGCATATTGTAGTTCAATGACAGAGGATGGGATGACCCTGGATCTGGCCTGGAGGTGGCGGAGGTTGAACAGATTCTCATTTGTTCTATAATTTAGCTCCACTCCTGACCACTTCAGGATCACTCGTGATCCTGACCAATGGATCCACCACAGACCCAATCCACGTCCGGACCGAGGTCAAGCAAGGCTGCGCCATCGCACCCACCATCTTCTCGATCTTCCTTGTTGCAATGCTCCATCTCACCTTCAGCAAGCCCACCCCAAAAATAGCTATGTCATAAATGACGAGATAATCTGTTTTCGTGATGTTGGTAGTGACACAAATATTGAGCAGGACACCAGGTAGAACTCCCCTGCTCTTCATCAAAAGAGTGCCGCAAGATCTTTATGTCCACCTGTGAGGGTCCACAACTCGGTTTAACATCTCATCCAAAAGACGGCACCTATGACATGCAGCACTCTCTCAGTATTACACTTAGCGTGTGAACATAGATTTTATGCTCAATTCTCTGGAGTGGGACATGAACCCACATCCTACTGACATGAAAGGCCAGCGTCATACCAATTGAGCCAAGTACAATGTTCTTCTTGTGATTTTTTTTAAACAGTAGCAGACCTCACGTGACATTGCGCATGAATCTGGAACACTGGAGTGAAGTTTAGCTGATAACTTGGCCTGTCCCTTTAAGACCACTGCACAGAATCTCCTGTGTGGGCCGTAGTCCAAATTGACAGACTTTCGGGTCAATTAAAAGCTTATTTGGTTTAGTTGCTGTTTTGAAGTGCCTCCAGATTAGCAACTGCTCAGCTCTGTGCCTTGAAGAGAGTCTCGATCATCCGAAGGTTAGAATAATCAACAGGAAACTATTGCCTTTCATATACGTCTGAGGTTACTCTGTTGTGATTTGCTGATGTTTGATTTAACATTTGATATGGGTGGTGTGACGTTTTAAGTGTGACACCTGAACTGTGACAGATTTGCTCTAAGCATAAGATTCCATTGACTTCAATTTAAAATCGAATCAGGCAGCGCATAAAATGAGCATTCGATGCCCTCCAATCAGTGCGATTAGGTTAAAATTAGTCCCTGTGACTTAGAGCAATAGGGACATTATACCTTGTAATGCACAATGTATTATTTATCTCAGATATACTTAACTAAAAGAGATTGAACTCCCCTCCACTGATCACAACATATTGCCAAAGCGAAAAGTCATCCAAAATTTCAAAGTTAAGTTTCATTAAGCTCAGAATCTGTCCTGAGAACCTCATTTCACAGATACTCAGAGATATTGCTAGGATAAACGTCGATCAAACCTTGGTTGGACCACACTTGGAGTACTGCATAAAATTCTGGTCGCCATATTATAAAAAGGATATAGAGGCACTGGAGAGGGTGCAGAGAAGATTTACAAGGATGATACCAGAAATGCTGGGGTATACCTATCAGAAAATAATGAACAGGCTGGGTCTCTTTTCTCTTCAAAAGAGAAGGTTGAGGGGTGACCTAATACAGGTGTTTAAAATCATGAAAGGTTCTGATGGAGTGGACACAGAGAGCATGTTTCCACTTGTGGGGAAGAGCATAACCAGAGGCAATCAGTATAAGATAGTCACCAAAAAATCCAAAAGGGACTTCAGAAGAAACTTCTTTACCCAGAGAGTGGTGAGAATGTAGAACTCGCTGTCACAGGGAGTGGTTGATGCGAATAGTATCGATGCATTTAAGGGGAGGCTAGATGAGCATATGAGGGAGAAGGGATTAGAGGGTTATGCTGATAGATTTAGATGAGGAAAGACAGGAGGAGGCTCGAGTGGAGAAAATGCTGGACTGGACTGGAAGGGCCGAATGGCCTGTTTCAGTGTTGTACATAGAAACATAGAAACATAAAAAATAGGTCCTTCGAGCCTGCACCACCATTCAATACGATAACGGCTGATCATTCCTTCAGTACCCCTTTCCTGCTTTCTCTCCATACCCCTTGATCCCTTTAGCCGTAAGGGCCATATCTAACTCCCTCTTGAATATATCCAATGAACTGGCATCAACAACTCTCAGCAGCAGGGAATTCCACAGGTTAACAACTCTCTGAGTGATGAAGTTTCTCCTCATCTCAGTCATAAATGGCCTGCCTTTATCCTAAGACTGTGCCCCCTGGTTCTGGACTACCCCAATATCGGGAACATTCATCTAACCTGTCCAGTCCCATCAGAATCTTATATGTTTCTATGAGATCACCTCTCATCCTTCTAAACTCCAGTGTATAAAGGCCCAGTTGATCCAGTCTCTCCTCATATGTCAGTCCAGCCATCCCTGGAATCAGTCTGGTGAACCTTCGCTGCACTCCCTCAATAGCAAGAAAGTCCTTCCTCAGATTAGGAGACCAAAACTGAACACAATATTCCAGATGGGGACTCACCAAGGCCATGTACAACTGCAGTAAGACTTCCCTGCTCCTATACTCAAATCCCCTCGCTATGAAGACCAACATACCATTTGCCTTCTTCACCGCCTGCTGTACTTGCATGCCAGCTTTAATGATTGATGAACCATGATACCCAGGTCGCGCTGCACCTCCCCTTTTCTTAATCTGCCGCCATTCAGATAATATTCTGCCTTCGTGTTTTTGCCCCCAAAGTGGATAACCTCACATTTATCCGCATTATACTGCATCTGCCATGTATTTGACCACTTGCCTAACCTGTCCAAGTCACCCTTCAGCCTCTTAGCGACCTCCTCACAGCTCACACCGCCAACTAGTTTAGTCTCATCTGCAACCTTGGAGATATTACACTCAATTCCATCATCTAAATTTTTAATATATATTGTAAAGAGCTGGGGTCCCAGCACTGAGCCCTGCGGCACTCTACTAGTCACTGCCTGCCATTCTGAAAAGGACCCGTTTATCCCGACTCTCTGCTTCCTGCCTGCCAACGAGTTCTCTATCCACGTCAGTACATTACCCCCAATACCATGTGCTTTGATTTTGCGCACCAATCTCTTGTGTGGGACCTTGTCAAAAGCCTTTTGAAAGTCCAAATACACCACATCCACTGGTTCTCCTTTGTCCACTCTACTAGTTACATCCTCAAAAATTTCCAGAAGATTTGTCAAGCATGATTTCCCTTTCATAAATCCATGCTGACTTGGACCAATCCTATTCACTGCTCTCCAAATGAGCTGCTATTTCATCCTTAATGATTGATTCCAACATTTTCCGCACCACTGATGTCAGGTTAACCGGTCATAATTACCCATTTTCTCTCTTCCCCCCTTTTTTAAAAAGTGGTGTTACATTAGCAACCCTCCAGTGCATAGGAACTGATCCAGAGTCAATAGACTGTTGGAAACTTATCACCAATGCATCTACTATTTCTAGGTTCACTTCCTTAAGTACTCTGAGATGTAGACTATCAGGCCCTGGGGATTTATCGGCCTTCAATCCCGTCAATTTCCCTAACACAATTTCCCCCTAATAAGGATATCTATCCTTCAGTTCCTCCTTCTCACTAGACCCTCGATCCCATCGTACATCCGGAAGGTTATTTGTGTCTTCCTTTGTGAAGACAGAACCAAAGTACTTGTTCAATTGGTCTGCCAGTTCTTTTTCCCCATTATAAATTCACCTGAATCCGACTGCAAGGGACCTACTTTTGTCTTCACTAATCTTTTTCTCTTCACATATCTATCGAAGCTTTTGCTGTCAGTTTTTATGTTTCCAGCACGCTTCAATTCGTACTCTATTTTCCCCCTCTTAATTAAACCCTTTGTCCTCCTCTGCTGAATTCTAAATTTCTCCCAGTCCTCCAGTTTGCTGCTTTTTCTGGCTAATTTGTATGCCTCTTACTTGGATTTAACACTATCCTTAATTTCCCTTGTTAGCCACAGTTGAGCCACCTTCCCCGTTTTATTTTTACTCCAGACAGGGATGTACAATTGTTGAAGTTCGGCCATATGATCTGTAAAGTTTTGCCATTGCCTATCCACCGTCAACCCTTTAAGTATCCTCTGCCAGTCTAATCTAACCAATTCGCGCCTCATACCGTCAAAGTTACCTTTCCTTAAGTTCAGGACCCTAGTTTCTGAATTAACTTTGTCACTTTCCATCTTAATAAAGAATTCTACCATATTATGGTCACTCCTCCCCAAGGGGCTTCGCACAACAAGATTGCTACTTTGTCCCTTCTCATTACACATCACCCAGTCTAGTATTGCCAGCTCTCTGGTTGGTTCCTCGACATATTGGTTTAGAAAACCATCCCTAATACATTTCAAAAAATCCTCCTCCACCGCATGGGTACCAGTTCGGTTAGCCCAATCAATATGTAGATTAAAGTTGCCCATGATAACTGCTGTACCTTTATAGCATGCGTCCCTTATTTCTTGTTTGATGCTGTTCCCAACCTCACTACTTCTATTTGGTGGCCTGTACACAGCTCCCACTTGCGTTTTCTGCCCTTTGGTAATCCGTAGCTCCACCCATACCGATTCCACATCATCCAAGCTAATGTCCTTCCTTACAATTGCATTAATTTCATCTTTAACCAGCAACGCCACCCCACCTCCTTTTCCTTTCTGTTTATCCTTCGAAAATGCTGAATACCCTTGGATGTTGAGTTTCCAGCCTTGGTCACCCTGGAGCCATGTCTCCGTGATGTCAATCACATCGTATCCGTTAACTGCTATCTGCGCAGTTAATTCATCCACCTTATTCAGAATATTCCTCGCATTGAGGCACAGAGCCTTCAGGCTTGTCTTTTTAACACACTTTGACCCTTTAGAATTTTGCTGTAAAGTGGCCCTTTTTGTTTTTTGCCTTGGGTTTCTCTGCCCTCCACTTTTTCTATTTGTCTTTCTATCTTTTGCCTCTGTCTCCATTTTATTTCCCCCTGTCTCCCTGCATAGGTTCCCATCCCCCTGCCATATTAGTTTAACTCCTCCCCAACAGCACTGGCAAACACTCCTCCTGGGACATTGATTCCGTTCCTGCCCAGGTGCAGACCGTCCGGTTTGTAATGGTCCCACCTCCCCCAGAACCGGTTCCAATGCACCAGGAATTTGAATCTCTCCCTGCTGCACCACTCCTCAAGCCACGTATTCATCTGAGCTATTCTGCAATTCCTACTCTGACTAGCACGTGGCACTGGTAGCAATCCTGAGATTACTACTTTTGAGGTCCAACTTTTTAATTTAACTCCTAGCTCCCTAAATTCGTCTTGTCGGACCTCATCCCGTTTTTTACCTATATCTTTGGTACCTATATGTACCACGACAACTGGCTGTTCACCCTCCATTTTTAGAATGTCCTGCACCCGCTCTGAGACATCCTTGACTCTTGCACCAGGGAGGCAACATACCATCCTGGAGTCTTGGTTGCGGCCGCAGAAACATCTACCTATTCCCCTTACAATTGAATCCCATATCACTATCGTTCTCCCACTCTTTTTCCTGCTCACCTGTGCAGCAGAGCCACCCATGGTGCAATGGACTTGGCTGCTGCTGCTCTCCCCTGATGAGTCATCCCCCTCAACAGTACCCAAAGTGGTGTATCTGTTTTGCAGGGGGATGACCACAGGGGAACCCTGCACTATGTTCCTTGCAGTGCTCTTCCTGTTCGTCTTCCATTCCCTATTTGGCTGTGTACCCTTTTCCTGCGGTAAGACCAACTCGCTAAACGTGCTATTCATGTCATTCCCAGCATCATGGATGCTCCAGAGTGAATCCACCCACAGCTCCAGTGCCGCAATGCGGTCTGTTAGGATCTGCAGGCGGATACACTTCCCGCACACGTAGTCGTCAGGGACACCGGAAGCGACCCTGACCTCCCACATAGTACAGGAGGAGCATAACACGTGTCCGAGCTCTCCTGCCGTGACTTAACCCTTAGATAAACTTAATTTGGCAACATTAATGCTAAAGTTTACTTACTGATAAAGAAAAGAAAAATAAAAACTACTTACCAATCACCAGCCAATCACTTATCCCCTTGGCAGTGACGTCACCTTTCGATTTCTTTCTACTTCTTTTTTGCCTCCCTGCTGCAGCTGCACCAGCTGGCCTCTCCGACGCACCTCGCTGGTCTCCGAACTGCTGGGCCTTTTATAGGCCGCTGCCGCTCTGACTCCCGCCTCTCCGACGCACCCTATGTAACGTATGTACTGGCAAAAGGACACACATGTGTTTAATCCCCACAGCAGAAATTAAGCTACATTAGAATTCTCTAGCCTTGATTGCAAGTGGGTTGCAGTATAAGAGTGAGGAAGTCTGGCTGCAATTATTATAGAGCTTTGGTGAGACCACACCTGGAGCACTGTGCACAGTTTTGGTCTCCTTAACTAAGGAAGGATATACATGCCTTAGAGGGAGTGCAAGAAATTTTCACTAGATCGATTCCTGTGTTGAGAGAGTTGTCCTGTGAGGAGAGATTGAGTAGAATGGGCCTACATTCTGTGTGAAGTTTCGAAGAATGAGAGGTGATCTCAGTGAACCATTGAAGATTCTGAGAGGGATTGACAGCGTAGATGCTGAGAGTTTGTTTTCCTTGGCTGGGGAATCTGGCACCAGGGACAGCATCTCAGGATAAGGGATCGGCCAGTTAGGACTGAGATGAGGGGGAATTTCTTCACTCAGAGTGTGGTGAATCTTTGGAATTCTCTACCCCAGAGAGCTGTGGAGACTCAGTCTTTGAGTATATTCAAGACAGAGATCGAAAGATTTTTGGATATTAAGGGAATCAAGGAATATGGGGATAGTGCAGGAAAGTGGAGTTGAGTTAGAAGATTAGCCATGATCTCATTGAATGGCGGAGCAGGCTTAAGGGGCCGAATGGCCTACTCCTGCTTCTAACTCTTATATTCTTATGTTCTCACCAGAGGGTTCAGTGCCTCATCCCTTCTGCTTAGAGCTGGTAAGAGGCTAATAAATATTTGTGATAAAATAAAAAAACATACAAAACATAAACTAGTCTTCAACCAGCAGTATACAAAACAATGGGATGGGGGCGGGGGGGATTGTCCTATGAGCAGAGATTGAGTAGATTAGTCCCATATTCTCTAGACTTTAGAAGAATGAAAGATGATCTCAATAAAACATATATAATACTGGCAGGGCTTGACTGGATAGATACAGGGAGGATGTTGCCTCTGGCTGGGGAGTATAGAACCAGGGGTCACAGTCTCAGAATAAGGAGTCGGCCATTGAGCACTGAGATGAGGAGAAACCTCTTCAGCCCCTCGAGCCTGCTCTGCCATTCAATGAGATCATGGCTAATCTTCTACCTCAACTCCACTTTCCTGCACTATCCCCATATCTTTTGATTCCTTTAACGTCCAAAAATCTATCAATCTCTGTCTTGAATATACTCAATGACTGAGCCTCCACAGCCCTCTGGGGTAGAGAATTCCAAAGATTCACCACCCTCTGAGTGAAGACATTTCTCCTCATCTCAGTCCTAAATGGCCGACCCCTTATTCTGAGACTGTGACCCCTGGTTCTAGACTCCCAGCCAAGGGAACATCCTTCCAACATCTACCATTTCAAGGCCTGTATGTCCAATGTCCTTCCTTCAATATTGTACTATAGACTGGATCTGAACCAAAATACTTGGAAAAGTAGCCTTCAAGAGTACTTGGAAAATATGCTGTCACTGTGGCTGATACATAGCAATAACTAGACGAAAAAGATCAACGTTCATCTATTCGCCTGCTACCATCCTGGTAGTCACATGATCCAACGATAATGGTGTTGTTGACCAATCACAGCGATCAATCTCGATCAATGAGTCTACCACAGACCCAGACATGAGGTGAGAAAAAACCCCAGTGGGGGAGAGATTTGGGAACCACTGTTCCACAGTCTCCTGTTCCTTCCGAGCATGTTACACTCACCGCTCGTCAGGTCTCACATTAGATTGAATTTATCTCCTTGTCAAGCATAGGCCATGGTCTCTGGTTTAACTGTTCTGGCCAAGGTAAAAAAGCTGGTCATGGTCTACATTACCTCACCATTGGGGCTCAGTATTGACTCTTTAATACATGCCAACACCTGGTAACAAAGGAGAAGAAATATCTTGCATTTCTAGAGCACCTTTCACAACCTCAGGACATCCCAACATGCTTCACGTCCAATGAAGTACTTCTGAAATTAAGTCAATATTGTAATGTGCTGAAATGTGGCAGCCAATTCGTGCACAGCAAGCTCCACAAACAGTAATGTGATAATAATCAGATCGGCTATTTTAGTGAAATTGGCTGAGGGATAAACATTAGCTAGCACACACACACGGGAGTATTCCTCTTTTCTTCGAAATAGTGCCATGGGATCTTTTGACATCTACCTGAGGGAGCAGACTGGGCCTCGGTTGGACCTCCCTTCTGAAAGATGGCACCTCCAACAGTGCAGCACTCCCTCAGTATCAGGATAACACCACCTTCTACCATCACTGGGCTAGGCGTGAATCATAACCAATTATCCCCAATAAGAAGGTTTAAACCTCTTCTGTGAAATTAATAGAGCAAACTCTCCTGTGCCACAAACCATTTTCACTCTCTTCCCACAGACCCGAATACACAGTGCACTTTCATATGAATCCCAGCACCAATTATTTGAAATCATTTAACATTTTAGAAGCTAATTCGGGATGGGTATAATCGTTTTGCTTTTGTCTCACTCATAAAAGGGTAAAATTATTGTTTATGAGTCAAAATGTGATGTAACTTAATTTACATTGTGGGTACAACACTTCAAATGAATCTTTGCCCACTGCAAATAATATAAGAACATAAGAATATAAGTATTGTGTATCTGTAAAGCATGCACTCCCATGTTCCGCCACCAGGGAGTGCATCCCCTGAAGTCTCAAGGGATCCCAGCATCCCTTGGGAGCACTGTATATAAGCCGGCCCTTAAGGCCTGTTCCTCACTTTGGAGTGTCTTAATAAAGACTGAGGTCACTGTTACTCTAACCTCCTTGTGTGCAGTCCCATTTGTGTTCGAACACAATAATAAGAACATAAGAAATAAGAACAGAAATAGGCCATACGGCCCGTCGAGCCTGCTCCGCCATTCAATAAGATCATCGCAGATCTGACCATGGTCTCGGGTCCACTTCCCCAACAGCTCCCCATAACCCCTTATCCCCTTATCGTTTCAGAAACTATCTATTTCTGTCTTATATTTATTCAATGTCCCAGCTGTCACAGCTCTCTGAGGCAGCGAATTCCACAGATTTACAACCCTCAGAGAAGAAATTTCTCCCCATCTCTGTTTTAAATGGGCGGCCCCTTATTCTAAGATCGTGCCCTCTAGTTTTAGTCTCCCACATCAGTGTAAACATCTTCTCTGCATCCACCTTATCAAGGCCCCTCATAATCTTACACGTTTCGATAAGATCACCTCTCATTCTTCTGAATTCCAATGAGTAGAGGCCCAACCTACTCAACCTTTCCTCATAAGTCAATCCCCTCAACTCCAGAATCAACCTCGTGAACCTTCTCTGAACTGCCTCCAAAGCAAGTATATCCTTTCATAAATATGGAAACGAAAACTGCATGCAGTATTCCAGGTGTGGCCTCACCAATAGCCTGCATAACTGTAGCAAGACTTCCCTGCTTTTATACTCCATCCCCTTTGCAATATCTTTCACAGTTGTCGGAAAAATTTGTATACCACAGTGTGCATGTGATGTTGGCGAAAATATCAAAAACAACGACCTATCGCTTGTTAAACTAGAATTGTTTGAACGTACATCAAGCTGTGCGTAATCTAAGGCCTATCTAAGTCTTCCTGTGTTCGCAGTGGTGAACAAAGTCAACAACAACTTGAATTTATATAGCACCTTTAATGTCCCAAGGCCCTTCACACAAGTGTTGTAAGAACATAAGAAATAGGAACAGGAGTAGGCCTTACAGCCCCTCAAGCCCACTCCGCCATTCAATGAGACCAAGGCGGGTCTTCGACCTCAACTGTACTTTTCTGCCCGATCTCCATATCCCTTGGTTCCCCTAGAGTACAAAAATCTATCGATCTCAGCCTAGAATATAATCAATCAATCAGCATCCACAGCCTTCTGGGGCAGAAAATTCCAAATATTCACAACTCTTTGGTTGAGGAAATTCATAAGAACATAAGAAATAGGAGCAGGAGTAGACCATTTGGCCCCTTGAGTCTGCTCCACCATTTAATAAGATCATGGCTGATCTGATCTTGGTCTCAACTCCATTTCCCTGCCTGCTCCCCATAACCCTTGACACCCGTGTTATTCAAAAATCTATGTCTATCTCCCCCTTAAATATATTCAATCACCCAGCTTCAACAACTCTCTGGGGTAGAGTATTCCAAAGATTCAAGACCCTCTGAGAGAAGAAATTCCTCCTCATCTCTGTTTCTCATCCCTTATTCTGAAACTGTACCCTCTAGTTCTAGATTCCCCCATGAGGGGAAACATCCTCTCTGCATCTACCTTGTCAAGCCACCTCAGAATCTTATAAATTTCAATAAGATCACCTCTCATTCTTCTAAACTCCAATGAGTATTGGCCCAACCTGCTCAACCTTTCCTCAAAACAACCCCCTCATTTCAGGAATCAACCTCATGAAGCTCCTCTGAACCGCCACCAATGCAATTATATCCTTCCTTAAATAAGGAGACCAAAACTGTACGCAGTACTCCAGGTGTGGTCTCACAGTTGTATCAAGACTTTCATACTTTTATACGCCATCCCCCTTGCAATAAAGGCAAACATTCCATTTGCTTTCCTAAATATTTGATGTACCTGCATGCTAACATTTTGTGATTCATGTACAAGGACCCCAGATCTCTCTGTAACGTAGCATTTTGTAATCTCTCCATTTAAATAATAATTTGCTTTTTTATTCTTCCTACTAAAGTGGATAACCTCACATTTTTCCACATTATACTCCATCTGCCAAATTTTTGCCCACTCACTTAACCTACCTTTGCAGATTCTTTGTGTCCTCTTCACATCTTGCTTTCCCACCTACCTTTGTATCATCAGCACATTTGTCTACATTACTCTCGATCCCTTCATCCAAATCATTAATATAAATTGCAAATAGTTGAGGCTCCAGCACTGATCCCTGTGGCACCCCACTAGTTACAGCTTGCCAACCTGAAAATGCCCCATTTTTCCCGACTCTCTGTTTTCTGTTAGTTATCCAGTCCTCTATCCACGCTAATATATTACCCCCAACCTTGTGAGCTCTTATCTTGTGCAGTAAACTTTAATGCGGCACCTTATTAAAAGCCTTCTGAAAATCCAAATACACTACCTCTACATTCCTCCTCATCTCAGTCTTAAATGGCTGACCCCTTATCCTGAGACAATACCCCCTAGCTCTAGACTCTCCAGCCAGGGAAGCAACCTCTCAGCATTTTCCCTGTCAATCCCCCTCAGAATCTTACATAGTTCACTGAGATCACCTCTCATTCTTCTAAACTCCAGATCTCTCCTCATTGGACAACTCTTTCATTCCAGGGATCAATCTAGTGAACCTTCGTTGCACCGCTTCGAAGGCAAGTTAAATTTGAGATATTAGGAAAGGTGACCAAAAGCTTGCTCAAAAAGGTAGGTTTTAAGGAACAGCTTAAAAACATAGAAACATAGAAAATAGGTGCAGGAGCAGGCCATTCGGCCCTTCAAGCCTGCACCACCATTCAATATGATCATGGATGATCATGCAACTTCAGTACCCCACTCCTGCCTTCTCTCCATACCCCTTGATCCCTTTAGCTGTGAGGGCCACATCTAACTCCTTTTTGAATATATCCAACGAACTGGACTCAACAACTTTCTGTGGTAGCGAATTCCACAGGTTCACAATTCTCTGGGTAAAAAAGTTTCTCCTCATCTCGGTCCTAGATGGCTTACCCCTTATCCTTAGACTGTGACCCCTGGTTCAGGACTTCCCCAACATCGAGAACATTCTTCCTGCATCTAACCTGTCCAATCCCGTCAGAATTTTATATGCTTCTATGAGATCCCCTCTCATTCTTCTAAATTCCAGTGAATATAACTCTAGTCAATCCAGTCTTTCTTCATCTGTCAGTCCTGCCATCCTGGAGGAGAGAGAGGCAGAAAGGAGGAGAGAGAGGCAGAAAGGAGGAGAGAGAGAAAGAAGGAGAGAGAGGTAGAAAGGTGGAGAGGTTTAGGGAGGGAATACAGAGCTTGGGGCCTCGGCAGCTGAGGGCACGGCCACCAATGGTGGAGCGACTAAAATCAGGATGTGCCCGAGGGCAGAATTGGAGGTGTGCAGATATCGCAGAGGATTGTCGGGCTGAAGGAGTTCATTTCCTATCCCTACTCTGCACGGGGCTGCATTCACGGTCGGTGGCTTCCCGCGGGCAGATGCCACCGACCACCAAAAAAATCTACAAACTTACCTTCTGCCTCGGGAACCACACAGACACGCAGACCTGGGTCTCTCTGCGTAGGCCTGCGTAGAGGCCCGCGTATCCCAGGGGGGCAGGTGGTTCGCAAGCGCGCCTGGGATTATGTGGGCCAGCCCAACCAAACAGAGAAGGGAATCCCCATTTATGGTAATGAGTATTCTGTATATATAGAATTCCCATAAGTAAGAATGGAAATAACCCCAAAAAACCTCTAGATATCAAATAAATGTAAAAAAAAATGCATTACATATTTATAGTTAATTAAAACAGCATTTAATTAAATATTTAAAAGAAAAATTAAATTTTTTGAAAAATAAATCTACATATATTAGCTGGGCTAAAAATAAACTAATTTTGGTGCACAGGGTTTTTCATGTATAAATGATGAATGAAATTTTACTTGCATGTTTTTTTTTAAACTCTTCTGCCTGCTTTTACCAGGTGTATGAATTTCACAGGGATTCGCTAGACAGAGGCTGGGCAAATAGCTCAAATCTCCGCCCACAGAGGCCCTTTTCCCGGGGATGTGAAAGCTGTCAAAAAGATTCTTGACAGATCGCAAGTTCCGGGTTTCCGCGCACACGCAGCGCATGCCTAAAGCCGGAACTTGCGCAGCCCTCTATGGGCGTGTGCGCACCTTGTACCCGCCTGCGGGGACCGCGAGTTACGGGCCGTGGTTATTACGCCACCGAATGTTGTAAATAGCAGCAGCCAATTGAAAACGCACCCTTATTCCTTGACAAAGCAGCCTTTAAATGCACACGTTGGGATAGATTTGCCAAGTGGAAATTTGGTCAGTTCCAGTTATTATCCCAAGCAAGCAAACATTGCTGGATCTGTGATTAAATAGAAGCTGGCATACTCTAACAGCAGTTAACCGCAATGATAGCAAATTAGATCGATTATGATATTGTGCTGTACAAATATTGATGCAAATGCTAGACTCCAAACAGGGAGTATCGTCAGTAATGCGGCATGCGGACAAATGGATAGACACTTATATGCTTTGCGAGTCAATCCTCATCGCTGACAAAATAAGAAAAATATAATTCAACGACAATAACTTTATATAGCGCCTTTAACATAGTAAATTCTCCCAAGGTGTTTCACAGGAGCTATTATCAAACAAAATTTGACACCTAGTCACATAAGGAGATATTGGGAGAGATGACCAAAAGCTTGGTCAAAGAGGTAGGTTTTAAGGAATGTTTTAAAGGGAGAGGGAGAGGTAGCAAAGGAGAAAGGTTTATGGAGGGAGTTCCAGAGCTTAGGGCTGAGGCAGCTGAAGGCACGGCCGCCGATGGTGGAGCAATTCTAATCAGGGATGCTCAAGAGACCAGAATTGGAGGAGTGGGACTTGGTGCGAGTTAGGATACGGAGCAGCAGAGTTTTTGATGAGCTTAAGTTAATGGAGGGTGGAAGATGGGAGGCTGGCCTGGAGTGCATTGGAATAGTCAAGTCTAGAAGTAACAAAGGCATGGATGAGTTTTTCAGCAGCAGATGAGCTGAGGCAAGGGTGGAGTCGGGCGATGTTACAGAGGTGGGAATAGGAGTTCTTGGTGTTAGAGCATATATGGGGTCAGAAGCTCATCTTCAGGTCAAAAACAACATCAAGGTTGCAAATGGTCTGATTCAGCCTCCGCCACTTGCCAGAGAGCAGGACGGAGTCAGTGGCTCGGGGATGGAGTTTGTGGTGGGGACCGAAGAGAATGGCTTTGGTCTTCCCAATGCTGTTTTTGAGGAATTTCTGCTCATCCAGAACGGGATGTTGAACAAACAATCTGACAAAGCAGAGGTAGTGGAGAGGTCGAGGGAGGAGATGGTGAGGTAGAGCCTATATGTGGAAACTGAAGTTATATTTACGGATGATGTCGCCGAGTGGCAGCATGTCAGTGAAAAATAGGAGGAGGTCAAGGATTGATCCTTGGGGGACACCAGAGGTCATGGGGCGGGGGTGGGAAGAGAAGCCGTTGCAAGAGATACTCTAGCTACAAATGGAGAGATAAGAATGGAACCAGGCGAGTGCAGTCCCACCCAGCTGGACGATGGTAGAGAGGTGTTGGAGGAGGATGGAGTAGTCAACCGTGTTAAAGGCCGCAGACAGGTCGAAAAGAAAATGTTGTTACTCTGCTGATTGATTGATATGAAAGCAGGGACAAGGAGAGGCCAGGCTTCAGTGCGAGTTTGGTTAAATAATTCAGAGACATTGAAGCAGATTAACTAAAGAAAGATATTGCATTTCTAAAGCACCTTTCATGACCTCAGGATGTCCCAAAGTACGTTACAACCAATGAGGACTGATTCACAAAGCATATAAGTGTCTATCCATTTGTCAGCATGCCGCATTACTGATGATACTTCCTGTTGGGAGCCCAGCATTTGCATCAATATTTGTACAGCACAATATCATAATCGATCCAATTTGCTATCATTGTGGTTAGCTGCTGTTAGAGTATGCAAAGCACGATACAACCAATGAGGAACTTTTTTGGAGTGTAGTCACTGCTGAAATGTAGGAAAGCGCGGCAGCCAAATTGCGCACAGCAAGTTCCCACAAACAACAATGAGCAGATAATCTGCTGTTCGTGTTATGTTTTTGGTACGACATCACAAACACACACAGGCTTTAGGATGGCTGATAACTTCAGCAAGCCTGTCAAGTGACTTGACCTGTTTATTCTTGATCAAGTCGTTGGAGAAATATCACCAACAATGTCTCCGCAAGATCCTACAAATCCTCTGGGAAGACAGACACACCAACATTAGCGTCCTCGACCAGGCCAACATCCCCAGCATTGAAGCACTGACCACACTTGATCAGCTCCGCTGGGCAGGCCACATAGTTCACATGCCAGACACGAGACTCCCAAAGCAATTGCTCTACTTGGAGCTCCTTCACAGCAAACGAGCCAAAGGTGGGCAGAGGAACCGTTACAAGGACACCCTCAAAGCCTCCCTGGTAAAGTGCAACATCCCCACTGACACCGAGGAATCCCTGGCCAAAGACCAACCTAAGTGGATGAAGTGCATCCGGGAGGGCGCTGAGTACCTGGAGTCTTGTCGGCGAGAGCATTCAGAAATCAAGCGCAGGCAGCGGAAGGAGAATGTGGCAAAACAGTCCCACGCACCCCTTCCCTCAATGACTGTCTGTCCCACCTGTGACAGAGACTGTGGCTCTCGTATTGGATTGTACAGCCACCTAAGAACTCATGTTAAGAGTGGAAGCAAGTCTTCCTCGATTCCGAGGGACTGCCTATGATGATTCTTGTAAACAGCAATGGCTGCAATGCCACAGTAGCCCATTGGGTGGAGCTATATATATATATATTACAATTAGGTGTTGATTGAGGGATAAATATCGGCCTGGACACCAGGGAGTACTCCCCGGCTCTTCCTCACAATAGATGGAGCCTCGGTTTAACGTCTCATCCGAAAGACAGCACCTCCGACAGGGCAGCACTCCCTCAGTACTGCACTGGGAATGTCAGCCTGGGTTTTGGGCTTAAGTCTCTGGAGTGGGACTTGTACTCACCACCTTCTAACTCTGAGGTGAGAGAATGCTACCCATTGAGCCACGGCTGCCACAAAATGATAAGAATGCTTCGCTAATGAAACATACATTTTGTAAATAAAATAAATTTGGAAGGTCTGCAACAAATGCAGATAGAATTTATTACTGTGTGCAGTATGTTGGCTTCACATTGTAAATGAGCAGGAATTACATCACAAGTGGTGACTAATGAAAAGCTTCTAAAAGCCAAAGCTAATAATAGTACATACTGACACAAATGAAAGCTGCATCAAGTAATAACAGACAACGGCAAAAAGTGTTATGGTTCATTGTCTTCCCTTTGGGGTGAAAATATTGGACGGTATCTGAAAGTAGGTCAGGATGAGGAGGAGTTGATCATGTGGATACGATGCATAGCAAAACAGCAAAAAGAAGCCAAGAAGGAATAGAGGTGGAAATGTGAGATTCATCTTCGAGGGTTAGTAGTTTTACTGCTATGCACGCAATACAGTCTGGTTTCTGGGGGCTCTTCCAGCTAACTCTGCACTAATGAACACAGCAGAAAAATGATTATTACTCCTGAACTATGACCCCTCACCAAACCCGGCCCAACCCCCACCTGGCTGCTGCACCATGAAGAAGGTCCAATTAACGAAAGCAATGCTTCTATTTTAAAACTTTTACGCCACAAATCCTATAAATCACCTTTGGCAATACATTTAATACTGAGTCTCTTTTTTATATACAATGTAGTGACTGTTTAAAGTCCACTGATGGATTATAATGCATCATAAAGCAGTACTAATGACCTGTTCAATATTCCTGCTGAATCCAATTTTTGCAATGCTTGTCTTTTTGGATTACATTATATAAATCCATCGATCCCATCAGAATACACAGAGCTGATGCAGATGCAACGCTTTTGTGGAGAACAACTGCAACAATTTGTATTTATTTGGCACCTTTGACATAGTAAAATGTCCCAAGGCACTTCACAGGTGCGATTATCAAGCAAAATTTGATACCCAAGCCACATAAGGAGAAATTAGAGCAGATGACCAAAAAGCTTGGTGAAAGATGTAGGATTTGAGGAGGGTCTCAAAGGATATAGAGAGAGGTAGAGAGATGGAGAGGGTTAGGGAGGGAGTTCCAGAGCTTGGGGTCCAGGCAGCAGATGGGAAGGCCGCCAATGGTGGAGCGATGGAAATCAGGGATGCTCAAGAAGGCAGAATTAGAGGAGCGCAGAGATCTCGGAGGGTTGTGGTGCTGGAGGAAATTCCAGAGATAGGAAGGGGTGAGGCCATGGAGGGATTTGAAAAGAAGGGTGAGACTTGGTGTGAGTTAGGATACGGGTAGCAGAGAACTGCAGTAAAATAGACTGCTGGTATATACGAAATATTAATTATATTTTCTCTGATTGACATGATATATTTCGCTGCACTGACTGCACATCAATTGGCGGTAAAGTGCCTGGGGACGTGCTGAAGTTGTGAAAAGCGCTATTGTGAAACATGCTATATAAATGGGAGTTCTTTTCTTCTTTGTGACTACATATTTCAAAGGAGTCCCCGAATAGGTGGAGGGTGCTAACTGCCCTTCCCCAAAATTTTTTGGCCTTTCCAGATTTTTCTGATGTTTTAGTAACCCGTCAGCTTCAGTCAACATTAACTCAGTCGTAAGAAATGGGTAACAGCTTAACACAGTGACTGCCCAGCTGGTAGCGAAGTCCGTAACGTTATAATGATTTTCTTGGCCGCTGCCAAGAATCCTCCACAGTCTTTCTTTCACTGCCTTGCTCGATGTTGTGACTGGCAGCTCAACGAAACATTATTTTATTTTCAAACCTGTGTTATCTTTTTTTTGACAGGAGACAAAGATTTATCCTGTAGTCCTGTTGCTTTAGTCTCTAGAACATGTGTAGAAATGAAAGCAATTGATTACTAATCCATAAGAACATAAGAATCAGGAGTAGGCCATTCGGCCCCTCGAGCCTGCTCCACCATTCAATATCATGGCTGATCTTCTACCTCAACTCCACCTTCCCGCTCGCTCCCTATATCCCTTGATTCCCTTAATATTCACAAATCTATCGATCTCTGTCTTGAATATACTCAAAGACTGAGCCTCCACTGCCCTCTGGGGCAGAGAATTCCAAAGATTCACCACCCTCTGAGTGAAGAAATGTTTCCTCATCTCAGTCCTGAATGACCGACCTCTTATTCTGAGACTGTGACCCCTGGTTCTAGACTCCCAGGCATCACACCTCTTTATCTGTTGTTTGTACTCCACTGCTTATGTAAAATTCATTCACAGAGTTGATCGCCATTCCTAGTTGCCCTGAGACAGTGCTGATGATGGGCCTTCTTGAACCAATGCTGTAGCCCACTCCTGCACCTATTTCTTATGTTCTTATGTTTCCTTCTCTGAACCATATAGGTTTTTACAAGAATCCGACACATTCATTGTCACTTTTACTGATACCAGCTTTTTATTTCCAGATTAATTTGAGTTTAAATTCTCAAAATGCCGTGCTTCTCCTGTTCCTGGATTATAAGTCAGCTATCCTAATGTAGACTGTTATAGTAATAGTGTAACGGGCAGAGAAGGAAAAGAATTTCTGTCATCCAATCAGCAGAACGTTCTTGATCAGTACATTTCCAGTCCAACGTGGAAGGAAGGATTTCTGGCTCTGGTTCTAGGGAATAGATGGATCTGGTGGAGCAAGTGTCAGTAAGAGAACATTTCAGGAACAGTGATCATAGTATTGTAAAATAGCTTCACGTAATGCACAGTGGTAATGCAACTGCTGCTGTAATTACAATAAAAGATTCATGTGACAGGTCACCTGATAAGTTCCAAATTAAAGCCATCTTGAGTATGTTTGCTTAGTGATGTCATAAGAATATATCACTTTTGGCGATGAGGATGGGATAATCAAAGTACCTAGCTGAAATTTTTGTTGGTGTATGATTCAGCCAACCAACAGAGAGATTGAGAGAGGTTCTTTTTTTGCCGAACAGCTAAAATTCCAAGGTAAATTCCAAGCACACTTGGCTGAACTAAAGTGCCCAGATGGTTGCTCCTATGGGAATAATAGGCCGCTTGGGTGAGTTCCATCACAACCGAGAGACTTTCGATGCATATGTGGAGCGGCTAGAAATGTTTTTCCCGCAAGTAGTATCGTCGAAGTCCACGATGATGAAAACCTTACCGGGTGGTTAGAAAGTAAACGGGCTATTTTTCTGACTGAAGCAGGCCCTGAGATATATGAAAGCCTGAAAAATGTGCTTGTTCCCATCAAGGCAAAGGGCACAGCACTGACGGAGTTTCTAATCAAGTGAGAACAGCACTACAGTCCTGAGCCCCTGGAAATTGCTGAAAGTTATCATTTTGGAACCCGAGATCAATTCATTGATGAGAGTGTCAGTGAGTAAATAATAGCTTTAATAAAGCTATCCATTCACTGTAATTTCAGAAACTTTCAGAATCAAGCATTGTGTGATGGCTTTGTTTATGGGGTGAAAAATGAAGCAATCAGAAGAAAATTATTGACAACCCTGAACTTGACTTTTGATTAAGTTTGCCAGACAGCTATGTCGATGGATATGCCTGACTAATACTCCTGAAAATTTTGCACCATTTTCAGTCGTCAGACAAACGAGGTGATATCGCCTGGAGGTTAAAAGTAAAAGGCCCCAAGGACTCAGCAACTGGCCAAGGCAACAGAGCATTGAAGTCATGCTATCAGTGTCTGGGACAACACAGTGCTCAAAGTTGTCCATATGTGAAGGCAGAGTGTTTCTTCTGCAAGAAAAATGTGCATCTTGCAAAGGCATGCCAACTGAAGAGCAAACCGGTGTTCAATGTTAGAAGTAGAAATTGCCAGACACTACATAGCATTGAAGAGAAGCAACAGGATGAGGAGATCCTGGAGATACCCATCATCAGGTGCATGAGGGTATCTAACAACGATTCGGGATGTATCGTCATCCAAGTAGATGTTGCATTAACCAGGATACCCATGGAAATCGACACTGGTGCATCCGTAGTTCCAGAATCACTACATCTTAAGAAGTTGATTGATTTTCCAACAGAGAAATCGAAGATAGAGCTGCGCGGCTACTCAGGAGAGCAAATCCCTATGGTAGGATGTATCACCGTACTGGTGAAATACAAGAATCAATTTCCAAGCTTCCCTCTCTTAGTAGTGGCAGGAGACAAGTCTGCCTTAATAGGTAGAAATTGGTTGGGATCACTGAAGCTAGATTGGAATGAGATTTTTCATGTTGAAACGAGATTTTCATCGAAGGTTGATGTCATCAAGAAGTATCCGAAGGTGTTCTGCAAAACAGGCAGTCCGATCCAAGGTTTCAAGGCGAGTGTCAGGGTACAGAAGGATGCTAGACCAGTTTACTGCATGCCATAGCCTGTACCGAATGCACTCAATGAGAAAGTTGCACAAGAACTCAAGCATTATCTCTAAGATAGATCTAAGTAATTGGGCTACATCCATTGTTGTTGTACCTAAGTCAGATAGTCAGGTAAGATTGTGTGGTGATTATAATGTAACCATAAACCAGGTTCAAGAGGACAATCTACCCAATACATTGCCAAATGTAGAACATTTGTTCACAATGCTGACAGGAGACCAGATCTTCTCCAAGTTGGATCTTACGAATGCCTACTTACAACTTGAACTAGATGAGGATTCCAAGTCATCCTTGATTATAAATACTCATCTAGGCCTATATCAATTTAATAGGCTACCATTAGGAGTGTCTTCTGCCCCCACCATATTCCAAGGGATTATGAACCAGATTTTGCAGGAAATTTAGATGACATACTAATTTCAGCACCAAACAGGCAAATCCATATTAACATATTGAATGAGTCCTCAAATGGCTAGAGAAGCACAGAGTATGAATGACTGCTCACAAGTATGAATTATTTAAAAGCTCAGTGGAGTACTTAGGGCACAGAGTCGACAAAGATGGTTTACATCCAACCAAGGAAAAGCTGGATGCAATCAAAAATGTACCCACTCCCAAGAATGCCACTGAACTTTTGGGTCTTTTGAACTAATGCACGAAGTTCCTACCAAATTTAGCTACAGTTTTACTTCCACTAAATGAGGTGTTGAAAAAACAGGTCCATTGGCAGTGTTCAGAAGAATGTGACACAGCATTTAAGAAGTGTAAAAGCTAGTTGGTAGAGAGTACCATTTTAGTTCACTATGATGTATCGAAGGAGAACAAGCCAGCATGTGATGTCTCTCTGTATGGAGTTGGGGCAGTGATCTCTCATGTATTACATAGTGGGGAGGAGAGACCAATTGCTTTTGCTTCACGCATTCTCGGTGCCAGTGAGCGTAATTATGCGTGAATTGAAAAGGAAGCTTTGCATTTAATTTTTGGGGTCAAGAAGTTCCACAAATACTTCTATGCTCGTAAGTTTACCATCATTACGGACCATAAGCCCTTGACAGCAATCCTCCATCCAAAGTCCCCAGTTCCAACATTAGCTGCAGCCCAAATGCAGAGATGGGCTTTGATTGTGTCAGCATATACATATGACATTGAGTACAGACGATCAGCTGATCACAGTAATGCTGATGCTATGTTCAGGTTGCCATCCCCATCACAAGTTACATCCAATAGGGAAGAAGTGTTCTATTTTTCAAACATTGATGAAATGCCAGTCACAGCTGAAGAGATTGGTAGAGCAACCAAACGTGACCCAGTTATGTCAAAGGTGTATGATTATATTGCAAATTGCTGGCCAAACCAGGTATCAGAGGAAGATATTCATCCACATGTTGTTCATAGAAATGAATTATCGTCGATAAAGATTGTATCATGTGGGGTGCAAGATTGGTTATTTCAAATAAATTCAGGTCCAACTTATGAGGAGATCTTCATGACCAGCACCTGAGAATGTGCTTGACCAAGAGATTTGCACGCAGTTACTTATGGTGGCCAGGTCTAGGTAAAGATATAGAGTACACCGTTAGTCAGTGTACGACATGTAAATCGGCAAGCAAGAAACCACCATTAGTACCATTACAGCCATGGAAATGGCCTCACAGGACTTGGAAAAAGTTACATGTAGATTTTGCTGAGATAGAAGGATAACACTTGCTCATTTTGATTGATAACCATTCTAAGTGGGTGGAGGTGTTTCCAATGTGGAAAATAACAACAAGCACAACAATAGACTTTTTGCAAAGATTATTTTCTTCAATTGGCCTCCCAGATGAAATTGTTTGATAACTGGCCGCAATTTTGTTGAGAAGAATTTGCACAGTTCATGAGCAGAAATGTTGTGAAACATACCAAGGTTCCACCGTACCACCCTGCTTCAAATGGTGTAGCAGAGCGCACAGTACAAATTATAAAACGTGCCCTCATCAAGTAGATATTGGATCTAAATCCAAAGAAACGGCAGTTGTCGTAGGACCACAGATTGGCAAACTTTCTGATTGCTTACCGTAATACTTCTCATACAACTACTGGTAGAACACTAGCAGAGTTGTTTTTCAAATGACAGCCACGATCCATATTATCGTTGTTAAACTCAAATGTGATACAGTCAGTAGAAGAGAAACAATTAAGACAGAAAGAGAATCATGATAGAGGTGGAGTAAGAGAGAGAAGAATGAAATTGAATAAGAATGTTAGAGTTAAGAACCATCACCATAAATGTTTAAAGTATTTGCCCGGAAGAGTAGCGAAGATATGTAGTCCTCGCAGATATTTGGCAAAGATTCTTGATCATGGACAGGTTAGGTTTGTTCACATTGATCATATTTTCCGACAGTTGTGGAAGGAGTTGGAAGTTGGAATGATTCGATTATTTCTGATGAGTGAGATAGTCTTGTTACAAGTAGAGTACCAGTAACAACTCCTACATCAGATGTTCTTGAATCAAATCCATGAGAAAATCAGAATTTAAGTCTGAGTCCGAGTCAGGTAGAAAAACAGTCTGATGGTGTAGAGAGTTCAAATATAGATCAAGGGTTGCTCTTGGAGAAAAACTCTCCTCAGACTCAGCCTAGAATGAGTCCAAGTTCAAGACCAAGTTTGGGAAGTTCTGTTCGAGAGCAAAGGTATCCTCTTCGAAACAGAAAATCAGTAGTTAATTTTGATTTGTAAATATGGCAAAATACGTCCATGGGCTAGATTTTACACTTTTGAGCATATCGCCCAAAAATGGGCGTTATTTCTGGCGTGAGTGGTAAAAATGGGTTTCAGATCTCCGGCTTCTCGCCCATTCTCAAAGCACCTAGTCTCCATGTTTGAAATTGGACGTTATCTCGAGCGACATGAAATGGGTGGTAGCGTTTAATCTCGCTGACCTTCTGCTGTAAAGTGTCACCGTCCTTAGCAACAGCATGGCAACGCTCGATTCCCGCGATTCGGGAGGTCAAGTGTCATCATGACATGCGCAGAAGAGGAGACAGAGAGAGAGGGTGCTGAGAGGGACTGAAAGCTTGTGTGGCTGTGGTGTGTCCTTGTCTGGCTGTTGTGGGAGGCACGAGGGAGATTCACCAGCAGCAAAAAGCCTACTAAGCACCAAGAACAGAGTTGGCACCGAGTTTTTGTCGAACAAGTAAGATATAATATGGAAGGGATGGAGGAGGCCCTGGAGCTGGTAGCCAGGAACATTGGTGGCAGAGGGCTCTCAGTGGTCCCGGAGCACGACACTGCACCCAAAGGTGCTGCATCACAATTGCCAACTACACATGAGATCCAGGAGCAACATCTTGCTTCTGGCTCAGAGCACGTCCCCACCACGGGACCTTCCTCTCCTGTATCTATCCAAGCAGTGGTTCGGCCATCAACCCCCCCTCAATGAAGCATCGCCTGAGGAGCTCCTTGGCCAGCAGGCTTGGAGTCAGCAGGGGAAGGGGTAGAAGTGGGGAGGAGAAGCGGAGGCGGGGGGGGGAAGGTTTGTTTTTTACAGAAATACTGATGATTTCAGACAACTGTTTGGTTTAAATGTTTTTTATTTAACAAAACCTTGTTGCGCATTTGCTCAGATAGCTGCACCGTTACACGCTGGTGATTCCTTAACATCAAAAGGTATAATTACACTTAACCTTATTCAACTTAAACTTTAACTGTCACCAAGGTGATGCCCACCATTGATGTATGACCTCCACACCCATCAATGTGTCAGCCTTGTAAATAACACCAACGTTCTTTCAGGCAAAGCGCTCATTGATGAGCTCCTGATGTAAGGCTCTTGCAGCTAACATGCCACCATGGGCCCTTTCAATCGGTCTACAGAGGGGCGGGGGCATGGCTTCAGCATCAGCCTGATTGTCTGGGCCGATGTCAGCGTCCGCCTCCTCATCCTCCTCTTCCTCGCTCTGGTGAGGTGGACTTTCAGACTCATCAGGCAATTCTTGTCCCCTCCTGATAGCCAAGTTGTGTAGCATGGAGCACACCACCACGACTTGAGCTACCTACTCAGGGTGGTATTGGAGGTCGCCTCCTGAGTGGTACAGGCATCTAAAGCGCTGCTTAAGCACTCCAATGGTTTTCTCCACGATATTGTGAGTGGCTCTGTGGCTCTCGTTGTATCGCCTCTCGACTTCGGTGTGGGTGTCACATAGAGGGTCATCAGTCAGGTGGCAAGGACATATCTTTTGTCACCAAGCATAGACCTTGTGGGTGATTGTTAAACAAGTCAGATACAGTGCTCTCACGCAGGATATGAGCATCATGGATGCGGCCCGGAAATTTAGCTTTAACTGCCATTATAATTTGCTGGTGGTTGACAATGAGTTGAACATTCAGGAAGTGGAATCCCTTGCGGTTCCTGAAAACCTCTGCATCCTGAAAAGGTGCCCACATCGTGATGTGCGTACAGTCTATTGCTCCCTGTACCTTGGGGAAGTTTGCAATTCTGGACAATCCTAGAGCCCTCTCAGTCTGTATCTCCCTGATCATAGGGAAGCTGCTCAAGTCCCTCCTGTGTGCGTACAGGGCTTCAGTGACCTGCCTAATGCAGCAATGTGTGGCATGCTGAGACAGACCGCAAATGTCGACAACTGTGCCTGAAAAGAACCCGACGCGCAGAATGACATTGCCGCGGTGACTTTGACCTCGCCGGACAGTGCACTACTGATGGTGCCGGCAGGCTGCAGATCTGCCCTTATGAGCTGGCATATCTCAGTGATAACTGTTGTGTATCTGTAAAGCATGCACTTCCATGTTCCATTACCAGGGAGCTCATCCCCTGAAGTCCCAAAGGATCCCAGCATCCCTTGGGAGCACTGTATATAAACCGGCCCCTAAGGCCTGTTCCTCACTCTGGAGTGTCTTATTAAAGACTGAGGTCACTGTTACTTTAACCTCCTTGTGTGCAACCTCATCTGAATAAGGAACACAATTAAATGGCGACGAGAATACGAATCCAACGCAAAGATGCAGCAAACTGTGGGCATCCTGGAGAAGTTCTCAGAGGGTGAGGACTGGGAAGCCTATGTCAAACGGCTAGACCCGTACTTTGTAGCCAACAAGCTGGACGGAGAAGGAAGCGCTGCAAAAAGGAGAGCGGTCCTCCTCACAGTCTGCGGGGCACTGACCGACAGCCTCAGGAAGAATCTTCTGGCTCCGGTGAAACCCACAGATAAGTCATATGAGGAGCTATGTACATTGGTTCGGGAGCATCTTAACCCGATGGAGAGCGTACTGATGGCGAGGTATCGATTCTACACGTGCCAGCGATCTGAAGGTCAGGAAGTGGCGAGCTACGTTGCCGAGCTAACGTAACTTGCAGGACAATGTGAGTTTGATGGCTACCTGGGGCAAATGCTCAGACTTTTTTGTACTGGGCATTGGCCACGAGACTATCCTACAAAAACTTTTTACTGTAGAGATAACGACCCTCAGTAAGGCCATTGTGATAGCACAGGTGTTTATGCCCACCAGTGATAACACCAAACAAATCACTCAGCACACAAGTGCTAGTAATGTTCATAAATTAACTGGAACTGTGTTTGTGAGCAGAAATGTACAGGGCAGAACCCACGAGTCTGCAACTGCCAGTAGGCCTCAGGTGACCCAGATGATGCAGAGTCCACAACAAAGGATGAATGTGAGGCATTCGAGCTGCAAGCTCTGCAAAACCTGTTAACTACCACATAGCAGAGGAAGATCGGTCCATGGTCGATCAAAGCAATTTCGAGCCTCAGAGAGAGGAGGCAAATGCTGAGGTATAGGGGGTGCACACATTCTCGACAAAATGTCCACCTATAATGCTAAACATAAAATTGAATGGCTTACCCGTAGTCATGGAACTGGATACTGGCGCTAGCCAATCCATCATGAGTAAAAAGATGTTAAGACCAACCCTGAGCCCCAACCACACAAAACTGAGAGCGTACACCAAAGAGCTTCTCACTGTCCTGGGCAGTGCCATGGTCAAGGTCACCTACGAGGACACGGTACACGAGCTGCCACTCTGGATTGTCCTGGGCGATGGCCCCACACTTCTTTGAAGGAGCTGTCTGGGCAAAATCCGCTGGAACTGGGATGACATCCGAGCGCTATCACATGTCGATGAAGCCTCATATACCAAGGTTCTTAACAAATTTCCTTCCCTTTTTGAGCCAGGCATTGGAAACTTTTCCGGAGTGAAGATGCAGATCCACTTGGTCCCAGAGGCACGACCCATTCACCACAAGGCACGAGTGGTACCTCATATGATGAGGGAGAGAGTGGAAATTGAGCTGGACAGGCTGCAATGCGAGGGCATCATCTCCCCAGTGGAATTCAGCGAGTGGGCCAGCCCGATTGTACCAGTACTCAAAAGTGATGGCACGGTCAAGATTTGCGGCGATTATAAAGTAACTATTAATCGTTTCTTGCTACAGGACCAATACCCGCTACCAAAGGCAGATGACATATTTGCGAAGCTGGCAGGAGGGAAGACGTTCACCAAGCTCGACCTGACTTCGGCCTAGATGACGCAGGAGCTAGAGGAGTCTTCGAAGGGCCTCACCTGCATCAACATGCACAAGGGACCGTTCATCTACAACAGATGCCCATTTGGAATTCGGTCGGCTGCAGCGATCTTCCAGAGAAACATGGAGAGTCTACTCAAGTCGATACCACAGACGGTGTTTTTTCAGGACAACATATTGGTCACGGGTCGGGACACCGTCGAGCACCTACAAAACCTGGAAGAGGTCCTCCAGCGACTAGATCGCTTAGGGCTGCGGCTGAAGAGGTCGAAATGCGTCTTCATGGCAACAGAAGTGGAGGTTTTGGGGAGAAAGATCGTGGCGGAAGGCATTCGGCCCACAGACGCCAAGACAGAGGCTATCAGGAATGCGCCCAGGCCACAGAACGTCACGGAGCTGCGGTCATTCCTACACGGAGCTGCGGTCATTCCTAGGACTCAACTATTTTGGTAACTTCCTGCCGGGGTTAAGCACCTTTTAGAGCCCCTACATGTGTTATTCCACAAAGGTGAGAACTGGGTATGGGGAAAAAAACAAGTAATTGCTTTTGAGAAAGCCAGAAACATTTTATGCTCCAACAAGCTGCTTGTATTTTATAATCCGTGTAAAAGACTTGTGCTAGCAGGTGACGCGTCGTCGTACGGAGTCGGGTGTGTATTACAAGAAGCTAACGTTGCGGGGAAGTTGCAACCTGTCGCCTATGCTTCCAGGAGCTTGTCTAAGGCCGAGAGGGCCTACAGCATGATTGAGAAAGAGGCATTAGCGTGTGTGTTTGGGGTAAAAAAAATGCATCAGTACCTGTTTGGCCTCAAATTTGAGCTGGAAACCAATCACAAGCCCCTCACATCCCTGTTCACTGAAAACAAGGTGATAAATACTAATGCCTCAGCCCGCATACCAAGGTGGGCACTCGTGCTATCAGCGTATAACTATATCATCCGCCACAGGCCAGGCACTAAGAACCGTGTGGATGCTCTCAGTCGGCAACCATTGTCCACCACGGAGGTGGAAATGGCACAGCCTGCAAACTTGTTGATGGTGGCGCAGTCCACAGACTTGTTGATGGTCATGGAAGCGTTTCAAAATGATAAATCACCTGTCACGGCCGGCCAGATTAGGACTTGGACCAGCCAAGATCTGCTGCTGTCGCTAGTAAAAAACTGTGTACTGCATGGGAGGTTGGCCCGTTGAAATGCAAGAGCCAATCAAGCCGTTCCAGCGGCGAAAGGACGAGCTGTCCATTCAGGCAGACTGCCTGTTGTGGGGTAACCGCGTAGTGCTACCAAAAAAGGGCAGGGAGACGTTCATCTCGGATTTCCACAGCACACACCCGGGTATAGTAATGATGAAAGTGATAGCCAGATCCCACGTGTGGTGGTCGGTATCGACTCTGACTGAGAGTCCTGTGCATGGCAATGCAGCGTATGTGGTCAGTTGAACAACGCACTCAGAGAGGCACCACTAAGGTTGTGATCCTGGACCTCCAGAACATTTTCGAGGATCCATGTCGACTATATGGGCCCGTTTCTCGGTAAAATGTTCCTGGTGGTACTGGGTGCTTTTTCAAAATGGATTGAATGAGAAATAATGTCGGGAAGCACCGCCACTGCCACCATTGAAAGCCTGAGGGCCATGTTTGCCACCCACGGCCTGCCTGACATACTGGTCAGTGACAATGGGCCATGTTTCACCAGCGCCGAATTTAAAGATTTCATGACCCACAATGGGATCAAACATGTCACCTCGGCCACGTTCAAACCAGCCTCCAATGGGCAGGCAGAGCGGGGAGTACAAACCATCAAACAGAGCTTTAAATGAGTCACAGAAGGCTCACTCCAAACCCGCCTGTCCCGAGCACTGCTCAGCTACTGCATGAGACCCCACTCGCTCACAGAGGTGCCCCCGGCTGAGCTACTCATGAAAAGGACACTTAAAACCAGACTCTCGCTGGTTCATCCCATCCTGCATGATCATGTAGAGAGTAGGCGGCAACAACAAAATGGAAACGATGGTCGCACCACTGTGTCACAGGAAATTGATCTGAATGACCCTGTGTATGTGCTAAACTATGGACATGGTCCCAAGTAGATCGCGGGCACGGTGATAGCTAAAGAAGGGAATAGGGTGCTTGTAGTCAAACTAGACAATGGACAAATTTGCAGAAAGCACCTGGACCAAATGAGGCTGCGGTTCACAGACTGCCCTGAACAACCCACAGCAGACACCACGTTTTTCGAGCCCACAACACACACCCAAAGGATCAACGACACCACGCCGGACCAGGAAATCGAACGCATCACGCCCAACAGCCCAACAAGGCCAGGCTCACCTAGCAGCCCTGCAAGGCCAATAACACGCCAGCCCAGCGAGGGCACAGCCAACACACCAGAACAGACATTTGTACCGAGGCGGTCCACCAGGGAAAGAAAGGCTCCCGACCACCTCACCTTGTAAATAGTTTTCACTTTGACTTTGAGGGGGAGTGATGTTGTGTATCTGTAAGGCATATACTCCCATGTTCCGCCACCAGGGAGCTCATCCCCTGAAGTCCCAAGGGATCCCAGCATCCCTTGGGAGCACTGTATATAAGCCGTCCCTAAAGCCTGTTCCTCACTCTGGAGTGTCTTATTAAAGACTGAGGTCACTGTTACTTTAACCTCCCTGCGTGCAGCCTCATCTGTGTTAGGAACACAATAATAACCTCTTTGTCGAAGCGCTGTCTCCGAAGGCAGGTGGTGTTGGGCAAGTCGAGGTAAGACTGCTTCTCCTTGTACTTGCAGTGGGGTGTAACGACTGGTCCTCCTCATCAGTCTGCCACATCTTACATTGGTCACATAATGTTGTGGAGCATACCTTCAGCCATCGCAAGTCTACAGCATGTAATTGGTCATCAAGAGAGGATGGGAAACGATAGGCCCCATTGCAATAGCTCTCTGTTTTCCACCAATTGGTCACAAACAAGGAATGTCCCGACGAAGACACCTGTTAATTTCCAATCAGTCACAGTATGGTCAAGATATTTTTACAGATGTTCACTTCAACTCCAGCGAACTCCAGAGTACATCCAAACTCCCCCGCGGTTGAAGCAGAGAAGCCTTTTAAAGGATGCGACATGTGATGTTGAACATGGCGTCCATGACGCTGTGATTAGTTCCAGTTAACTCCACTTTTTCTAGGCGGTTATTTGGGCGAGCGATATTATGGGCAATTTGTGTGCGAGGTTGTGAAAATGACGCTGGGCGATCTCATGGCCGCTAGTTTCGGTAAATATGTTCTTTACGACAAAGAAAAGTGAGCGGGCGGTATTATTGAATCTCGGCGTTAATTCCTTGCGGAAAGTAACGCTGGGCTATATTATGGGAGTTGATTTCATTCATTCTGATGATTCTGTCGAAAAAAAGTGGGCATGCGGTATTATTTTCTCCCTGCATTACGCACATGGGGAAAGTAACGTTCGGCGATAAGTTTCCGAAAAATGCCTGTCAGTTTCCATTTTGTGGCTAAATGGGTGATATATTTGCGTTATGCGTCATTTCAGCAGTAACATGGATGTTAAGTGGGCTGTAAGCATGCAAAAAACAAGGAAACTTTAGCCCCATATCCTTTGTTGTGCATTACCATGCAAGTTCTGTACGATGATCATTTTGTAATGGTTACTTCTTCATTCAGGAGGGAGGAGTGTAATATAGCTCCACCTAGTGGACTACTGTTTCACCTAGTGGACTACTGTTCCACCTAACGGACTACTGTGGTAATGCAATTGCTGCTGTAAATGCAATAGAAGAGTCATGTGACAGGTCATCTGACAATTTCCAGATTGAAGCCATCTTGAGTGTGTATGCTTAATGATGTCATAATAATACATCACAAGTATCATAAGGTTTAGTCTAGCTATGGAAAAGAACATGGAGCAATCTAGAGTAAAAATTCTAAATTAAAGGAAGGCCAATTTCAGTGGGTTGTGAACGGACCTGACCCGGGTAAATTGGAATCAAAGATTGGCTGGCAAAACTGTAATCGAACTATGGGCTACCTTTAAAGAGGAGGTGGTTCACGTACAGTCGATGTACATTCCCATGAGGGGGAAAGGTAGGGCAACCAAAGCCCTCGATGACAAAAGAGACAGAGCATAAAATGAAGCAGAGAAAGGTGGTGTGTGACAAATTTCAGGTTGAGAACCATGGCTGAATATACAAAGTTCAGAGGGGAAGTGATAAAGGAAATAAGAGGGGCAAAGAGAGAGTATGATAATAGATTCGCAGCTAATATAAAAGGGAATTCAAAAGTCTTCTATCGGCATATAAATAATAAATGGGCAGCAAGAGGAGAGGTGGGGCCGATGGAGGCAGAGGGCATGGCTGAGGTACTAGTTGAGTACTTTGCCTCTGTCTTCACCAAGAACAAAGATGCTGCTAAAGTCACAGTGAAAGAGGAGGTAGTGGAGATACTGGATGGCATAAAAATTGATAAGGATGAGGTAGTAGAAAGGCTGGCTATATTTAAAGCAGATAAGTCACCAGGACCAGATGGGATGCATCCAAAGATGCTGAAGGAAGTTAAGGAAGTAATCGCAGAGGTATTGGCCGTAATATTCCAATCCTCCTTAGATACAGGGTGGTGCCAGAGAACTGGAGAATTGCAAATGTTACACCCGTGTTCAGAAAAAGCTGCCAGGAGAAACCCAGCAAACTACAGTCCAGTTTAACCTTGGTAGTGTGGAAATTATAGTAACGATAATCTGGGATAAATTTATCAATCACTCGCACAAGTGTGGATTAATTAAGGAAAGCCAGCATGGATTTGCCAAAGCCAAACCATGTTTAACCAACTTGACTGAGTTGTTTGTTGGGGTAACAGAGAGAGTTGATGAGGGCAATGCGGTTGATGTGGTGAACATGGATTTCTAAAAGATGTTTGATAAATTGCCACAAACTAGGCTTGTCAGCAAAGTTGAAGTCCATGAAATAAATGGGACAGTGGCAGCATGGATACGGGATTGGCTCAGTGACAGGAAACAGAGAGTAGTGGTGAACAGTTGTTTTTCGGACTGGAGGAAGATATACAGTGGTGTTCCCCAGGGGTTGGTACTGGGACTACTGCTTTTCTTGTTATATATTAGTGACTTGAACTTGGGTGTACAGGGCACAATTTCAAAATTTGCAGATGACACAAAACTTGGAAGTATAGTGAACAGTGAGGAGGATAGTGACAGACTTCAAGTGGACACAGATAGACTGGTGGAATGGGTGGACACGTGGCAGATGGAATTTAACGTTGAAAAGTATGAACTGATACATTTTGGTAGTAAGAACAAGGAGAGGCAATATAAACTAAAGGGTACAAATCTAAAAGGGGACAGAGACACCTGGGGCTATATGCACACAAATAATTTAAGGTGGCAGGGCAGGTGGAGAAAGTGGTAAAAAATGTATATGAGATCCTGGGCTTCATAAATAGAGATATATATAACACTGATTTGGCCTCAACTGGAGTATTGTGTCCATTTCTGGGCACCTTGCTTTAGGAAGGATGGAAAGGACTTAGAGAGGGTGCAGAAAAGATTTACAAATATGGTTCCAGGGATGAGGGGCTTCAGATACATTGATATAGACAGGCTAAGTGTGTGGGCAAAAATTTGCAGATGGAATATAATGTGGAAAAATGTGAGGTTATCCACTTTGGCAGAAAAAATAGAAAAGCAAATTATAATTTAAATGGAGAAAAATTGCAAAGTGCTGCAGTAGAGAGAGACCTGGGGGTCCTTGTGCATGAAATACAAAAGGTTAGTTATGCAGGTACAGCAAGTAATCATGAAGACAAATTGAATGTTAGCCTTTATTGCAAGGGGAATAAAGTATAAAAGCAAAGAAGTCCTGCTAAACTGTACAGGGTATTGGTGAGACCACACCTAGAGTACTGCGTACAGTTTTGGTCTCCGTACTTAAGGAAGGATATACTTGCATTGGAAGCAGTTAAGAGAAGGTTCACTAGGTTGATTCCAGAGATGAGGGGGTTGACTTATGAAGATAATTTGGGTAGGGTGGACCTATACACATTGGAGTTCAGAAAAATGAGAGGTGTTCTTATCAAAACATATCAGATAATGAGGGAGCTCAACAAGATGGATGCAGAGAGGATATTTCCACTCATAGGGGAAACTAAAACTAGGGGACATAGTCTCAGAATAAGGGGCCGTCCATTTTAAACTGATATTAGGAAGAAATTTCTTCTCTCAGAGGGTCGTAAATCTTTGGAAATCTCTGCTGCAGAAAGCTTTGGAGGCTGGATCATTGAATATATTTAAGGTGGAGATAGACAGATTTTTGAGCAATAAGAGAGTCAAGGGTTATGGGGAGTGGGCAGGGAAGTGGAGCTGAGTCCAGGATCAGATCAGCCATTTTATTTTTAAATGGCAGAGTGGGCTCGAGGAGCCAAATCGTCTACTCCTGCTCCTGTTTATGTTCTTATGCTAGACTGGAGAAGCTGGGGTTCTTCTCCTTAAGGCAGAGAAGTTTGAGAGGAGATTTGTTCGAGGTGTTCAAAATCATGAGGCATCTGGACAGAGTAGATTGACAGAAACTGTTCCCATTGGCGGAAGGGTCAAGAACCAGAGGACACAGATTTAAGATGATTGGCAAATGAACCAAAGACAACATGAGGAAAAGCGTTTTTACGCAGCGAGTGGTTAGGATCTGCAATGTGCTGCCTGAAAGGGTGATGGAGGCAGACTCAATCGCGGCTTTCAAAAGGGAGTTGGATATGTACCTGAAGGAAAAAAAATTGCAGGGCTATAGGGCAAGGGACTCACCTGATAGCCTGTGTCCTGTTGGCAGGGAAACAGTCAACAATGGGAATGTCTTGCGACTGACTGAATGGACAGAGAATCAGAGCTTGAGACCATTCGAAAGGTGCTGCCATGGACGTCATAGAATCAAAGAGTGATAGTGCACAGAAGGAGGGTGATGACAATTGGGGATGGGCAAGAAGCCAGAATTGGAGGAGCACAGTGATCTCAGGGGGTTGTAGGGCTGGAGGAGATTACAGAGATAGGGAGAGGGAGGAGATTACAGAGACAGGGAGGGGCAAGGCCATGGAGGGATTTGAACTCTAGGATGAGAATTTTAAATTCAAGGTGTTGCCAGACCAGGGCCAATGTCGGTCAGCGAGCACAGGGGTGACCGGTGAATGGGACTTGGTGCAAGTTAGGATAAGACCAGAAAAGTTTTGGAAGAGCTCAAGTTTATGGAGGCTGGAAGATGGGAGGCGAGCAATGGAATAGTCAAGTCTAAACATTACAAAGACATGGATGAGGGATTTACCAGCAGTTAAGCTGAGGTGGGGCGGAGATGGGCAATGTTATGGAGGTGGAAGTAGGCGGTTTTGGTGATGGAGAGGATATGGGGTCGGAAGCTCATCGCAGGCTCAAGGTTGCAAACGGTCGGGCTCACCCTGTGGCTAGAGTTTGTGGTGGGGACCAAAACAATGGCTTTGGTCCACCCAACATTTAGTTGGAGTAAATTTCTGTTCATCCAGTACTGACCGTCGGACAAGCAGCCTGACAAATCAAAGGCAGTGGAGGACAATGAATATAAGAATTGCTGGATGATAAAATTACCACGGTCCATCTCGTTCACCTTTGACCATCTTGGCAGTTGCATGATAAGGCAATAATGGCGTTCTTGACTAATCACAGCAATCAATCTTTATCACTTAATCGATGACAGACCCAGACATGAGACGAGGAAAACCCCCAGTGGTGGAGAACTTTGGGAACCATGGGGCCAAAATTCAGCCACCCACTCCCGCTGACATTGCTCCTGCAGATCCGCCCAGTGCCACTTTGGAGGTGGCCTGGAGTGGGCGGCAGGGGAGAGCAGCATTAGCGGATGGCCGATTGGCGCAACTGAGCTCCCACCCGCTGAGCTCCCAGATTCCTGCGGACAGGGATGGATCGGCTGGAGGCTGGTCTGTCCCTGACAATATTTCTGAAGAACTTGAAAAACAGATAAGCGAACATTTATAAACAAATTTTCCACAGCCACTTACCTGGATGGGATCCCCTGAAGGTCTTCCCATAGTTTTTGTATTTTTTATTTGTGATTTTTTTTTCAGGTCTTCGACCCTCCGTGGGCCCGGCTCCATCCTCGGCGGCACTTGGGCGGCAAACGCCTCTGCCGCCGAGAATGAGACCTCTCGCCCACTGCCGCCCAGATTGGCTGCATACGTCTTCCATTTGCCATCAGTCGATCTTCAAGGGACCTCAGCGATGAATATCCCGCCCAAAGTACCATCCAGTACCTCGGTGGCCATCAGCAGTACTTTGGGCAGCATGTGGGCGGGCGGAGGGCCTTGCTGAAAGTCAGCCCTGAAAGGTCCAAAGTCACCTGTTCCTTCCGAGCATGCTACACGTCATGTCTCTAATTACTGACATACTGTGTCCCAAAATATTGGCCTAGATTTTGCGGTCAGCAGTGAACAAATGGCGCTCGCCATTCATCACCCTCACAGCTGCCCACCAAAAGTGGGCTTTTATTTTGCAGCAACTTGTGGTAATTAGAGAGCCATTTCGGTTCTGAAACACCTCTGCATCCTGTAAAATTGCTCTCAGGGCAATGTGCGTACAGTTTATTGCTGCCTGATCTTGGGGAAGTTTTCTATTCTCAAGATACCTGAAGCCCTCTCACTCTGTGCCTCCCTGGTCATAAAGTCCATCCTGCATGCGTAAAGGGCTTCAGTCACCTGTGGAGTGCAGCAATGTGTGATGATCTGAGAAATACTGCAAATGTCGCCAGCTGAGGCCTGAAAGGAGCCCGATGCGTAGAAGGACAGTGCCGCAGTAACCTTAACCTCAATGGGCTGTGCGGTCCTGATGGTGCTGGTAGGCTGCAGATCTCCCTTAATTAGCTGGCATATCTCACTGATGACCTCCTTTCAGAATCGCAGTCTTCTAATGCATGTGTTATCGGACAAGTCCAGGTATGATCGCTTATTCCTGTAAAAATGCGTTGGGTGTAACGTCTCCTCCTCGTGAGCAGTCTGCCACCTCTTTGATTGGGCACATAATGCTCTTCAATAAACCTTCTCCCATCTCTATTCTGTAGCATGTGATTAATCATAAATACTGGTTGAGAAATTACAGGCCATATTACTATAAATCACTATAAATGCCCTTAATCTCTCTTCTGAATTTGTCCTCAACAAATACAAATGTGATTAGATGTTTGGCAAGTGTCAAAAACGCCCTTAAAATCACTCACAAATTGCTTCACCTGACAAGCATTTCAAGCAGCCTTTTTATTAAAGATCTTCCAAGTTACAAAACGACGTCTGTCGTGCCGCGTTAAGGTCAGGTGATTGCAACTTCTCTTCAGTGTCTTTTTGGGCCAGCAATCATTTGGGCGAATTATGGGCGAAATGACGAAAGTAGCGCTCGGTGATAATCTGGGCCTTAATCGGGCGCTAGTTTCCATTATAAACAGTATTCTGGGCTTTGCACAAGGATGACGTCATGGGCTAGACATTCTACTTTGCTTGCTATCGCCCCAAAAATGGCCGATGTTCCTGCGATGTACGATGTCTCAGCCTTACCGATCGCTGGAACATCGCCCATTTTTTAGATCACGATTTTCACCTCGGGATAGGCCAGCGATGTGAAATGGGCGATGCGAAAGGTCGGCTATGTGAAGTGCACCCAGTGAATGGCCAGCGATGTGGAAGGCAAAAGCTTCCCTAGCAATGGCCTACTGTGCATGCAATTTTCTTTTTTCTTTTGGTGACTAGTTTTCCCGCGTTTCAGGAAGTCAGAGGTTATCCACACATGCGCAGAAGGCACAGGGAGGGGCAGAGAGAGAGAGAGAGAGAGAGGAGAGACTGAGAAGGCAGTGGAGCAGAGAATAGCAGTAAATAGAACAGAGCAGGCTAGAAATATAATTTAAACTTTATAAAACGTTATAATAGTTTAAAGTAATGTCTGAAATGCATCATGATGCTGAGGGGGAGAGGAAGAGGGCAAAACCCTTTAATGACGAGGCCAATGAGGCCCTCATCACCAAAGTACATTCCCGGTGGGAACAATTGACTCAGTGTGTGCACAGGAAACCCCCACCTCGTGTGTATCGGAAAATCTAGGCGGAGATCGCTGCCGCGTTGTCCTCGGCATCCCATGAGGTGAGGAGTCGGACCAGTGCTGGAAACGCTGGAACAGATTGGTGCTGCAGCAAGAGTAAGTTGCATCTTATATTGTACTGATACAATTTTTAATTATAATAATTAATCTCCTGGATTGAATTTAAGTTTGTTATTCATAAATGTATTACATAAACTCCATGTTAAGATCCGGACAGGGCTCTGAACCTGGGACTATGTAGAGGGAGCTTTAATCTATATCTAACCCATGTTGTACCAGCCCTGGGAGTGTTTGATGGGACGGTGTAGAGTGAACTTTACTCTGTATCTAACCCATGCTGTACCTGCCCTGAAAGTGTTTGATGGGATAGTGTATAGGGAGCTTTACTCTGTATCTAACCCATGCTGTACCTGCCCTGGGAGTGTTTGATGGGATAGTGTATAGGGAGCTTTACTCTGTATCTAACCCATGCTGTACCTGCCCTGGGAATGTTTGATGGGACAGTGCAGAGGGAGCTTTACTCTGTATCTAACCCTGTGCTGTATCTACCCTGGGGGTGTTTGATGGGACAGTGTGGAGGGAGCTTTACTCTGTATCTAACCCATGCTGTACCTGCCCTGGGAATGTTTGATGGGACAATGAGGAGGGAGCTTTACTCTGTATCTAATCCCCTGTACCTGCACTGGGAGTGTTTGATGGGACAGTGTGGAGGGAGCTTTACTCTGTATCTAACCCCATGCTGTACCTGCCCTGGGAGTCTCTCTGGCTGCTGCAGTATAGACAGATGTATATGTGTCAAGCTGTAGCATGTAACATTTTAAATTGTTGTAACTCCATGATGCTACCAAGTCAATTAGCTTATGCTACACTCTTTTCTCGTTTGCAGAAGAAGATATCTAACAATCGTGCTGAGCAGAGGTGCACTGGGTGGGGCTCTGCTCAGTTCCACCCTTTGACGGACCTCGAGGAGCATGCAGCCGTGCTGTTAGGCAATGAAAGCCGTTGGGTCACCACCCGTGGTCTGGCGGAGCCCAGCTATGCATCTCGTGAGTAATGTAACGTCTTGTAATTATAATGCAATATGCAATATACGAATGATGTCATATCATGTCATGTCATGCATGCAGCCTTTGGGCATAAGAAGCAGGGGATGTAGCCGCTACAGCTTTCTGGGGTCGTGAAATGTATTGATATGTAACGTCGCTCGTTAATGTGCACCGTTATGTTCTAATAAGCTCTGTAATAAGCTCAAATGTGCTTTTAAGGTCATCCTGAGACAATGGACGAGGTGCAACCAGCATCTGCACCTGCACCTGGTGAACAGGAGGAGGAGGAGGAGGAGGAGGAGGAGGAGGAGGAGGAGGAGGAGGAAATGTTGAGGGGGATGAACCTGTGGTCATCTCCTTTGAAGCAGAAGAGGCACCGGAACCAAGCGTCGTGCAGCCGGCAACGCCAAGGTGCATTATATTGCGCACGCTGACCGCACGGAGGCCGGGTCAACGAGGTCAGCAATCGCCTCCCTCAGAAGGTCAGTTGGAGGGCTTGATCTCCCTGTGCTCAGAGATGGTCGCGATCGGTCGCGAGCTTCTCCAGGGCTTCTCTCAGTTTGCACGTGACTTTTCACAGGTGTCCGCTGTGCAAGTCGAGCTACTGGAGGTAGCACAGCAGACCCTGGCAGGAGTGCGTGAACAGACTGCCACAACAAATGCCCTTCGGCATGCGCTGCTGGCTGAACATGGCGCTGCACCCCAAGGTGTCGTGTTACGCCGGAGTATCACCCCGAGCACTCAAGCGAGTACAGAGGATACACTTCCTCCTGACTCGGAAGACGAACCGCCAACTTTGTCTTCCACTCCAACATCCCCACCACGGCAGGAAGTCTTTCCATTGCCTGCTGCATGCTAGCGTCGTCTCAGTCTGCAGGGACCAAAATGGGCGGTGGTGCTAAGACATGGGGATGGGGGTACAGAACCTGGAGGGAAACGTGGCCGCAGGTAGAGGGGGGGGCGGGTGTTTTTGCTATGTTACCTTATTCTGTTCATGTTAATGTTAGTGTAAAAGTGTTAAATTGTTAAATTTTTACTGCTAATGTGTGTTCATAGTTGTGGGGGGGGTGCGGGGGGAGGAGGAGGGGAAGGGTGGTCGGTGGGGGTGTTGTCAAAATGTTTTTTAAATTATTTTGTTTCCAATAATATTTTTTACTGAATTTAACAATTGTTGCGCATTCTCTTATAATAGCATTATTAAGTTTAGTTAAGTTAAGCATTAATGCAAATGTTGTACAACAATCAATGGACAGGCCAGTTCAGGCAAGGCTAAGACATAACTCAAGGCACACGCAACTTTTGTTTAACCATAACTGGAACTGTATATATGACTGTCCCCAATGTAAGTTCATGCAAAGCGTTCATTTATGAGCTGCTGATGCAACAGCCTTGCAGCCGCATATTCCTGCAGGGTACTGGTCTTCTGCGGGGGGGCGGTGGGACCATGGCTTCATCGCCAGGGTGATTGTCCTCCCTGAGATCCTCAACAACCTCCTCCTCCTCCTCCTCCTCCTCCTCCTCCTCCTTGCCCTCTTGCTCCTCGCCGGCTGGCTCTTCCGTCTCCCCTCCTTCTGGAGGTGGACCAGCAGCCCCACCTGGCATTTGTTGTCCTCTCCTTATAGCTACGTTATGCAGCATGCAACACACCACAATAAACTCAGCGACTCAGTCAGAGTGGTACTGTAGGCTGCCACCAGAGTGGTCCAGGCATCTGAAGTGCTGCTTTAGGACTCCAATTGTCTTTTCGACAATGTTGCGTGTACCTATGTGGCTTTCGTTGTAACGTTTCTCTGCTTCAGTGATGGGATTACGCAGTGGGGTCATCAGCCAACTAGCAAGTCCATATCCTTTATCCCCAAACATCCAACCGTGACCTTTTGGCTGATTGAGAAATAGGTCAGGGATAGCACTTTCACGCAGGATGTGCGCATCATAGATGCTGCCAGGAAATGTAGCATTTACTGTCATAATTTTTGTTTGTGGTCGACAACAAGCTGCATATTCAGGAAGTGGAATCCCTTTCTGTTACAAAACACCTTTGCTTTCTGTAAAGGGGCTTTGAGGGCGATGTGCATGCAGTCTATTGCTCCCTGCACCTTGGGGAAGTTTGCTATTCTCGAGAAACCCAGAGCTCTCACGGTCTGTGCCTCCCTGGTCATACGGAAGCTTATAAAGTCCATCCTGCGAGTGTAAAGGGCTTCAGTCACCTGCCAAATGGAGCAGTGTGTGACGTGCTGAGAGATACCACAGATGTTGCCAGCTGAAGCCTGAAAGGAGCCCGATGCGTAGAAGAATAGTGCCGCAGTAACCTTTACCTCAACGGGCAGTGCGGTTCTCATGCTGCTGGAGGACTGCAGATCCCCCTTGATGAGCTGGAAAATCTCATCGATGACCTCCTTCCGGAAGCACAGCCTCCTAAGACATGTGCTTTCAGACAAGTTGAGGTAAGACTGCATTTCTTTGTACCTTCGTTGGCTGTACGCTCACCTCCTCTGTCTCCTCTGTCTCCGCATTACTCTGCCACCTCTTCGATTGATCCTTTCAGATATCAGCGTGTGAGCAGTTACAAGTAATGGCAGAGAAAGCATAGACCCCATCACTATCAATAATTAGTTTCAGTTGCTATAAATGCACTTTTTAGTAAAAAAAAATGCCTAAACTACTCAGCTATTATTAGTACAATTAAATATAAGTATAAATGTGAATGTATTTATCTGTAAAAGATCCTTAAATAACTCACAATATATAAACCCGGGTTTTTTTGCTGCCTCCTCCTTTCCTCCGAAATTTAAAATGGCATCCGTAGTGCCCAGTTCGGTGAGGAAGGCCCGGGAAAAGCAACTATTGTCCAGCAATGTTCTCGGCGAGCGATCAGCCCGGCGATGTGCCGGCGATGTGTCAAAAGTTCCACTCGGCAATGTGCGGGTGATCAGCTCGGCGATCAGCCCGGGGATGTGAGCCGAAACATGGTGGTTTAATTTTCCGGTGATGTTCCAGGCCTGAGTTTCCATTTTTTTGCTCAAAATGGGTGACAGGCGGCCATTTTGGGCGATATATGGGCGACATGAAGTGGAAAGTCTAGCCCCATATTTTCTTTTAAAATAGGTCGGGCGATGCAGCTCATTTCTGAATGCCAAAAGTTGCGCCGGCGATAAATGGGCTATAATCGGGCGCACGTTTCCATTTTTCATCAAATATGGACGATAGCCTGAATCTCAGCGCTTATATGGGTGCTAAATGGGCGATGATGTGCCGAAAGTCTAGCCCATGGGGGCATATTTGTAAATGCTAATTTTCAGTGCCAGAGAGGTTGTTTGACAGTAATTATCACAGTGATAAAAATTCACTTACGCTTGAATGGAGCAGCCCTAACTTTTTATGGTGTGTTTAGTGAGTGAGTGCCGCCTCTTCACGCTCTTCACGTGTTTCGATGCTGAGTTTCTCGGTGAGGTACCGGTGCAGCGGAGCTTGTGGAGGAGCTTGGCATGTCGGACAGAAACTTCCCGATTTCCACCATGAACTGCTCCTGTGCGGATGCTGAAAGGTGCTGTCTGATTTACTCTTTAATAACAGTCAGCGTCGAGAGCCTCATCCCTATTCCTACCACAAAATCGCGGCATACATCTTTGAACGAAATCCATCTAATTGGCACTTGATGAATGAGTGAATCAATTAACAGCGACATGATACAATTCTACATGAACAGAAATGTGTCTAATTTCTCCAGGAACAAAAGAATAAAAGCAGTCCAATCAAAAGCTGAGCTATGTGTTTCTGTATCACTTGTATTTATGCATGCTCCTTTAATTCTTGCAATCTTTTCTGACTACAGGAGGCAGTGTCTCTACTTTATTTGCTTCCTGTGACGATTCCAGTCAGTTTGACTTATCTTGTATTAAATCACTTAAGAACAGGTCCAATCCGTTACACTCCCTTTCACCAGTACTCATTGCTTACTTTGGATTTTCGTAACTGACAGTCAGACTCAAGAACCATAGGCTGCCGCACATTTAGCTGATTAAATCCCCTATATAAGTGGAAATCCATTTAAAATAAATGGGTGATTGTCTCTTTAAAATATTGTGCAGAAGAATATAATGGCAGCACGCCAACATTCTATCATTATTATCGTCAACAGTAATTTCAAACCTTTCGTTTTATTGCCAATTGAACACAGCCATTCTCCTTAATTACCCTCTCCTACACATTGTTCTCCTCTTTCTACTCTCCTTTCAGTGTTGATATAACATGTTGAAATATGTACTGATCAGTAAATAAATAAATCCAAGCCCTACAACACCAAGATCTCTGCACTCCTCCAATTCTAGCCTCTCTTGCGCATCTTAATTTTAATCGCTCCACCATTGTTGGCCGTGCGTTCAGCTGCCAAGGCCCCAAGCTCTGGAACTCCCTCCCTAAACTTCTCCGCCTCTCTACCTCTCTTTCCTCCTTTAGACGCTCCTTCAAACCTACCTCTTTGACCAAGCTTTTGGACATCTACCTTAATTTCTACTTATGTGGCTCGGTGTTAAATTTTGTTTGTTAATTGATCCTGTGAAACGCCTTGGGACATTTCACTATATAAAAGGCACTATATAAATGCAAGTAGCTGTAGTTGATGTTGGGAGTGCAGAGGAGATTTACTGGAATGGTACCGGGGATGAGGGACTTCAGTTATGGGGAGAGACTGGAGAAACTGGGGTTGTTCTCCTTAGAGCAGAGAAGGTTAAGGGGAAATTTATTAGAAGTGTTCAAAATGATGAGCGGTTTGTATAGAGCAGATGGGGAGAAACTGTCTCCAGATCTGGAGGGTCCATGACCAGAGGACACAGATTTAAGCTAATTGGTAAAAGAACCAGAGGAGAAGTGTTTTTACGCAGCAAGTTATTATGATCTGGAATGCACTGCCTGAAAGGTCTGAAAAATCTATCAGGGAATTCAGGAGAAACTTCTTTACCCAGAGAACGGTGAGAATGTGGAACTCGCTGCCACAGGGAGTAGTTGAGGTGAGTAGTATTGATGCATTTAAGGGGAAGTTGGACAAGATATGAGGGAGAAGGGAATAGAGAGTTATGCTGATAGATTTAGATGAGGAAAGACGGGAGGAGGCTCGAGTGGAGCATGGACTGGTTGGGCCAAATGGCCTGTTTCTGTGCCGTATATCCGATATAATCCTATGTCATCTTCTCTTCTTCTTAGGCGGTCCCTCATATCGAGGATGACTTGAGGAAAATTTTATAGATGACTTTAAGGGGACATTAAATAAACACATGAGGGAGAAGGGAATAGAAGGATATGCTGATAAGGTGAGATGAAGGAGGGTGGGAGAAGGATCGTGTGGAACATAAACACTGGCAGGGAAAACATGCAGGGCTATTGAGAAGGAGATGGGAGTGGGACTAATTGGATCGCTCTTTCAAAGAGCCGGCACAGGCACTACGGGCTGAATAGCCTCCTTCTGTGCTGCATGATTCTACATTTTTCTTTATTAATTCACAGGATGTGGATATCGTTGGCAAGGCCGGCATTTATTGCCCACCACCTTGAGAAGGTGGTGGTGAGCCGCCTTCTTGAACCGCTGCAGTCCGTGTGGTGAAGGTGCTCCCACAATGCTGTTGGGGAAGGAGTTCCAGGATTCTGACCCAGTGACGATGAAGGAACGGCGATATATTTCCAAGTCAGGATGGTGTATGACTTGGAGGGGAAATTGGAGGTGGTGGTGTTCCCATGTGCCTGCTGCCCTTGTCCTTCTAGGTGGTAGAGGTCATGAGTTTGGGAGATGCTGCCGAAGAAGCCCTGGCGAGTTGCTGCAGTGCATCTTGTAGATGGTGCACACTGCAGCCACGGTACGCTGGTGATGGAGGGAGTGAATGTTGAAGGTGGTGGATGGGGTGCTGATCAAGCGGGCTGCTTTGTCCTGGATGGTGTCGAGCTTCTCGAGTGATGTTGGAGATGCACTCATTCAGGCAAGTGGAGAGTATTCCATCACACTCCTGACTTGTGCCTTGTAGATGGTGAAAAGTCTTTGGGGAGTCAGGAGGTGAGACACTCGCCGCAGAATACCCAGCCTCTGACCTGCTCTTGTAGCCCCATTATTTCTGTGGCTGGTACAGTTAAGTTTCTGGTCAATGGTGACCCCCAGGATGTTGATGGTGGGGGATTCAGTGATGGTAATGCTGCTGAATATCAAGCAGAGGTGGTTAGACTCTCGCTTGTTGGAGATAGTCATTGCCTGGCACTTGTGAGGCTGAATGTTACTAATGAATTTTAAGATAAATCATTCCAAAACAGTGTAATTAAAATGACATTATTTGTGCACTCAGGATTTATCAAAGGGATTGAGTTGGTGTGTATAGTGTTAAGGGGATTTCTGCAGTGAGTAGCCCCCTCTGCATTTTAATATCATTTGCTGTTCTCAGCACTTGATGCCAGTCACATTAAAAGGCCCTGACTATAACTCATCACTTCCTGCTAAGCTATAAAGAAAGTGAGCAATCACTGACTGTGAAGTTGCACACACAGCATTTATTTTTTTTTGCACTTCAGAGATTCGAGCAGTTGGTGGACAGATGGACTTGAGTTACAGCGAGCCAGCAATCAGGATGATTGGCAACTAACTCTGATGGTGGGCAGGGTTTGAGTCCATGCCTGTGATTCTCCACACACACAGCTCCCAGCTCTAAGCTAGGCCACAGGGAAGGGACGATGGGAGGGCTGGAGAGCCTGCGGTGCGGGGGAGCGTGGGGGGTGGGGGGGGCACCTGCTTGCACCTCCTACTGGACCTGCTGTAGTACTGCATTCCTCAAGATCGCCCGTTCATTCTCTACATGAGAGTGGTATCACATAGACCTTACAGCACAGAAACAGGCCATTCGGCCCGATTGGCCCGTGCCAGTGTTTATGCTCCACACGAGCTTCCTCCCACCCCTACTTCATCATATCCGAAACCATTATTTTCAACCCCCCGCCACAAACTCTGTTCCCTGGCCATTGACTCCATCCCACTCCCTAACTTCTGTCTCAGGCTGAACCAGACTGTTTGCAACCTTGGTGTCATAGCTGACCCTGAAATGCGCTTCCGACCACATGTCCCTGGCATAACTAAGACCACCTATCAATGAGCATCAGTATGTGTCGGTGGAGAAAGAGTCCATCGTCCAGAAAGAAAGAAGGCGACAGGGGCGTTGCGCCGGCGACACGGGTTTGACTAACCCTCTGTTTGGGGCCTTGTATAGACTCTCCTTTTAAGATTGGATGGCCTAGAAATTCATTATCGCCCCATTTAGGGGCGGTTACACCCAGGAGGTGCGGATCTTTGCGGCAGGCACGGAAGTCCCATTCCGCCCCCATAAGGAAGTGGAGCGCTGAATCAAACGCTCCCCCAGGGGCATTAACGGGAGGTACAAAGTAGCCCAATTTCTCCCCCTATGATTGTTGACTGTCTATTGAATAATTGGTAGAAGAAATGAAGCAATGTTGGTCTTCCCAATTCTTTGACTTATGTTTGTGACAAATCTTCCTGCTGAGTTCGAACCTAAAGTCGATAGGGATTAAAGTGAAATCCTATAACCGTTTATTTTACCTCCTGGAAACACAAGCATTGTAGGTAGGTCAGGTGATGCTGCCAATGCCAGTGTATGTAAAACAAATAATCTTATGACGTAAATTTACTGAAATACATTCTTTAACCTAATCAATCCTTCATTTGGACAACTGACGAGATCAGAAACGATCTGTAGTGCTGGCCACTGGAATTACAAGATGGGACAAAATTATGCTGATGTTAAACTTGCATTTATATAGCACCTTTAAAATAGTAAACCATCCCAAGGCACAACATAGGAGCAATTCTCAAACAGAATTTGATACCGAGCCACATAAGGAGATATTAGGACAGGCGACCAAAAGCTTGTTCAAAGAGATAGGTTTTCAGGAGCATCTTAAAGGAGGAGAGAAGAGGGGGAAGAGGCGGAGAGGTTTAGGGAGGGAATTCCAGAGTTTGGGGCCCAGGCAGCTGAAGGCACGGCCGCCAATGGTGGAGCTAAGGAAATTGGGGATACTCAGGAGTCCAGAATTGGAAAAGCGTGGAGATCTTCGGGGGGTTGTGGGCTGGAGGAGATTACAGAGATAGGGAGGGGCGAGAGCCATGGAGGGATTTGAAAACAAGGATGAGAATTTTGAAATCGAGGCATTGCTGGTGCGTGAGCCAGTGTAGGTCAGCGAGCACAGGGTGATGGGTGAGCGGGACTTGGTGCGAGTTAGGACATGGGCAGCCGAGTTTTGGGTGAGCTCAAGTTTACACAGCGTGCAAGGTGGGAGCTTGGGCAGGAGAGCATTGGACAGTCGAGTCTGGAGGTAATGAAGGCACAGATGAGGATTTCAGCAGCAGATGAGCTGAGGCGGGGGCGGAGACAAACAAGGTCATTTGGAGCCCCTCTCTTGTTCAACAGCACCGCTAAAATTTCAGAGGGATGACTAGCTCATAGCTTATAGCTTGCAGCGTCTTTGATAATAAAATGATTCCACTTTCATTATCTTTATTGACACTGACTGCTTGTAATTTAGAGTCAGATAATACTGGTGCTGACTATGACCAAGAATCTATCAATGAGAGCACTAATTAGCTGTCTATTAAAAGATACAATATCAACGACATACAGCGCTGTTTTAATTTAAATGTAGAAAATAAATGTTGCCTCTAAGTTCTATGACTATGTGTCTTTTTTGAACGATTTCTACTTTGCGAATGGTATGCAGTAACAAACTCCCAATCTGCTTTCTTTTGATTGAACAAAGTATTATGGAGCTGTGCAGGCTTCTTAAGTTGATCATGAATGGAAATGTTATAAATGGTACGCTGCCTGTGGAACTGTACAGCACAAAGATGAATATTCAAGATGCATGCAAGTTATTTAAGGGTATTTTGCAGATTCTCTGCTGCATAAATTTCCATTATTTCCAGAACTTTATAATATTTATCTTTGATCCTTTTTCTTTCAGAAGCACATTTTCCTCAGCGTGAAATTTCCACGACAGTTTTTTAAAAATTTACAATTATTGGCCTTTACAATTTCTCCTGGGTCCATTTGGTATTTTCCCCCGCTCCGACATCGTCATTGTGCCTACGGCCATGACAAAGTCATCCGTCTATCGTGGCTGCACCCAAATGCCCTTGGAGAATTCTGCAGAGGAAAAGGGATGATGCAAGCTACACAGGGTCTCTTTGGGCACAAGGTGGCTTCAAGTGGTGCTGGAGGATTATCATTGGCTCGACCCTCTGCAGCAGACCCCCTGGTCTGATGTTTGACAGAGCGGGGCTCCGCAGTATTCCACAGCAATGTAGATATTTGATGAGCCAACCTGGCTTACTACTGAGAGCTGCGGAGATCACTGAGAGCTTGGACTCTTCTCACACAGCTAATGAAGCAGTCCACATGTTGCAAGACCTGGACGACATTCAATCTTGGGTGATAAGTGCCGAGTAACATTCACGCCAAACTAGTGTCAGGCAATGCCTATTTCCAAGAAGAGAAAGTTTAAGCACCAGCCCTTGACATTCACCGGCATTACCATCGCCGTATCCACCGCCATCAACATCCTGGAGGTCAGCATTGACCAGAAACTTAACTGGACCAGCCACATAAATACTGTGGCTACATGCGCAGGTCAGAGGCTGGGTATTCTGTAGTGAGTGTCTCACTTCCTGACTTCCCAAAACCTTTCCACCATCTACAAGGCACAAGTCAGAAGTGTAATGGAATACTCTCCACTTGCCTGGATGAGTGCAGCTCCAACAACACTCAAGAAGCTCGACACCATCCAGGACAAAGCAGCCCGCTTGATTGGCACCCCATCCACCACCTTCAGCATTCACTCCCTCCACCACCAAAGTTGCATCTACAAGATGCACTGCAGCAACTCACCAAGGCTTCTTCAGCAGCTCCTTCCAAACACCTGACCTCTACCATCTAAAAGGACTATGGCAGCAGGCCCAAGGGAGTGCCATCACCTCAAGTTCCCCTCTAAGACACACACCATCCTGACTTGGAAATACTTCGCAGTTCAGTTGTCGTTGCTGGGTCAAAATCTTGGAACTCCTTCCCTAACAGCTCTGTGGGAGCACCTTCACCACACGGACTGCAACGGTTCAAGAAAGCGGCTCACCACCACCTTCTCAAGGGCAATTAGGGATAGGCAATAAAAGCTGGCTTGGCCAGCGACGCCCACATCCCAGGTACAAAGTTTAAAAATCTTGATTCCAGATAATCCTTCAGGACAATGCTCTAACAGGTAGTGAGGCTCTGGCTAAAGCAGTAGTGGGAAGCCAACCAGTGCTTTGGGCTTTTAATCTATGCAGCTTAAGCTGGTTACTACACATATTTAGTAACTCCATAGAAAAATGTTTCATGTCAGATAACTATCGTAATAGCTATATTTAAGAAAGTAGACAGAACATAGAAACATAGGAACATATAAATATACAGCGCAGAAGGATGCCATTTCGGCCCATCGTGTCCGCGCCGGCCGACAAAGAGCCGCACAGTCCTCGGTCAGCAGCCCTAAAGGTTACAGATAAACCTATGAACAATGAACAATGACGGAAAGGCAAAGCGCACTAACCCAACCAGTACGCCTCACCACAACTGCAACACCCATTATACTGAAAACATTCTACACTCCAGCGCAACCGGAGCCATGTGATTCCTGGGAGAGGCAAAAACCAGATAAAAACCCAGGTCAATTAGGGAAAAAATTTGGGAAAATTCCTCTGCGACTCATCCAGGCAATCTAAACTAGTCCAGGAGATCACCCTGGCCGTATTCTATTCCCGGCAGTACTTACCATTATATCTGTGCCGTCCAACAAAAGGTCATCCAGTCTAATCCTAATTACCAGCTCTAGGTCTGTAACCCTGCAGGTTACTGCACTTTAAGTGCCCATCCAACCAGCTCTTAAAAGTGGAACTACAGGGAAAATAGTGGAATTCCTACTAAAGGAGAAAATAGAAGAACATCTAGAAATGAAAAATATAATAATAAATAGTCAGCATGCAGTTCACAAGGGAATGTCTTGCTTGACTAACCTAATTGAATTTTTTGACGAGGTAGCAGAGAGAGTAGACAAGAGTAAGGTAGTAGATGTAATTTGTCTAGAGTGTCAAAGGGCCTTGGGTAACTTACCGCATAATAGACTGATGAACAAGGTCATAAAATGCAGAGTCAGTGGACAAGTAGCAAAACGGATAGCGAGCTGGCTTCAAGACAGAAAGCAGAGAGTAGGGGTAAAAGGCCACTATTCACAGTGGCAGAAGGTGGGTAGAGGTGTTCCATAGGATCAGTGCTGTGACCACTGCTGTTCACAATTTATATCAACAATTTAGATTTTGGAATCAAAAACACAATTTCTAAATTTGCGGACGACACAAAATTGGGGGATAGTCAATACTGAGGAGGACTGCAACACATTACAGGAGGACATTAATAAACTTGCAGAATTGGAAAATGAATTCAACAGGTGAGGCATTACATTTTCGTAAGAAAAATAGGGAGGTTATATATTACTTGGAAATTACGAATATAAATCGGGTAGAGGAGCAAAGGGATCTGGAAGTACAAATACACCAATCACTAAAAGTATCGACACAGGTTAACAACAGCAAACCCAGCATTAGGGTTTATTTATAGAGGGATAGAATTGAAAAGTAATTAAGATATGCTAAACTTTTATTGAACCTTGGTTAGACCACACCTGGAGTACTGCGTACAGTTCTGATCGCCATATTATAAAAAGGACATAGAGGCACTGGGGAGGATGCAGAGAAGATTTACAAGGATGATACCAGAAATGCGAGGGTATACCTATCAAGAAAGGAAGAACAAGCTAGGTCTCTTTTCGCTTCAAAAAATAAATCTGAGGGGTGACTAATAGAGGTCTTTACAATCATGAAAAGTTTTGATAGAGTGATTACAGAGAAAGGGGGTGAAAAGACCCTGTGCCCGATTGGGGTCGGTAACCTGCTGGGGCCGTGACTTCTTGCGCCAAGTCAGAAGTCCCGTCCCCAACACTGAATTGGCGTTACCGCCCCTGTGCGCTTCATTTTCTTCAGGGGCGGGACCAGCGACGCTAACGGTGCGAGTAGTGCAGCACTACGCAGATACACCACATGGCGCTGATGTGCTTCAACGATCCATCCCTTCGCTTAAAGGGGAGGGCCGCTGTGTGCTCTACAGGGCCTCTGATGGCCTCCACTAGGCCACCAGGGCAGCGTGGGACCGGGCCTGCTGCCTGGCACCCAAAACAGAGCGCAGGGCTGCACGATGGCGGCCCGGCCCACGCTGGCGAGCCATCGTGGGAACCGATCACAGAGTTGGCAAAGGTTTAAAGATGGCGGCCCGCATCGCTGGTGACCTCCCCTTTAACGTCCGACCCGCAAAGCTGCTGTTGACATCCGCTCGCGCCAGCCTCATGGGGCGCTGGGCAATATTGGAGAATTGAGGATTGGTAAAAGGACAGAAAACAGAGAGGAGGAATAAATGAGTCATTTTCTGGTTGGCAGGCTGTAACTAGTGGGGTACCTCAAGGATAGGTGCTTGGGTTCCAGCTATTCACAATCTATATCAATGATTTGGATGGAGGGACCAAGTGTAATATATCCAAGTTTGCTGATGATCTAAATTTAGGAGGGAATGTAAGTTGTGAGGAGGATGCAAAGAGGCTTCAAGGGGATCTAGACAGGCCAAGTGAGTGAGCAAGAACATGGCAAATGGAATATAATGTGGAGAAATATGAAGTTATCCATTTATGTAGGAAAAATAGGAAATCAGAGTATTTTTTAAATGAGGAGAGATTGGGAAATGTCGGAGTTCAGAGGGACCTGTGTGTCCTTGTAAACAAATCACTGAAAGTTAACATGCAGGTAACATGCAGCAAGCAATGAAAAAAGCAAATGGTATGTTGGCCTTTATTACTAGAGGATTTGAGTACAAGAGTAAAGATGTCTTACTACAATTATATAGGGCCTTGGTGAGACTGCACCTGGAGTATTATGTACAGTTTTTGTCTCCTTACTTAAGGAAGGATATACTTGCCATAGAGGAAGCGCAACAAAGATTCACCAGACTGATTCCTGGAATGGTGGGATTGCCCTATGAGGAGAGATTGAGTTGACTAGGTCTATATTATCTCGAATTTCGAAGAATGTGAGGTGATCTCATTAAAACATCAAAATTCTTACACGGCTTGACAGGGTAGATACAGGGAGGATGTTTCCTCTGGATGGGGAGTCTAGAACCAGGGGTCACAGTATCAGAATAAGAGGTCGGCCATTTAGGACTGAGATATAAGAACATCAGAACATAAGAAATAGGAGCAGGAGTAGGCCATTTGGCCCCTCGAGCCTGCTCCGCCATTTAATAAAATCATGGCTGAAGTGATCATGGTCTCAGCTCCACTTCCCTGCCAGCTCCCCATAAAACTTTAGTCCCTTATTGTTCAAATATCTGTCTATCTCCACCTTAAATATATTCAATGACCCAGCCTCCACAGCTCTCTGGGGCAGAGAATTCCATAGATTCACAACCCTCTCAGAAGAAATTCCTCCTCATCTCAGTTTTAAATGGGCGGCCCCTTATTCTAAGATCATGCCCTCTAGTTCTAGTCTCCCCTATCAGTGGAAACATCCTCTCTGCATCCACCTTGTAAAACCCCCTCATAATCTTATACATTTCGATAAGATCACCTCTCATTCTTCTGAACTCCAATGAGTATAGACCCAACCGACTCAACCTTTCTTCATAAGTCAACCTCCTCATCTCTGGAATCAACCTAGTGAACCTTCTCTGAACTGCCTCCAATGCACATATATCGTTCCTTAAATACGGAGACCAAAACTGTACACAGTACTCCAGGTGTGGCCTCACCAATACCCTGTGCAGTCGTAGCAGGACTTCTCTGCTTTTATACTCTATCCCCCTTGGAATAAAGGCCAACATTCCTGATTACTTGCTTTACCTGCATACTAACTTTTTGTGTTTCATGCACAAAGACCCCCAGGTCTCTCTGTACTGCAGCACTTTGCAATTTTTCTCCATTTAAATTATAATTTGCTTTTCTATTTTTTCTGCCAACATGGATAACCTCACATTTTCCCACATTATACTCCAACTGCCAAATTGAAGAGGGTTGTGAATCTTTGAAATTCTCTACCCCAGATGACTGTGGATGTTCAGTCGTTGAGTATATTAAAGACAGAGATCGATAGATTTTTGGATATTAAGGGAACCAAGGGTTATGGGGATTGTGCAGGCAAGTGGAGTTGAGGTAGAAGATCAGCCATGTTCTTATTGAATGGCGAAGCAGGCTCGAGGGGCCCAATGGCTGACTTCTGCTCCTAATTCTTATGTTCTTATTTCCCCTGCGATCAGTGCACGGCAATGACATCATCGATACTCACGAGATACTGCGAGTGCTGTTGGGGAGGAGTTAAACTAATATGGCAGGGGGATGGGAACCAATGCAGGGAGACAGAAGGAAACAAAAAGGAGACAAAAGCAAAAGACAGAAAGGAGATGAGTAACAGTGGAGGGCAGAGAAACTCAAGGCGATAAATAAAAAGGGCCACTGAATATAAAGGGGCTGCAGGAGGGGTCAAAACTAAAAAATCATGGTTTAAAAACTAGTATTAAAACACTCTACCTAAACGCACGCAGCATTCGAAATAAAGTAAATGAGTTGACGGCACAAATCATTACAAATGGGTATGATTTGGTGGCCATTACAGAAACGTGGTGGCAGGGTGGCCAAGACTGGGAATTAAACATACAGGGGTATCTGACGATTTGGAAAAATAGACAAGAAGGGAAAGGAGGTGGGATACCTCTGTTAATAAAGGATGATATCAGGGCAATTGTGAGAGACGATATTGGCTCTAATGAACAAAATGTTGAATCATTGTGGGTGGAGATTAGAGATAGTAAGGGGAAAAGGTCACTGGTGGGCATAGTTTATAGGCCCCCAAATAATAACTTCACGGTGGGGCGGGCAATAATCAAGGGAATAATGGAGGCATGTGAAAAAGGAACGGCAGTAATCATGGGAGATTTTAACCTACATATCGATTGGTCAAATCAAATCGCACGGGGTAGCCTGGCGGAGAAATTCATAGAATGCATACGGGATTGTTTCTTAGAACAGTATTTTACAGAAGCTACAAGGGAGCAAGCTATCTTAGATCTGGTCCTGTGTAATGAGACAGGAAAAATAAAAGATCTCCTAGTAAAAGATCCTCTCGGAATGAGTGATCACAGTATGGTTGAATTTGTAATACAGATTGAGGGTGAGGAAGTAGTGTCTCAAACGAGCGTACTATGCTTAAACAAAGGGGACTACAGTGGGATGAGGGCAGAGTTGGCTAAAGTAGACTGGAAACACAGACTAAACGGTGACACAATTGAGGAACAGTGGAGGACTTTTAAAGAGCTCTTTCATAGTGCTCAACAAAAATATATTCCAGTGAAAAAGAAGGGCAGTAAGAGAAGGGATAACCAGCCATGGATAACCAAGGAAATAAAGGAGAGTTTCAAATTAAAAACCAATGCATATAAGGTGGCCAATGTTAGTGGGAAAATAGAAGATTGGGAAAATGTTAAACGACAGCAAAGAATGACTAAGAAAGCAATAAAGAAAGGAAAGATAGATTACGAAGGTAAACTTGCGCAAAACATAAAAACGAATAGTAAAAGCATTTACAGATATATAAAACGGAAAAGAGTGACTAAAGTAAATGTTGGTCACTTAGAAGATGAGAAGGGGGATTTAATAATGGGAAATGTGGAAATGGCTGAGACCTTAAACAATTATTTTGCTTCGGTCTTCACAGTGGAAGACACAAAAACCATGCCAAAAATTGCTGGTTACAGGAATGTAGGAAGGGAGGACCTTGAGACAATCACTATCACTAGGCGGGTAGTGCTGGACAGGTTAATGGGACTCAAGGTAGACAAGTTCCCTGGTCCTGATGAAATGCATCCCAGGGTATTAAAAGAGATGGCGGAAGTTATAGCAGATGCATTCATTATAATCTACCAAAATTCTCTGGACTCTGGGGAGGTACCAGCGAATTGGAAAGCAGCTAATGTAGCGCCTCTGTTTAAAAAATGGGGCAGACAAAAGGCAGGTAACTATAGACTGGTTAGTTTAACATCTGTAGTGGGGAAAATGCTTGAAACTATCATTAAGGAAGAAATAGCGGGACATCTAGATAGGAATAGTGCAATCAAGCAGAAGCAGCATGTATTCATGAAGGGGAAATCATGCTTAACTAATTTACTGGAATTCTTTGAGGATATAACGAGCATGGTGGATAGAGGTGTACCGATGGATGTGGTGTATTTAGATTTCCAAAAGGCATTCGATAAGGTGCCACACAAAAGGTTACTGCAGAAGATAAAGGTACGCGGAGTCAGAGGAAATGTATTAGCATGGATAGAGAATTGGCTGGCGAATAGAAAGCAGAGAGTCGGGATAAATGGGTCCTTTTCAGGTTGGAAATCGGTGGTTAGTGGTGTGCCACAGGGATTGGTGCTGGAACCACAACTGTTTACAATATACATAGATGACCTGGAAGAGGGGACAGAGTGTAGTGTAACAAAATTTGCAGATGACACAAAGATTAGTGGGAAAGCGGGTTGTGTAGAGGACACAGAGAGGCTGCAAAGAGATTTAGATAGGTTAAGCGAATGGGCTAAGGTTTGACAGATGGAATACAATGTCGGAAGGTGTGAGGTCATCCACCTTGGGAAAAAAAACAGGAAAGTGAATATTATTTGAATGGGGAGAAATTAAAACATGCTGCGGTGCAGAGGGACCTGGGGGTCCTTGTGCATGAATCCCAAAAATTTAGTTTGCAGGTGCAGCAAGTAATCAGGAAGGCGAATGGATTGTTGGCCTTCATTGCGAGAGGGATGGAGTACAAAAGCAGGGAGGTCCTTCTGCAACTGTATAGGGTATTGGTGAGGCCGCACCTGGAGTACTGCATGCAGTTTTAGTCACCTTACTTAAGGAAAGATATACTAGCTTTGGAGGGGGTACAGAGACGATTCACTAGGCTGATTCCGGAGATGAGGGGGTAACCTTATGATGATAGATTGAGTAGACTGGGTCTTTACTCGTCAGAGTTCAGAAGGATGAGGGGTGATCTTATAGAAACATTTAAAATAATGAAAGGGATAGACAAGATAGAGGCAGAGAGGTTGTTTCCACTGGTCGGGGAGACTAGAACTAGGGGGCAAAGCCTCAAAATACGGGGGGAGCCAATTTAAAACCGAGTTGAGAAGGAATTTCTTCTCCCAGAGAGTTGTGAATCTGTGGAATTCTTTGCCCAAGGAAGCAGTTGAGGCTAGCTCATTGAATGTATTCAAATCACAGATAGATAGATTTTTAACCAATAAGGGAATTAAGGGTTATGGGGAGCGGGCGGGTAAGTGGAGCTGAGTCCACGGCCAGATCAGCCATGATCTTGTTGAATGGCGGAGCAGGCTCGAGGGGCTCGATGGCCTACTCCTGTTCCTAATTCTTATGTTCTTATGTTCTTATGAGGTGCGGCGCTGCTCTAGTAGCGCCTCTGCAAACTCCCGTGAAATTTTCCGGGAGCCGGCAATGCCTAACCACCCACCCCCACCCCAGCCCCCAAGTGTGTCCTAAGGGTGTTTCCACTTGTGAGGAAGAGCAACACTAGAGACCATCAATATAAGATAGTAACCAAGAAATCCAATCGGGAATTCAGAAGCAGCATCTTTACCCAGAGTGTGGTGAGAATGCGGCACTCGCTACCACAGGGAGTGGTTGAAGTGAATAGCATCGATGTATTTAAGGGGAGGTTAGATAAGCATATGAGGGAGAAGGGAATAGAGGGTTACACTGATAGATTTAGATGAGGAAAGACGGGAGGAGACTCGAGTGGAGCATAAACGCTGGCATGGACTGGTTGGGCCGAATGACCTGTTTCTGTGCCGTATATCCGATACAATCCTGTGTACTTAAGCTCCAGCAATATCTTGGCACAAATCTGGAGTTGCATAACTCATGACTCTCAACCTGGTCTACAGTTCTCTGGAATGAGCTAAGAGGGATGTTTCCTTATGAAAGAATGGAGACAACCTCTGTCAGTGCTGTTCCGACAGCAATCGCTGACTAGCTACACATGTGGCTGTGGCCAACACTGTTTTAGTCACGTGCACGAATTGTGGCAGAAAACCCCCTTACACACAATATCGGTAAATCTACTTCACATGGGTTAACACACATCTACCACCATTCAATCACCAAGGAAAGAGGTGACATGATAGGTCCAAGTCAGCATAGATTTGTGAAAGGGAAATCACTCTTGACAAATCTTCTGGAATTTTTTGAGGATGTTTCCAGTAGAGTGGACAAGGGAGAACCAGTTGATGTGGTGTATTTGGACTTTCAGAAGGCTTTCAACAAGGTTCCACACAAGAGATTAATGTGCAAAGTTAAAACACATGGGATTGGGGGTCATGTGCTGACGTGGATTGAGAACTGGTCGGCAGACAGGAAGCAAAGAGTAGGAGTAAATGGGTACTTTTCAGAATGGCAGACAGTGACTAGTGGGGTACCGCAATGTTCTGTGCTGGGGCCCCAGCTGTTTACATTGTACATTAATGACTTAGATGAGGGGATTAAATGTAGTATCTCCAAATTTGCAGATGACACTAAGTTTGGTGGCAGTGTGAGCTGCGAGGAGGATGCTATGAGGCTGCAGAGTGACTTGGATAGGTTAGGTGAGTGGGCAAATGCATGGCAGATGAAGTATAATGTGGATAAATGTGAGGTTATCCACTTTGGTGGTTAAAAACAGAGAGACAGACTATTATCTGAATGGTGACAGATTAGGAAAAGGGGAGGTGCAACGAGACCTGTGTGTCATGGTACATCAGCCATTGAAGGTTGGCATGCAGGTACAGCAGGCGCTTAAGAAAGCAAATGGCATGTTGGCCTTCATAGCAAGAGGATTTGAGTACAGGGGCAGGGAGGTGTTGCTACAGTTGTACAGGGCCTTGGTGAGGCCACACCTGGAGTATTGTGTACAGTTTTGGTCTCCTAACTTGAGGAAGTTCATTCTTGCTATTGAGGGAGTGCAGCGAAGGTTCACCAGACTGATTCCCGGGATGGCGGGACTGACATATCAAGAAAGATTGGGCTTGTATTCACTGGAGTTCAGAAGAATGAGAAGGGATCTCATCGAAAAGTTTAAAATTCTGACGGGTTTATACATGTTAGATGCAGGAAGAATGTTCCCAATGTTGGGGAAGTCCAGAACCAGGGGTCACAGTCTAAGGATAAGGGATAAGCCATTTAGGACCGAGATGAGGAGAAACTTCTTCACCCAGAGAGTGGTGAACCTGTGGAATTCTCTACCACAGAAAGTTGTTGAGGCCAATTCAATAAATATATTCAAAAAGGAGTTAGATGTAGTCCTTACTACTAGGGGGATCAGGGGTATGGCAAGAAAGCAGGAATGGGGTATTGAAGTTGCATGTTCAGCCATGAACTCATTGAATGGTGGTGCAGGCTCGAAGGGCCGAATGGCCTACTCCTGCACCTATTTTCTATTTTTCTATGTTTCTATGAAGTAAAGTAGCCAAAACAATCAAAAAACATTTACATTGTTATGTAGAGTTACACAGAATGTACAGCACAGAAACAGGCCATTCGGCCTAACTCTTCCATGCTGGTGTTTATGCTCCACACAAGCCTCCTCCTATTGACTTTAGCACTTGTACGCTTTGCTTCTTATCTTGCTATTTTACAAACAAACACACACTAAGGTTAAAGTACACATGCACAGGCCATGCGACAAAGTAAATTAAGATTGCATGCTTGATCTCAGTGTCAAATTACTCATTATTTCTTTACTAATCAGAAATGCAATTCATCACATCTGGATTCCCAAATTACCCCCATGTGTTCGACGCATTGCCCTCCGTCAGCCAAACAAAAACTGTGGAAAATATCTCAGCAGCTTGGTTTGTGAAACTCTTGGCCATTTCTCCGTCGGCACTCAGTCAACCCAAACCAATCTGAAATTCTTAATGAAAGATCCAGTTTCTACACAAGTTGCACCGATTAGAAGCAAGCAGTGAAACGATCTGACCTTCTTTGAGAGCGACTGCCCAGAGTTGCAATAAGTTATGGGAAATCGGGCTCGAGGAACCTCACCTCATCTTTCGATTCGGTATTTTTCAGCCTTCCGGACTCAACAGTGAGTTCAACAATTTCAGATCATAACAGCCGCTCCCATTTTCCCAGAGAGCAGGTGCTGTTAATGGTTCTGCTGTCATCATTTACACTTCCTCCAGACCAAGTCTTCTGTCTTTACTTGCCCCATTACTATCTCCTTTTGATTTGCAACATCAACCCTTTTGTCATTTAAATACTTCTTACTGCCACCCTGTTTGGTTCTTTCCTCCTTCACTCCTTTTCTCCTGGTTCTGCACTTGCTTAAAAATTTTTCAATCTCTAAATTCTTCCTGTTCTTTCTCCTAAAACAATCTTTCCTTCCCTCTCTTCAATTCTCTTTCCCAACCTGATTTCATTCAAGTTCACCCTCCTTCTCTGTCATTTCTCTCTTTCTTTCTCAACCCTTTAATCTCATTAGTCAAGGAGATACACTATTTGCCCCATTATTCACCAAGGTCCCAGATGCCCCCTTGTCCTTGCCATGCCAATAACAGATCGCACTTGCTGAAATTTTGCAGGCAAAAATTTTTTTAAACCTAGCTGTGCAAAAAACAGGACACACCGTGAGTTGCCTGCACCAACATTTCAGGTCGATGACCTTTCATGAGAAGTTCATTCACAAAATGCCTAATATACATCCAACACCAAAATCGCCCCCTACCTCTTTTAATCTGTCTGGGAAGGAATTTTGTAGTGCTGAACTATTCTCGTACTCAGCATTCAATTCAAGTCCCACTCTAGAGACTTGAGCACATCATCTTGGCTGAGGGAGTGCTGTACTGTTGGAGGTGCCGTCTTAAACTGAGGCCCCGTCTGCCCTCTCAGGTGGACGTAACATAAGAACAAAAGAAATAGGAGCGGTAGACCAGTTGGCCCCTTGAGCCTGCTCCGCCATGCAATCAGATCATGGCTGATCTTCTACCTCAACTCCATTTTCCTGCACTATCCCCAGATCCCTTGATTCTCTTAATATACAAAAATATATCAATCACAATCTTGAATAGATTCAACAACTGAGCCTCCACAGCCCTTTGGGGCAGATAATTCCAAAATTTCACCACCTTCTGAGTGAAGAAATTTCTCCTCATCTCAGTCTTAAATGGCCGACCCCTTATTCTGAGACTGTGACCCTGGTTCTCGGCTCCCCAGCCAGAGGAAACATCCTCCCTGCATCTACCCTGTCAAGCCCTGTAAGAATTTTGTATGTTTCAATGAGATAAGAGATTCCGAGTCTATTAATTAGAGGCATGGCAGGGCAGCTCAGTCCCGTGGACTGCATGTCCTGTGGCTTGTGGGAAGTCCTGGACGCTTCGCGCAGCCTGGATGACCATGTGTGCAGGAGGTGTCTCCAGCTGCAGCAACTCGAGCTCCACGTTTCGAAGCTTGAGCGGCGGCTGGAGTCACTGCAGTGCATTCGTAAGATGGAGAATTTCGTGGATAGCACGTTTCTACAGATAGTCACCTCGCAGCTTAAGAATCTGCAGGCAGAGAGGAAGTGGGTAATGACCAAACAGAGGAGGAGTATTTTGCAGGTAGTGCAGGAGTCCCCGAGTCTATCTCGCTCTCCATCTGAGTAGCGGTGAGGGTGATGGTGCCTCTGGGGAGTGCAGCCAGAGCCAAGTCCACAGCACCACGGGTGGCTCAGCTGCAAGGGAGGGAGGAAGAAGAATGGAAGAGCAATTGTGGTAGGGGATTAAATATTCAGGGGAGCAGACAGGCGTTTTTGTGGCCACAGACATGATTCCAGGCTGGTATGTTACCTCCCTGGTGCCCGGGTCAAGGATGTCACCGAGCAGCTGCAAGACATTCTGGGGGAGAGGGTGAACAGCCAGAGGTCGTGGTTCATATCGGTACCAATGAAGTAGAAAGAAAAAGGGATGAGGTCCTGCAGGCAGAGTTTAGGGAGCTAGGAGAGAGATTAAAAAACAGGACTTCAAAGGTAGTAATCTCCGGATTACTGCCGGTGCCACGTGCAAGTGAGTACAGAAATAGAAGGATAGAGAAGATGAATGCATGGCTGGAGAGATGGTGCAGGCGGGAGGGCTTTCGATGCCTGAGACATTTGATCTTTTCTGGGGGAGGTGGGACCTGTACAAGCCGGATGGGTTGCACCTCAATAGAGCTGGGCCAATATCTTCACGGGAGGGGGGCGGTGGTTGTTAGTGCTGTTGGGGCGGGTTTAAACAGCTTGGCAGGGGGATGTGAACCGGAGAATAGATTCAGTGGGGAGAGAAACAAAACTGGATTTGGGCAGCAGAGAAGTAGAAGTAGAAAGTGAATTTGGAAGATAGAGGAAACAAGCGCTGGAAAATAGACAACAAGGGAGTTTGGCAATACTAAATGGTATATACTTCAATGCAAGGAGTATAGTGAATAAGGCAGATGAGCTGAGAGCATAGATAGACACTTGGGTGTACGATATTATAGCTATTACTGAGACATGGCTGAAAGAAGGGCAGGTATGGCAGCTCAACATTCCTGGTTACATGGTTTTCAGGCGGGATAGTGAGGGGGATAAAAAAGGAGGGGGAGTTGCATTATAGATTAAAGAAACAATTACAGCTGTGAGAAGTGATGATATGTTAGAGGGGTCATCAAACGAGGCCATATGGGTTGAATTAAAGAACAGAAAAGGGGCGATCACACTACTGGGAGTGTACAATAGACCCCAAACAACAGAGGGAGATAGAAGATCAAAGATGTGGTAAAATTGCTGCAAAGTGCAAAAACTATAGAGCTGTAATAGTGGGGGATTTCAACTACCCTAATATTAACTGGGAAAAAGGTAGTGTGAATGGTACATGGGGTGAGGAATTCCTAAAATGCATACAGGAGAACTTCTATTATGTAACAAGCCCATTAAGGGAGGGGACGGTTCTGGACTTAGTTTTGGGGAATGAAGAGGGGCGGGTGGAAGGGGTATCAGTGGGAGAGCATTTTGGTACTAGTGATCATAATTCAGTAAGATTTAGGGTATTTATGGAAAAGGACAAAGGAGAATCAGGAATAAAAGGTCTCAATTGGGGTAAAGCCAATTTTGCTGAGCTAAGATGAGATTTTGCCAAAGTGGACTGGAAACGGCTACTTGATGGTAAATCAGTGTCAGAGCAGTGGGAGGCATTCAAGGAGGAGATCCTGAGGATACAGAGCAAGTATGTTCCCTCAAAAAAAAAGGTGGGGCTAACAAATCTCGAGCCCCCTGGATGTCAAGGGATGTACAGGGTAAGCCAAAGAAAAAAAGGGAAGCTTATGACAGATATCGAGAACCCAATACTGCAGAAACGCTAGAGGAGTATGAGAAGTACAGGGGTGCAATTATAAAAGGTATCATGAAAGCAAAGAGAGAGCATGAAAAAATGTTGGCAAATAAAATCAGGGAAAACCCAAAGATCTTTTATAAGTATATTAAGAGCAAGAGGATAACTACAGAAAGAGTGGGGCCTATTAGAGACAAGAAAGGTAATCTGTGTGTGGAGGCAGGCGATGTGGGTATGATTCTTATTGAATACTTTGTATCTGTTTTCACAAAAGAAAGGGGTGGTGTCGACTTTTCAATGAGGCACGAGGAGAAATGTGAAATATTTAGATGAGATAAACATAGTGAGAGAGGAAGTATTAAGGGGCTTAGCAACTTTAAAAATGGATAAATCCCCAGGCCCAATTGAAATGTATCCCAGGCTGTTTAGAGAAGCAAAGGAGCAAATAACAGAGGCTCTGACCATCATTTTCCAATCCTCTCTGGCTACAGGTGAAGTGCCAGAGGTCTGGAGGACTGCTAATGTTGTATCCTTGTTTAAAAAGGGAGAAAGGGATAGACCGAGTAATTACAGGCCTGTCAGCCTAACTTCAGTGTTGGGAAAATAATTGGAAAAAATCCTGAGGGACATAATAAATCTTCATTTGGAAAAACGTAGATCAATCAATGACAGTCAGCATGGACTTGTTAAGGGAAAGTCGTGTTTGACTAACTTAAATGAATTTTTCGAAGAGTTAACCAGGAGGGTCAATGAGGGCAGTGCATATGATGTAATGTATTTGGATTTTTGCAAAGCTTTGGATATGGTCCCACATGGCAGACTGGTCATGAAAGTAATAGCCCATGGGATCCAGGGCAAAGTGACAAGTTGGATCCAAAATTGGCTTGAAGGCAGGAAGCAAAAGGTAATGATGGATGGGTGTTTTTGTGATTGGAAGGCTGTATCCAGTGGGGTTCTGCAGGGCTCAGTGCTGGGTCCCTTGCTTTTTTGGTATATATCAATGACTTAGTCTTAAATATTGGGGGTATGATTAAGAAGTTAGCAGATGGCACTAAAATAGGCTGTGTAGTTGATAATGAAGAAGAAAGCTGTGGACTGCAGAAAGGTATCAATGTACTGGTCAGGTGGGCAGAACAGTGGCAAATGGAATTAAATCCATAGAAGTGTGAGGTAATATATGTGGGGAGGTCTAACAAGGCAAGGAAATACACATTAAATTGTACAACACTGAAAAATGTAGAGGAACAAAGGGACCTTGGAGTGCAGGTCCACAGATCCCTGAAGATAGCAGACCAGGTAGATAAGGTGATTAAGAAGGCATATGGAATACTTACCTTTATAAGTCGAGGCGTGGAATACAAGAGCAGGGGTTTTATGCTTGAACTGAATAAAACACTGGTTAGGCCGCAGCTGGAGTATTGCGTGCAGTTCTAGTCACCACATAACAGGAAAGAAGTGATTGCATTAGAGAGGGTGTGGAGGAGATTTACAAGAAGATTGCCTGGACTGGAGAATTTTAGCTATAAGGAAAGATTGGAGATGCTGGGTCTGTTTTCTTTGGAACAGAGGAGAGGCTAAGGGGAGATCTGATTGAGGTGCATAAAATTATGAGGGGTCTAGGAAGGACCTATTTCCCTTAGCAGAGGGGTCAACAACCAGGGGGCATAGATTTAAAGTAATTGAGGGGAAGTTTAGAGGAGATATGAGGGGAAATTTCTTTACCCAGAGGGTGGTGGGGGTCTGGAACTCACTGCCTGAAAGGGTGGTAGAGGCAGAAACACTCACCACATTTAAAAGATACTTGGGTGTGCACTTGAAGTGACATAACCTACAGGGCTACGGACTAAGAGCTGGAAAGTGAGAATAGGCTGGAGAGCTCTTGGTCGGCCGGCGCAGACACGATGGGCCGAAATGTCTCCGTCCGTGCTGTAAATTTCTATTCTATTCTATTCCACGGCACCATTCGAAGAGCACAGGAGTTCTCCTCGGTGTCTTGAACCATATTTCTACCTCACCACTAAAAACATTTTTATTGCAGATAAATAGCTGGCTGCAAATTGACTGCTGCGATTCCGACATTGCAACAGCGACAGCACTTCAAAGGTGCTTCATTGGCTGTAAAGTGCTGAGGTTGGGAAAGGCAGTGCATAAATTGAAGGTCTTCTTTTAATTCTCAAAATAGTTATAGGCTTTAAGCAAATTAGTTCAACCGATTGACAGCAGGTTAGGTCCAGAATTCATTGGCTGTAACACTGACTGTTGCACAAGAATAAATCCCTGACTCAATGCTGTCATCAATCATTTTGATGAGTGAATGCGCATAGAAATGATTAATAGATATTGTCCACAATTAATAATCAGAGTCATTAAACTACGAATTTCATATTCAAAATATAACCAGAAGGTTTAATTGGGTGCTGTTCATTGAACTTTTAGAAATAGGGAGCCTGTATTTAGGTTCATCATTGCACTTTATGTACAAGCAGCCGGGAGAAATTATTTAGTCCTATAAAATAGGAAAGGGCAGGTTCGCGTGCCTATTGATGGATTATTCCCGTTTGGGAAGGGCCAATTACACGAGTTTAAACTACATGAGAGCAGAAATAGACGGTGATGTTCTTCATCTCCCAGAGAGCAGTGAGCCTCGGGAATGTGTTGCCGGCTGGTGTGGTGGGTGCTGACACTCTGGGGCCGAAATTGATCACCTCACCGCCTGCTGCTGCCCACTGCTGCCGACATTGCTCCTGCAGATCCGCCCAGTGCCACTTTGGAGGGGGCCTGGAGCGGGCGGGAGGGTAGAGCCATCAGGAACCACCCACCGACATCAGCAGACGGCCGAGTGGCGTAACTGAGTTCCCGCCCGCCGAGCTCCCAGATTCCTGCGGGCGGGAGTCGGCAAGAGTCGGCGGCAGAACGGGGGTGGACCGCTGGCTGGAGGCTGGTCTGTACCCGACAATAAGTCTGAAGAACCTGTAATAAAGGTCAGTGAACATTTTTTTTCCCACAGCAACTTACCTGGATTATTTACTGATGATTTGTATTTGCAGGTCTTCGACCCTCCGTGGGCCTGACTCTATCCTCAGCGGCACTTGGGCGGCAAGCGCCTCTGCCACCAAAAATGCGACCTCCCGCCTGCTGCCGCCCAGATTGGCAGCATATGTCATCCATTTGCCCCCCGCCGACTTTCGAGGGACCTCGGCGATGAATCTCCCGCCCAAAGTACCATCCGGTACCTCGGCGGCCATCGGTGTCACTTTGGGCGGCACTTGTACGGGCGGGTCCTGAATCAAAATCGGCCCCTGTGCCTTCAAGAGGGAGCTGGTCCGGTTCCTGACTGGGGCAGAGATCGGATCATAGAGAAAATCAGTGTCTTCATAGAGAACACAGGGTGATCTCCCGGACTGGTTTCCATCACCTGAGGGGTCGGAGAGGAATACTCCAGAGTATTTTTTCCCTTATTGGCAGGAGGGAAGTTTGGAAATTTCTCGTCATGATGCTGCATGTGGGCACAGACTACTTCATTACTGTGCAGTCTTCAGCGAACATCTGCACTTCTGACCTTATGATGGAGGGAAGGTCATTGATGAAGCAGCTGAAAATAGTTGGGCCTGGGACACTGCTCTGAGGAACTCAGCGATGTCCTGGGGCCGGGATAATTGGCCTCCAACAACCACATCCATTTTTTTTTGTGCTAGTTATGACTCCAGCTGAGAGCTAAAACCAGCAACAGAGATTAAGCAGATAATCAAGCAATCAAATCCACCATTTCTTTTCAAAACCTCCATTACAAAATCAACAAGTAAGAAAAAAATGTCCAATCAAATCACATAAATAATTCCTTCATACTGTTTTTGGCAGCAGTCAGTATGTATAACTAAATTAATTTATTTCATTACAAGCACATTAATAATAACTAGATTTGGGGGGAACAAATCACTGACTAATAATTTAGGCATTTCATGATAGAAATCTGTGCAAAGCAGTTTCCCCCAACTAAGCAGGGATTGGTTTCATTCGAGCAGAGAAGATTAAGGGGAGACTTAATCGACATGTTCATAATTATGAAAGGTTTTGATAGAATAGATAAGGACACAGATGTAAGGTATTTGCCAAAAGAACCAGAGGTGGGAGGAGGAGAGTTTTATTTATGCAGCGAGTGATCGAGAACGCGCTACCTGGAAGGGCGGAGGAAGCAGATTCAATAGTAACTTGCAAAAGTGAATTGGAAAAGGAACTATTTGCAATTCTATGGGGAAAGAGATGGGGGGAGTGGGACTAATTGGATCGCTGCTTCAAAGAGCCGACACAGGCACGATGGGCCGAATGACCTCCCTCTGTGCTGTATCATTCTATGGGGGCGAAATTGCATAACACGACCTACACTCGGGTTACCGTCCCCAGGAGCAGGTGCAGCAAAGATTACCACGCTCCACTTGCTCTGTGGGGCGGAAGGACTCTGCGAGGAATGCAGCGCTACGTGGTGGGATGCATAGCAGGGCCGCGTAAAAAGGGAGAGGCCAAGCTGCTGAATCTGCTGCTGAGAAACGGGGCCATCCCTGGACCACCGGGGAACGGGCTGGCGTGGCAGCAGCCCGGCACGCAAGATGGCGGCACGGACCCCATGATCCAAGAGGAAGAAGGCCGCGACCGGTATGTCTGCCATTTTTTTAAATTATAAGGTCGTCACCCTCCCCTTTAACTATCGCCCCGTGAGTGGCCAACAGCCAGAGATAAGTTGGCCCCTGAAGCTGTCGCTGGCCTCGCCTGGCAGAGCATCAGGGGGCGCTACCGAATTACCGCTCCGGGGCAAAAACGGGGTACTGTGCACGGTGATGATGCTGTCATCTACGACCCAGCGGAGCGGGGTACTACAGGTTGCTGCCACCGTTAAGCTCCCGCAGAATTTCGCAGAAGTCGGTAACAGTGCCACGCCCAGGCGAGAAGTTATTTGCGGGAGGGGCAAACACCACGATTTTCTCTTCCCTGTGATCCTCTGACAGGAACGGCTGTTAGGAAAGGAAATGGGAATTAAGGCATAAATTCACCGGCATTGACGCTCCTTTTTACTCGCGTGTACGAGGATTCAGTCGACTTTCCGGTGAGGTTATAGCGGCGGGCGGGGGTGCGGGGTTGGAGCAACTTTGGGGAAATTCCAGCCTCTATCTCCTGTTAGCAAATGTTGGGTACATTAGAGAGATGCACATTGGTGGCTAGCATTCGGGACCAGGAAGCAAAGTCGTCAGTTTAGTGAGAATGTGGTCAAGCGAGTAGGAGACTGGGACTCGTGGACAAGATGTAGCTCGGAGGGGACATGAGAATGGACGTGGGAGAGACGTGTGGGGGACTCCAGGAGCAAGAGGAATGGAGGGAAGCAGCAGAGGCGGCCAAACGGAGGGTCTCAATCTTAGTAACAAGGAGGTTCTTGAGTTCCTGGCTCTTGTTGCTGGAGGTGAGGGTGGAGGAAGCAGGAGAAAGGAGGTTAAGCAAATGATTGGTAGTATTAAAAAGAAGCCAGGGGTTATCTTAGCTTTTGTGGAATAATAGTTAGCTTTGGCAGAGAAGCATGAGACTCGATTGTGCTTGCTGTGGCCCAACCCGGCAGCCAGATCTAGCAATAATTGGCTAAAGCAACTGCGTGACAGCTGTGGCTCAGTGGGCAGCATTCTCACCTCTGAGTTAGAAGGTTGAGGGTTCAAGTCCCACGCCAGGGACTTGAGCACAAAACAATCTATGCTGATACTCCAGTGCAGTATTGAGAGAGTGCTACACTGTTAGAGGTGACATCTTTCAGATGAGACGTTAAACCGTGGCCCCATCTTCTCTCTCAAGTAGATGTAAAAGATCCCATAGCACTATAGCAACAGCAGCCTTTATTTATATAGCACCTTTAACATAGTAACACATCCCAAGGCGCTTCACAGCGGTGTTATAAGACAAAAACAAATCAATTTGACACCGAGCCAAATAAACAGAAATTATGGCAGATTAACAAAAGCTTGGTCAAAGAGGTAGGTTTTAAGGAATGTCTTAAAGGAGGAAAGAGAGGTAGAGAGGCAGAGAGGTTCAGACAGGGAGTTCTAGATCTTAGGGTTCAGGCAGCTGAAGGCACGGCCACCGATGGTTGAACAGTTATGATCAGGGATGCTCAAAAGGGCAGATTTTGAGGAGTGCAGACATCTTGTGGGGTTGTGGGGCTGAAAGAGATTACAAAGAAAGGGAGGGGCGAGGCATGGAGGGATTTGTAAACAAGAATGAGAATTGTGAAATCGAGGCTTTGCTTAACCAGAGAGCCAATGTAGGTCAGCGAGCACAGGCGTGATGGGTGAGCGGGACTTGGTGCGAGTTAGGACACGGGCTGCTGAGTTTTGGATCACCTGTAGTTTACGTGGGGTAGACTGTGGGAGGCCAGCCAAGAGTGCGTTGGAATAGTCAAGTCTCGAGGTAACAAAGGCATGGATGAGGGCTTCAGCAGCACATGAGGTGAGGCAGGGGTGGAGATGGGCAATGTTATGGAGGTAGAAATAGGCGGTCTTAGGTATGCCACTGATATGCGGCCGGAAGGTAATTTCAGGGTCAAATAAGTCATCTCGGTTGCGATCGGTCTGGTTTAGCCTCAGATAGATGTTAGGGAGAGGGATGGAGTCTGTGGCACAGGAACAGGGTTTGTGGTGGGGATTAAAGATAATGGCTTCGGTCTTCCCAATATTTCTGCTCATCCAGTACTGGATGTTGGACAAGCAGTCTGACAATTTAAAGACAATGGAGGAGTCGAGAGAAATGGTGGTGAGGTAGACCTGGGTGTCGTCAGCGTACACGTGGAAACTGGCGCTGTGTTTTCAGATGATGTAGCCAAGAGGCAACATATAGATGAGAAATAAGAGGGGGCCAAGGATAGATCCTTGGGGGACACCAGAGGTAACAATGTGGGGGTGGGAAGTGAAGCCATTGCAGTGATTCTTTGGCTATGATTAGGTAGATAAGCGTGGAACCAGTCGAGTGCAGTCTCACCCAGCTGGTCGATGGTGGAGAGGCGTTGGAGGAGGATGAAGTGGTCAATTGTGTCAAAGGCTGCAGACAGATTGAGAAGGATGAGGAGAGATAATCATAAAGGATGTCACTTGATGAGAGCCGTTTCGTAACTGTAGCAGGGGCGGAAACCAGATTGAAGGGATTCAAACATGGAGTTCCGGGAAGGATGGGCATGGATTTGGGAGGTGACAACATGTTCAAGGATTTGAACAGGAAAGGGAGGTTGGAGATGGGGCAGTAACTTGCAAGCACAGTGGGGTCATGTGTTGATGTTTTGAGGAGAGGGTGACGAAGGCAGATTTGAAGGAGAGGGGGACAGTACCTGAGGAGAGAGAACCATTAACAATGTCGGCTAATGGGGGAGCCAGAAAAGGAAGTTGGGTGATCAGCAGTTTAGTGGGGATAGGGTCAAGGGAGCAGGAAGTGGGTCTCATGGACAGGATGAGCTTGGAGAGGTCAAGGGGAGATTGGAGAGGAACTGGAGAGAGATGTGAGTTCAGAGCTAGGGCCGGGGGGAGGCTCAGAGGATGTTTGGCCGGAGGGCTAGGGGAAAGAAGGGAACTGGCAGAGGCGACTGATCGGAGGGTCTCAATCTTTGAGACCCTGAAGTCCATGAGCTCCTCGCACTTGTTGTTGGAGGTGAGTGTGGTGGAGACAGGGAAGAGGGGTTTAAGAAGATGGTTAGCAGTAGAGATTAGTAGCTGGGGGTGATCTTTGCATTACGGAATGATCCTGGAATAGTGAACAGATTTGGCGGACGAGAGCAGAACCCGATAATGCTTTATGTGGTCAAACCAGATCTGGCAGTGAATGGCTAAACCGGTTGCCCACCACATCCATTCAAGTCTGCGTCCCTTGGACTTGAGGGAGTGAAGATGAGGGCTGTACCAGGGGGAACGGCCAGGGTGAGAGAGAGTAATCATTTTAATAGGGACTAGGGCATCAAAGCTGGTGTTGAGGGTGCGGTTGAGCAGATCGGTGGCTGCAGAAATGTCATGATGAATGGAGGGCCAAAGGCTGGACAGTTTGTAGTTGGTAAGTGCAGTTATGAGAGAGTCGGGGCATATTTTTTTCCAGGGGCGGATGCAAAAGGAAGTAGGGTTGGATGGAGGAAGGTCAAGGGGGTGGCTGTGAATATGGATTGAGGAATTCGCATGGAGGGAGAGATTAAGGGAGGACAGGAGGGTTTGAACTCAGAAGAGAGCGAGCATGATGAATTGGGATGGAGGTTGAAATCATCGAGGATGAGAAGTCGCTCGGTGCAGAAGCTGAGGGAGGAAAGCAGTGAGGATATCTCCACTATTTCGAAGAAGAGCAGGAGAGTAATCCCCGGTGTCCTGGCTAATATTTATTCCTCAATCAACATCACAAAAAACAGATGATCTGATCATTATCACTTTGCTGTTTATGGGAGCTAGCTGTGTGCAAATTGGCTGCTGCATTTCCCACATGACAATAGTGACTACACTTCCTTGCCTTTGTTACCTCTAGACTTGCAATCAGCTATCGCCCTCCTGCAGCAGCACGCACTGCTCCCTGAAGTGGCAGACTGGGTATAAAGTCCCAGTGACCCAGGAAGGCGACAGCTGACTGCAGTGCTGGCAGGTACAGCAAGAGCGGCGAGGTCGGGGCGAAGGAGCGGCAAGTGTTCGTAGAGGGATGTGATCTGGGCCCAGGAGAGATGTGAGTTTGGGGACCAGAAAAGGCGAGGGCCCAGGGGCAGCACGGGCCAGTCCACACTGCGATATATGTGCGCACTAGGTCCGTGCAGCAGAGCTAGTCTCCAGTCGTCTTGGTTAATCCTTGCCACTGGACCAAGACCTGCTCTGTCAAGCCCGTGTGGTGACTGGTGTGCAATGGCCACCACACGTTAAAAAAAATCCACACACAGGCATCTTCCACCCTTCAACATGTAGTTTGGGATCTGGAATATTAGGTCCTTCATTGAAACACCTGTGAACTCATCCCTTTTTGGCATGGAAGCAAGTCATCCTCATTTCGAGGGCCTGCCTATGATGATGAGTACCTCTAGACTTGATTACCCCAATGCACTCCTGGCTAGCCTCCCACATTCTACCCTACTTCATTGGCTACAAAGCACGTTGAAACGTCTGGTGGTCATGAAAGGTGCTATATAAATGCAAGTCTCTCTTTCTTTCTTTCAAATATATTCCCATTTGACTTGAGGGAGCAAAGATGGGGACCCAACAAAGGGGAGAAAGTAATGGCTTTGCTGGAGACGTGGGCATCACAGGCTGAGATAAGGGAGTGCTTGGGCAAATCATCGGCTGCAAAAGTATGGTCCGAGCAGCAAGGGCATGGACCTCTTCATGGCTCGGAGATTGAAGGATGCTAAGGACATATTAAGAAAGAAATTCAGACTAACGTTACTCAGCTGTTTACCACTGTGACCAACATGCAAATAATTATGCCAGTTGACAGATAGGGTTGTGCCTTTGGTCAGACAAGCATCAAAGAGACAATTTGCAAAGAGTAGCATTGCATGCTTGACTACCGCTGTGTCTGTCAGACCATTGGATCAGAGGGCGAATGCAGATTTTCCTGGCAGTGATCCCGAAGGCTAAAGTTTAACTCTGAGCAGATCATGGAGAAAGCCAGCCAGCAGACAGCACCAGTCACCTACAGCGACTTTAAATCACCAAAAAAGTTGCAAAAAACTTTTTCTTCAAAATAAATTGCAGTCTTCAATTTTGAAACCCTTGCAGGGCTGGATATTCGGCTATTTTGAGGCTCGTTTAGTGCCCCAATGGGGCTTTAAATGATGTTTCTGAGCGAGATGCCAGGTGTCCAGGATTTACTGCCCGGCCGGAATATTCGGCTCTTGGTTTGCGCTGGCGATAAAACTTACCGCCCCGCCCTCAGTTTTCAGCATGATGGGGACGTCAATCGCAGTATAAGGCTGCGCTCGCACACCAGATGGAACTTTCGGCCTGAAAGCCTCATTTAACGCCCGCCCCAGGAAAAGCCTGAATAAAACAGGCGGTCCCAGGGTATAGTAGGCGGTATTGGCAGCATATTTAAACGGAGGCCGGAGGATCTTATATCGCAGTTGTCAGTGACGGTTTTCAAGTTCCAGCTCATACAGGCAGACCTACAGCCTACCAACACCAACAGGACTGCGCTGCCAGTCGAGGTGAAGGTAACTGTGGCGCTGGCCTTCTATGCCTCTGGCTCCTTCCAGGCAGCAGCAGGGGACATATGCTCCACCTTGCAGCAGGCTGCACATTGCTGCATTCACCAGGTGACAAGGGCACTGTACGCATGCAGAATGGATTACATAAAGTTCCCAATGAGCAGAGACAGCCAGAATGAGAGGACGCTTGGGTTTGAATGATTTGCAGGTCTCCCCGAGGTGCAGGTTGTCATTGACTGCAGACACGTTGCCATGCGAGCACCATTACACAACGCAGAGGTCATCAGAAACTGAAAGGGACACCCCTCTCTCAACATTCAGCTGGTCTGCGACCACACATAATGCATCCTCACAGTCAATGCCCTCGATCCAGAGAGCACACACATGATGCTTTCATCTTGCGTGAGAGCAGTGTGTCGTGTCATGTATGTTTCAGCGTCAAAGACAAGGTCAGTGCTGGCTGATTGAGGACAAAGGATATGGCCTGGCCACCACCCTCATGACCCCTTCCAGAACCCTGCCACAGAAGCCGAGCATCGCTATAATGAGAGCCATGCAGGCATCCGCAACATCAGCGAACAGACAATTGGCGTGCTCAAGCAGCACCTGCGATGCCTGGAACACTCTGGAGGCTGCCTATAATACTCCCCACAACAGGTCTCCGAATTCATTGTGGTGTGCTGCATGCTGCAGAACTTAGCCACATTGAGGGGCCAGGCATTGCCAGTGGGGATTGCAGGACATCCTCAGGAGGAGGAGGAGGAGGAGGATGAGGAAGTGGAACCTGACGAGGAAGTCATAGCGGTTAGAGCGCAACCACAGGGGAGGCTGCGTGGAGATATGGCCGCAGGAAGAGCCTTAAACATCGTCACCTCATCAATGGCCAGTTTGCTTGAATGGGGAAGGTGGGGTTGCATCGATGAATTGCTACTGTAGGCCACCATGCCACCTAATCTATACTTAATTCTGCAATGAGATACAAGACACAAATGGCAAAGATGAAACAAACATTTTAATACACAAGAATTATTCACAATCTCCGCCCCCTTCCGCCCGGCCAAAAAAACAAAACTATACAATTGGCAAGAAAAAAAACTGCTTCCTGCAGTGAACAATCTGTCAAGAGACTGTCAAGTGCTTCCCGCAGGAACACTACGCAACATATCAGAGAACTTCGAACTATTTTGATAATGCTACATAGAGCCATTAACAACAACTACAGGGCCTTAGTGAGGCCTCACCTGGAATATTGTGTTCAGTTTTGGTCTCCTAATCTGAGGAAGGACGTTCTTGCTATTGAGGGAGTGCAGCGAAGGTTCACCAGACTGATTCCCGGGATGGCAGGACTGACAAATGAGGAGAGACTGGATCAACTGGGCCTTTATTTATTGGAGTTTAGAAGGATGAGAGGGGATCTCATAGAAACATATAAAATTCTGATGGGACTGGACAGGTTAGATGCAGGAAGAATGTTCCCGATGTTGGGGAAGTACAGAACCAGGGGACATAATCTAAGGAAGGGCAGTACAAGGAAGGTAGTGCAGGGATCCCCTGCGGTCATCCCCCTGCAAAACAGATACACCGCTTTGAGTACTTTTGAGGGGGATGACTCATCAGGGGAGGGCAGCAGCAGCCAAGTTCATGGCACCGTGGCTGGCTCTGCTGCACAGGAGGGCAGGAAAAAGAGTGGGAGAGCAAAAGTGATAGGGGATTCAATTGTAAGGGGGAATAGATAGGCGTTTCTGCGGCCACAACCGAGACTCCAGGATGGTATGTTGCCTCCCTGGTGCAAGGGTCAAGGATGTCTCGGAGCGGGTGCAGGACATTCTGAAAATGGAGGGTGAACAGCCAGTTGTCGTGGTGCACATTGGTACCAACAATAGAGGTAAAAAAAGGGATGAGGTCTTACGAGACGAATTTAAGGAGCTAGGAGCTAAATTAAAAAGTAGGACCTCAAAAATAGCAATCTCGAGATTGCTACCAGTGCCAAGTGCTAGTCAGAGTAGGAATCGCAGGATAGCTCAGATGAATACGTGGCTTGAGCAGTGGTGCAGCAGGGAGGGATTCAAATTCCTGGGGCATTGGAACCGGTTCTGGGGGAGGTGGGACCAGTACAAACCGGACGGTCTGCACCTGGGCAGGACCGGAACCAATGTTCTAGGGGGAGTGTTTGCTAGTGCTGTTGGGGAGGAGTTAAACTAATATGGCTGGGGGATGGGAATCAATGCAGGGAGATAGAGGGAGACAAAATGGAGACAGAAGCAAAAGACAGAAAAGAGATGAGTAAAAGTGGAGGGCAGAGAAACCCAAGGCAAAAAACAATAAGGGCCATTGTACTGCAAAATTCTAAAGGGTCAAAGTGTAATTAAAAGGCAAGCATGAAAGCTTGGTGCCTCAATGCGAGGAGTATTCTGAACCCAGGAGAGGGCTCTGAGCTAGTTATCTGGGTGAGAGCTCAGATGAACAGGACCCCAAGAAAGAATGCAAAAGGCAGGAGGCAACAGAGCAGAGTAGCACTGGGGTAAGTGTAAACCACAAGGTGATAGGAAGGGACAATATGTATGAATATAAAGGGGCTGCAAGAGGGGTCAAAACTAAAAATCATGGTTTAAAAACTAGTATTAAAACACTCTACCTAAACGCTCGCAGCATTCAAAATAAAGTAAATTAGTTGACGGCACAAATCATTACAAATGGGTATGATTTGGTGGCCATTACAGAAACGAGGTTGCAGGGTGGCCAAGACTGGGAATTAAACATACAGGGAGGGGTATCTGACAATTCAGAAAGATAGACAAGAAGGGAAAGGAGGTAGGGTAGCTCTGTTAATAAAAGATGATATCAGTGCAGTTGTGAGAGACAATGTTGACCTTGAGATAATCACTATCACTAGGGGTTGTGCTGGACAGGCTAATGGGACTCAAGGTAGACAAGTCCCCTGGTCCTGATGAAATGCATCCCAGGGTATTAAAAGAGATGGCGGAAGTTATAGCAGGTGATTCGTTACAATCTATCAAAATTCTCTGGACTCTGGGGAGGTACCAGCGGATTGGAAAGCAGCTAATGTAACGCCTCTGTTTAAAAAAGGGGGCATACAAAAGGCAGGTAACTATAGGCCAGTTAGTTTAACATCTGTCGTAGGAAAAATGCTTGAAGCTATCATTAAGGAAGAAATAGCGGGTCATCTAGATGGGAATAGTGCAATAAAGCAGACGCAACATGGATTCATGAAGGGGAAATCATGTTTAACTAATTTACTGGAATTCTTTGAGGATATAACGAGCATGGTGGATAGAGGTATACCAATGGATGTGGTGTATTTAGATTTCCAAAAGGCATTCGATAAGGTGCCACACAAAAGGTTACGCAGAAGATAAAGGTACGCGGAGTCAGAGGAAATGTATTAGCATGGGTCGAGAATTGGCTGGCTAACAGAAAGCAGAGAGTCGGGATAAATGGGTCCTTTTCGGGTTGGAAATCGGTGGTTAGTGGTGTGCCACAGGGATCGGCGCTGGGACCACAACTCTTTACAATATACATAGATGACCTGGAAGAGAAGACAGAATGTAGTGTAACAAAATTTGCAGATGACACAAAGATTAGTGGGAAAGCGGGTTGTGTAGAGGACACAGAAAGGCTGCAAAGAGATTTAGATAGGTTAAGCAAATGGGCTAAGGTTGGCAGATGGAATACAATGTCGGAAAATGTGAGGTCATCCACCTTGGGAAAAAAAACAGTAAAAGGGAATATTATTTGAATGGGGAGAAATTACAACATGCTGAAGTGCAGAGGGACCTGGGGGTCCTTATGCATGAATCACAAAAAGTTAGTTTGCAGGTGCAGCAGGTAATCAGGAAGGCGAATGGAATGTTGGCCTTCATTGCGAGGGGGATGGAGTACAAAAGCAGGGAGGTCCTGCTGCAACTGTATAGGGTATTGGTGAGGCCGCACCTGGAGTACTGCGTGCAGTTTTGGTCACCTTACTTAAGGAAGGATATACTGGCTTTGGAGGGGGTACAGAGACGATTCACTAGGCTGATTCCAGAGATGAGGGGGTTACAATATGATGATAGATTGAGTAGACTGCGTCTTTACTCGTTGGAGTTCAGAAGGATGAGGGTTGATCTTATAGAAACATTTAAAATAATGAAAGGGGTAGACAAGATAGAGGCAGAAAGGTTGTTTCCACTGGTCGGGGAGACTAGAACTAGGGGGCAAAGCCTCAAAATACGGGGGAGCCAATTTAAAACCGAGTTGAGAAGGAATTTCTTCTCCCAGAGGGTTGTGAATCTGTGGAATTCTCTGCCCAAGGAAGCAGTTGAGTCTAGCTCATTGAATGTATTCAAATCACAGATAGATAGATTTTTAACCAATAAGGGAATTAAGGGTTACGGGGAGCGGGCAGGTAAGTGGAGTTGAGTCCATGGCCAGATCAGCCATGATCTTGTTGAATGGCGGAGCAGGCTCGAGGGGCTAGATGGCCTACTCCTGTTCCTAATTCTTATGTTCTTATGTTATGTTTACCATGCTATACATGACTGTAATTAATATGACCTGAAACCTCAAGCATACTTTACCACCAGGGGTGCGCTTGCAGGAGACACTGCATACCTGTCCCACACAGATATATAAAGGCAGGTCTCAAGCAAGTGTGGCACTCGAGAGCTGTGAAATAAAGGTGCAGGTCTAGAGTGACCTTGACTTCAGCATGTGCCTCATGTAAGTCTGTACTGCAGGGTCACGACTTTACAAACACAGCACCAGAACCACAAAGGGCAGGACACAGGGAGTGTCATCATTATTCCAGGGCACGTTAACCATGACCATGTTGGAGCTTGGCTCAAGAATGTGGCTGTTCGCTGCTAGATCCAACAGCACAACTTACTCTTCAGGAGACACAACCTCCAGTCTCTCTAAATCCTGTTCAGCCAGTGGAGCACACATCACCATCTTCCTCACCTTCTCCGCTGCATACTGATGTCTTTCAGATGAGTTGGCAAACCGAGGCCCTGTCTGCTCCCTCAGTTGGATGTAAAAGATTACATGGCACTATTCAAAGAAGAGCAAAGGACTTCTCCCTGATATCCTGGCCAATATTCATCCCTCAGTCAACACATAAACCAAATTATCTGGTCACTGTCACATTGCTGTTTGTGTGACCTGGCTGTGTGCAATAGTGCTGCCACATTTCCTACATTACAACAGGTACTTTATTTTTGAAGTGCAGTTACTTCATTGGCTGTAAAGCGATTTGGGATGTCATGTGGTCGTGAAAGGTGCTGTAGGAAGAAAGCCCTTTCTTTCTATCGAGCACTCCGGAATGACCTCAGGATTTCATAAGGCATTGTATAAATGTGAGTTCTTTCTTTAAGCTTATTGACCTGTTATAATACATGATAATAGATGGGTAGCATTGAAATAAAAAGCGATTTGAAATAAATGTAAGAAATAACTGCTCACATAATGGATTTTTAAAAATCAGTTTCACATGTTTCAGAGTTCAACATTTAATTAGTTAAAATGCCAATAAATCCCAGTTGTATGTAACAGGAATCCACAATTCTATGTCTACTTCACAGCTCAATTGTATTAAATTCATCAGGTAGTTACAGCATGTTATGCCTTTTCTACCAATGGTAGAGACCTCAACAGCCCATTGGCTCACGTGATGTGTTTGTTTAATAACCTCAGGTCCAAAGCGATAAATATCATATTTGCGATTAAACAATTAACAGGGTTGGGAACATTTGGCAGCATAGGAGAGTTCTCTCAGCAAGAAGCTTCCCTTTGTAAGATTTCTAAATCTCTGGCATTAAATTGACAGTGAGACTGATTATTTTAAATCAATTTGGAATAGTTTATTAAAACACACACACACATGTACATTTATCAGCAGTCGTCGGCTATCCTATGGATCTTACTTAGTTCCAACAGGTAAAATGTTACAATAATGATTTATAAAAAACTATACGTTACTTTCCTCTGGCGGGCTGGCTGAGCACACGGCCTGCTATTTCGGCTGGTCTTCAGCAGGAGGTCTGCCGTGTGCAGAGAAGGAGAGATAGGGCAGTCTGTGCTTGGGTTTTTATATCCATGAAGTCCATTGTTCCTCCGAAAGCCTCAGGATTGGACCTTGGTTCCAGGGCAGTTCCTTATTGGCTCTCCTCACTCATGTGCCTGCTGGACTGGCCCAGCCATTCCTTTATTAGGTTAATGGCTTTCCAATTAACACAATACATATAAACCATGCTGGAGGTCTGTGAGCTTCCATTTTGAATCTTTGAAAACTGTCTTTTCATATCGTCAACACTTTCAACATTTATACATATACAGAATCAGTTTTATTACTGAACACTTTTATTCTTACAAACTCCCCACTTTGAGGAGGAAATATCCTTATTGACCCCTCATATGGTTTATCTCCTCAGGGATCACATATCATAAACATTGAGAGGGTTCTGATAGTTCAGCTGTTTATGTTTCTGTGAGGTGGATGGCCGCTGTATAATGGGTTTTAAACTTAGAGAGAGAGAGAGAGAGAAAAGTGGATGGCCTGACTCGGTCTCTACCTCATAAGGTGTAGTCCACATTGTAGGGGATTTACTATAGTACAATAACATCTCCAGCAGAGGCTCTTCCCTTCCCGTATCTTCAGTGCACCATCGCTTCACAAAGCACATTGATGATTGTGGTTTTAACTAAAGGGTGAAGTTGAGTCAGGAACATCGATTTAAATTGTTCCTGATTCTTTTCTACTGTAGCGTTTGCGGGTGCCTGGTTCTGCGTACATTGATAGATATCATACAGGCGATTACTGAAGGCTCTAGGGGTCTCTTCTGGGCGCTGCTTGGTCTGATTAAGCAGAGCTACTAAGTTCAAGTTTTGGATCCCTAAATGGTTTAGGATCTCAGTCATGAGTGCATTGGCCACTGTGCCAGGCTGGGGGACTGCGTCTGGCAGATAATCTTTTAGGGAAGTGGAACAGGCCAAGAGGAGGATTTGTGTTAAGTCTCTCTCTTCTAACTCAGGGTGACTTGTCCTGAAATTTGCCCACCTATTAACTTCTATTGGGTTGTCCCCATCATTAATGGGCCCCATCTCGTGGCTACACACCGTGGCATCAGCACCAGATATGGGCCGTGAGGCGGTATTGTTACTGGTGATGTGACCATGTGCATTACGTCGTGGAGAAGTGATTGCTACGGCTACAATTGGCTCTTGTGTCTCCAAGGTATCCCATCCTACACCACCCTCCTGGGGACTACACTGACTGCCTTCCGCTTCACAACCTGTCTCCCCCTTGTCCCCTTCTGCTGTCTCTGTTATGGCTCCCCGTGTTACTGTGGATACCAGGGCCCGCTGCTCCCCTAACTTACTTTTTAGCCTCGATATTTCTAGTTGGCACTGGGAGTGATCTGCCTCCCTATGTGGCTTCTTAATTACTTTCTTTAATGCACCCCCAGCACCTTCTATCTCTTGCTGGAGACCCAAGTTTTTCAATTTATATTTTTTTTTCTTTAATTTGTTTTCATTTGCTTCAACAATGGCTGCTGTGGCATTTAAGTCTGAGAGGCTTTGTTGTTGTAGCAATGAAGCTGCCTGTTCAGTCCCTCTTTCTAATTGCTTAAATACTGTGGTTTAATCAACCAATTTCTTGTCTTAGCATTTAACTGCTTCACAAGTTGGAGGCCTTCTTCCTTTTGTTATTTTATACCTTCAATCTCGCTTTCTTTTAGTTGAAGCTCTTTTGCTTGCAATTCTTTTAATCCTGTATCACTTTGGCCTCCTGCTTCATTAATTCCTCATCTCTCCGGGCACAATAAAATGCGTTGAATGCCACGCGACTGTTTGCCCGTTTTGGCCTTAGCTCTCCTTTATCTACTCTCTCCTGGATAAGTGCCATCAACTCCCCGAAGGACGCATGTTGACCCTTGTGGAGGTACCGTGCCTGTGCCTTTAACTCTTCTAGGTCTTGTACTGGGAACTTTTTGAACAACTGCCCCTGATAAACTAGCTCAACATTTCTTTTCATTGTTGGCTTTTGTAAGGGGTGGTCCCGGGGGTCAGGTTCACCTCTGACCTACTTGAGTGGTTCGAATCGCTCCCAATTCCTTGGGTTCTAGACTCTGGATTTATTTGGGGGATGTGATAAAGTGCAAAAGACCACTGGTTTGGTGCAAAAAATCTTTGATTTTATTAACGATAAGAAAATACAATGTCACACTTATAATTACACTAATAAAGAACAGTACATCACACATTCAAAAAGGTTGCAGTGAAAATTACATCTCCCACCTCCCAGTACCTAACATTAACTAGGTTAGACTCCAGGGCAGTCAGGGATTATGCTTACCAATCCTTTACTGTTAGTTAGCGGTGGTTTGTGATTTCGGGGTTCGCTGTATTCTGTCGGTTCTGCTTGCCGTACCCCGAACATCGTAGAGGACTTCTCACTGCGTAGTCCTCAGTTGCGTGGTGTCCGCTGATGCGGTAGGGTGCGTTTTGGATCTATGGGGTAAGTACCCGCTTTCCTTCGTTAGAAACAGGCTCAAAGTCTCTTTAGATAATGTTTTCACCTGTTGGTAGTCAGAACTTAGATTGTAGAGTGGAAACTTTCGATTCTTCGGTTTCTTCCTTGTGGAGTTTTGTTTCGAGGTTGGTCGATCGCAGTGGGTTTTAGTGGTACCACATTGGCTGTGGTCAGTTGCTGCCGCGATGGTGATGTTCTTCCTTCCTTTTCGATTTCAGGACATCGAGCCTGGAGAAGTTAGTTTACAACTGTTGCGTTGGTTTTTTTCCCTTCTTGATGGCATAGGCTTAGTATGGCACTAGCACTAGCACAAGCAGTGTCTCTCGAGGCAGTAGCACAAGCATACCCTTTGTTAAAACAGGGGCCAGTTATACGGTAGAAGCTGTCCTAATCTTTGCACCAAATCAGACCAAAGTTCTTTGTTTAATTTTGGTGGGCTCGATATTTCTTTGTAATATTTTGGCTGGCTCATTAAAAGTTAATATATCTCGGGTGGGTTGATCTTCTAAATCTGTTTCTTGATGGAAATATTAGCTTGGTAATCGCAATGTTCTTTGTGCTTGGTTTTTGCATGCAGGCTAGAGTGGGCTTTTTGTTTTTATGCATAGGCTGAAAATGGCTTTCCAGGTTCAGGTTGATGGCTGGCCCTCTCTGAGTTAATTGTTGCAATGTTAATTTCTCTTGTGGAGAGGGGTTTTCGAGTATCCATTTTCCAGACAATTTACTTTAGTCTCAATGTCCCAGACAGTTTCAATAATCAATCTGGCTTCTTTAGTTCTCTAGACATGCTCACAGACTAAATTTGTCTTCTGGAATCCCAAATTTGATTAAAGTTCGTAGTTTCTTCCACGAGCATTTTAGAACTTCAAACTTTCTGATAGCTAGTTCCAAATTAAATTTCCTTTCCAATGAGTCCAAACACTGGGGAGGTGGGTGGAGGTGGTGGAGGGGGCGGGGAGTGGGGGAGTTTCCCATGAATTTTGCCCTTCTCTTACAATTTCTGCTCATGACCGATCCCTTCAACCTGTGTCTTTTGCATGTAACTACTGGTGGGTCCCCACATAAAGAGTTACACCTATCGAGACGACTGCTCCCAAGATGCAACTCTCCTTTTTTCATGACCCAGCCTGTACATCATTTCCTGATAGTAATAAACGATGTACTACACCGGAGTGTCAGCCTAGATAATGTCTCCGAAGTGAGACTTGAACCCATAACCTTCATGAACTTAGGGTAAGAGTGCTACCTCTGAGCCTCAGCTAATATCTCTGCACTGTTAGTAAAATCGATATTTCTACCTTTCATTGTCTGATCCGCCCTCCCTAGTGGCAGGTCTGAGACGGGGATTCTTTTGATGGTAATGTCATGTTGTACCTCCATACAGCAGAGAATAAAATAAGCTTTGTGCAATACAAAATTTATAGCATCCTTTCTGCAACCTGACAGATAGCTGGAACTGAGTCAGAGTAGAAGAAAATGAGAACATAAGAAATAGAAGCAGGAGTAGGCCAGTCGGCCCCTTTATCCTGCTCCGCCATTCAATAAGATCATGGCTATCTTCCACCTCAACCCTATTTTCCCGCCTGATCTGCATATCCCTTGGTTTCCTTAGTACACAAAAATCTGTCTATCTCTTTCTTGAATATACTCAATGACTGAGCCTCCACAGCTCTCTGGGGTAGAGAATTCCAAGGATTCACAACCCTCTAAGTGAAGAAATTTCTCCTCATCTCAGTTCTAAATGGCCAACCCCTTATACTTAGATGATGAACCCTTGTTCTAGATTCCGCAGCCCAGGGGAAACATCCTCCCTCCCAGCTTCTACCCTGTCGAGCCCTGTAAGTATTTTATACATTTCAGTGAGATCACCTCTCATTCTTCTAAACTCAAGAGAATATAGACCTAGTCTATTTAATCTCTTCTCATAGGACAATTCCCCCATCCCAGGAAGCAATCTGATGAACCTTTGTTGCACTCCCTCTAAGGCAAGTATATCCTTTCTTAGGTAAGGAGAACTGAATTCCAGTTCGACATCAGTGAATTAGGACAGCTATCCACTGGGGCCTGGACTATGATTAAAACTCCTATACTCAGTCAGTAGCAGCCATGGTTCAGTGAACATCCCCACCTCTGATTCAAACCCTTTCCAGAGACATGAGCACATAATCCAGGCTGATATTCCCAGTGCCAGTAAAAGAAAGAATGAAAGAAAGACTTGGATTTATATAGCAACTTTCACAACCACCAGATGTCTTAAAGTGTTTAACAGCCAATTAAGTACTTTTTGGAGTGCAGTCAATGTTGTAGTGAAAACAAACGTAGATCCCTTGCAGTCAGATTCAGGTGAATTTATAATGGGGAAAAAGAAATGGCGGACCAGTTAACAAATACTTTGGTTCTGTCTTCGCGAATGAAGACACAAATAACCTTCCGGAAATACTCGGGGACCGAGGATCTAGTGAGAAGGAGGAACTGAAGGAAATCCTTATTAGGCAGGAAATTATGTTCGGGAAATTGATGGGATTGAAGGCCGATAAATCCCCGGGGCCTGATATTCTGCATCCCAGAGTACTAAAGGAGGTAGCCCTAGAAATAGTGGATGCATTGGTGATCATTTTCCAACAGTCTATCGACTCAGGATTGGTTTCTATGGACTGAAGGGTAGCTAATATAACACCACTTTTTAAGAAAGGAGGGAGAGAGAAAACAGGTAATTATCGATCGGTTAGCCTGACATCAGTAGTGGAGAAAATGTTGGAATCAATTATTAAAGATGAAATAGCAGCACATTTGGAAAGCCGTGACAGGATTGGTCTAAGTCAGCATGGATTTATGAAAGGGAAATCGTGCTTGACAAATCTTCTAGAATTTTTTGAGGATGTAACTGGTAGAGTGGACAAGGGAGAACCAGGCGATGTGGTGTATTTGGACTTTCAGAAGGCTTTTGACAAGGTCCCACACAAGAGATTGTTGTGAAAAATTAAAGCACATGGTATTGGGGGTAATGTACTGAAGTGGATCGAGAACTGGTTGGCAGATAGGAAGCAGAGAGTCGGGATAAACGGGTCCTTTTCAGAATGGTAGGCAGTGACTAGTGGGGTACCGCAGGGCTCAGTGCTGGAACCCCAGCTATTTACAATATACATTAATGATTTGGATGAGGGAGTTGAGTGTAATATCTCCAAGTTTGCAGATGACACTAAGCTGGGTGACAATGTGAGCTGTGAGGAGGACGCTAAAAGGCTGTAGGGTGATTGGACAGGTTAGGTGAGTGGGCAAACGCGTGGCAGATGCAATATAATGTGGATAAATGTGAGGTTATCCACTTGGTGGCAAAAACACTAAGACAAAATATTGTCTGAATGGCGGCAGGTTAGGAAAAGGGGAGGTGCAGCAAGACCTGGGTGTCATGGTACATCAGTCATTGAAAGTTGGCATGCAGGTTCAGCAGGCAGTGAGGAAGGCAAATGGTATGTTGGCCTTCATAGCTAGGGGATTTGAGTATAGGAGCAGAGAGGTCTTACTGCAATTGTGCAGGGTCTTAGTGAGGCCTCACCTGGAATATTGTGTTCAGTTTTGGTCTCCTAATCTGAGGAAGGATGTTCTTGCTATTGAGGGAGTGCAGCGAAGGTTCACCAGACCGATTCCCGGATGGCAGGACTGACATATGAGGAGACACTGGATCGACTGGGCCTGTATTCACTGGAGTTTAGAAGGATGAGAGGGAATCTCATAGAAACATATAAAATTCTGCACAGGTTAGATGCAGGAAGAATGTTCCCGATGTTGGGGAAGTCCAGAGCCAGGGCACACAGTCTAAGGATAAGGGGTAAGCCATTTAGGACTGAGATGAGGAGAAACGTCTTCACTCAGAGAGTTGTTAACCTGTGGAATTCCCTGCCGCAGTTAGTTGTTGATGCCAGTTCATTGGATATATTCAAGAGGGATTTAGATATGGCCCTTACGGCTAAGGGGATCAAGGGATATGGAGTGAAAGCAGGAAAGGGGTGAATGATCAGCCATGATCTTATTGAATGGTGGTGCAGGCTCGAAGGGCCGAATGGCCTACTCCTGCACCTATTTTCTATGTTTCTATGGGACCAAGTTCCCACATGATTTGCACCTGATTTTAGGAGCAACTGGTGGAGAACAGACTATCTTAGAAATCGCAATTCTCCAAATTTTTTTCTGCAGTTCTAGTCAGTTAGAACAGTTTCACTTTGGAACAGAATTTTTTCTTCAAAAGGGGGCGTGTCCGGCCACTGACGCCTGATTTCAAAGTTTCCACAGTGAAAACGTACTCCAAACTAACTTAGAATGGAGCAAGTGAAGATTTTTGTAGAACTGAAAAAACCTTGTCTACACATTAAAAAATCAGGCGCAGGTTACAAATTAGGCGTCCAGAACGAGGTGGGGGGGGGGGGGGAAGGGAAGTCATTACATTCTATAATAAATCCTTATTTATACTTATACAAATATTATACAAATAAATCCAATCTGAATAAACATTTATAAGCAAAGAAAAGATTAAATAAACCATCTTCCTACCTGTGTGAAAGTGCTTCAGCCAGGGAGAATTCTGCAGGAAGCCGCACACGTTGAGGCAGCCGTTCGTTCCCGACGGTGGGCGGAGGGGGAAGGACACAGTGAGAAGGCTGCAGGAAGCCTCACAAGTTCAGCAGCCATTTCCCGACGGCAGCGGGGTGAGGCCGTCGGGAAACGGCTGCCTCAACTTTCTGAGGCTTCCTGCAGCCTTCTCACTGCTGCAAGAAGCCTCAGTGCTGATCAACAAGGGCAATGTGCTTTTATTAAAAAATGTTCAAAAATTAAACAGCTACAAAGAACGACAAAAATGGCCGAGTGCCAATGTTTCCTTCACACTGCGCGTGCGCGAACGCTCCAACGCGCACGCGCATGGTTGCTGGCAGGAAAAAAACTAATTTAAATGGTACCCGCCCCCTCCCAATTACAAAATCGGCGCGAGTGGTAGGCTCCGCCCCCCCTGGGCGCCGCGCCAAGCAGACATGGAGCTGCAGGGCGCTCCAGAATCGCGCGTTTTTTTTCCGGCCCCGTTTTCGGCGTGAAAAACGGGCGCCCAGCTCGGAGGGGCGCCCGTTTTTTATCGTGTGGAAACTTGGGGCCTATGTTTCTATGTAATATAAAAAATGTGGCAGCCAACTTGCGCAAAAGTAAGCTCCCAAAAACAGCAATTTGATAATGACCAGATAATCTGTTTTGGTTATATTGATTGAGGGATAAATATTAACCAGGACACCGGGGATAACTCCCCTGCTCTTCTTCGAAATAGTGCCATGGGATCTTTTATGTCTACCTGAGAGAACAGACGGGACCTCATCCGAAAGACGGCCCGTCCGGCAGTGCAGTGCACCCTCAGCACTGCACTGGTGTGTCAGCCTCGACTTTTTGTGCTCAAGTCTCTGGAGTGAGACTTGAACCCACAACCTTCTGACTCAGAGGCAAGAGTATTACTCACTCAGCATCATAGACAGTCACTCGGAATCGAGGAAGACTTGCTTCCACTACTAAAGTGAGTTCTCAGGTGGCTGAACAGTTCAACGCGAGAGCCACAGACCCTGTCACAGGTGGGACAGACATTCGTCGAGGGAAGTGGAGGGTGGGACTGATTTGTCGCACGCTCTTTCCGCTGCCTGCGCCTGACCTCTTCATGCTCGCAGCATTGAGATTCAAAGAGCTCAACGCCCTCCCGGATTCACTTCCTCCACCTAGAGCGGTCTTCAGCCAGGGACTCCTAGGTGTCAGTGGTGATGTCGCACTTCACCAGGGAGGCTTTGAGGGTGTCCTAGTAACATTTCCGCTGCCCACCTTTGGCTCGGTTGCCATGAAGGAGCTCCGCGTAGAGCAATTGCTTAGGGAGTCTCGTGTCTGGCATGCGAACTAAGTGGCCTGCCCAGCGGAGCTGATCGCGTGTGGTCAGTGCTTCAGAGCTGGGGATGTTAGCCTGGGCAAGGACACTGATGTTGATGCGTCTGTCCTCCCAGGGGATTTGTAGGATCTTGCGGAGACATCGTTGGTGATATATCTCCAGCAACTTGAGGTGTCTTCTGTACATCATCCATGCCTCTGATCCATACAGGAGGGCGGGTATTACTACAGCCCTGTAGACCATGAGCTTGGTGGTAGGTTTGAGGGCCTGGTCTTCGAACACTCTTTTCCTTAGGCGGCCGAAGGCTGCACTGGCACACTGGAGGTGATGTTGAATTGCCGCATAAATATCTGCCCGTGTTGACAAGAGGTTCCCGAGGTATGGGAAGTGGTCCACGTTGTCGAGGGCCGTGCCACGGATCTTGATGACTGGGGGGCAGTGCTGTGTGGTGAGGACAGGCTGGTGGAGGACATTTGTCTTACGGATGTTAAGCGTAAGGTCCATGCTTTCATATGCCTCGGTGAATAAATCGACTATATCCTGGAGTTCATCCTCAGAATGTGCGCAGACACAGGCGTCGTCTGCGTACTGCAGCTCAATGACAGAGGTTTGGGTGACCCTGAACTTGGCCTGGAGGCGGCATGGGTTAAACATCTTCCCACTGGTTCTGTAGTTTAGTTCCACTCCAGCGGGGAGCTTGTCGACAGTGAGGTGGAGCATGGCAGCGAGGAAGATTGAGAAGAGGGTTGGAGCAATGACGCAGCCCTGTTTGACCCCGGTCCGGATGTGAAATGGGTCTGTAATGGATCCGTTGGTAAGGATCACGGCCTGCATGTTGTCGTGGAGCAGGCGAAGGATGTTGTCAAACCTTCGGGGGCATCCAAAACGGAGGAAGATGCTCCATAGACCCTCAAAGTCGACAGTGTCAAAGGCCTTTGTGAGATCGAAAAAGGCCATTTATAACGGCTGGCGCTGCTCCCTGCATTTTTCTTGCAGTTGTCATGCTGCAAAGATCATGTCCATTGTTCCCCGTAGGGGACAAAATCCGCATCGCAACTCCAGAAGGAGCTCCTTGGTCACAGGGAGCAGACGGTTGAGGAGAACTCTAGCGACAACCTTCCCAGTGGTTGATAGCAGAGAGACTCCCCTGTAGTTGCCACAGTCGGATTTGTTCCCCTTTTTAAAAATGGACATGATCACTGCATCTCTGAGATCTCCTGGCATGCTCTTCTCCCTCCAAATGAGAGCAATGAGGTCATGTATCCGCGCCAACAGCGCCTCGCCGCCATATTTTAGCGCCTCAGCAGGAATTCCATCCGCACCCGTAGCCTTGTTATTCTTGAGCTTTTTTATGGCTTTGCCTTTCTCATGCAGCATTGGGGTTTCACTGAGGTGGTGGCAGGTTGCATGCTGCGGGATGGAGTCGGGAACACTTGAGTCAAAGGCAGAGTCTCGATTGAGGAGATCTTCAAAATGCTCCTTCCATCGGGCCCTGACAGCCTCGGTGTCCTTGATGAGTGCTTCCCCCTTCTTGGCCAGGAGTGGGGTGGGGCCTTGAGAGTTTGGACCATGGATGACCTTGACTGCAATGAAGAATACTCACATATCGTGGCTGTCGGCCAGTTGTTGTATCTACTGTGCTTTCTCCATCCACCACCTGTTCCTTCGGTCCCGGGTTTTTTTTTTGGACCTCAGCTTTGAGCCATCTGTAACATTGCTTTGCAGCTCCCAAGTTGGGTTGTTGCTTGAGGCTCAGAAATGCTCTGCGCTTGCGATCTATTAGTTCTTGGATCTCTTGATTATTTTCATCAAACCAGTCCTGGTGTTTTCTTGTGCTCAAGTCTCTGGAATAGCACTTGAACCCACAACCTTCTGACTTAGAGGCGAGAGCGCTACCCACTGAGCCACGACTAACACAATACTGAGAGTTTTAGTACTGAGGGAGTGCTGCACTGTCAGAGGTGCTGTGTTTCAGATGAGACATGAAACTGAAGCACTGTCTGCTCTCTCAGGTGGATGTAAAGGATCCCATCGTATTCCAACATTCACACACTATCTAGATTAACTTTTTTCAAACTTCTGCCATTCCCATTTCAATTCGGCCCATCCCTTTTGTCTCTCTCATCTCTCCTGTCTTCCAACTTATCACCCTTTTTCTCTTTCTTCCCCTCCCCCTTTCAGTGCTTCTTAAGAATCTGTTAATTTCGAACATTCGCCAGTTCTGACGGAGGGTCATCGACCCGAAACGTTAACTCTGTTTCTCTCTCCACAGACGCTGCCTGACCCGCTGAGATCCCAAGCATTTTCTGTTTTTATTTCAGTTTCCAGCATCCACAGTATTTTGCTTTTGTAAGGATTCCGTGGTACTATTCAAAGAAGAGCAGGCAGCGTAGTCTCAGGATAATGGACTGCCCATTTAGGACTGAGATGAGGAGAAATTTCTTCACTCAGAGAGTTGAGAATCTTTGGAATTCTCTACCCCAAAGGGCTGTGGATGCTGACCTAATCCTGCTCCTAATTCTTATCTTCTCCCCGGTGTCTTAGCCAATATTTCTCCCTCAACCAACATCAGGGAAACAGATTATCTGGTCATTATCACATTGCTGTTTGTGGGTGCTTGATGTGCACAAATTGGCTGCTGTGTTTCCTGAGCCCGTGAAAGGTGCCTATAGAATTGTACGTTCATTCTTTCTTTTCTTTAACTTGGAACTAAATATGTTTAAAAATATAGTTATATTGGGTTAGAATTTCATGTGTCAGAAAAAGAGAGTAAATAGATTTTTGGATATTCAGGCAATCAAGGGATATGGGGATAGTGCAGGAAAATGGAGTTGAGGTGGAATGGTGGAGCAGACTCGAGGGGCCGAATGGCCGAGTGCTGCTCCAATTCTTATGTTCTTAAAAAAGGCAAAATACTGCTGATGCTGAAAATCCAAAATAACACAAAATGCCATGTAAGAATAAAAATTATTCTGTATGGCGAGAAAGCAGAAATGGGGTACTGAAGTTGCATGTTCAGTCATGAACTCATTGAATGGCGGTGCAGGCTAGAAGGGCCGAATGGCCTATTCCTGCACCTATTTTCTATGTTTCTATGTAATGACAACATTGATTCTATGTATATATATACATATAAATGTTAAATGTGTAGATTATATGGAAAGGCTGCAGTGTTGAAAAAAAACAAAATGGATATCGTCTCCAAGTCCATGTCTCCTGGCTGGGCAGAGCTCAAGTTACAAAGGAAGCATGGCTTTGAAACTCACCAAACTAGAAAAGATGTTATTGGAAAGCCATTAATCTAATCAAGGAATATCACCGGCCCTCCAGATAGACACATGTATGAGGAGAAGCCAATCAGGAACAGCCCTGGAACCAAGACCCAATCCTGAGGTTTTCTGAGAAACTATGGCCTTAAGAGGTTTAACAACTCAAGCCAAAGATTGCTCTCTCTCTTCTCTTTAGCACAAGGCAAAGCAGGATCTCCCTCTACAGACAAAGGAGCAGGCCGTGTGCTTTGCCAGAGGGAAGTAAAGTATACCTTTTTATACCTTTTTTATTATAACATCATTGTATCTGTTGTAATTAAGTACAGTCCATCAGATACTAATAGATTGCTGTTGTGTTTGATAGGCAATTTGCATGTGTGTGTGTTTAATAAAATTGTTCCAAATTGTTTTAAAAGAATTGGTCTTGCTGTCAATTTAATGCCAGAGATTTAGAAATCTTATAGCTGTGAATATTCAGCAGACCAGGCAGCATCTGTGGAGAGACATTTTGTAAGATTGGGTTTAATGTCAGTTAACTCCAGAAAAGGCTTAAGGTGCAATTGGACATTAGTGAATTAGGGCAACAAGCCACTGGGCCTGGGCTTTGACCAAAGCTTCGTACATCACCTCTGTGGGAAGATGCAGAATGGTAGCAGTCAAGGCCATTGTCCTAACTACCTCGCTTCTGTCACCATTTTCTGTAACGATTAGACAATACAGTGCCGCATCATTAATACCTCACTCCCTCGGGCTGCCCGAATACAATTTAAAACTGAAATATATCACGCACAATCTGTGTCGCGCTTCTGTGTTATCTGTCATCCTTGTGCTGTGGCTTTCATTTCATTAACAGCTAGGTGATTATGTTTCTAACCACACAGGCAGATGTGCCCCGTGATATTTAAAAGCGTTTAATGTAGTGTTTTTAAACTCTCTTCCAAGTAATAAAGCGGATTATATTGGTCGTTCATCTCACTGCAGTTTATGGGACAATGCTGCCCATGAATTGACAGCCATGTTTCCCTACTATCTCTACGTCTTTCAGATGTGATATTAAACCGAGGTCACGTCCGCCGTCTCAGGTGGACGTAAAAGATCGCATGGTCACTATTTCGAAGAAGAGCAGGATAATTATCCTTGGTCAGTTGTGGCTCAGTGGGTAGCACGCTGAGCCAGAAGGTTGTGGGTTCAAATCCCACTCCAGGGACTTGAGCACATAAATCTAGGCTGACACTCCCAGTGCAGTGCTGAGGGAGTGCTGCACTGCTGGAGATGAGTTGTTAAACCGAGGCCCAGTCTGCTCTCTCAAGTGGACATAAAAGATCCCATGGCACTATTTTGAAGAAGAACAGGTGATTTATCCCTGGTGTCCTGGCCAATATTTATCCCTCAATCAACATAACACAAACAGATGATCTGGTTTGTGGGAGCTTGCTGTGCATAAATTGGCTGCCACGTTTCACACATTACAACAGTGACTACACTCCAAAAGTACTTCATTGGCTGTAAAATGCTTTGCGACGTCGGCTGGTCATGACAGGCACTATATAAATGCAAGCCTTTCTTTCTTTTACTTACAACAATGAGTGAAAGCAACTTACTGTACCTGAGATTTCCGAGAGGCACGACATAAACACGAGTTCTTTCATTCCAATAAAATGATCAGAGAGATTTGCATTTTTAGAGATGGAGAGGGTTGATATTCACCAGGCCCAAGTGGAATGGTGTGAGTGGCAGGGGTGGGGGTTGCAGGGCGGGGGGAGGGTGGTGGTTCATGCTGCATTCCCAATGCATCCCCCACTCCCCCAGTATTTCAAACAGCCTGAATTCAGGCATGGCAAGGCTGTCTGCCCCAGTGTCATGGGGACCTAATTTCAATGGCCAGGTCATGACCTGATGATGTATTTTTAACCACGGGCCTGACTAAAGCTGGCAAGGTCAGCAAAAGCCTGGTCCCGGTCACTAGAGGCTCAGAAAAGTGAGGTTTCAATTTCTAAAGGTCCTTTTTGGAGCCCACGTGGAGCAGGAGTGCTCACACCAGGACACCCTGGGCCTCCACCCCACCCCCGGTCACGGCCTTCCCGATCCTGCCCCCCACCTCAATTCAATGCTGGCCTTACTGGGGATCATTTCCATGGGTCATGGAAGGTGTGTGGTCCCCCTGACGAACATTGACTCTTGGTGTTGCTGTCACTTGTGCTGTCTTTGGGCGGGAGTCCGTCGCACTTTTTCCTGCCGGGTCAAACACCAAAACTTATAAGAACACTGAGATATTCCAGTACAATGGGCTTTATTAAAGAGATTAAAAAGACTCAGGCCCCGAACTCGGTGCACTCACTGCCCACTGCCACCTCCTGCCGCCAAGTTTTTTGGGCGGTCTCCCCTCGGTGCCAGTTTCCTCTAAGCCTCCCACCAGCCGGGGGGAGGGGAGGACCGCTGGGAACCGCCTACTGATGTCCACTAGTGCAAGGCGCGTGTGACCTCCTGCCTGCCGAGCTGCCAGTTTGGTCCAGGCAGGAGTCAGCGGCAGCCGGGGGAAGGACCGCCATGTGGAGGCAAGTCTAACCCCAACGGTAAGTAAGAAGACCTGCAAAAAAAGTTTAATCCACTCCTTTTTTATTTTTTTTTTAACAGCGATTCAGGTGGATGTGGTCCCCTGAAGATTTTCCAGTGTTTTTTTTGTTGCGTTAATTTTTACGTGATCCCCCCCTTCCCTCGGCCCAACTCAATCCTTGGCAGCACTTTGGCGAGGATCGCATTTGCCGCCGAGATTGGGAGTTCTTGCCCGCTGCCACCACATTCACGGCCTAAGTCGGTTTTGTGCAGCCGGGCTTTTTGCAGATGTATTGGGAGGAATTTCCCAGACAAAGTACCGCCAGCTCTCTCGCTGATCCTTTGGGCGGCACTTCTACGGGCCTTGGCTTTGACCAAGTTCGGGCCCTATAAGTTCCTAGCTCAACACTACTGAGTGCATATTCGAAAGCATCAAACAAAACTACAAATTCTCTAGCTTACCAATTTTAATTTCAAACTTTGCAATATGTATGCCTCTAAGTTAGCCAGTTACATACAATTTAAAACAAATTCAAACCTCGCAATATCTATGCCCCTAAGTGAACTGGTTATGCACAATCCTTCTCACAATATTTATGCCCCAACTGGTTAACGTATAATCCCTCGAGTGATCGATTCGACTGGAATTTAAACTTCTGAGTGTTGTCCGGCCGGCTTACAACAACTCCCTTCAATTTCCACGGCTCCAGAGAAAGATCTTTTCTTTGTCTTCACCTTTTATATTCCACATCAAACTGGGCTCTCCTGGTCGCCTGCTGCCCAGTTCTGTTTGGCCAGAAGTAACTTATCCCTTTTGTTGATTGGCCAATCCTGATTTCCTTCAACATGCCTCTGCTTGTTTGAATTCCAAACTGCTTGTCCCATCCCCCAAGGTTTCCTACAGCCGCTTTACTGATGTTTTTTTGTCCATCTTCTATAGGCCTTCAAGTCAGCGTCAGGATGAGTAAACGTGACGCAGGAGTTAAAATGTCCCTGTGCTCGTACTCCGAGGTGGGCGGGGGGATCATCGCTTTCTTCACACTCCCCGGTCCCCGGATCCCCACCAGCCCCCCTCCCACCCCAAACATCTCCGATTCCCTCCCCGAGTTAAAATCACGGCTCATAGCTCGGAGAAAAACTCATACTTCTCCACCTACTCCTGAAATGCAATCAAACTCAGCAGGAATTTTGAACATAGCAAGATCCCATAAAAAGCAATAAGATGAATAACCAATAAACTATTACAAGGTCAGCCGTGGTTCAGCGAGTAACACTCTTGCCTCTGAGTCCAGTCCTACTCTGAAGACCCTCAGGAAGACAGAAAATAAAAGGCTGAAATATGAAATGCATTTACCCTACCAGTTTAAATTGCTAGCTGATCATATGCTGAGCTATTTGGGCGAGCGATACAATAACTCTACCAATTTTTGCCTGTGGCTCATGGATAGCACTTTCTCCTCTGGGTCAGAAGGTTGTGGGTTCAAGTCCCACCCCACACTGGAGTTTCCAGTGTCAGAGGTTCTGTCTTTCAGGTGGGATGATAAACCGTGGCCCTGTCTGCTCTCCCAGATGGACATAAAATATCCCATGGCCACCATTCAAAGACAAGCAGGAGAGCTCTCCCTGGTGACCTGGGAAATATTTACCAAATGTTTCACCTTTCGCACCCTTCCCAGCATTCCTGCACTCACTGAATGAGGACGATGCACCTGTTTCATAAACTCATTGAACATGTCCACTCCACTGTGCAATCTGCTAATGCGCAGATCTGTTAGAATCATACAGGTCATACCACACAGGAGGAGGCCTTTCTGGGGGTGCAACAATTGACGGAACAGATTGTTTATTCAGATCACCAGATCCTTTTTGTACCAGTCCTGACACCAGTGTGAAATAAATTTCTTATATTGCATTTATATAGCGCCTTTCTTGAACTTAGGACATCCCAAAGCACTTTACAGCCAATGAAGTACTTTTGAAGTGTAGGCACTTTTGTAATGTAGGAAACGCTGCAGGCAATTTGCGTACAGCAGGCTCCCACAAACAGCAATGTGATAATGACCCAGATAATCTGTTTTTTTAAATGGTGTCGGTTGGTTTTAAATGGTTTTAAATAGTGTCACCAGACACTCGCCCCTAGTTGCTGGAAGAAAAAATTTGCCCGCGTAAGTTCTTTTCACCTATTTACCATTGAGGAATATCCTGTTGCTCCATTGTTTTTAGAGATGAGGTGTCAGCAGCTGTTGTTTCTGAAGCGTGAAGGAGAAAATGAACAGCAGACGCCCATCACACTGGGATAAGGCGCTGTTAGTTGTAACTGGTGCGATTCTAGTTTCCAAGAGGCATATACTAATGATCATCATCATAGGCAGTCCCTCGGAATTGAGGAAGACTTGCTTTCACTCTAAAAATGAATCCTTAGGTGACTGAACAGCCCAATACGAGAGCCACAGTCCCTGTCACAGGTGGGACAGACAGTCGTTGAGGGTAAGGGGGGCTGGGACAAATTTGCCGCACACTCTTTCCGTTGCCTGTGCTTGTTTTCTGCATGCTCTCGGCGACGAGACTTGAGGAGCTCAGCGCCCTCCCGGGTGCACTTCCTCCACTTAGGGTGGACTGGTCTTTGGCCAGGAATTCCCAGGAGTCAGTGGGGATGTTGCACTTTATCAGGAAGGCTTTGAGGGTGTCCTTGTAATGTTTCCGCTGCCCACCTTTGGCTCGTTTGCCGTGAAGGAGTACCGAGTAGAGCACTTGCTTTGGGAGTCTCGTGTCTGGCATGCAGACAAGGTGGCCTGCCCAGCGGAGCTGATCAAGTGTGGTCAGTGCTTCAATGCTGGGGATGTTGGCCTGGATGAGGACGCTAACATTGGTATGTCTGTCCTCCCAGGGGGTTTGTAGGATCTTGCGGCGACATCGTTGATGGTATTTCTCCAGCGACTTGAGGTGTCTGCTGTACATGGCCCATGTTTCTGAGTCATACAGGAGGGCTATTACTACAGCCATGAGCTTGGTAACAGTTTTGAGGGCCTGGTCTTCAAACAGTCTTTTCCTCAGGCGGCCGAAGGCTGCACTGGCGCACTGGGGGCAGTGTTGGATCTCGTCTTCAATGCCTGCTCTTGTTGATAGGAGGCTCCAGAGATAACGGAAGTGGTCCACGTTGTCGAGGGCCGCGCCATGGATCTTGATGACTGGGGGCCAGTGCTGTGCAGCGAGGACAGGCTGGTGGAGGACCTTTGTCTCACTGATGTTTAGCGTAAGGCCCATGCTTTCGTACGCCTCAGTAAATACATCGACTATGTCCTGGAGTTCAACCTCTGTGTGTACTAATAATACTGTTCAGTAGCAGCACTCCCAACTCTGAGTCAGAATGTTGTGGGTTCATCGTCCCACTCCAGAGCCTTGAGCACATAATCCAAGCTGACACTCCCAGGCTAGTATTGAGGGAGCGCTGCACTTTCGGAGCTGCCATCTTTTGGATGAGGCGTTAAACCCGTCTGCTCTCTCATGTAGACATAAAAAATTCCATAGCACTATTCAAAGAAGAGCAGGGTAGTTATCCCTGATGATTATACTGATCAACTCACAATAAAAAAGAACATAAGAAATAGGAGCAGTAGGCCATATGGCCCCTCGAGCCTGCTCCGCTATTCAATAAGACCATGGCTGATCTGATCCTGGCCTCAACACCACTTCCCCGCCCGCTTCCCATAATCCTTGACTCCATTATAATCCAAGAACCTGTCGATCTCCAAATATATTCAATGACCAGCATTCACAGCCCTCTGGGGTAGAAAATTCCAAAGATTCACCACCCTCTGACTGAAGAGCTTTCTCCTCATCTCAGTCCTAAATATCCTTAGACTGTGACCCCTTAGTTCGAGACTCCCCAGCCAGGGAAATATCCACCCTGCATCTACCCTGTCAAGCCCTCTCAGAATTTTATACTTTTCAATGAGATCACCTCTCCTTCTTCCAAACTCCAGAGAATATAATCCCAATCTACTCAATCTTAAAATAGAATTCAAATTCACAACAGCCCAGGGTGGAATTCAAACTCCTGTTTGCAGGATCATTAGCCCAGGCCTGCAGATTACGAGTATCATTACCACTACACTACCAGACCTGGTCATGTCACACTCTTGCCTCTGAATTGGAAGTGGCGTGTTTTTTGTGAGGTATAATTGTATTTTGCATCATGTTTTTAATCATCTAGTTATACAGGTACAACATCTCAAATCTGGCTGTCCGAAAACCGGACATTTTTCAGAAAATCCCATTTGACAATCAGTAAAATAAAATCCGGAGTTATCGTACAAAAACCGGCCAGTCGGACTAGTTATCGGCTTCACCGCTATGTTTTACACGGCGTGCGATTGGTCCGAGCCTAGCCAAGCGTTGCCGAATGATCCTCGACCCGGACCGACCCAACCTGACCCACGCCACCGTTCTGAAATCCGGAAAACCCCAAAAACCGGCACGGTCTAAGTCCCGAGGTCACCGGATTTAAGACGTTGTACCTATGGTTATATAGTGATTGCAGTTGTATTTTACAAGGATGTTACTGGAACTGAGATGTCACAGCTATCAGCAAAGACTGAACAGGCCGGGGCTCTTTTCTCTCAAAAGAAGAAGATTGAGGTGACCTACAACAACAACAACAACTTGTATTTATATAGCAATTTTAATGTAAGGCTATTCACAGGTGTATTATGAGAAAAAAAATTGACACCGAGCCACATAAAGTAAGTGTAAACCACAAGGTGATAGGAAGGGGCAATATGTATGAGGGGTCAAAACTAAAAATCATAGTTTAAAACTAGTATTAAAACACTCTACCTAAACGCACACAGCATTCAAAATAAAGTAAATGAGTTGACGGCACAAATCATTACAAATGGGTATGATTTGGTGGCCATTACAGAAACGTGGTTGCAGGGTGGTCAAGACTGGGAATTAAATATATAGGGGTATCTGACAATTCAGAAGATAGACAAGAAGGGAAAGGAGATGGGGTAGCTCTGTGAATAAAGGCTGATATCAGGGCAGTTATGAGAGATGGTATTGGCTCTATTGAACAAAATGTTGAATCATTGTGGGTGGAGATTAGAGATAGTAAGGGGAAAAAGTCACTGGTGGGCGTAGTTTATAGGCCCCCAAATAATAACTTCATAGTGGGGTGGACAATAATCAAGGGAATAATGGAGGCATGTGAAAAAGGAATGGCAGTAATCATGGGAGATTTTAACCTACATATCGATTGGTCAAATCAAATCGCACGGGTAGCCCGGAGGAGGAATTCATAGAATGCATACGGGATTGTTTCTTAGAACAGTATGTTACAGAACCTACAAGGGAGCAAGCTATCTTAGATCTGGTCCAGTATAATGAGACAGGAATAATAAACGATCTCCTAGTAAAAGATCCTCTTGGAATGAGTGATCACAGTATGGTTGAATTTGTAATACAGATTGAGGGTGAGGAAGTAGTGTCTCAAACGAGCATACTATGCTTAAACAAAGGGGACTACAGTGGGATGAGGGCAGAGTTGGCTAAAGTAGACTGGGAACACAGACTAAACGGTGGCACAATTGAGGAACAGTGGAGGACTTTTAAGGAACTCTTTCATAGTGCTCAACAAAAATATATTCCAGTGAAAAAGAAGGGTGGTAAGAGAAGGGATAACCAGCCATGGATAACCAATGAAATAAAGGAGAGTATCAAATTAAAAACCAAGGTGGCCAAGGTTAGTGGGAAAATCGAAGATTGGGAAAATTTTAACCGACAGCAAAGAATGACTAAGAAAGCAATAAAGAAAGTAAAGATAGATTATGAAAGTAAACTTGCGAAAAACATAAAAACAGATAGTAAAAGCTTTTACCGATATATAAAACGGAAAAGAGTGACTAAAGTAAAGGTTGGTCCCTTAGAAGATGAGAAGGGGGATTTAATAATAGGAAATGTGGAAATGGCTGAGACCTTAAACAATTATTTTGCTTCAGTTTTCACAGTGGAAGACACAAAACCCATGCCAAAAATTGCTGGTCATGGGAATGTGGGAAGGGAGGACCTTGAGATAATCACTGCCACTAGGGGGGTAGTGCTGGACAGGCTAATGGGACTCAAGGTAGATAAGTCCCCTGGTCCTGATGAAATGCATCCCAGGGTATTAAAAGAGATGGCGGAAGTTATAGCAGATGCATTCGTTATAATCTACCAAAATTCTCTGGATTCTGGGGAGGTACCAGCGGATTGGAAAGCAGCTAATGTAACGCCTCTGTTTAAAAAAGGGGGCAGACAAAAGACAGGTAACTACAGGCCAGTTAATTTAACATCTGTATTGGGAAAATACTTGAAGCTATCATTAAGGAAGAAATAACGGGACATCTAGATAGGAATAGTGCAATCAAGCAGACGCAACATGGATTCATGAAGGGCAAATCATGTTTAACTAATTTACTGGAATTCTTTGAGGATATAACGAGCATGGTGGATAGAGGTGTACCGATGGCTGTGGTGTATTTAGATTTCCAAAAGGCATTCGATAAGGTGCCACACAAAAGGTTACTGCAGAAGATAAAGGTACGCGGAGTCAGAGGAAATGTATTAACATGGATCGAGAATTGGCTGGCTAACAGAAAGCAGAGAGTTGGGATAAATGGGTCCTTTTCGGGTTGGAAATCGGTGGTTAGTGGTGTGCCACAGGGATCGGTGCTGGGACCACAACTATTTACAATATACATAGATGACCTGGAAGAGGGGACAGAGTGTAGTGTAACAAAATTTGCAGATGACACAAAGATTAGTGGGAAAGCGGGTTGTGTAGAGGACACAGAGAGGCTGCAAAGAGATTTAGATAGGTTAAGCGAATGGGCTAAGGTTTGGCAGATGGAATACAATGTCGGAAAGTGTGAGATCATCCACCTTGGAAAAAAAAACAGTAAAAGGGAATATTATTTGAATGGGGAGAAATTACAACATGATGCGGTGCAGAGGGACCTGGGGGTCCTTGTGCATGAATCTCAAAAAGTTAGTTTGCAGGTGCAGCAGGTAATCAGGAAGTCGAATGCAATGTTGGCCTTCATTGCAAGAGGGATGGAGTACAAAAGCAGGGAGGTCCTGCTACAACTGTACAGAGTATTGATGAGGCCACACCTGGAGTACTGCGTGCAGTTTTGTTCACCTTACTTAAGGAAGAATATACAAGCCTTGGAGGGGGCACAGAGACGATTCACTAGGCTGATTCCGGAGATGAGGGGGTTACTTTATGATGATAGATGAGTAGACTGGGTCTTTACTCTTTGGAGTTCAGAAGGATGAGGAATGATCTTATAGAAACATTTAAAATAATGAAAGGGATCGACAAGATAGAGGCAGAGAGGTTGTTTCCACTGGTAGGGGAGACTAGAACTAGGGGGCACAGCCTCAAAATACGGGGGAGCCAATTTAAAACCGAATTGAGAAGGAATTTCTTCTCCCAGAGGGTTGTGAATCTGTGGAATTCTCTGCCCAAGCAAGCAGTTGAGGCTAGCTCATTGAATGTATTCAAATCACAGATAGATAGATTTTTAACCAATAAGGGAATTAAAGGTTATGGGGAGCGGGCGGGTAAGTGGAGCTGAGTCCATGGCCAGATCAGCCATGATCTTGTTGAATGGCAGAGCAGGCTCGAGGGGCTAGATGGCCTACTCCTGTTCCTAATTCTTATGTTCTTATATAAGTCAAAGAGGTATGGTTTAATGAGTCTTTTGAAGGAGGAAAGAGACGTAGAGAGGTGGAGTGGTTTAGGGAGGGAGTTCCAGAAATTGGGGCCCAGGCAATAGAAGACATGGTCATCAAAGGTGGAGCGATTATAATCAGGGATGCTCAAGAGGACAGAATTTGAGGAGCACAGAGATCTCGGGGGGGTGTGGGGCTGGAGGAGATTACAGAGATGGGGAGGGGCGAAATTGTGTGAAATTGTGTGAAAGATGAGTACGGATATCAGACGCAACAACACGTTCAAGGACTTTGGAGAGGAAAGGAAGGTTGGAGATGGGGCGGTAGTTTGGAAGGACGGAGAGGTCGATGGTTGGTTTTTTGAGGCGAGGGGTGATGATTGCAGATTTGAGGGAGAGGGGGACAGTACCTGAGGAGAGAGAACCGTTAACAATGTCAGCTAACATGGGAACCAGAAGTCCTTTAAAATTACAAAGGGGTTTGATAGGGTAAACGTAGATAAAACGTTTGCAGTTGTGGGGGAGTCCCAAACTAGTGGGTCATAAGTATAAGATAGTCACGAATAAATCCAATAAGGAATTCAGGAAAAACTTATATTCCCAGAGAGCAATTAGAATGTGGAACTCACTGCCACAGTGAATATTTGAGGTGAATAGCATAGACGCATTTAAGGGGAAGCTGGATAAACACATGATGGAGAAAGGATCGAAGGATATGACGATAGGGTTACAAGAAGTAGAGTGCGGGAGGCTCGGATGGAGCATGTACATCAGCACGGACCAGTTGAGCCAAATGGCCTATTTCTGTACTGTACATTCTATGTAATTCTATGTAAGGCAAGCAGCCAGAAATTGATACTTAGGCAACGGTCGAGCTAATTCTAGAGGCATGACCAGTGCATACAGTGTAAGACGATGGTTTCATCCCGGATTAATTTGTAGTGGGCAAAAACAATTAGTTAACACTACCAGCTACTTCTCAGAGTTCGACACTGGAAAATAATGACAGGACACCAATAATATAGTTTCCACTGTGCGTGGCAGTCTTTACTGAGTACTGATCAACCTGTTATCAACGTTACACCTATCAGTCTGTCCCTTGAGCTATTAAGCTACGTTAGAGTTACCTGTTCCTCAGTTCCCTGCGTGCTCACGATCGTCCCAGTGGTCCGCTGACGTGTCATGATGCATGTCTTCTGATGACTGACAGGGTCACCCTTCCTTGATGGCCATTGTATTCCCACTGGTCTTTGCTGAGTCTCTGCCTCAATTTTCCTGCGCACTCACCATTGACCCGGTGGTTTGACGGGTTCATGGAGCACAACTTCTGATGAATGACCAGGCCACCCCTCACTGACTACTGTGGGCTGCTGTTCATGGTCTATGAGCTTATGTCCTTGCCTTTTCTCAGTTGTTCTTTCTCTGGCTACCTGCCACATCATCGCATCCTTCCTTTGATCCATCGACGATCATGCATTCAGCACTTTGGAAAACTGGTCTATTGTTTATAGGCTTCGCTATCATGGACCTCATTGTGTCTCATTATAATTCTTACATACTCAGTATCGGTGTTTACAGTTCTACAAAAGATTTCTTACAGTCAGTATTGTTTCTATTGTGTTGGGGTTTCTCGATAGGGCTTTCTCATCATTTAGAATAGATTAACATTAAGCATTTTGAACAGGAGTCTCCAGGAGTTCTTACAGATTACAGGAAATCAGTATTTACAGCTTTCATGTTTTACATTAAGCATTTTATACAGAATGTTTAAAAAAGTTAATCACAGAGTTCGATTTCTTGAGCCTTACACTGGACGCTTTATACAGAAGTTTTCTTTTGAAAGTTTTTACTGATTTTCAAAAGTGAAGTTTTCAAGCCATACAACAGCTCACATTATTGAGGTGAGACCAATTTCAGGTGAGCCTCGTGCCAGCAAATTGGGGCCCAAAATCAAGCAATTCCTGCTCCAAAATGTTTCATGATTAAAGCGAGAGATAATTTGTTTCAATTTAACTTCTGATGCATAGCGTACACCCATCTGGCAATTTTGCAAGCCATTTGCATTAGAGTTTAGAGGATGAAGTTAATTGCCTATGATTGATTCAAACTATCAAAATATTTAGTGTGAAAGAAAGAAAATATTTGGTTTGTAAACTCCATCTTCGTTGCACACCAATTTAATATTCTGCATCTTATAATGAGGCACATGTTTAGTTCACTGTTCTGGAACATAACTAAGAATGCAATAGAAAAAATTTTGGAGGTGAGTTTCAGTAGCTGTACAACAGAAAGAAAGTGGCTGGATTAATGTACTGTTCAATCATAACTCTCAGAGTCTCTCAAAGCACTTCATACATTTAAAAAAAAATTCATTCTCAGGATGTGGGCATCACTGGCAAAGACCGGCATTTATTGCCCGTCACTAATTGCCCTGGAGAAGGTAGTGATGAGCCACCTTCTTGAACGGCTGCAGTCCGTGTGGTGAAGGTACTCCCACAATGCTGCGAGGGAGGGAGTTCCAGGATTTTGACCCAGCGACGATGAAGGAACGACGATATATTTCCAAGTCAGGATGGTGTGTGACTTGGAGGGGAACTTGGAGGTGGTGGTGTTCACATGCGCCTGCTGCCTTTGTCCTTCTAGGAGGTGGAGGTCGCTGGTTTGGGAGGTGCTGCCAAAGAAGCCTTGGCGAGTTGCTGCAGTGCATCTTGTAGATGATACACACTGCAGCCACGGTGCGCTGGTGGTGGAGGGAGTGAATGTTGAAGGTGGTGGATGGGATGCCAATCAAGCGGGCTGCTTTGTACTAATGTTGTCCAACTTCTTGAATGTTGTTGGAGATGCACTCATCCAGGCAAGTGTAAAGTATTCCATCACACTTGTGTCTTGTAAGTGTTAGAGAGCCTTTGGGGAGCCAATTTTACACACCACCCATTTGTACTTTCCATTGACATAAATGAAAAGTAAAATTGAGCAGCGTGTATCGGGCAGACGGCCTGATCATGTCAGGCTCCCACCAGGAGGCTTTGGTTAAAATTACTTCCGAAGAATGGTTAAATTGTATGTGACTCAAATTCTCATTAATGATCCTGAAATTCCAGCCTCCCCGGTTCCGTACGGAGTGAGTACGGACCCGGGAAGGCATCGCAAAAGCCGGTTTTCGGCGCAGATTGCGCATGCGCCGGCTTTTCCGATTTATCAAATTTCTGGCTTGACAGATGGCACGCATCTCGGGGAGAAGGACATGCCCACGGCAGAGATTGCGGTATTAGACCTACTCTTACCCTGCGAATGTCCTTAAATTTCTTGCGCCTGGTAAAAGCAGGCATATAGCCCAATTTCACCAGTGTAAGAGTTTTAAAACAAATGTAAACATACACATTTCTGACAAAAATCCTGCCCACTCAGGTAATTTTATTTTAAACAATAATTAAATCTTTTTTTAAAAATTGGCAAACAAATATTTTTTTCACAAACCTTTCTATCAGCTTAATTTCTATAATGTATCTTTATGAGGACACGATGGGCCGAAATGGCCTCCTTCTGCACTGTAGATTTCTATGTTTCTATGCCTATCACATTGCTGTATGTGGGAGCTGGCTGTGCACAAATTGGCTGCCGCGTTTCCTACCTTGGTTGACGTCACGCGGGCATGGCTCCCGGGTGGCCGGGGCTCAACATCCGGGGGTGTTCGGCATTTAGGAAGGATTCTGACGGGACGGAGCGGGGCGGGTTGGGTGCGGGGGAAGTGTTCCCGGTGTTGGGTGGGTCCGGAGCCGGCGGGGGAGGGTGGGGGGGTGGGGGGGGGAGGCACAGTCTTGGGATGGGGGGTGGGCTATTTGGGGCAGGGATGGGGAGAGACTTCTTCATTCGGGGAGTTGTTGGCCTGTGGGGTTCCCTGCCACGGAGAGTTGTTGATTTCAGTTCATTGGATGTGTTCAGGAGGGAGTTGGATGTGGTCCTTGCGGCTGGGGGGGTCGGGGGGTGTGGAGGGGGCGTGGGGGGGGGGGGTTGCTGGGGTGGGTGATCAGCCATGATCTTATTGAATGGTGGTGCAGGCTCGAAGGGCCGAATGGCCTACTCTTGCACCTATTTTCTATGTTTCTATGTTTCTATTACAACAGTGACTGCAACTCAAAAGTACTTCATTGGCTGTAAGGCACCTTGGGACGTCACACGGCCTTGAAAAGTGCTGCAGAAATGCAAATCTTTTCCTTCTTTCCCAAACATATTAGAATGATTTGCTGGCCAAAACCAACTGTTTATTGATCCATCAGGGAGAATCGTGAGACTATCTGCTACTATTTCCTTGGAGGCAATTACATTGCCTGAAGACAACTATTATAATCTTGATAAATGTGGATGCAGTACCGGGGAAACTAAGGGAGTAGCATTTGGCTCCTGTCAGTCTCCTTCAGGCTCATATTATTCCTATCGAGCTGAGTCTATGAAAGAAATGTTGTGTTGATCATTGTTTAACAAATTGCTTTTGTTGTGTTCCACTGCTTGGTTTGGAGAAGAGATGGTCCAAATCTCTAAGGATGGTGATCAGATTTCATTTGCTTTGCAGACAATATTTATTTGAAATAGGCTCGGCTTTGTCCTACAAGAAAGAAACAAGGTATTCCTGGGAGCAACATGATTTACGTGTTCGCAAAGCAGAATCAGATCTCACAGTGGGCGAGAACGTTTGGGCTTTGAATGCGTCATGATATTTCAGATCCTCTTTGGGCTGTGTAAAGGGAAGGCATTTATATTTTCATTTGGAGCAGATTTAAAACAGAGATTGAACTGATCTTTTCGCAAATCATTTTCTGCTGGAACAAAGGATGTCACTGAATCTGGTGTTGTGGGAAGTGTCCGTGTGGAGCGGGCATTATCTGCCTGCAAGGCCAATTTGTCTTGATCATTCCAATTGCTCCCTGGGTAAGGGAGTTTGCCCTTATCACCACTGTTGGTATTTCAAGAGCCAAAGTAAACAGTACAGAGAGAGGAGCCATCTTCATGAACTCACTCTGCCAAGATGAAAGGATACTCAATGGAAATTTTCAAGACTGAGATAGATAGATTTGTTTGGGTAAAGGTATCGATGGATTTGGGTACATGGAGTTGTGCTGCAGATCAGCCATGATCTGATTGAATGATGGAACAGGCTTGAAGAGCTGAATGGCTTCCTCCTGCTTCTATATTCCTTTGATACATTTTAAAGATTAAAAACAGGTTTGCAGGTGACTGAAAGTAGGATCCGGTCCAGATTCCAACAAAAGAGCCCTTTACAATATCCTTTAATTGCGTGTTCCCATTCAACGATGTTTCCAAACATCAATCTGTGTCAGCCGTGGCTCAGGGGGCAGCACTCTCCTGGTGGGAGGGACTAGGAGTGAGCAGGTGCTGCTGATTACTGCCAGATTTGGGCCATAAACATTAGCCAGGTGGCTGTTGAGGGGCCCAGAATGCCGGGCCCCTCACAGGACAATGCACCCAATGTGAATTTAACCCGGGGAGAAAATGTTGGGGGATGGGGTAATAAAAGGCTCAAAGATTTGGGCCGGGACCCCAGGAGGTTTGGTAAAGAAAACACTGTGGTGGTTCAGTGCCAGGATAAGGAGATGCGAGCTTGGGATATTATCCAGGCGGTACATGAGGACTGCGGTGAGGGAAGTTGCTCTGCCTGCTGACCAAAGCCGAATGTTGGGTTCAAGGTGACGGTCAGTGGTCGAGAGGAGGTGGAAAGACTTTTACTGAGTTTGAAGGTTGGTGATAAGTTCTTAGATGTATCTTTGCTCTATTCTGAAGAGGTGATGGCTCATTCTTAAACCTGCCGGTTGATGTGCTGATAAAAAAGTTGGCGTTGTGGGACATTAAACTTTGCTCAGTAATAAAGGGGAGATATTATCCTGGAATGTGGGTAGCCGATGGAACCCATGATGTAAAGGTGCGGTTCCCAGAGGGGGTGAAGTCATTGCCCTACAGCATGAGATTCGAGACAATGGAAGGAGTGAAGTACTTCTGGGTTGTGCATGATAACCAGGTGAAGGTTTGCTATTACTGACTTGGACATGATCATTTAGTAAGAAGCTGCCCAGACCTGTACTGTTATAACTGCGGCGAATCTGGACATATTGCTCGGAACTGCAAGGCAGAGAGCTGTGGGGTGTGTCACAAAAGCCCCACCCGCTGTGAGTATGAGGCAGAAGGAAGCCCCTTGAGTGACGAGGAGATGGGAGAAGGAACAGGAGGTGTGAGTGGAGTGGCCGGAGCAGGCGGAGGACACAGCCGCTGAATGGAATGAGGAAAGAGCGCAAGAAGAGGTAGAAAATTGCGGAGCAGAGAACAGGATGGAGATGGTGGAAAACACACCAAGTATGGTGGAAAAGGACAATGCCAGCGAGGGTCAGCATGGGTCAAGGGCATAGTCAAACCATAATACAGCTCACCTCTTCCTAAAGAATTGGGTGTCCGTGGGAGGAACGGAGGCGGAAGCGGGGTGCGGGGTAAGTGTAAGTACTCCAAAGAAAAACGGGAGTCGGACATCTTGGGGAGCAAGCGGGGGCAAGAGAAGGAGAGGGTGCAAGAGGCAGGAGTCTTACAGGGGCAGCAGGATGGGAATGGGGAGACAAATACGCTGAAAGGGAGCAAGATGGGTGGAGACGCGCCATTGTCCCAGAGAGAGAAGAAACAGGGAGCAAGGGACAGCGGTGGAGGTGAGGCCGAAGTGAGTGACACTGTTGGAGAAACCATGTTAGCAGGAGGACTCTCTAAGGGAGATTCTGTATCTGATGGGGAACAGGGACGGGAGATTACAGAAGAACTCGAGAGTGAGGAGTCAGAGGGGGATGGAGACATGGAATTGGGGGGGTGGGGGGCATCATGTTGAAAGGGAAAGGTTAGTAATGGGCAGAAGGAGGGAGAAGGGGCAACTCCGCAGCTTAAACCTAATGTAAGGAAGAGGCTGAAACTGCAGGGAAGGTTCAAACAAAACGTGAAAAAGAGCCGGTGGCTGCAGGAGAAAACAACAGCTGCCCGAAAAGTTGGGAAGGAACATGAGAGGAGGGAATGTCCGGAGATTAAATGATGGTGGGATTATCAGGCACACTTCCTTTATTAGGAGCCATGATTACATCGGTCTCGATTAATGTGAACGGACTGAGGGGGGAGAAGAAATTGCAACAGTTGTTGCAGTGTTTTAAAGGCATGGACCTGTTGTGTCTGCAAGAAACCTTTTGGGATGAAGATATCCTAGAAAGAGTTCGGAAGGTTTGATAATGATCAATTTTTAAAGTAAAATAGATTAATATATGTTACGGGAGACAAATTAAACTTGAGGTTTTGATGTTAATACGTGCTGGAGGAAAGGCTGTGCAGAGGGGCGGAAAGGATCTATATGACACAATGGAATGATCACAATGTTGTAAATGTTTTTAATGTTGAATAGATTAAATACATTTTTTTTAAAGTGGGTAGCACCCTCGCCTCTGAGTCAGAAGGTTGTGGGTTCAAGTCCTACTCCAGGAACTTGAGCAGAAAATCCAGGCTGACGAACCCAGTGCAGTGCTGAGGGAGTGCTGCACTGTTGGAGGTGCTGTCTTTTGGATGAGACGTTAAACCGAGACCCCGACTACCCTCTCAAGTGGACGTAAAAGATCCCATGGCACTATATCGAAGAAGAGCAGGGGAGTTCTCCCCAGTGTCCTGGCCCAATATTTATCCCTCAATCAACATCACAGAAACAGATTATCTGGTCATTATTACATTGCTGTTTGTGAGGGCTTGCTTTGCACAAATTGGCTGCCGCGGTTCCCACATTACAACAGTGACTACACTCCAAAAGTACTTCATTGACTGTAAAGCATCTGGTGGTCGTGAAAGGCGCTATATAAATGCAAGTCTGTCTTTCTTTCAAAGCAAATGTGGTGTTCCATTATATTGTCAGATCAGTGCCCGATCCTCACAACCTGATCTTTGGCTGATAGAAATGTCTTGCAGTGTGGACCTGAGAGATTCAGAAGAAACATTTTTCTGCACAAAGTTATTCTATTGTATGCATTCCAATGTCAAGTTGCAGTCTTAGTGTGGATTCATTGTTTGTGAGCGTTTATTTAGTATTGTCAGCTTAACCTGTACCAAGGTGATTTGAGTTTTAAGCTGAGGAAAAACTGATTTGATCTCCGAGCCGATTTCCATTTGGGGATTGGGCAATCTTCAGATTGTCCTTCCCAAGTCTTAAAGTCTGATCTGACAAAGTCAGCGAATCGACTATGTTTCAGTGATGGATTGAAGTGGCATCTCTCTCGGTGTTGGGCCAGGACAATGGGCGCCGTGGAGCAGTTATAAATCTGGGTGAGACATTCTGTGAGATAAGGAAGAAATCTACAAGCCGAGATGAATCACAGCCCCACATATAGGTGGTTCACTATCAAAATTCAACAGACATTTCCCATGAAAAATGAAATGGCCATGGGCATTGAGTCATTGTTCAGTTGTTTGAATTTTTACTTATCCATGTGGAAGCTGGGTCATTGAATAAATTTAAGACAGAGATAAACAGTTTCTTAACCGATAAGGGGATAAGGGTTATGGGGAGCGGGTGGGGAAGTGGAGCTGAGTCCATGATCAGATCAGCCATGATATTAAATGGCGGAGCAGGCTCGAGGTGTCGTATGGCCTACTCCTGCTCCTATTTCTTACGTTCTTATGTTGTTATCTGGGACTACATTCAAACACATCTTAAAATGCCCTCCCACTCTATTCTAAGCTGTTTGGTGCTGGGTTATATATTGTACTATATTTTGACATTTAAAAACATTTTGGACGTGCACTTAAAATGCCGTAACCTACAGGGCTACGGATCAAGAGCTGGAAAGTAGGATTAGGCTGGATAGCTCTTGATCGGACGGTGAGGACATGATGGGTTGAAATGGCCTCCTACCGTGCTGTAAATTCTATGATTCTATGAGTACTATTATAATTATACATTATCCTAATCAATCTTCTATCACGTTGCATATGGGGAGTCAAGAGCAAAAGGTTGATATAAACCCTGCCCATCGGCAAAAACTTGGCAGATAAAATGAAAGAGAGAAAGAACTTAAAAAAAAATTCATTCATGGGATGTGGGCATTGCTGGCAAGGCCGGCATTTATTGCCCTTGAGAAGATGGTGGTGAGCCGCCTTCTTGAACCGCTGCAGTCCGTGTGGTGAAGGTGCTCCCACAGTGCTGTTTGGGAGGGAGTTCCAGGATTTTGACCCAGCGACGATGAAGGAACGGCCGATATATTTCCAAATCAGGATGGTTTGTGACTTGGAGGAGAACGTGGAGGTGATGGTGTTCCCATGCGCCTGCTGCCTTTGTCCTTCTAGGCGGTAGAGGTCGCGAGTTTAGGAGGTGCTGCCAAAGAAGCCTTGGCGAGTTGCTGCAGTGTATCTTGCCGGTGGTGGAGGGAGTGAATGTTGGAGGTGGTGGATGGGGTGCCAATCAAGCGGATTTCTTTGTCCTGGATGGTGTCACGCTTCTTGAGTGTTGTTGGAGCTGCACTCATCCAGGCAGGTACATTTATATATCAGCTTTCACAACCTCAGGATAACCCAAACCACTTTAGAGCTAATTCAGTACTTTTTGAAGAGTGGTTACTGCTGAAATGTAGGAAACACGGCAGGCAATTTGAGCACACCAAGATTCCACAAACAGCAAAGTGATGATGACCAGAACATCTGGTGATGTTGATTCAGGGATGAACTCCCCTGCACTTCTTTGAAATAGTGCAGTGGGATATTTTACATCCACCTGAGAGAGCAGACGCAGTCTCATTTGAACATCGCATCCAAAAGATGACGCATCCAACAGTACAGCACTCCCTCAGTACTGCACTGAGAGTGTTGACCTCCATGATACATCAGTGCAGTTGTAAGAGAGGACAATGTTGTCAGAGGTGTGCTGTCAAAAATGCAATGTTACACCAAGAGCCTGTCTGGCCAATGAGATGGGAATAAAAGATTCCGTGGCACTGTGCAAAGAAGGGCAGGGGTCTGTCCTGACCATCATTTATCTCTTAACCCACACCATTCAAAAATTGATTAACTGGTCGTTCAGCCAATGAAGTCTGCACCCGTATCTTTCTCCGCATGTGGAAGTGTTTTTCTGGCAGAAGGGTCAGTAATCAGAGAACACCGATTTAAGGTCATTGGCAAAAGAATCACTTGGAGTGGGGGGGAGGGAGGGGCGCAATGAGGAGAAGCTTTTTACACAGCGAGTTGTTGTGATCTGGAATGCACTGCCTGAAAGGGCGGTAGGAGCAGATTCAATAGTAACATTCGATAACTACTTGAAGGGGAAATAGCTGCAGGGCTATGGGGAAGGAGTGGGCAGCGGTGGGTGGGGGGGGTGGGGCGGAGATGGAGGTGGGGGGAGTGGGACTAATTGGATCGCTTTTTCAAAGAGCCGGCACAGGCTCGATGGGTCGAATGGCCTCACTTTGTATTGTATCATTCTATGGTTCGATAATATCATTTAAGCTGAAACCTGCATCACTGTACATGAAGCATTTTTTGACGCGAGTTTTGACCAAGAGGTGGTTTTAAACTCGTTAGTGTTCTGCATATTAACTGATCAGGCAGATTACCGAACAGCTGTCGAGCAGAGACATTTTTTTGGCTGATTCTACTAATTCTTTGTGGTACATGCGGAACTGTATCAGAACGATAGACCCTTCAGGACTTACAGATGTATTGCTTCATTAACCGGTCTGTCACCTAATGCGTGCGGCGATTCAAGTTTAATAAGCAGAGACAGCCTGAGCTTTGCGATCAGTTCAAAAGAGAGGACCTGCAGTGTATGCCTGACATCAGCTGCACAATGCCAGTTTGTGATGGAACGGAGAGCATTTCACCTTTCATGTCAAGCAGCAACTGTCGAAAGCCCTGCCACAGCAAGCCTCGGCGCTAATTAATCAGCAACATCCACATTTATTTCTCCGAAGTTCAAAATGCTAGGTCTAAGCCAACACGTCCGATCAATTGCTTCCCGGCTATTGTAACTGGAGACAACTATGGTCACCCTTGTCTGTCCTTCAACCAACACCTGCAGCAGATTGTCTGGTCATTTATCCCATGGTTTGTGGGATCTTCCTGTGTGTACATTGGCTGTCGCGTTTCCCACATGGCAATAATGACTGCACTTCAAAAAAATTGTTTCATTTGCCTGTAAAGTGCTCTGAGACATCACGCTAAAAGGTGCTATGTAACTGCAAGTGCTTTCCTTTCTCCTTATGTTATTTCTGTTTGGCGACTTTAGAAGGGGCAGAGTTTATTAAAACAAAACAGGTGATGAACGAGCAAAGAACACAAAGGTTGAACACTCTATGCCTTTATTACCTCTGCTCTCCCATCTTCCACCCTCTGTAAACTTGAACTCATTCAAAACTCTGCTGCCCCGTGTCCTAACTCACACCAAGTCCCGCTTATCCATCACCCCCTGTGCTCGCTGACCTACATTGGCTTCCGGTTAAGCAATGCCTCAATTTTAAAATTCTCATTCTTGTTTTCAAATCCCTCCATGGCCTCACCCACCCCACCCGCCCCCATCTCTGTAATCTCCTTCAGTCCTACACCCCTCCGAGATCACTGCGCTTCTCCAATTCTGGCTTCTTGAGCATCCCTGACTAGAATCGCCCCACCATTGGTGCCTTCAGCTGCCTGGGCCCCAAGCTCTGGAACTCCTTCCTTAAACCTCTCCGACTCTCTATTTCTCTCTCCTCCTTTAAGAAGTTCCTTAATACCTATCTCTTTGACCAAGCTTTTGGTCACCTCTCCTAACATCTCCTTATGTGACTCGGAGTCAAATTTAGTTTTATAACACACTTGTGAAGCGCCTTGGGATGTTTTACTACTTTAAAGGCTCCATATAAATACAAGTTGTTGTTGCTGATGACTGTTTGATCTGGGGTCTCCCTTCAACTTCGGCGGTAATTCTTCTCCACCTTGAGGTTGTGAAGGTCATCAACTTTATTTCTAATGTTCTATCATTGAATTTATTAAGTGGTGAGTTGCTTTCAAGTCTAAAGCCCTGTTTGCCTTCTCAATACAACAGGTCCATGCATGTGATTTTCACCATTGTTAGGTGCTGCAATAATGCCAGAGGCTAAGTAGCTCTTGTTGGCCAACACAGAATGAGTTGGTGCACTGGGTTCTGTCAGAGTGTAGCGTACGGCAAACGATAACTCTGATTCTCCAGCTAGCTTCAACACTACACCAAGAAATATGGCTAAAGGTTAGAGCTTCAGAATCCAAATCCTTTAATAAATTCAGCATGAAACTGTTGATAAAGAAAAAAAGACAGATCTAGAATTCTTGTAATACAACAGTAATAATCGAATAAAACAGCAACAAAGAGAAGTTACTTATCTCTTACTGTACATCAAAAATACAATACAACAATTACAGAGCAATTGGATGAGGAGAAGTTACTTACATAACTGTACTTCTCGGAAGGTTTGCTACTACAGAAGATTCCATTCTAATTAACAAAAGTTACAGATTGTTCTAGCTAAAATGGAGGCAGACCATGCTGCTTGTTGGTTGTGTCTCTCTCACTCTCTCCTCTGTCTTTCTCTTTGTCTGTCTCTGTCCAATCGTAAAATGCCCAGTGGCAGGAAAAAAATCACAACAACTATGGTGGCCACAATCAGTCAAGACTCCTACAATTACAGTTGGTGTAATTGCTTTCAAGCATTCCCACCAGAGCTTTGAAATCAGCTTCACCTTTGGAGTTCCTTATTTCTTTGTCAGCCTCTGCGCTTCAAGCATAGCCTACCGTCAAGCTTCTTTAGAAAGGTACTTCAGTATTCTGCTGCAGTATTTTTTTCATTCATTCTCAGGATCACTGCCCATCCCCTTGTTGCCATTGAGAAGGTGGTGGTGAGCCGCCTTCTTGAACTGCTGCAATCCGTGTGGTGAAGGAGCTCCCACAGTGCTGTTAGGGAGGGAGTTCCAGGATTTTGACCCAGTGACAATGAAGGAATGACCGATATATTTCCAAGTCAGGATGGTGTGTGACTTGGAGGGGAACATGGAGATGGTGGTGTTCCCATGCGCCTGCTGCCCTTGTCCCTCTAGCTGGAGAAATATCACCAATGATGTCGCCGCAAGATCCTGCAAATCCCCTGGGAGGACAGTCTCACCAACATCAGTGTCTTCGTCCAGGCTAACATCCCCAGCATTGAAGCACTGACCACACTCAATCAGCTTCGTTGGGCAGGCCACATAGTTCGCATATCAGACACGAGACTCCCTAAGCAAATGCTTTATGCAGAACTCCTTCACGGCAAAGGTGCCAAAGGTGGGTAGTGCAAACGTTAGAAGGACACCCTCAAAGCCTCCCTGATAAAGTGCGACATCACCACTGACACCTGGGAGTCCCTGGCCGAAGACCGCCCTATGTGGAGAAAGTGCATCCGGGAGGGCATTGAGCTCTTCGAATCTCAATGCCGAGAGTGTGAAGAGGTCAAGTGCAGGCAGCGGAATGAGCATGCGGCAAACCAGTCCCACCCACCCCTTCCCTCGACCAATGTCTGTCCCACCTGTGACTCTTATCTGTGGCTCTTGTATTGAAACATAGAAACATAGAAATTAGGTGCAGGAGCAGGCCATTTGGCCCCCCGAGCCTTCACCGCCATTCAATAAGATCATGGCTGATCATTCAACCTCAGTATCCCTTTCCTGCTTTCTCTCCATACCCTTTGATTCCTTTGGCCGTAAAGGCCATATCTAACTCCCTTGCACTGTTCAGCCACCATAGAACTCACTTCAGGAATGGAAGCAAGTCTTCCTCAATTCCGAGGGACTGCCTATGATGATGAGAAGCATGGCGGCATATCACTCCAAGGAGCAGCACGTGCTGTGTCAGGAGAACGACAGCAGCCAAAAGAGTGACTGGATTGGATGTTACCAAGATCCAGGTCAATGATTGGAGCGTGGGCAGGTACAGCAGGAGCGGCGCGGTCGGAGCGAAGGAGCGGCGAGAGATTGTAAAGAGATATGATCGGTATCCTGTAGAGTCGTGAGTTCGGGATCCAGAAGAGGCGATGGCCCAGGGGCAGCATGGGCCAGCCACACTGCGATATGTGTGTGCACTAGATCCGTGCAGCAGAGCTGGTCTCCAGTCATCTTGGTCAAGCCTTGCCACTGGATCAAGACCTAGCTCTGTCAAGCCCATGTAGTGGCTGGTGTGCAACGGCCACCACACGTTAAAAAAATCCACGCACAGGCATCTTCCACCCTTCAACATGTAGTTCGGGATCTGGAATATTAGGTCCTTCATTGAAGCACCTGTAAACTTTTTGGCATGGAAGCAAGTCATCCTCGATTCAAGGGACTGCCTATGATGATGATGAGGTGGTAGAGGTTGTGGGTTTGGGAGGTGCCTGCTGAATAGTCCTGGTTCAAAATAGATTCCTTTCTGTGTCACCGGTGTTATAACGGCTGTCTTGCGCTTTTCACTTCGTTGTTTTAAACGTCGAATTACGCACACACTCAGTTGTAGCAAAGGCAGGATCGGGTCTTTTATTTAAACATTCATACTAAACAAACCAAGTATACTTCACAAGTCAACTCTCTGTTGCAAAGGCAGCTCTCCAAGAAGTGACACACGTTTCGAGATTCCAGTGTCACTGGTGTCTGTGTGTGTGAGTGTGTGTGACAAAAGCCAGTTCCATCCCTTTATACCTAAAATGCCTTTGAACTCTTATTTCTTTGCATTTAGACAATCACGGCTAACTGCTTTCTGAATTATTTTGCACAAACCGGATTATTTAACATACACATGTCAACAAATAGTAACAAGGTACTCAAATACAGACAATGTCATAAATCACTATTACTCACGTAGTAACAATGTACACTCAAATACTTATCATCATTTAACATACAGATGATGCCATCAAATAGTAACAAGGTACACTCAAATACAGATATACAGACAATGAGTAGCTACTCATTATCCCAAAGTCAAGCCTCACTGCTATAAATCGACTCCCACCATAAAGTACTGTAAACATCCAGATGAACAGTTTTGATGTACAGTTTTGGTCTCCTAATCTGAGGAAGGACATTCTTGCTATTGAGGTAGTGCAGAGAAGGTTCACCAGACTGATTCTCGGGATGGCAGGACTGACGTATAAAGAAAGATTGGAACGACTAGGCTTATGTTCACTGGAGTTTAGAAGAATGAGAGGGGATCTCATAGAAACATATAAAATTCTGATGGGATTGGACAGGTTAGATGCAGGAAGAATGTTCCCGATGTTGGGGAAGTCCAGAACCAGGGGTCACAGTCTAAGGATAAGGGGTAAGCCATTTAGGATCGAGATGAGGAGAAACCTCTTCACTCAGAGAATTGTGAACCTGTGGAATTTTCTACCACAGAAAGTTGTTCAGGCCAGCTCGTTAGAGGGAGCTAAAGGGAGTTAAATGTGACCCTTATGGCTAAAGGGATCAAAGGGTATGGAGAGAAGGCAGGAATAGGGTACTGAAGTTGCATGATCAGCCATGATCATATTGAATGGTGGTGCAAGTTCGAAGGGCTGAATGGCCTTCTATTTTCTATGTTTCTATCAGAACGTCACATGTGAATGGCTAGGTGGCTCCAATTGTCTAGCAGCCTCTTTTAATCCAATCTTCCTGTTTTTTAATCCAAACTTCAATTTCCAACTCTCAACACTTTCGATCTCCAGACCGCATTCACAAATGTGGGCCTGCGCTCTCAGGAGTCTGACATTCTTTGGCAGCAGCTTCAGCTAAACTTTAGACCACTGTTTTTTTTTCCAAAAACTTTGCTACAATCCACAGTTGAAAAGAGAAATCTCCTGATGCATTATCATTTAAGCTCTCCTGCCTCCCACCCTAGCACAGACCTTCTCTTTTGTTTTTTTCCCCGTTTCACACCTTTCTCTGCCTTTATACTTGCTTAAAACTTGTTCCATCTCTAACTTTTGGCAGTTCTAATAAGAGTTCATCGACCTGAAGCGTTAACTCTGTTTCTCTCTCCACAGATGCTGCCTGACCCGCTGAGTATTTCCAGCATTTTCTATTTAGATACCGTGAATTTTGAATGGAGTTAGAGAGCAGATTGACTTTGGTGTGCAGATCTGCTGGTCATTAAAGGGTAGTTGTATCAGTAGATAAGGACATAGAATCATAGAAACATAGAAATTTACAGCGCAGGCCGACAAAGAGCCGCACGGCCCTCGGTCAGCAGCCCTGAAGGTTAAATATAAATCTATGAACTATGAACAAGGACGGAAAGGTAAAGAGCACCCGGCCCAACCAGTCCGCCCCACACAACTGCAACACCCCTTACACTGAAACATTGTACACTCCACCCCAACCGAACCCATGTGATCTCCTGGGAGAGGCAAAAACCAGATAAAAACCCAGGCCAAATTAGAGAGAAAAAAATCTGGGAAAATTCCTCTCCCACCCATCCAGGCGATCAAAATTAATCCAGGAGATCACCCTGGTCGTATTCGATTTCCTGCAGTACTTATCATTATATCTGTGCCGACCAACAAGAGGTTATCCAGTCTAATCCCAATTACCAGCTCTAGGTCCATAATTCTGCAGGTTACGGCACTATAGAAACATAGAAACATAGAAAATAGGTGCAGGAATAGGCCATTCGGCCCTTCGAGCCTGCACCACGATTCAATGTGATCATGGCTGATCATGCAACTTCAGTACTCCATTCCTGCTTTCTCTCCATACCCCTTGATCCCTTTAGCCATACAGGCCACATCTAACTCCCTTTTGAATATATCTAACGAACTGGCCTCAACAGCTTTCTGTGGTAGAGAATTCCACAGGTCACAATTCTGAGTGAAGAAGTTTCTCCTCATCTCGGTCCTAAAGTGCCCATACAACCATCTCTTAAAAGTGGTAAGTGTTTCTGCATCCACCATTCTTCCAGGCAGTGTGTTCTGGACCCCTCAACCCTCTGTGTAAAGAAGTCCCCCCCCTCAAATCTCCTCTAAACCTTCCACCTACCAATAGATATTTACGGCACAGAAAGAGGCCATTCGACCCATCGTGGCAGAATATAATGCATTCAGAATCCTGCATTTTGTAATTAGTAGCAAAGGTTATGGGGTTGAATTTAAATGGGGAGGGGGTGCATTGGGGACAGCAGGGTGGGTTGTGGGGCAGGAGGGAAACCTCCCAAAGGGAGCTCAGGATGAGACGTGGAACATTTTAACATCCGGGCCTCACTTCAATATTCCAGGACAGTCTCCTGCCCGAAACCGGCAGGACTGAAGTCAGGACCGGAGGGTGGGAGTGGGTCATCGGGTCGGGAGCATTAGGAGGCCATGTACCGACAGGGGGTGGGCCTCCTCACCATAACCTCAATGCTGGGCAAGCACTTTGGCTGCCAAAGCGGGCATGAAGCGGGAGCAGCAAGGACGGGCGTGGGGAGGTCCACGAGGCCTCGCAAAGAAGCATGCCTGCTCCTCCTTTGTGTCAGCTGTTCCTCAGTAGGTGGCACGCTTCCTCTTCCAAGTCAGAAGGTTGTGGGTTCAAGGCCCACCAAGAGATGTGAGCACAAAATCCAGGCTGACTCTTCTCCTTTTCAGATGAGACGTTAAACCGAGGCCCCCTCTGCCCTCTCAGGTGGATGTAACAGATCCCATGCTGCTATTCGGAAGAAGAGCAGGGGAGTTATCCCCAATTGTCCTGGCCGATCAATCAACATCACTAAAACAGATTATCTGGTCATTATACATTGCTGTTTGTGGGAGCTTGCTGTGCACAAATAGACTGCCGCGTTTCCTACATTACAACAGTGACTGCACTCCAACAGTATTTTCTTTTGAGAGGGCCTGTGGTCGTGAAAGGCGCTATAGAAATGCAAGTTCTTTCTTGCTATCTTAATTCACTAGCGTTGAGTAGGTTAACACGTGACCTTATAGCGGTCTCTGTAAAATTTAACTGAAGGAATCAGTAAAGTGATTTCAGCAAGTGCTTACCTGCAGTGTTTTTACGCTGACACAAGTGCGCAATGCATTGCACATTTCTGAATCAGCTGGTTGGTTTCTGCTTCATGACATCTTTTTGGTACGAGACTCGAGCAGTTATTTTTTTATGTCCTTAAAAAGAGTGACATTTAAATGATAAATGATATTAATACATATTTGAATTAGCTAAGTAGAGCGGTAAAAGCAGACAGCTTCAGGCTGCAGTGTACAACCTGTGGGGAGCGATCCACACTCGGGGAGAGAGAATGTTTCCCAGGGAAATGCCCGGACGCAGTCCGTGATTTTCACGCGATGTGCTTTCCGACGCGCGGAAGTGAACACTGAATCAGCTCGTTCTCTTTGTTTCTGCCTCTGTAGTTCTCTCGCCTTTGGGTCTGAGGGTTGTGAGGACAGGCCCCACTCCGCACTGGGACCTGAAGCCCATAAACAGGGCTGCCACTTCAGTGCAGCACTGGGAAAGTGCTGCACTGCCGCAGACATTAAACCCAGGCCCCAGCTGCCTTCTGAGCTGGACACAAGTGGGGACAAAATTCTTGCCCTGCCGGAAACGGGCCTACCATTTTTGGTGTGATTTGGTTCTTTATCATTTTTTTTCGAGCGGGGCGGAAGTCGGTCATAATGTGGGCGGGAGTGGGGGCGGAACAGGACGGGACGCAGTGTCCGCCGCTGTCAGTCATCAGCGCCGGGCTAGTGACATCATCGCGCTGGCGCATCACCACGTCTCTCCCCTTCACTTAAAGGGGCGGGCCACTACGAACTCTGCGATTGTTATAGTTCGGTCCACCGGGCCACCAGGAAAGGTTTGGGCCGGGTTAGCGGCCCAGCCGCTGTTGGCGGCCCAACCAAACCCAGGGCCATAATTGTTGGCCCGACCTGGAGGTTGCCCGACACAAAAGAAATAAGATGATGGCCGCGGCTGTGCACCCTCCCCTTTAATGGCAGCCATACCACCATTTTATGCACAGTGCACCGACAAAAAAAGCTGTCGGCAGCACCGGCCGGCAGCCGGAAGACATTTGTAGGTGAATTTTGCTTCCGGGGCAGGACATCGGCATTGCGCGCTCTGATGATGCACTTCGGAGGCTTCGGCAGCAGCGGGGCAGGTGTGGGGGAAGCGGGGTCGATAATGGTCATCACCGGAAAAACGCTTGAGGGCAATTGCACGACTGGCGGATATTCCACGAAAAATCGGCGGCCATTCCGCAACGAGCCCCAGCCGCTGTTTTCCGTCAGCCAGGGACGTTAACGAATGGGGTAATGTCAGCCCACAGAGATCCCACAGCAATATATACTCCTCGACCAGCACCTGAAACAGATAACTTGGTCATTTATCTCATTGTTGTTAGTGGGAGCTTGCTGTGCGCAGGTTTGTGTCTGTATTCCCTGCACTATGACAGTAACAGGAATTTATCAGTACTTCAAAGGCTTTGAAACAGTTTGGGACATCTTGAGTTTGTGGAAAGTGCAAGGTCTTTCCTTCTATATAAAAAAAACTTTCCTGCTCTTCTTCTAAATACTGCCGTGGGATCTTTTACGTCCACCTGGAAGGGCAGTTTAAGGTTTGATCCAAAAGACGGCACCTCTGGCAGTGCACCGCTCCCTCAGTATTGCATTGAAGCTTCAGCCTGGATTCTGGGCTCAAGTGGGACTTGAACCCACGACTTTCTGACTCAGAGACGAGACTGCTGGTTGTCAGGCTGCACAAAGCAAATGTTTAACCCTTCGCACCCTCCCCAACATCCTTGAGTTCACTGAATGAGGGCGATGCACCTGTTTCATAAACTCATGGTGTTATGTCTTGAATAAAGAGTCAGACTAGATACTGCAAGCTCAAAGTAAGGTGTGACCGAAGTCCTTTATTACAGATCTCAGAGTGCCTCTCCAGTCTGTGAGGCCTCCTTATATACAGGTGCTCCCAAGGAATTGTGGGATCCCTTGGGACTCCAGGGGATAAGCACTCTGGTGGTTAGACATTGTAATTGCAGGTTTACATACAAAACTCATTGAGCATGTCCATCCCAGTGTACAATCTGCTAATGTGCAGATATGTTAGAATCATGGGGCTGGATATTCAGCTTGTTGCGTTTTCACCCATTTCCGGGCGCAATTAGCGGCAGATTCAAAAATTTAGTGCCGGGTTAACGTTAGCACCAGAGTAAGCAACATTCGCCAAATGAAAGTTCATGAGTAGCGTTAGCGCTAACTCCTGAGTTGCACCACACAATTTGTGCGTGGAGCCGAAAGTTCTGGTGCTAAAAAAAAGTCCGTTCTGCGCATGTGCAAATTTATTTTCTTTTTTCCTTCCTGAGCTTCTGGTCAGTTGTACAGTCGCAAACGCGAATCCAGACTGCAGCCATGTGCATGCGCAGTACACCCGCGGCTGAATCAGTCATTTTACATTTGGATTTTGATGATGGAGGAAGACAATTCCAGACAGCATGCCGGGTGATTCAGCCACAAGGCTAATGAAACTCTAGTGGGGGCTGTGGAGAGAAGGTGGCAGGAGTTGCATCGTAGGGGTGGATCTAGACAACGGTCATCAATTTTCAAGTGGATTTGGAGGGAAATCGCTGAGGACATCTCTGCCTCAGACACTGTGATCAGGACTGGCACACAGTGCAGGGAATTCTGGAGGGGGAGGGTGAACAGCCAGTTGTCGTGGTGCATATAGGTACCAAAGACATAGGTAAACAATGGGATGAGCTGTATTTAGTGAGCTAGGAGTTAAACTAAAAAGTAGGACCTCAAAGGTAGTAATCTCAGGATTGCTACCAGTGCAAGTCAGAGTAGGAATGGCAGGATAGCTAAGATGAATACGTGGCTTGAGGAGTGGTACAGGAGGAAGGGATTCAAATTCCTAGGACATTGCAACCGGTTCTGGGGGAGGTGGGACCAGTACAAACCGGAAGGTCTGCACCTGGGCAGGACCGGAACCAATGTTCTAGGGGGAGTGTTTGCTCATGCTTTTGGAGAGGGGTTGAACTAATATGACAGGGGGATAGGAAACTATGCAGGGAGACAGAGGGAAGTAAAATGTGGGCAAAAGCAAAAGATAGAAAGAAGAAAAGTGAAAGTGGAGGGCAGAGACACCCAAGGCAAAAATCAAAAAAGGCCACATTACAGCAAAATTCTAAAGGGACAAAGTGTGTTAAAAAGACAAGCCTGAAAGTTCTGTGCATCAATGCGAGGAGTATTCGTAATAAGGTGGACGAATTAACTGTGCAGGCAACTATTAACAAATATGATATAATTGGGATTATGGAAACATGACTCCAGGGTGACCAAGGCTGCGAACTCAACTTCCAGGGGTATTCAACATTCAGGAAGGATAGACAGAAAGGAAAAGGAAGTGGGGTAGCGTTGTTGGTTAAAGAGGAAATTAACACGATAGTAAGGAAGGACTTTAGCTTGGATGATGTGGAATCTGTATGGGTAGAGCTGTGGAATATCAAAGGGTAGAAAACGCTGGTGGGAGTTGTGTACAGACCACCAAACAGTAGCAGTGAGGTTGGGGACAGCATGAAACAAGAAATAAAGGTACAGCAGTTATCAGGGGGGGCCTTAATCGACATATAGATTGGGCTAACCAACCTGGTAGCAATACGGTGGAGGAGGATTTCCTGGAGTCTATTAGGGATGATTACTGGACCAATATTATGAGGAACCAACTAGAGGGCTGTCCATCCTAGACTGGGTGATGTGTAATGAGAAAGGACTGATTAGCAATCTTGTGCAAATCCCCTTGGGGAAGAGTGACCATAATATGATATAATTCTTTATTGAGATGGAGAGTGACACAGTTAATTCAGAGACTAGGGTCCTGAACTTAAGGAAAGGTAACTTCAATGGTATGAGATGTGAATTGGCTCGAATAGACTGGTGAATGATACTTAAAGGGTAGACGGTGGATAGGCAATGGCAAACATTTAAAGATCACAAGGATGAACTTCAACAATTGTACATCCCTGTCTGGAGTAAAAATAAAATGGCGAAGGTGGCTCAACCGTGGCTAACAAGGGAAATTAGGGATAGTGTTAAATCCAAGGAAGAGGCATATAATTTGGCAAGAAAGAGCTGCAAACCTGAGGACTGGGAGAAATTTAGAATTCAGCAGAAGAAGACAAAGGGTTTAATTAAGAGGGGGAAAATAGAGTACGAAAGGAAGCTTGCTGGGAACATAAAAACTGACGGCATAAGCTTCTATAGATATGTGAAGAGAAAAAGATTAGTGAAGACAAATGTAGGTCCCTTGCATTCAGAATCAGGTAAATTTATAATGGGGAACAAAGAAATGGCAGACCAATTGAACAAATACTTTTGTTCTGTCTTCACGAAGGAAGACACAAATAACCTTACAGAAATATTAGGGGACCGAGAGTCTAGCGAGAAGGAGGAACTGAAGGAAATCCGTATTAGTCCGGAAATTGTGTTAGGGAAATTGATGGGGTTGAAGGTCGATAAATCCCAGGACCTGATAGTCTGCATCTCAGAGTATTAAGGAAGTGGCCCTAGAAATAGTGGATGCATTGGTGATCATTTTCCAACAGTCTAGCGACTTGGATCAGTTCCTATGGACTGGAGGATAGCTAATGTAACAACACTTTTTAAGAAAGGAGGTCGAGAGAAAACGTGGAATTATAGACCGGTTAGCCTGACATCGGTAGTGGCAAAAGTGTTGGAATCACTTTTTAAAGATGAAATAGCAGCACACTTGGAAAGGAGTGACAAGATCTGTCCAAGTCAGCATGGATTTATGAAAGGGAAATCATGCTTGACAAACTTCTAGAATTTTTTGAGGATGTAACAAGTAGAGTGGACAAGGGAGAACTAGTGGATGTGATGAATTTGGACTTTCAAAAGGCTTTTGACAAAGTCCCACACAAGAGATTGGTGTGCAAAATTGCAACACATGGTATTAGGGGGAATGTATTGATGTGGATAGAAAACTCGTTGGCAGACAGGAAGCAGAGAGTTGGGATAAACGAGTCCTTTTCAGAATGGCAGGCAGTGACTAGTGGTGTTCAGTGCTGGGACTCCAGCTATTTACAATATACATCAATGATTTAGATGAAAGAATTGAATGTAATATCTCCAAGTTTATAGATGACACTAAGCTGGGTGGCGGTGTGAGCTGTGAGGAGGATGCTAAGAGGCTGCAGGGTGACTTGGACAGGTTAGGTGAGTGGGCAAATGCATAGCAGATACAGTATAATGTGGATAAATGTGAGGTTATCCATTTTGGTGGTAAAAATAGGAAGGCAGAATATTACCTGAATGGCGACAGATTAGGAAAAGGGGAGGTGCAACGAGACCTGGGTCTCATGGTACATCAGTCATTGAAAGTTGGCATGCAGGTACAGCAGGCGGTGAAGAAGGTAAATGACATGTTGGCCTTCAAAGTTAGGGGATTTGAGTATAGGGGCAGGGAGGTCTTGCTGCAGCTGTACAGGGCCTTGGTGAGGCCTCACCTGTAATATTGTGTTCAGTTTTAGTCTCCTAATCTGAGGAAGGACATTCTTGCTATTGAGGGAGTGCAGCGAATAGTCACCAGACTGATCCCCGGATGGCAGGACTGACATTTGAGAAGAGACTGGATCGACTGGTCCTGTATTCACTGGAGTTTAGAAGAATGAGAGGGGATCTCATAGAAATATCTAAACTTCTGATGGGATTTGACAGGTTAGAGCCTGGAAGAATGTTCCCGATACTGGGGAAGTCCAGAACCAGGGCACACAGTCTAAGGATAATGGGTAAGCCATTTAGGACCGAGATGAGGAGAAACTTCTTCACTCAGAGAGTTATGAACCTGTAGAATTCTCTACCAAGAAAGTTGTTGAGGCCAGTTCTTTAGATATATTCAATAGGGAGGTAGATATGGTCTTACGGCTAAAGGGATCAAGGGGTATGGAGAGAAAGCAGGAAATGAGTACTGAGGTGAATGATCAGCCATGATCTTATTGAATGGTGGTGCAGGTTCGAAGGGTCGAATGGCCTACTCCTGCAAAGACTTTCTATGTTTCTATGTTTCTAAGTTCAATGATATTTTGAGGATCGTCAGCATGAGTACTATTTTAAATCATGCACTCCTTCATGACTTCAATTATAAATCTGACACACTCTTTGTTCTCATGCTGTTGGTGTCCCTCAGCACTCTGTGGGTTGCCTCCTGCAATGCATGACACATAGGTAGGCTTAGTTTGGCACCCTATTTGCCATGAATGATCTTTACACATTATTAAGATTGCTTTCTGAGCTCCCATAAGATGGCTCTGCACTTCGATGTCCTCCTGATGAACCACGTGCAACATCCAAGGCCATTAAACAGGGGACTGTATTACATTCAGACATTGTGGCATAAGTGTTTTGGTGGCTATCTGTGTGTGCCACAAGAGCAGATGGACCCCCTTGTAACCATTGCCATTTTCATCTTTGTCTGTAAAGAAGTCCCATAATCGCCGCAAGCAGGTGCGGACAGGCGGTAGTCCACCTCAGACCCTGCCACTCATGGACATCGAGGAGAAAGTGGCAGGCCTCATCGGTGTCACTGGTCGGGCAGCTGCCATTGGGGGCTCTGACACCCGCTCGGAAACTGAGGGTACATCCTGCACTCTCCCTGGGCTGGGTTAGGGCAATTTCCTGCAGTGACTCTGGACTTGATATAATGGAGTAGCGGCGGTCCTTGAAATGAGCCTGTGCTATGCGACCTTCCTCATGTCACCCTGCCCCTTCCCCTGCTGCTAACTACTTATCCATTGCTTCCTACTTCCAGATGACCAGTCACAGGCTCATCGGTCTCCTCCTCTTCCTCCTCTTCATCAGGCCATCGTCTGTAGGAGGAAGAGGAGGAGGAGGAGAACGATGAGCCGACACCAGTGCAGTATCCGATGACCCCTGTTCCACCATCGGCACTCAGCTCCTCTGGGGACGATGTGACGTTCTCGGCGTTTGAGGATTGCGAGGCTCCTGGTACCAGTGGCATGCAGCAAGGCAGTGCTGGGATCGAATCCCGCATGTCATCTCTCCGGAGGGTGCGTCGGCAAAGTCGATCTGCTGACAGACAGGCAGACATGGAACCGGACATGGTGGGAATGTCCAGGGAGAGCATCCAGCTCACCCGTCAGCTCCTTGATATCGTGGGGAGGATTCCCGCAAACATCGACAGTCTGAAAGCGACTATTACGGAGTTAGGTTCACAGATTGTCAGTGTGAGCCGTGATACCAGCGAGGCCATCAGTGCCCACACATAGATACCAGCGAGGCCATCAATGCCCAAACACAGAGGCTGGTGGCCGCCAGCAGTGACACTGGAGTCCCGGAGAGTGCGGCGCGAACCCTTGTGGAATATGGTGCATCACAGGCACAAGCTCAGCTCCAGTTTGGGTAGGTGATGCAAGCCATAAACCCTCCCGCCATACTCTCTGCGTTCCCCACTGTCACACCCAAACCCAAACCACCTGTGACTGGCAACGCTGATAAAGTGTCTCGCCAGTCAGAAGCCGGGCCTTCCACGCCACGAGCTGGTCCAGTGTGTCCCCAGGCAGTGTCTCCATTGTCTCTCCCCCTAACACAGCAGCACTCGGGCAGCCTTGCTGCACACCATTTTGGTGCCACTTTGGTTAGGAACAGCAGGCAAAGGAATGTGATAAGCGGAAGGGGGAAAAAGCTGGTGGGAAAAAAGAGTGGGGCAGGATATGATGTTGCTGAATTATAGTATTGCTGATGGATGCATCGTATGTTTAATGCTGCTGGATCTCCTATGCTTTCTCCACCCACCAACTATTCTTTAGGTCGCGGGTTTTTTGTTGGACTTCGGCCTTCAGCTGCCTGAAGAGCTGCTTTGCTGATCCCAAATTGGGTTGCTGCTTTAAGTTCAGAAATGCTTTGTACTTGCAGGCTTATTAGCTCCTGGATCTCCTGGTAGTTATCTTCAAACCATTCCTGGTGTTTCCTGGTTGAGTGACCGAGCATCTCGTCACATGCGCTGGTTATGGAGGCCTTGAGGGCAAACCAAGTGCTGTGGGCACTCTGCGTCTCGAGGTCATCGAGGGTCGCCAGGTTTGCAATGAGGTGCTGGCTGTATAGGGCTTTCTTAACAGAGTCTTTGAGTGTCCCGGCGTTGAATTTTCTGTGGCAATGTTTCTATTGCCGTCGCTGCTTTGGGGCTATATTGATGTTAATGACGGAGCGGATTAGGCGGTGGTCCATCCAGCAGTCGTCGACGTGCGAGGATTCTTCAGTGCAGTCAAAATCACCTACCGCCCAGGCACCCAAGGCCCCACCCCACTGCTGGTCAAGAACGGAGAGGCACTCATTGAGGACACTGAGGCAGTCATGGCCCGCTGGAAGAAGCACTTCGAAGATCTCCTTAACCGAGACTCTGCCTTCAACACAAGTGTTCTCGACTCCATCCCGCAGCATGCGACCCGCCACCACCTCAGCAAAACCCCAGCCCGGCACGAGGTAGAAAAGGCCACAAGAACATAAGAAATAGGAGCAGGAGTAGGCCCTATGGCCCCTCGAGACTGCTCCACCATTCAATAAGATCATGGCTGATCATCGTCCTCAACTCCACATTCCTGCACGATCTCCATATCCCGTGATTCCCCTAGACTCCAACAATGTATCTATCTCAGCCTTGAATGTATTTAGAGACTCAGCATCCACAGGCCTCTGGGGCAGAGAATTACAAAGATTCATAACCCTCTGTGTGAAGAGCATCATAACATCTACTTTGCCAGCCTTGAAACAGAGGTCAAGTGTTAAGTGCTAAGCTGCTTGTTATATATTTAACCCCTTGTAACCTGTAATATACTACCACCAGAGGAGCCTACCTGTTGGAGTCCCAAGGGATCCCAGCATCCCTTGGGAGCACGGTATATAAGCAGGCCACCCATGAGGTACCTGCACTCTGGAATCTTATTAAAGGAACTAAGGTCACACTTGCTCATTGTACACAGTACTCAGTTTCATTCTTTGTTGTGAACGCATCACTGCTCACCTATCCACTTTCTATTTTTTGTGACTCCATGTTGATTTAATTGTCCCTCTACTCTTCCATCCTCAGTTCAGTCCGCCAGCCGGTTGAAACACCTTTTCAGAGGCTCCAGGAACTTTTGCCTCATTGTGTACCTACCATTAAGTGGACACATCCCTTTAAATTTCACTTAATACTTGATTTTCCAGTCCCTTCAATAGGCTGGCTGGCTGAAAGAAAGTATTTCATTGATATAGCGTCTTTCACGACCACCAGACATCCCAGCCAGCCTTCAGCTCAAGAACAACAAGGCAACGGGAGTGGATGGAATCCCCACCGAAGCTTTAAAGTATGGCGGAGAGGCACTATTGGCATGAATGCCTGGCCTCATCTCTCGTATCTGAAAGGAGGAGAGCATGCCAGGAGATCTCAAACATGCCGTAATCATGACCATCTTCAAGAAAGGTGACAGTTCCGACTGTGGCAACTACAGAGGAATCTCCCTGCTCTCGGCCACTAGGAAAGTCATCGCAAGAATCCTCCTCAACCATCTTCTTCTTGTAGCTGAAGAACTCCTCCAAGAGTTACAATACGGATTCCGTCAACTAAGGGGTACAACGGACATGATCTTCACCGCATGAGAACTACAAGAAAAATGCAGGGCACAGCACCAACCCTTGTACATGGCCTGCTTTGACCTCACAAAGGCGTTTGACACTGTCAACCAAGAGGGAATATGGAGCTTCCTCCTCGGTTTCGGATGGCCCCAAAAGTTTGTCACCATCCTCCGCCTGCTCCATGACGACAGGCAAGCCACGATCCTGACCAATGGATCCACCACAGACCCAATCCTTGTCCAGACCGGGGTCAAGCAGGGTTGCATCATCGCACCAGCGTTCTTCTCCTTCTTCCTTGCTTCAGTGCATCTCACTCTCAACAAGCTCCCCGCTGGAGTGGAACTAAACTGCAGAACCAGTGGGAATCTGTTCAACCTTCGTCGCCTCCAGGCTAGATCCAAGACCGTCCCATCCTCTGTCATTGAACTACAGTATGGGGACGACGCCTGCATTAGCGCACTCTCAGAGGCCGAACTCCAAGCCATCGTCAACACCTTCACCGAGGCATACGAATGCATGGGCCTTATGCTAAACATCCGTAAGACAAAGGTCCTCCACCAACCTGACCCCGCCACACAGCACTGCCCCCTGTCAATCAAGATCCATGACGTGGCCCTGGACAATGTAAACCATTTCCCATACCTTGGGAGCCTCTTATCAACAAAAGCAGACATTGACGACGCGATCCAACACCGCCTCCAGTGTCCAGCGCGGCCTTCAGTCGTCTGAGGAAGAGAGTGTTTGAAGCCCAGCACCTCAAATCTGGAACCAAGCAGTGATATCTGCCCTCCTACATGGCTCAAAGACAAGGACTATATGCAGCAGACACCTCAAAGCACTGGAGAAGTACCTGCAAATCCACAGGGAGGATAGACGCACCAACATCAGTGTGTTCGCCTAGGCAACATCCCCAGCATCGAAGCACTGACCACACTCGACCGGCTCCATTGGGAAGGCCACATTGTCCACATGCCCAACACAAGACTCCCAAAGCAGTGCTTTACTCGGAACTCCTACACGGCAGACGATCCCCAGGTGGGCAGAGGAGACGTTTCAAGGACCCCTCAAAGCCTCCTTGATAAAGTGCAATATCCCCACCAACACCTGGGAATTCCTGGCCAAAGACCGCCCTACGTGGAGGAAGAGCATCCGGGAGGACGCTGAGCACCTTGAGTCTCAACACCGAGAGCGTGCAAAAACCAAGCGCAGGCAGCAGAAAGTGCATGCGGCAAACCAGACAGCTCACCCACCCTTTTCCTCCAACAACTATCTGTCCCACCTGTGACAGAGACTGTAATTCCTGTATTGGACTGTACAGTCACTTGAGGATTCACTTTTAGAGTGGAAGCAAGTCTTCCTCAATTTCGAGGGACTGCCTATGATGTTGTTGTTGGGATAGAGTGGCCAGGCAACGCTCAAACCTGCCGTTCACTCTTCAAGCAAAGCATTCAATTATGAGCTGCTGATGTAAGGCTTTTCCAGGAGCCAAATCTCCACAATGCCTCCCCTGTGGTTGTGGTGGTGGCATGGTTTCCTCGCTAGGCTCCTCTTTCTCTTCCTCCTCCTCTTCCCCCCTACTCTCCTGAGGTGGTTCTGCAAACCCCATTGGCAATTCCTGTCCCCTCATGATGGCTAAGTTGTATAGCATGCAGCACACCTCAATGAACTCAGAGACCTGCTGAGGGGAGTATTGCAGGCTGCCTCCAGAGTGGTCCAGGCATCGGAACCGCTGCTTGAGCACTCCAATTGTCCATTCGATGATGTTGCGTGTGGCTGCATGGCTCTCATTATAGCGATGCTCGGCTTCTGTCTGAGGTTTCTGGAGGGGGGTCATGAGCCAGGTGGCGAGGCCGTAACCTTTGTCCCCGAGCATCCAGCTCTGGCCTTGTGGTTAACACTGGAACAGGCCTGAGACACTGCTCTCACGCAAGGCGAAAGCAGCATGGATGCTCCCTGGATATTGGGCATTGACTTCCATGATGTGCTGAGTATGGTTGCAGATGATCTGTACGTTCATGGAGTGGAATTCCCTTTCGGTTTTGGAAAACCTCTGGATTCTGTAAAGGTGCTCGCAGGGTGATGTGCATACAGTCAAGGGCACCCTGAACCTTGGGGAAGCCAGCAAATCGTCCAAAACATACATGCCTCTCACTTTGGGCCTCCTTGGTCATTGGGACGTTTATGAAGTCCATCCTGCGTGCATACAGTGCATTAGTCACCTGGCGAATGCAGCAATGTATAGCATGCTACGAGATGGAGCATTAGTTCCCCGCTGATGCCTGAAAGGAGCTGGAGGCATAGAAGGCAAGTCCCGCAGTCACCTTCACCTCGACGGGCAGTGCAGTCCTGTTGCCTCTGGTAGGCTGTAGGCCTGCCTTTATGAGCTGGCAAATCTCTGTGACCACCTCTTTTCGAAAGCACAGCCTTCTAACGCACTGTGCCTCAGAGAGCTGCAGGTATGAGCGATGGCCCCTGTAACCTCATGGAGGGGTAAGGCCTCCTCCCCATACGTCTGCGAGCTCTTCGAGTACATTGCAAATGATGATCAACAAACCTTCTTCCAGCTCGACGCGTATGAATATAGCAGCCAGGATTACTGGCTTCCGACCGAGCATGGCCCCCCCCATTCTTTTAAAATGTCCTTAAATGTCCTTCATAAAACAATCTATAAACTCACATAAACTTCACAATGAAAAGTGTACAGGAACGCAGCGTTCTTCTCCCAATATTTAATCCCTCACCACTGTGACTTTCTCCGCCGTTTACAACATGGTGCCATTAGCGCCCGGTGTGCTCGGGGTCCATCTGGTTTTCCTGGGGTTGTACACGGGCGGACGCTGAATTGAACGAAATGCATGAAAGTTCTCCCCGGGGCGCTAGGACAGCGATGCACGATGACTTACGTCATCCAAATGGTCAAAACAGTGGCAGGGTGGTAAGTTTTAGCGCCACAGCATAACCTTTACCGAAAATTCCACCTGGGTGCAAAATCTTCTGCGTCTTGTTTCACGGTCAAAAAATCATTCTTGCGCCTCACCCAGGTGCTAAATGGGGTGCAAATCAGCCAAAGATCCAGTCCATAGAGTCACACCACACAGGAGGAGGCCGCTCTGGGCTGTTCCAATTGACCTCTATGATTCTAACATATGTTTGTTCAGAGCCCAGATAAATCACCAGATCCTTTCTGTATAGTCCTGACACCAGTAAGAAAGAAAGACTTGCATTTATGTAGCGCCTTGCATGATTACCAAACGTCCCAAAGTGCTTTACAGCTAATGAAGTACTTTTGAAATGTGGTCACTGTTGTAATTTATGAAACCAATTTGTGCACAGCAAGCTCCCACAAACAGCAATATGATAATGTTTTTTTAAATGGTGTCGGTAGAGAGATAAATATCGGTCAGGTCAACAGGGAGAACTTCCCTTCTTGTCTTTGAATAGTGTCCATGGGATCTTTTATGTCACTCTGGAAGGGCAGACAGAGCCTTGGTTTATCATCTCACATGAAAGACAGAACCTCTGCCACTGGAATGCCAACCTGGATTTTGTGCTCAAGTCTCTGGAGTGGGACTTGAACCCACAACCTTCTGACTCAGAGATGAGAATACCACCCACTGAACCAAACTGACATGTGTACAGCCAGCTCTCCTGTGACTGCAGAGCTCCCAAACTTCCAGTATCCCACCGTGAAGAATCCGATTCATTGCTCCGTATTTCCAACAATTGGCAGCAAGTACTATACACATCTGTGAACAATGCAATGTATTTTTAGAACAAGTTGTGGTTAAATACCAATCATTACTGCAATGCTATTTTTGTTTTCAAATCAATTTTAAACAGTAGCACAGGTGCAGCATTGAGAATCCGGAACCCTCGAGACCGAGGTCCTTCCGGGTTCCAGGCTTTTACGGACTTTAGATCGTCTTTCTGACATCATGAATCCGGAAAACCTGAGCCCAGGTTCTGGAATTTACGGATTTCGGAGCGTCAGAAAGGCAGGGGAGGGGGTTCCCTGCCGAGGAGCTGATCAGGCAGGTCCCACTGCGTAGGAGGTGTTCGGGCCGGCCCCACCACGGAGGAGGTGTTCGAGCCAGCCGGCCCCATCACGGAGCTGTTCAGGCGGGCCCCATCGGTGAGGAGGTGTTTGGGCGGGGCTCACTGTGAAGGAGCTGTTTGGATGGGCCCCACCGCGGAGGAGCTGTTTGGGCGGGGCCCCACCGCGGAGGAGCTGTTTGGGCGGGGGCCCACCGCGGAGCAGCTGTTTGGGTGGGGCCCCACCGCGGAGGAGCTGTTTGGGCAGGACCCCACCGCGGAGGAGTTGTTCAGGTGGGGCCGCACTACGGAGGAGCTGTTCGGGAGGGGCCCCATCGTGGAGGAGCTGTTTGGGCGGTCCGGCGAGGAGGTCCCGAGGTAAGGGTAGTGGCGGCAAGGGGTGTGTAAGCAAGGCCTGAGGTCGGGCAGCGGTGGGACCCCGAGGTCGGCAGGGTCGGCAAGTCTGGATTTTCGACGCTGCACCTGTACGTGTAAGGACAATAGATAAGCGACATGCAGAGAAATGCGCACTTCTCCTCCAAGCACCTTCTCTCTGACAGTAAGTGCTTGAGCTGTGGGATGGATGTTCCTGGTTGTGGGTGTGAGGAAGTGAGTGCTGTTTGTGATGAAGATCCTCCGTTGTTTGCACCCTTGGAGCTGACCTACTTTTTTCTTACACCAACAAAAACTTGCATTTATATAGAGCCTTTAACATAGTAAAGCATCCCAAGGCACTTCATGGGAGCGATTATCAAACAATATTTGACACTGAGCCACGTAAAGAGATATTAGGAAAGGTGACCAAGAGCTTGGTCAAAGATGGAGGTTTTAAGCAGCATCTTAAATAGGATTACATACGATATACGGCACAGAAACAGGCCATTCGGCCCAACCAGTCCATGAGGCATTTATGCTCCACTCGATGCTCCTCCCATCTTTCCTCATCTAACTCTATCAGCATAATCCACTATTCCCTTCTCCCTCATATGCTTGTCAAGCCTCCCCTTAAATGCATCTATACTATTCACCTCAACCGTTCCATGTGACAGCGAGTTCCACATTCTCACCACTCTCTGGGAAAAGAAGTTTCTTCTGAATTCCCAATTGGATTTCTTGGTGACTATCTTATATTGATGGCCTCTAGTTATACTCTTCACCACAAGTGGAAACACTCTCTCTGCATCCACTCTGTCAAAACCTTTCATAATTTTAAAGACCTCTATTAGGTCACCCTTTTTTTTTCAAGAGAAAAGAGTCCCCACCTGTTCATCCTTTCCTGATAATGTATTTCTGGTATAATCTTTGTAAATCTTCTCCGCACCCTCTCGAGTGCCTCTATATCCTTTTTATAATAAGGCGACCAGAACAGTACGCAGTACTCTAAGTGTGGTCTAACCACAAAAGGAGGAGAGAGAGGTAGCGAGGTTTAGGGAGGGAATTCCAGAGCTTAGGTAGCTGGAGGCACAGCCACCAATAGTGGAGTGACGGAAATCAGGGATGAGTACTGTTATATATGTGGACTTGTACAGCCACCAGAGGGCTTATCCCCTGGAGTCTCAGGGAACCCATAATCCCTTGGGAGCACAGGTAGTTAAGGAGGCTTCACAGGTTGGAGAAGCACTCTGGAGACTTGCAATAAAAGACTGAGTCACACGTTACTTTGTGCTCACAGTGTTCAGTCTGACTCTTTCTCCATACACAACAACCGGCAATGAAATACAGATAGCGAACACAAAGATACAGAGAACAGTGGGCATCCTGGAGAAATTTTCAGAGGGAGATGATTGGGAAACTTTTGTGCAGTGATTCAACCAATACTTCGTGGCCAACAGGCTAGATGGGGACTAGAGAGCTGTCAAATGAAGGGCGATCCTCCTCACCGTCTGTGGGGCACCAACATATGGCCTCATGAAGAATCTGCTCTCTCCAGCGAAAACCACGGAGAAATTGTACGTCAATTTGTGCACACTGGTCCAAGAGCATTTGAACCCAAAAGAAAGTGTTCTGATGGCGAGGTACTGGTTCTATACCTACAAAAGATCTGAAGGCTAGGAAGTGGTGAGTTATGTCGCTGAGCTAAGACGCCTTGTAGGACATTGCGAATTTGAAGGATATTTGGAGCACATGCTCAGAGACATTTTCATATTTGGCATTGGCTACGAAACCACACTTGGCAAACTTTTGAATGTGGAGACCCCAACCTTGAGTAAGGCCATAGCGATAGCCCAAGCGTTCATTGCAACTAGTGACAATAGGAAGCAAATTTCTCAGCACACAAGTGCTGCTACAAGTACTGTGAACAGAGTGATGTTGTTTTCGAATGGTAACGTACAGGGCAGGTCACACATACCTGCAGCTGCACATCCGCAGATGACTCAGAGTCCACCATCAAGCGTGATGAATGCAAGGCCATTAATACCTTATGGTGCTGCCGGGGTGATCACCATTTCCATTCATACCGATTCAAAGAGTACGTTTTCAAGCGCTGTGGAACAAAGGGACACCTGCAACGAGTGTGCAGGTGAGCTGCAAAGCCTGTTAAACCTGCAAACCACCATGTTGCAGAGGAGAACAGATCTACGGAGGATCACGACCAGAGCCTCAGATAGAGGAGGCAGAGGTACATGGGGTGCGCACATTCACCACGAATTGTCCATTGATAATGCTGAATGTTGAACTAAATGGACTCCTGGTGTCAATGGAGCTGGACACGGGCGCGAGCCAGTCCATCATGGCAAAAAGACTTTTGAAAGGTTGTGGTGCAACAAGGCCTCAAGGCCAGTCTTAACTCCAGTTCGCATGAAAATAAGAACTTACACTAAAGAATTGATTCCTGTAATCGGCAGTGCTACCGTAAAGGTCTCCTACGATGGAGCGGTGCACAAGCTACCACTCTGGGTGGTACCGGGCGATGATCCTACGCTGCTCGGTTGGAGCTGGCTGGGAAAGATATGCTGGAACTGGGACGACGTCCGAGCACTATCGTCCGCTGACGATGCTTCATGTGCCCACATCTTAAAGAAATTTCCTTCGCTGTTCGAACCAGGCATCAGGAAATTCCAAGGAGCAAAAGTGCAGATCCAACTAATTCCGGGGGCGTGACCCATCCATCACAAGGTGAGAGCAGTACCGTACATGATGAGAGAAAGGACAGAGATCGAGCTAGACTGGCTTCAAACAGAGGGCATCATTTCACCGATCGAGTTCAATGAGTGAGCCAGTCCTATTGTCCCAATCCTCAAGCGAGACAGCACCATCAGATTCTGTGGCGATTACAAAGTAACTATCAATCGTTTCTCCCTGCAGGACCAATACCTACTACCAAAGGCTGACGACCTCTTTGCAACGCTGGCAGGAGGAAAGGCGTTCACAAAGCTGGACCTGACTTCAGCCTACATGACGCAGGAACTGGAGGAATCACCGAAGGCCCTCACCTGCATCAACACGCAGAAAGGTCTTTTTGTTTATAACAGATGCCCGTTTGGAATCCGATCAGTGGCGGCAATATTCCAGAGAAACATGGAAAATTTACTGAAGTCGGTCCCACACACCATGGTCTTTCAGGACGACATCTTGGTCACAGGTCGGAACACAGTCGAGCACCTGCAGAACCTGGAGGAGGTTCTTAGTCAACTCAACCATGTGGGGCTCAGGTGAAAACGCGCGTTCCTGGCGCCTGAACTTGAGTTCTTGGGAAGGAGGATTGCGGCAGATGGCATCAGGCCCACCAACGTGAAGACGGAGGCAATCGAGAATACACTGAGGCCACAAAACGTGCCGGAGCTGTGGTCGTTTCTGGGACTCTTGAACTACTTTGGAAACTTCTTACTGGGTCTCAGCACACTGTTAGAACCACTGCATGTCTTACTACAAAAAGGGGTTTGGGCCAAAAGCCAAGAAAATGCCTTTGTAAAAGCGAGAAAATTGTTTTGCTCGAGCAAATTGCTTATGTTGTATGATCCATGTAAGCGTTTGGTACTAGCATGTGGTGCATCTTCATATGTAGTTGGGTGTGTACTGCAACAAGTTAATAATTTCGGCAACGTGCAACTGGTTGTTTATGCATCCAGGAGTCTGTCGAAGGTTGAGAGATCCTACAGCATGATTGAGAAAGAAGCGTTAGCGTGTGTCTTTGGGGTAACGAAAATGCATCAATACCTGTTTGGGCTAAAATTCCAATTCAGAAACTGACCATAAGCCACTTATATCCCAGTTTTCCGAGAGTAAAAGGATAAATACCAACGCATCGGCCCGCATCCAGAGATGGGCGCTCAAGTTATCCGCATACAACTATGCCATCAGCCACAGGCCAGGCACAGGATGCTGTTCCGATGCTCTCGGTAGGCTGCCATTGCCCACCACGGGGGTGTAAATGGTGCATTCCGCAGATCTAGCCATGGTTATGGAAGCATTTGAGAGTGAGCAATCACCCGTCACTGCCCGGCAGATCAAAACCTGGACAAGCCAGGACCCCATATTATCTCTAGTCAAAATCTGTGTGCTTCACGAGAGCTGGTCCAGTGTCCCAGTGGAAATGCAGGAAGAGATAAAGCCGTTCCAGCGGCGCAAAGATGAAATGTCTGTACAGGCAGACTGCCTTCTGTGGGGCAATCGAGTAGTGGTCCCCAAGAAGGGCAGAGACACCTTCATCAATGACCTCCACAGTACCCACCCAGGCATCATAATGATGAAAGCAATAGCCAGATCCCACATGTGGTGGCCAGGTATCGATGCGGACTTAGAGTCCTGCGTTCACAGATGTAATACATGCTCGCAGTTAAGCAATGTACCCAAGGAGGCGCCACTACGTTTATGACCTTGGCCCTCCAAACCATGGTCTCGGGTACATGTCGACTATGCAGGCCCGTTCTTGTGTAAAATGTTCCTTGTGGTTGTAGACGCGTATTCCAAGTGGATTGAATGTGAGATGATGTCGACTAGCACGTCCGCTGGCACTACTGAAAGCCTGCGAGCCATGTTTGACACTCACAGCTTACCCGATGTGCTGGTGAGCGACAACGGGCCATGTTTTACCAGTGCTGAGCTCAAAGAATTCATGATCCGTAACAGGATCAAATATGTCACATCTGCCCCATTTAAACCAGTGTCAATGGTCAGGCAGAGAGAGCAGTGCAAACGATCAATCAAGGCTTGAAGAGGGTAACGGAAGGCTCACTGCAGACTCGCCTATTCCGAGTCCTGCTTAGCTACCGCACGAGACCACACTCACTCACTGGGATCCCACCTGCTGAACTGCTCATGAAAAGAGCACTTAAGACAAGGCTCTCGTTAGTTCACCCTGATCTACATGAACAGGTAGAGAGCAGGCAGCTTCAACAAAGTGCATACCATGATAGCGCAAATGTGTCATGCGAGATTGAAATCAAGGATCCTGTATTTGTATTAAATTATGGACAAGTTCCCAAGTGGCTTCCTGGCACTGTTGTGGTCAAAGAGGGGAGCAGCGTGTTTCAAATGGACTCATTCACCGGAAACACTTGGACCAAATCAAACTCAGATTCACGGACTACCCTGAGCAACCCACCTTGGATCCTACCTTTTTTGATCCCCCAACATACACATCAGTGGCACCACGGTTAACCACGAAGCACAACCCATCATCCACAGCAGCCCTGCAAGGCCCAACATACCAGACAGCCCAGCAATGCCAGCTGCACAGCAGCCCAGCGAGGGCCCAACAAATGATTCACCAACACCAGCTTTCACACCGAGACGATCAACCAGGGCAAGAAGGCCCCCAGATCGACTCACATTGTAAATAGTTACACTATTGACACTTTGCGAGGAAATGTTGTTATATATGTGGACTTGTATTTACTCTGTGCAGCCACCAGAGGGCTCATCCCCCGGAGTCCCAAGGGATCCGAGAATCCCTTGGGAGCACAGGTTGGAGAGGCACTTTGGAGACCTGCAATAAAAGACTAAGATCACACTTTACTTTGAGCTCACAGTGTTCAGTCTGATTCTTTCTCCATACACAAGTACGAGGCCAGAATTGGAGGAGCGCAGAGATCTCAGGCGGGGTGGGGGTGGTGGGGGGGGGGCGCTGGTTATAGGGCTGGAGGAGGTTACAGAGATGGGAAGGGGCGAGGGCCATGGATAGAGTTGAAAATAAGGAAGAGGGTTTTAAAATCGAGGCGTTGCCGGACTGGGAGCCAATTTATGTCAGCGAGCACAGGGGTGATGGGTGAGCGGGACTCGGTGCGAGTTAGGACACGGGCAGCCGAATGAGCTGACATTTACGGAGGGTGGCAAGTGGTATGTTGGCCAGGAGTGCATTGGAATAGTCAAATCTATCGGTAGATTATTGCAAGTAGAGACACTGAAATGATTTATTCCACATATATGTATTCTTTACTACTGTGCCCATGAAAAATGTGTTTCAATATCCGGTTCCTTATTCCACTCCTGAAGGGACTTTTTTTTGTTTCAAAAATATACTTTATTCATCGAAAATTTTCACAATACATTGGAAAATACTTCAGTACATTGCGGTCAGCAATTCTATACAATTCATTTGGATGCTGACAGCAGTTCCATACAATGCACTAGCGTACATTTCATTTCAAGGTACAGTTTAGTACAATCCGTCAATCACGTTACATGTAGTACTGTGCAAATAAGGGTATTACATGGAGCAGATAAGAACAGGTTTACATTACATTCCAGGATACATTTCAATATTGATCACGAATCATATTATTTGTAGCACTATGCAGATGAAAGCAGTACACGGAACGGATGAGAATATATTTACATTTCTTTACAAGTTACTAAACAGTGCAGAGACTTACATGATACATAGCACAACACAGGTGTTTTTCACTGCATGGTGCTCTATGTATACAAGCAGATTAACAAGTACAGCCCGAGGGGCGTCTGATTCCATCCCCTGGGTTTACCATGGTGGAAGGCCCTTAAACTGTGGCTCTTCCCCATTGTGCCTTTGCGGCGACTGCACCAATCTTTAGTGCATCTCTCAGCACGAATTCCTGGACCTTGGATTGCACCAGTCTGCAACACTCGGCCATGGACATCTCCTTGCTCTGGAAGACCAGCAAGTTTCGGGAAGACCAAAGTGCGTCTTTCACCGAGTTGATGGCTGTGCTTCCCTATGAACAGTCCGCAGAGCACAGAGTCCTGTGTTACGGAGCTGCTTGGGATGAACCTCGACAGCAACCACTGTATCTCCTTCCAGACCTGCCTTGCAAAGGGGCGATCCCGAAGGAGATGGATGACAGTCTCGTTCACACCACAGCCATCTCGGGGCAAAGTGCCATGTCTCTGAAACCCCAGCTGCACATGAAGGATCTGACGGGTAGGGCCCTTCTCACCGCCAACCAAACAACGTCTTGATGCTTGTGTGAAAGCTCTGGCGATGAGACATTCTGCCGAACGAGTTCGACAGTCTGCTCGGGGAACTGCCCGACAAGATCCACCATCTCCTTCTTCCATAGGGCAGCCAGGACCTTGTGTGCTGACCACTGCTTTATGGCCTTGTGGTCAAAGGTGTTTTGTACATCGTGTCTCTGCGAATACGGTCCATTTTCGGTCTCCCGACGAAATGGAAGACTGCTCGGGTGACTGCCACGGCACAGGAGCAGGGTATGGGCCAGACCTGCGCCACTTACAACAACACCGAGAGCACCTCACTCCTGATGACCAGGTTCTTTCCTGCAATGGGGAGGGAGCGCAGCTTCCACCATCCCAGTTTATGTTTGGCTTTAGCGAAATGTGAACACATCTCATCCTGCTCGAGGGTGCGGACTCTGGAGCGAAAGATGATTTTGGAGGACTCTGAGGCAAAGAGCGAGGCTTGCTGGCCCTTCACCTCTTGGAGTTCCTCCGTGACATTGACCCCCATCAACTGCAGCAGGAGCAGGTTTTGCATACTCTTCTGGAGTTGGGACAATTCCCTCTGTCTCACTCTCGCCTTCTGAACACCTTTGACAATGAAGAACCTCTTGATGTTTGTCTTGATTGTTTCCCACCAGTGCATCGGGGAATCACAGAGGGGTTTTACGATTCTCCAACCTTTGTAATCCCTCTGGAGTTCCTCAACGTTTTCTGGGGTCAACAGTTTCACGTTGAGCTTCCATATCCCCCTGACAACTTTCTGGTCTACCTGTGCAAGGCAGTCGGCCAGTAGGAGGCAGTGGTCAGAGAAGAACACCGGAGTGACGTCGGTGGATCTGACCTTGAGCATGTGGGACACAAACAGGAAGTCTGCTGGAGTGTGGCACTCCTGCAAGAACAGCAGGTCTGCCTTGACCTTGGCGAAGTACACCAAGCTGGAAACACATCGCATAGTTGACTTAACGCTACCACGTTAATGGATGCAATCTTTAAACACATTTTTAAATTGGTGATTACAGTCCAAACATTACATTACAAACACGCAGTCCTTTGGCCCAGTGGCCTGTTCCCACATACATAGTTTAGCTTTAAAATCTTCTACTGCACCTTGGCTGAGATATGGGTTGTCCTCTGCCTCAGGGGTGCTTCGACTAGGGGACGCCAGCAGTGTTGACGGCAGGTCCTCCATGTCAACTGGGCTGCCCTCGCCTGGTGTTGATTGTTCCTTGTGTGCATTCCCTGTGGTGTTGTTGCTCACAACGTTCTGGAGCTGGGGTGCATTGGTCGCTTCGTCGCTCCTGTAAGGGATAAATTGTAAAAGTTGCAAATAGGTGGTCAGAATTATGCTGAAGGTAGTGAACTTATCAGTATTAGGAGGGTCGGTATAATTGCCTATGTATGTAATACTTGCTTATATAGGTATAGCACACTTATACGCCTTAAACTACAGCTTAACCTTAGTAACACTTAAACAGCCGAAGTCAGCAGTTTTGTTTAGAAGTCCCTGAGGAAGAGATGAAGAAGCCAGTACAAACCACTCTATGAGTCGGATTGACTGGGGTAGAGGGCAAAATGGAGCAACACAATGATGAGAGATGGACAGTTGCATGTACCACTCAGAGCCCGTCTGATAAGAGTCGACAAATCAAAGTAACTTCGCTGCTAGAAATAGACCTATCGATGATTTTGTAGGAGGATAGCTCCTCTCTAAAACTTGTATAAATTGTACTTGAAACTTCTTGTATTTCGGAGATTTTAGGCTGAACCTTCCTGTGCGTTGCTCGTAATAAAGCCGGTAAACCTGAGGTTTTGTTTGTTTACTTTTGTGATCGTTATAGAGTGGGAGCTGGACGAGGTGTCGATTATCTATATCCGTTAGTCCACCTTGAAGGAGAGAAGCCTTCCTTTTTACCCCAACATTCTCGGAAATCCGGAGCTGGGGTGGGACTGATCCAATTTTAAGGATATATCCCCTTGTTCTTTGTGAGCTGTATGTGTGTCAGCTGTGGCTCAGTGGATAGCACTCTAACCTCTGAGTCAGGAGGTTGTGGGTTTAAATCCCACTCCCGCTGAGGGAGCACTGCACTGTTGGAGGTGCCGTCTTTCGCATAAGCCGTTAAACCAAGGCCCTGTCTGCCCTCTCAGGTGGATGTAAAAGATACCATGATACTATTTCAAAGAAGAGCAGTGGAGTTATCCCCGGTGTCCTGGACAATATTTATCTCTCAATCAACACAACAAAAACAGATTATCTGCTCATTATCACATTGTTGTATGTGGGAGCTTTCTGTGTGCAAGTTGGCTGCCACATTTCCCACATTACAACAGTGACTGCACTCCACAAATGCTTCATTGGCTGTAAAGCGCTTTGCGACGTCTGGTGGTCATGAAAGGCGTTATATAAATGCAAGTCTTTCTTTCTGTTCTGGAAACCCTCACCAGAGGACGTAGCTTCTCTGTATCTATTCTATCGAATTGTTTCATCATTTTAAACAATGAGAACACCTTCTCAACCTTCTTAGCTCAAGGAAAACTATCCAATTTTATGGGAGCTGTCCTCATAACTTAAGCCTTTTAGTGCCGCTATCATTGTAGCAAATCAATCAGCATTGTTCAAGAACAGAATGCCTCATTAAAGTTTTAAACAAATTCTAATGTTTGCAATACTTAGCAAAAGGAGAATATTGCCATAATTCACTGCCACTTCTATTCTAGGAATGGCCACCTTGAAGAAGTTCTGCTCCTCTCTCAGGCAGAATTTGCATTTGTCTCTTTTGCCTTGTTCCTCTTCATTTGCTTTCTGCTTCCCTTCTCGTGCTTCCCCTTTTGTTCTTTCCTCCCCTCCCCACTTTCCCTGCCCCAGCGCTTTCTTAAAAACCTGTTACATCTCTAACTTTTTTCCACTTTTGACGAAGGGTCACAGACCTGAAACGTTAACTCTGTTTCTCTCTCCACAGACGCTGCCCGACCCGCTGAGTATTTCCAGCGTTTTCTGTTTTTGGTTCAGATTTCCAACATCCGCAGTATTTTGCTTTGGGAGAAATGACCCTTGGTGTTCTTAGTCGATGAACATTTAACCCATTTAGATGACTCTCTATTCCATTTAATTTGTCGAACGCGATAGTGCAGTATACAGAGAACTTAAGGTATAAATGCTTAACGTGCGTGGACAACATTCCTCTGGGTTTTATTTTAGGCCTATGTTTGGGGTTAATTCCTGCTTACGAATCAACATCATCATAGGCAGTCCCTCGAACCGAGGATGACTTGCTTCCATGTCAAAAAGTTCACAGGTGTTTCAATAATGGACCTAAAATTCCAGGTCCGAACTAAATCCTAAAGGGTGGAAGATGCCTGTGCTTGGATTTTTTTTAATATGTGGTGACCGTTGCACACCAGCCACCACACAGGCTCGACAGAGCTAGGTCTTGGTCCAGTGGCAAAGATTAACCAAGACGTCTGGTGACCAGTTCTGCTGCACGGACCTAGTGCGCACACATATCCTTCCGCTCCCCGGCCTGCGAGCACTATCGGAGCAGGCCGGGGAGCGGAAGGAGCATTGTGGAGGCCTAGCCCAGCAGGCTGAGCGGCCCACGGCCTGCGAGCACCATCGGAGCAGGCCGGGGAGTGGAAGGAGCAGCGTGGAGGTCTACCACTCCAGGGAGTAGCACGTGCTGGAGCAGGAGAGCAACGGCAGTGAAGAGTGACGTCATCAAGGTCCAGGTCAGAGATTGGAGCATGGGCAGGTACCGCAGGAGCAGCGAGAGATTGTAGAGGGACGTGATCGGAGCCCAGGCTAGGCATGAGTTTGGGGCCCAGAAGAGGTGAGGGCCCAAGGACAGCACGGGCCAGCCCACACTGCTTACGAATAGTGTGCAAAGAAATGCAGAAAATGTTGGCGATTTAAAGGATATTTTGCATGAAAACGAGACTTCCATTTGATATTTCAAGATTTTCTGGCTATTTTTCCCACAGAAAGGATTTGGAGAAAAGAATTTACGTTAAGCACAGGGCATGTCTTGAAGAAGCACATCCAGGACAGGACGTTGTTAAGATGCTAATGAGCTAGCTTTGACATTCTCTGATTGTAGATTGTAAACAATAAGCAACTTTGTTAACTTGTCTTGGAAATCAATGAACACCTGACATCGATTGTGCTGATGGTCCCGGGTGCTTGGCAGGAGGGACAATAGACCTATTGTTTTCCTGGCAGTGAACATTATTTGATAAAATACAAAGCTAGACACCGCAGTCAAGCCTTTGAAAGAGAAAGAAATGAAACAGTGAGGCTCAGAAAAAAAGTTGTGAGGAGGATACAATGCAGGTGGAGTTAAAGAAAATAGTTGGTTTAAGTCAAACAAGATAGCCCACTAATATGGGGAAACATAGCATATTCTTCATTTTTTTATATTATTACATGAAAACTAGAGGTACTGGTGAAACTAAGTGAATCTGATCTCAACAAATGCTCTGCAGTTTAGTGATTGATATCAAGCTTGGTCTCACTGTGTCTTTGCCTAAACCGCCTTTAGAGGGAAGAAATACAAGAGCAAAACATGCGAATATCTGGCTCAGGGCGGAGGTGATTGTGAGAAAATTGATTGCTATATTTTCAGAAACCATTTATAGGTGGAGGGACGAAGGAGAGAGGGGGGGGATGAAAGGATTAGGGGAAGAAGTTTCAAAATATTCACATCTTGAACCCCTTCTCTTCTTTAAAATAATCTTCAGTGCTGTTGCACACAATTTGGGGCCGAAATTGGATAGTGCTGCATTTGGGGGTGCTAAATGTAAAAAGATGGATGATTTAGCACCCGGCGAAATGGCCTGCAAAATTGTGGGAAATTGGGCATTTTCCTTGAGAAATGCAGCGAGGAGGTATCGGGGGCGCTCATGGCCTCAGAGGGGCGCCTCAGGGGTGCTATTCCGAAGCTGGACCCAATTTCAGCTGACTGATAATCAGCCTGCTGTTCATTACAGCTCTTAAAGGGGATGTCGTTTCAGGCAATATCATAATTTGCTCAATTGACTGAACTACCAGGAAGGTGCGCGATGGCTGCTGCAGGGCGTTATGTAAGGGACACTCGGTTCAGTGACCTGGTGTTGGAGATGTCGGTGGGGGCAGTTGAGGGAAGGTACTGTTCCCTCCACCTGGGGGAAGGCCAACTCCACAGATTTTTAGGGCCACGTGGGCAGAAGTGGCTGCGGAGGTGTCGGGCAGCACGGTGGTGGATAGAACCCCCACCCAGTGTCGCAAGAAATTCAACAACCTCACTCAGGTGGTCAAAGTGAGTATATGTTTCCACAACTCGTCCATAGCAGTCTCTGAGCCTCTGTCTGTGCACATTCTGCAAAGTAGTGCTTAACCCAGCAGGCAACCACCAACCATTGAATACATTTAAGACAGAAGATAGTTTCTTAACCGACAAGGGAATAAGGCGTTATGGGGAGTGGGCAGGGAAGTGGGCCTGAGTCCATGATTAGATCAGCCATGATCTTATTAACTGGCGGAGCAGGCTCAAGGGGCCGTATGGCCTACTCCTGTTCCAATTTCTTATGTTCTCATATAACCATCTGTACCTACTCACACTCACAGCTTCATTTCACGCCTTGCCTACATTCACAGCTATTTAACCATATCTTCCACATATATAACAGGACTGTTACTCACACAGATTCCAGGCCAAGATGGCACACAACAGGATGAAGCAACAGCAGACTGGAGGGGAAGAAAGCTAAACTGCGTCAGCTTTCTGACCTGGGGGAGCGAGTGCTGCAGCTCATTGGTCCGCAGATGGTGGGCGCCGTGCCCGGCGGAGACATCGAGCCTGCTGGAGGCACCAATGTTATCTTTATCCCCTCTTCTCATTCCACTTCCCCATTAAACCAGAAGGCCTTATTACTTTCCAGCTCCTCATTCTGTCTGCCTTCCTTGCTCCATTCCTGCATCCCTGCCCTCACCTCTACGTGGCTCTTGTGCCATTTATGCTTTCAGATAATGGGCCAGCGGATGAGCAGCCTGTGCCTGAGTCCCCCCACCACCCTGGTGTCGAGGAGGAGGTGGCGGAGGAGGAGGAGACAAGCACTGCATCACTGTTTCTCTCACCCACAAGCACCAACTCAGATACTAGCACTACACGGTCATTAGATGTTAGTTTAGGACACGGGTATGCACTGGGTGATGCACCGGGGCATGGGCACTGCAGCACGGTCAAGGGGAAAGGGAAGCTCGGGAGCCATCTCTCCGGAGGGCGGGTTTGCATGTGAGTTTTGCTGCGCAGTACTCAGATGATGACCTCGAAGAGGAGGTGTTCCCACAAAGGGTGATGGCCATGCACTCCGAAATGATAGGTGCAATGGCAAGGGTGCCTGAGAGTCTCTCGGCAATGGTAAGGAGCATGGAGGAGTCTGCCTCCTGCATTGAACACAGCTCTGCGCTTACCATTATCAGAGGCAGTCCCTTGGTATCGAGGAAGACTTGCTTTCATTCTTAACATGAGTCCTTAGGTGGCTGTACAGTCCAATACGGGAGCCACAGTCCCTGTCACAGGTGGGACAGATAGTCGTTGAGGGAAGGGGAGGGTGGGACTGGTTTGCCGCACGCTCTTTCCACTTGCTTTCTGCATGCTCTCGGCGACGAGACTCAAGGTGCTCAACGCCCTCCCAGATGCGCTTCCTCCACTTAGGGCAGTCTTTGACCAAGAACTCCCAGGTGTCAGTGGGTATGTTGCACTTTATCAGGGAGGCTTTGAGGGTGTCCTTGTAACATTTCCTCTGCCCACCTTTGGCTCGTTTGCCGTGAAGGAGTTGCGGTAAGAGCGCATGCTTTTGGAGTTGCGTGTCTGGCATGCGAACTACATGGAGCCCATCATTGCCAATCTGCAGACGCTGGTGGACTCTCAGACACGCCTTGCAGATCCAGACCTCATGACGCATGTCATGGGTGATGTGGCAGCTTCCATTGCAGCACAGGCGGAAGCGCTAAATGTCTTGGCACTGCAACAATGTAAATGGTTGCTTGCATGGATGCTCAAACTGCTCTCATGCAGTTTCAACTGGATGCGACGCAAGCTCTGACTGCTGCCATCGTCGCTGGGTCCACCACAGTCGATCAGGGATCTCACGGTGTCGCAGCAGCCCATGATTCTGTGCTCCATCAGATTGGTGGGGCTGCTGAGGTGCTGCTCCGGGGGAGTGGCAGTGGGTCCGTGGAGCAGGAACCTGCTGTCCTCTCTCAGGATGACAGCATTCCTGATCCCACCACTGCCACTCCACCATTGCACATGTTGCTACCTGTCACCCAGCCAGCCCAGACTGCTCGCGCCCAGCCTGAGGTGGTGCAGAATACAACTGGGCCTTCCAGGCTCAGAGCTGGTCGAGGGCATCCTCCAAGGCCATCTGTAGTCTCTGGCACCGACACTCAGCAACCTTTCACCAGCCCTGCTGCAGCCACAGGGGACACACTGCGGAGAAGTTGTAGAATAGGTCGTCGATAAAGACGATTTAACAAAATGCACACGGCTGATAAATAAAGACACAGTTATATATCTTATTGCTTTTTGATAAATGGTGATTGGAATGTTTAATATTTGTTGTTGTCTCTTATTTCAGTGTTGGGGATTTGGAATGGAAGGGCAAATTGATGGGGTGATGGAGAAGTCCACAGGAACCGGGAAGTGGGACTGAAATCAGTGGAAACGAGCTGAAACGGTCGCGGACCTCCTTTGCAGAATCGTGATGGACTCGTTGCCTCCTCTGTCGCATATGCTGCTGCTCTTCCTCCACTTCCTGCTCCTCCTCCTCCTCTTCCTGCACCTCCTCCTCGTCTTCCTCCTCCTCCTCCTCCTCCTCCCCCTGCTCCTCCTCCTCCTCCTCCTCCTGCACCTCCTCCTCATCCTCCTCCTCCTCCTCCTCCTCCTGCACCTCCTCCTCGTCCTCCTCCTCCTCCTCCTCCTGCACCTCCTCCTCATCCCCCTCTTCCTCCTCCTCCCCCTGCTCCTCCTCCTCCTCCCTCTGCTCCTCCTCCTCCCCCTGCTTCTCCTCCCCTCCTCCTCCTCTCCCTGCTCCTCCTCCTCCTCCTCCTCCTCCTGCACCTCCTCCTCGTCCTCCTCCTCCCCCTCCTCCTCCTCCTCCACTCCCTGCTCCTCCTCCTCCTCCTCCTGCACCTCCTCCTCATCCTCCTCCTCCCCCTCCTCCTCCTCCCCCTGCTCCTCCTCCTCCTGCTCCTCCTTATCCTCCTCCTCCCCTGATCCTCCTCCTCCTCCTTCCCCTGCTGCTCCTCCTCCTCCTCGTCCTGCTCCTCCTCCCCCTCCCCCTCCTCCTCCCCTGATCCTCCTCCTCCTCCTCCTCCTTCCCCTCCTCCTCCTCCTCCCCCTGCTCCTCCTCCCCTGCTCCTCCTCTCCCTCCTCCCCTGCTCCTCCTCCTCCCCCTGCTCCTCCTCCTCCTGCTCCTCATTATCCTCCTCCTCCCCTGATCCTCCTCCTCCTCCTACCCCTGCTTCTCCTCCTTCCCCTCCTCCTCCTCCTCCCCTTCCTCCTCCTCGTCCTGCTCCTCCTCCCCTGATCCTCCTCCTCCTCCTCCCCTGCTCCTCCTCCTTCCCCTCCTCCTCCTTCCCCTCCTCCTCCTCCCTCTCCTCCTCCTCCCCCTGCTCCTCCTCTCCCTCCTCCTCCTCCTCCTCCTCCTCCTCCCCGTGCTCCTCCTCCTCCTGCTCCTCCTCCTCCTCGTGCACCTCCTCCTCCTCCTCCTGAGGTGGTGCGGCTATGCCTGGTGGCAATGTCTGCGCCCTCATGATGGCCAGGTTGTGCAGCATGCAGCAAACGACGACGAATAGGGACACCCGCTGAAGCGAGCACTGGAGGGCTCCTCCCGAGCAGTTAAGGCAGCGGAACCGTTGCTTGAGCACTGCGATGGTTTGCTCAGTGCTGTTCCTGGTGGTGGCATGGCTCTCATTGTATGAGTGCTGGGCAGGAGTATTGGGGTTGCGGAGGGGATTCATGAGCCAGGTGGAGAGCAGATAGCCCTTGTCTCCCAGCAGCCGGCCGCGAGCTTGATGTGGTTGCTGGGACAGAGCTGGCACACCGGGCTGGCACAGGATGAAGTAATCGTGGCTGCTGCCAGGTTAGCGGGCATTCTCGGTCATTATTCTGTGTGTGTGGTCACGCATCAACTGGACATTCAGTGAGTGGTAGCCTTTGCGATTGCGGAAGATCTCTGGATTGTGCTGCAGTGCCATCAAAGCGACGTGGGTGCAGTCAATGGTGCCCTGCACCCTGGGGAAGCCCACTATCCTGGCAATGCCACATGAGCACTCGTGCTGTTTCTCTTTGGTCATGGGGAAGGAAATGTAGTCCCTACTCCTTCTATATAGCGGATGCAGCACTGGACACCAAATTGGGGGATGTTAGATATGTTTCCTGACGCTCCCTGGAATTTCTATTGGCATAGAAATTGAGCACGATGGTGACCTTGACTGCGACCTCACCCTGGTCTGAGGCTGGAGGTCTGGTTGCAGCAGATGGCAGAGCTCTGTGACCACGTCCTTTCTGAAACGCAGCCTTCGCGCACATTGCTCCTCAGTGACATTGATGTAGGAGAACTGCTGCTTGAATCCCCGGGGAGGATAAGGCTTCCTGTTACCAGCCCCTGTGGTGCCTTCGTCCTCTGGCAACATCTTCATGTGCTTTTCCCTGTGCTGCTGGATGTGCTTCTCTGTGCCTCTCCCTTTCCCTCTCCCTTTCCCTTCCCCTGAGCCTCTCTCTGTGCCTCTCCCTTTCCCTCTCCCTGTGGCGTGCTCCATGGGCCTCTCCCTGTGTCTCTCCCTTTCCCTCTCCCTGTGGCATGCTCCATGGGCTACTTTCTGTGCTGCTCCCTCTCTTAGTCGTAGCCTTTCTCTCTCCCTCTCTTGATGCCTTGCCCTCTGCAATTGTCTTCGGCAAAGCATTCTCTGACGGTGAAGTTGGAGCAGCCAATCGAGTGCCAGCACAGACCACATGAAGGGAGGGAAATGGTACAATGTCGAAAGTGCCATGAGTGATACAGGGGAAAAGGTCGGAGGCAGAACCATGGTTGAGCAAAAAATTGCTGAGATCGGTCCAGCAGCCACACGGACTAACTGTTGCAAACGAGAAATATGTATGGCCGACAAAATAAAAATTCCAAGATGACGCCTTTAAATAGCGCTGGCGCATCCTGTTCCCGATTGGAGCGAGGCAGATCAAGCTGCCGTTGTCATCGCCAGAGTTCACTTATGCTGGCCAATTACCTCTGGGGCGGTAATGGGGTGATGCGCACAGCGATGACGCTATCATTGCCGCACGCCACTGAGCGGAGAGCTCGCTCCAGCGCCACCGCCAAACCATTGCCCAATTCTACGGCGGGCGATTTCCTTGCTGCGCCTGGGCGGAATCTATTGTGCGGTCCGTTAGTGCTAACAGCCGTCGCTACAAGGGGCAATTTCGGCCCCAACGAATCAAGACCACATGTAAGACCATGTGTTGTCTAAAAGTGAGGTTAGAGGGCAGGTGATAATAAAAATGTTTGCATGCATTGATCAATTAAGATATAGATATACATATAATATAAAATATATACATATTCCGTTACCATTTTAAAATCATACATTCTGTCCTTATTTTTGTATTTCCATTATAACTGCCAATGTCAACATTTATGATGGAAACTGTCTATGTAAACAAATCACACTGTAATCACATTCTCCACCAGTGGCAACGTTGCAGCGTACCCACTGGTTGGAGGGTGTAATTACAGCGTGACAAAGTTTACATTATAAATGTTAACATAGGCATTTATAATGGTTGAATGAAGAGGAAATGCATACAGGCATAAGGTGTACATAGATATAGACCGTTTAGCCATTGCACGGGGAGCTGTAAACTCCTTTGCAGCACCGCTGTCGCGAGTTCTCTCAGATTTGCGAAGTGAGAACTATGAGTCCATGCTTCAGCCTGAATTAAAAAATGAGGAGTCGAAGGATGTCCCTTTTTCAGTGATTCACGCACAGATAAGGTGCAGCATGATTAAGCCATTGCACTGTTTCAGTGACCCAGTTCATTTTAAAAATGTGTTTCGGATTTTGGAGACAAAACGACCTTTTTTTGCAGTGCATGCATTTTTGTGATCCAGAGTTGGATCTATAATAGATATTTCACAGTAATCACATCCCATAACTTTGCAAAGTCACGGCAATGCAGCAAAGATTTTTTGCATTTTGTTTTGACTTGCAATCTAAACCCAATAAACAACTTGGTAATATTTGGCACCTGCTCAATCATCTCGAAAGTGAAAATAATTTCATTTAGAATTCATTAGAATCATAGAACGAATCAGCACAGAAAAAGGCCATTTGGCCCATCGTGCCTGTGCCAGCTCTTTGAACAAGCTATCCAATTAGTCCCACTCCCCCTGGTCTTTCCCCATTGCACTGCAAATTTCTCCTTTTCAAGTATTTATCCAATACCCTTTTGAAAGTTACTATTGAATCTGCTTCTACCGGCCTTTCAGGCAGCGCGTTCCAGATAACAACGCAAGGAGTAAAAAAAAAATCCTCACCTCCACCTCTGTATTTGTTGCCAACTATTTTAAATCCGTGTCCTCTGGTGACCATTTGGTCAGTGAAAACAATTTCTCCCTGTCTACTCTATCAAAACCTCTCAGAATTGTGAGCACCTCAATTAAATCTCCCCTTAACCTTCTCAGTGCAGTGCTGAGGGAGTGCTGCATTGTCAGAGGTGCCGTCTTTCGGATGAGACATTAAACCAAGTCTGAGAGTCTGCTCTCTCAGGTGGACGTAAAAGATCCCATGGCACTATTTCAAAGAAGAGCTGTGGAATTATCCCCCGGCGTCCTGTCCAATATTTATCCCTCAATAAAAAAGATTATCTGGTCATTATCATATTGCTGTTTGTGGGAGCTTTATTGGCTGCCTCTTTTCCTACATTACAACAGTGACTCTGCTCCAAAAGTACTTCGTTGGCTGTAAAGTGCTTTGAGACATCCGGTGGTCGTGAAATGTGCTATATAAATCTAAGTCTTTTTACCTTCACTGCTCTAAGGAAAAAAATCTCAGATTCTCCGGTCCGACCACATAACTGAAGTCCCTCATCCCTGGTTCTGTTCTATGAAATGTCCTCTGCAGCCTCCTCAAGGCCCTGATGTCTTTTCTAAAAAAAATGTCTGAGGTGTTCCTAAAACTGAGCTATGATTCAGTCATTTGCTTGTATCCAAATCCTCTCTTAATTCTCCTTTTTTTTTTACACACATTGTGATGGCAGGTTTGAATAACAAGACACTTGGCAGCACATACGCTTGACGTGATGTACAATATTAACTTAATGACACAGCGGGCTAATTAATGAATCATTTATCACCCTTTTGATAACTGCCACGCCAAAATAATTCTCAGCTGCACAAACGGGCAATTAGTTCAAGTCACGATGGAGAGGATATGACCTCTCTTAAGCACATAGCCATTGGAGGACAATAGAGTATTGCTATGCTGCTGAATCCTCCAGTGGTAATAAAATGCTCAGCTCTGACACGGACGATCTTAAATAGAATCACATTCGATCTACATACATTAATCATAAGAAAAAGCAAATACTCACTGCACCCACCCCTCCCCCCTTTAAGCTTCCTCATAAGCTGATGTCGTTTTCTGAGAATATTATTTATAGAAAGTAATTTTCTACAGTGCTTGAGGGAGAACAAATAAAAAGGATATTGGATTAACAGCAGCATTTGTCAATTCAACTGTCATTTCAAAGGATTATCTTTATATCAAAGTAGATACATTGGTGAAGGGACGCAGAGAGGGAACAGTGGAATGAGAGAAGTCTGTGATGTTTTTGTCACATTTGAATGTTTATCCATTTAAAGCCATGGCATTTATTTTAATGGTAGTATTCCATTCCAGCTTTATTATCTGTTATTCATACACGGGAGGTGAGCATCGCTGGCAAGGCCGGCATTTATTGCCATCCTTAATCGCTCTAGAGAAGGTAGTGGTGGACCACCATTTCAGAAGGCAGTTAAGAGGCAACCACATTGCTGTGGGTCTGGAGTCACATATAGGCCAGACCGGGTAAGGACGGCAGATTTCCTTCCCTTTAGTTCAAAACAAATGAATCAAATAATTTAACTAAGGCACAACATATAAACACTTGGAGAAGGCAATTCAGCCCCTTGAGCCTGTTCCACCATTCAATTAGATCATGACTGATCTACCTCAAATCCTTTTTTTAAAATTCGTTTCTGGGATGTGGATGTCACTGGCAAGGCCGGCATTTATTGCCCATCCCTAATTGCCCTTGAGAAGGTGGTGGTAAGCCGCCTTCTTGAACCGCTGCAGTCCGTGTGGTGAAAGTGCTCCCACAGTGTTGTTAGGGAGAGAGTTCCAGGATTTTGACCCAGTGACGATGAAGGAACGGCCAATATATTTCCATTTACCCGTCTATGATCCATATCCCTCGTTATCTTTACTTAGTAAAAATCTGCCAATCTGAGTCATGAACATTTCAATTGGCCCAGCCATTTGCAGGGACAGAGTTCCAGATTCCCACTGCCCTTTGTGTGAAAAAATGTTTCCTGATTTCGCTATTGAATGGCCTGGCTCTAATTTTAAGTTCATGCCCTCTCATTCTTGATTTCCTCACCAGAGGAAATCATTTCTCTGTATCTACTCAATCGAAATCTTTTATCATTTTAACACTGCAAATAGATCACCCCTCAACCTTTTAATCGCAAAGGGAAACAACCCAATTCTAAGTAGTCAGCCCTCATAATTTAACCCTATTAGCCCCTGTATCATTGTGGTGAATCAAGTGCAGAATACTTCAATAAAGTTTTAGGCCAATTCTAATGCTTGCAATATTTGGCAAAGGGCGAGCAGACTAATTTGGTGTTCTTGGTAGATAAGTTTTTTATGACCTGGAACGCGCTGCCTGAAAGGGCGGTGGGAGCAGATTCAATGGTAACTTTCAAAAGGGAATTGGATAAATACTTCAAGGGGAGAAATTTTCAGGGCTGTGGGGAAAGAGCAGGGCGAGTGGTCTAATTCGATCACTCTTTCAAAGAGCCGGCACAGGCACAATGGGCTGAATGGCCTGTATGAACATTTAGACCACTATTTAATGCCTTTAACATCAGTAGAGTGGCAGAGTAATGCCATTTGAATGCAGTGTGTGTTTGGCAATTGTTGCTACCACTAATCCCTTGCCTCTTGTACTTTGTTTCACTATGAATGTTGAAAGCAGTCTGAATAGGCCAAAGGAAATACACACCAAAACTTTTGGGTAAGTTGTTGAACCGAACCCCATCTGTTCCCTCAGGTAGATGTAAAGGGTCTCATGTCAGGTTTCAAAAGCAAGGCCTTTCTCCTCGCCAACTTTAATCCTTCAACCAATGCCACCAGAAACAGATGGCCTACAGGGCTGTAGTAATACCCGCCCTCCTGTATGGATCTGAGCCATGGAGATATATCACCAACGATGTCTCCGTAAGATCCTGCAAATCCCCTGGGAGGACAGGTGCACGAACATCATTGTCCTCGTCCAGGCTAACATACCCAATATTGAAGCACTGATCACACTAGATCAGCTTCGCTGGGGTGGCCACATAGTTCGCTTGCCAGATACAAGACTCCCTAAGGAAATGCTTTATGTGGAGCTCCTTCATGGTAAACGAGCCAAAGGTGAGCAGCGGAAGCATTACAAGGACACCCTCAAAGCCTCCCTGGTAAAGTGCGACATCACCACTGACACCTGGGAGACCCTGGCCGAATACTGCCAAGGTGGAGAAAGTGCATCCGGCAGGGCGTTAAGCTCTTCGAGTCTCAACGCAAAGAGCGTGAAGAGGTCAAGCGCAGACAGCAGAAGGAGCGCGCCACAAACTAGCCCCGCCCACCCTTCCCTCGATGAATGTCTGTCTCAGGTAATCCCTCAGAATTGGCTACTGGCAGTTTAGCAGACCCAGTCGGTAACAGGGGCTGTGGCTCTCGTATTGGACTGTTCAGCCGCCAAAGAACTCACTTTGGGAGTGGAAGCAAGACTTCCTCGATTCCGAGGGACTGCCTATGATGATGCTAATGATCTGGCCGTATTACAACAGTGACTTCACTCCAAAGTACTTCAATGGCTTTAAAGCGCTTTGGGATGTCCGGTAGTAGTGAAAGCCGCTATATAAATGCAAGTCTTTCTTTCTTTCTTGTCTCATTGCTGTTCGTAGGACCTTCCTGTGTGCAAATTGGCTGCCACTATTTCCTGTTGTTTCGGCAGCGACTACACTTCATGAAGTATTTCTTTTGTCTGTGAAACCCTTTGGGACGTCCTGTGGTCGTGAAAGGCACTGTATAAATAAAAGTTATTTTATTTCTCAAAGTCTCATAGGTAAGGAGGAAGTTTTGCTGAGCTGGTGGGATCGCTGTGAACCCAGCTGTGTGCTCGCATCTGGACAGATGTGACCCAGAAACGGCAGGAAAGGGCAACTGTTCCGCACGGAACATGACGGAGAAATGAAGTATAACTCTCATCCATAATTGAGCCAATCAAAAGCTTGGGTGAAAAATGAGCGAGAGGATTTAGTTTAAATACACGTTATTAATTATTAATTACACAAACAATGCCTGAAATGCTTTGACCCTAATCCCATATCAGGCCTTTTGCAAAATAATTTTAATCAAAACTCGTTTGGAGTTTTAATGCTGACTTCATTTTCTCAACACCTGCTCTGTTAAAGTTGGTCAAGGCTTTGTCCAAAAAGCAGAGATCTTCAGATTAGTTCTCAAAGTGTACAGAGTGATATTAACTAGTCAAAATGTGTCATTGAGATGTGTGGGTCCTGCAGACATGTGTTAGCAAACCCAGAGGGGATACGTTGCCTCCAATGATCAATATAAGTGTCGCAGAATTACTTGTGCTGGCAGCATGATATTTTCAAGACAGTTGCAAAGCGTACATTTGCCTTAAAGCAATAAAAGGCTTCATTTATACTGCAACTGAACCATTGGCATTAGTGCTCGTGAGGCGTGTCTGAATGTCTGTGTCCATTCAATGTGCCTGCCACTATGGATTTGAGCCCATAACATCCATTGCTTGGCCCCTCTCGGGCTCCCTCCTGCATCAACCCTGTCACCCAGTCATGCTACCTTCCGTTACTTTCCCAATTCCTCCCTCCCCCACAATCGGTCTCCTTGAGCACTATGCCCTCAATGCCAACTCATGCCTACTCTTCCGATTTCCTATTTTTCCTGACATTATCCCAGGCTTGAATTCACCCTTTGATTAAGCCCAGCGCTCCCCTCCCTGCCCATCTTGGCCTAATCAGTAGGACCTATTCAGACACCCCTCACGAGCACTAACGCCAACTGCAACCACCCTCATGTCAACCTTCCCCACCCATGCCTGCTAGGGGGCTAACCTCATCAACCTACTACCCTTCTCGCTTACCCCACCCAGCATTGCCCATTTGGGCTCTATGTGGATTAGCATTCGCCTCCGCTCTCAGCACTGCCTGCCAGAAGGCCCATTCGCTCACCAATAAGCTCCGGGCCGTCCACGAGTTTGCTGAGGATGATTGCATTGACATTCTCGCTTTGACTGAAACATGGCTCATGGCTGCCTCTTGTCAAAACATGCCCAGCTGGCTGTCCTTTCCCCCTCCTCTCCTGCCCAAACTTCTGCAGTAGCCACCTGACAATTGCTGCCACCTCACACCTTGTTGCCTCCCTCTATGTTGTCAGCTGTGGCTCAGTGGGTAGCTCTCTCGCCTCTGAGTCAGAAGATTGTGGGATTAAGTCCCACTCCAATGATTTAAGCATATTTTCTAGGCTGACACTCCAGTGCAGTACTGAAGGAGATGCCATCTTTCGGAAGAGTCATTAAACCGAGGCCCCGTCTGCTCTCTCAGGTGGACAGAAAAGATCCCATGGCACTATTTGAAAGAGGAGCAGGGGAGTTCTCCCTGGTCTCCTGGCCCCAAAAATGTATTCTGTAATGTCTGTAAGCTTGTAATGTTTGTAGCTCCACGCTGTGGATGTGGACGTATTTTGTACTGCAGGTGCAGGGTTAATAATAAACAGAACTAGGCAGATTTCCAGAGATTTCCGAGAGAGCTGCCTGCCATGTTAGGAAGCTGTATGTGCTGTGCTCTGTTAATATATCACAGTTGGCGACGAAGATGGGATTTTTGGGATGATTTAAAGCTGAAATTTTTATTGGTGAAGGATTCAGCCAGCCGACAGAAGACTTTGGAAGTTTCTGTCTTTGAAAAAAGCTCCAAAAAATCCGAGGTAAAATACAGCACACGGTGTGAACAGCTAGAGATTAAAATAGCAGGTGTATTGGGATATTTGGGTGAATATAGAAATGACCAGGAACGTTTTAAAGCATATGTGGATCAGCTAGAAATGTATTTCACTGCAAATAACATAATCAAAGTTCCAGACAATGCGGTCCAGAACCAGGCTGTGTTGGAATGTAAGAAAGCGATTTTCTTATCGGAGGCAGGTCCGGCATTATATGACACCCTTGTAAATCTGCTTGTGCCTGATGAGCCAAAGGACACAACACTTAAAGAGATTTTAATGAAGCTGGAGCAGCACTATAACCCCAAACCGTTAGAAATTGCTGAAAGCTATCGTTTTGGGATTCAGATTCAAAAGGCTGATTTAAGTATCAGTGATTACATCGTAGCATTAAAAAAGTTAGTGATGCACTGTAATTTTGGAAACTTTCAAAACCGAGCATTACGGGATCGTTTTGTTTGTGGAGTGAAAAATGATGCGATCAGAAGGAAGTTATTGACGAAGGATGACTTGACTTTTGAGATTGCTTTTCAGACAGCGAGGTCGATGAGCATGGCTGAACAATATTCCCAAGAATTAAATAATGATTACAGTCGTCAGTCAACCGAGGTAAATCACCTGCAGGTCCAAAGTAAAAGATGGGCATGGTCGAAAGTCTCAGAAACTGAAAATTTTACCAGAGCTTCGAAGTCATGCTATAGGTGCCTGGGACAACACATTTCTCAAAGTTGTCCATGCGTGATGGCAGAGTGTTTCTTCTGCAGGAAGACTGGGCATCTTGCGAAGGCATGCCGACTGAAAGGTAAACCAGTTTTCAAAGCTATGAGTCCAGCATTCAAAGCTATGAGTAGAAATCCCAAGAGACTATATAGCATGGAGAAACAACAACAGGACGAGGAGATGTTAGAGTTACACGTCATCTGGAGCACAAGGTTAATGGACAGCGTTTCGGAAAGCATCAAAATCCACATAGATGTTGCGGGATTCAAGATACCAATGGAAATTGACACGAGTGCATCCATGAGTGTCGGACCGGAGTTACTGTACAGCGACAAATTGCGTTATTTCCAACTGGAGAAACCCAGGATAGAGCTCTGAGGCTACTCGGGAGAGAAAATTCCTGTGATAGGTCGTATCACCGTACCGGTGAAATATAAAGATCAATTTCAGAACTTGCCTCGAATAGTAGTGAAAGGAGACAAGTCTGCCTTACTAGGAAGAAATTGGTTGAGCTCACTGAAGCTGGATTGGAGTAAGATTTTCTGTGTGCAACCGAGATTTTCATCAATGGATGAGGTTCTCAAGAAGTATTCGAAGATGTTCTGTGTTCCGTACCATATGCACCCAAGGAGAAAGTTGAGCAAGAACTCAAAAGACTAGAGACTGAGAACATTATATGTAAGATAGATCGATGTAATTTGGGCTACACCCATTGTTGTTGTACCTAAGTCCGATGGTAAGGTAAGATTGTGTGGTGATTATAAAAGTAAGCGTAAACCAAGTTCTCGAGGGTAATGTCCCCAATACATTGCCGAATATAAAAGATTTGTTCACAACACTGACAGGTGGTCAGATCTTCTCAAAACTGGATCTTACGAATGCCTACTTACAGCTTGAACTAGATGAGGAGTCCAAGTCATGTTTGACTATAAATACTCATCTAGGCCTATATCAATTTAATAGGCTACCGTTTGGAGTGTCTTCTACCCCTGCCATATTCCAAGGGGTGATGAACCAGATTTTGCAAGGTAGTGAAGGGATAGTATGTTATTTGGATGACATACTAATTTCAGCACCAAATAAGCAAATTCATAATAACATTTTGAATGAAGTCCTCAAACGGCTAGAGAAGCATAGAGTACGAGTATCTACTCGTAAGTGTGAGTTATTTAAAAACTCAGTGGAGTATCAGGGTACAGAGTAGACAAAGATGGTTTACATCCAACCATGGAAAAATTGGATGCAATTAGAAATGCACCCACTCCCAGGAATGTCACTGAACTTCGTTCATTCTTGGGTCTTTTGAACTATTATGGGAAGTTCCTACCAAATTTTGCTACAGTATTACATCCACTGAATGAACTTTTGAAAAAACACGTGCAGTGGAAGTGGTCAAAAGAATGCGATACAGCATTCAAGAAGAGTAAAAGCAAATTGGTAGAGAGCTCCATGTTAGTTCACTATGACATATCTAAGGAGATTAAGCTAGCATGTGATGCCTCTCCGTATGGAGTTGGGGCAGTAATCTCTCATGTATTAAGTTGTGGGGAGGAGAGACCAATTGCTTTTGCTTCACACACTCTCAGTGCCAGTGAGAGTAATTATGCGCAAAATGAAAGGGAAGCTTTGGCATTAATTTTTGGGGTCAAGAAGTTTCACAAATACTTGTATGATCAGAAGTTTACCATCATTACGGACCATAAGCCCCTAACAGCAATCCTCCATCCAAAGTCCCTAGTTCCAATATTAGCTGCAGCCCGAATGTAGAGATGGGCTTTGATTATGTCAGCATATACATATGATATTGAATACAGACGATCAGGTGATCACAGTAATGCTGGTGCAATTTCTAGATTGCCTTCCTCATCACAAGTTACACCCGATAGGGAAGAAGTGTTTTATTTTTCATACATTGATGAACTGCCAGTCACAGCTGAAGAGATTGGTAGAGCAACCAAACGTGACCCAGTGATGTCAAAGGTGTATGAGTATATTGCAAATGGATGGCCAAACCAGGTAACAGACAAAGATACACATTCATTCTTCATTTGGAGGAATGAATTATCAGTCGATAAAGATTGTATCATGTGGGGTGCAAGAGTGGTTATACCAAATAAATTCAGGTCCAAATTATTCGGAGACCTCCATGACCAGCACCTGGGAATATGTTTGACTAAGAGTTTTGCACGCAGTTATTTATGGTGGCCAGTTCTTGATAAAGGTAGAGTAAAAGAGAGAAATGTGAAATTAAACCAGAAGGTGAGAGTGAAGAACCATCACCATAAATGGTTAAAGTGGTTACCAAGAAGAGTGGTGAAGATATGTGGTCATCGCACATGTTTGGTAAAGATGTTTGATAATGGACAGGTTAGGTTTGTTTATATTAATCATATTTTACCTACAGACATGGAAGGAGTTGAAGGTGGGAATGATTCAATTATTTCTGACTCATCAGATAGTTTTGATATACCAGTCGCAAGTCCAACATCCAATGTACTGGAAACAAATCCAGGAGAGAATCAGAATGAAAGTCTGAGTCCGAGTCAGGAAAACAAAGAGCCTGAAGTTAGAGTGAGTTCAAATGAAAATCAAGGAAATTCTGTGGAGGAAAACATTCCTCAGGATGAGCCTCGAATGAGTATGAAATCAACACCATGTTTGGAAGGTTCTGTTCGAGAGCGAAGGTATCCTCTTTGAAACAGAAAACAAGTGGTAATGTTAAAATTGTAAATATGGAAAAAAAAAGTTTATATCCTGTGTTATGTATAAACATGAACGTTATGTATGATGTTTGTTATGATGGCTTCTTCATAAAGGAGGGAGAAGTGTAATGTCTGTAAGCTTGTAATGTTTGTAGCACCACACTGTGGATGTGGACGTATTGTGTACTGCAAGGGCAGGGTTAATAATAAACAGATCCATGCAGAGAGCTTCCTGCCATGTTCGGAAGCTGTGTGCGCTGTGTTCTGTGAATATATCACATATTCCTCAACCAACATTACCAAAGACTGATTAGCAGGTTATTGTTCGTGGGAGCTGCTGTATTTCCCTCCATTAGAACTGTGTAATTCAGAATTAATTCGAGATGTCGTGACATCTTAAAGGTGCTATGTAAATGCAAACGTGTCTTTCATTGCCTGTTCAGGTGTGTGTAATTGATCCCATGACACTATTTGAAGATCATGAAGTGCACTGGCTAACTGTTCTCCGTCACCGCAACCAACACTACCAAAAATCGCTAATCTAGTCATTCAGTCATTGACTGTTTGTGGGAGCTTGCTGTGCTCAAACTGGTTGCTGTGTTTACCTACATAGCAACAACATAGAGTTTTGGTCTCCTTATTTAAGGAAGGATATACTTGCATTGATGGCAGTTCAGAGAAGGTTCACTAGGTTGATTCCTGAAGTGAAGGGGTTGACACATGAGCAGGTTGGGCCTCTACTCATTGGAGTTTAGACGAATGAGAGGTGATCTTATTGAAACATATAAGATACTGAGGGGGCTTGACAGGGTAGATGCAGAGAGGATGTTTCACCTCGTGTGGGAATCTAGAACCAGGGGGAATATTTTCAGAATAAGGGGTTGCCCATTTAGAACTGAGATGAGGAGGAATTTCTTTTCGCAGAGGGTTGTAAATCTGTGGAATTCTCTGTCTCAGGGAGCTGTGGATGCTGGGTCATTGAATATATTTAATGTGGAAATAGACAGAATTTTGAACGATAAGGGAGTGAAGGGTTATGGGGAGCGGGCAGGGAAGTGGAGCTGAGTCCATGATCAGATCAGCCATCATCATCATAGGCAGCCCCTCGAAATCGAGGAAGACTTGCTTCCACCCTAAGCATGAGTTCTTAGGTGGCTGTACAGTCCAATACAAGAACCACAGTTTCTGTTACAGGTGGGACAGACAGTCATTGAGGGAAAGGGTGGGCGGGGAGCCTGGTTTGCCACACCCTCCTTCCGCTGCCTGCGCTTGATTTCTGTATGCTCTCAACGACGATACTCGAGGAGCTCAGCGCCCTCCCAAATGCACTTTCTCCACTTAGGGCGGTCTATGGCCAAGGACTCCCAGGTGTCAGTGGGGATGTCGCACTTTATCAGGGAGTCTTTGAGGGTGTCCTTGTAACGTTTCCTCTGTCCACCTTTGGCTCATTTGCCGTGGGCGAGTTCTGAGTAGAGTGCTTGCTTTGGGAGTCTCGATCTTCATAAATGGCGGAGCAGGCTCAAGGGGCCAAATGGCCTACTCCTGCTCCTATTTCTTATATTCTTATGTTCTTATTACACTTCAAAAGTAAATCATTGGTAATCCATCCTGTGGAAATGATCGGATGCTTTGTAAAAACAAGTTCCTTTTTTCTTTATTAGAAACATAGAACATAGAAAATAGGAGCAGTAGTAGGCCATTCGGCCCTTCGAGCCTGCACCGCCATTCAATATGATCATGGCTGATCCTCTATCTCAACACCATATTCCCGCATTTTCCCCATACCCCTTGATGCCCTTTGTTTCTAGAAATCTATCTATCTCCCTCTTAAATATATTCAGTGTCTTGGCCTCCACAGGTTCACCACCCACTGAGTGAAAAAATTTCTCCTCATCTCGGTCCTAAATTTCCTACCCTGTATCCTGAGACTGTGACCCCTTGTTCTAGACTTCCCAGCACGGGGAAACATCCTCCCAGCATCCAGTCTATCCAACACCGTCAGAATATTTTACGTTTCAATTAGATTCCCTCTCATTCTTCTAAACCCTAGTGAATACAGGCCTAGTCGACCCAATCTCTCCTCATACGACAGTCTTGCCATCCCACGAATCAGTCTGGTGAACCTTCGCTGCATTCCCACTTTTTCAAGTATATCTTTTATCAGGTAAGGAGAGCAAAACTGCACACAATACTGCAGGTGCAGTCTCACCAATGCCCTGTATAACTAGTAAGACATCCTTGCTCCTGTACTCAAATCCTCTTGCAATGAAGGCAAACATACGATTTACTTTCCTAACTGCTTGCTGCACCAGCATGTTTGCTTTCAATGACTGGTGTACAAGGTCATCCAGGTCCCTCTGTACATCGACACTTCCCAAGCCATCACCATTTAAATAATACTTTATCCTTATGTTTTTCCTACCAAAATGGATAACTTCACATTTATCCACGTTATACTGCATCTGCCATGTGTTTTCCCACTTACGCAACCTATCTAAATCGCCTTGCAGCATTCTCCTCACAACTCACAATTCCACCTAGTTTTGTGTCGTCAGCAAACTTAGAATTATTACATTTGGTTCCCTCATCCAGATCATTTATATATATTGTGAATAGCTGGGGCCCAAGCACTGATCCCTGTGGTAACCCACTAGTCACTGCCCGTCACCCCAAAAAATACCTGTTTATTCCTAATCTCTGTTTCCTGTCATTTAACCAATTTTCAATCCATGCCAATACATTACCCCCAATCTGATGTGCTTTAATTTTGCACATTCACCTCTTACGTGGGACTTTATCAAAGGTCTTCTGAAAATCCAAATACACTACATCCACTGGTTCTCCCTTATCTAATCTATCAGTTACGTCCTCAAAAAACTCCAGTAGGTTTGTCAAATATGATTTTCCTTTCATAAATCCATGTTGACTTTGTTTAATCACTTTGATATTATCTAACTGTGCCGATATCACATTCTTTATAATCTGCGTCTGAACTTTCTACAGAAACTGCAGAAAGTTATCTTGGTAACTCTGTGCAGAGCAGAGATTTCAGCATTGTGACCATTCATCAGAATTCACAGATTTACATCCCACAGATTGGACCACCAATTATAATTTACAAGGTTTAGATTCAATCAACAAATGCTTTATGCCCCGTAAGCAGAGGCCAAGTACAGAATTTGGAGTACCATGCTTTCAAACGTTATGTACTGGCAGTGCTAAAACCTTTCAGTGTCAATCATCTTTACTATGATATTGGCACCTTTCAAATATCAATCAGAGAAAGTCTGCCCATCTCTCAGTCAACAATGTAGAAAGCTCAGACACAGATTTGAAAGGACAACATTTATATAGTTTCATGAGGACTGCGTTAGCACTCGACCTCCTGCTCTGACATCACCGACAGATGCAACTTCGGTCGGCAGAGTGAAAGACAGAGAGAAAGACGGCAAAATGTAACCAGAGGGAGGAGGGCCAACAGGGCTCTCAACTAAATGCCTTACCCTCCCAGGGCATTCCAGCAGCATTTCTCCTACATCAATTTCACTGAGGAGCAGTGTGTGCGAAGGCTCCGCTTCAGCAAGGACATGGTCACAGAGCTCTGCCACCTCCTGCCACGGGACCTGGAGCCACAGACGAGGGTGAGGATAGCTCTCTCAGCGGCAGTCAAGGTCAACATTGCGCTCAATTTCTACGCCAGTGGATCCTTCCAGTGTGCAACAGGAGATATCTCCAACATCTCTCAGTTTGCATCCATCGCTCCACCCGTGACGTCACAGAGGCTCTCTACAGATGGAGAAGGGATTACATTTCCTTCCCCATGACCAGAGAGATGCAGCATGTGGCTTTGCCAGGATAGTGGGCTTCTCCACGGTGCAGGGCACCATTGACTGCACCCATGTCGCTCTGAGGGTAATGCATCAAAATCCTGATATCTTCTGTAACCGCAAAGGCTTCCACTCACTGAATATGCTGTTGATGTGCGACCACACACACCGCATCCTCACTGTCAATGTCCACTATTTGACAGCAGTCATGGTGCATTAATCCTGCGCCAGCTCTCTTATACAGGGCCTTGGTGAGACCACACGTGGAGTATTGTGTGCAGTTTGGTCTTCTTTGCGAAGAAAGGATATACTTGCCATAGAGGGAGTGCAGCGAAGGTTCATCAGACTGATGGCGGGACTGTCATATGAGGAGAGATTGGGTCGGCTGGGCCTGTATTTACTAGAGTTTAGAAGAATGAGAGGGGATCTCACTGAAGCATATAAGATTCTGACGGGGCTCGACAGACTGGATGCGGGGAGGATGTGTGCCCCCAGGCTGGGAAATCTAGAACAAGGGGTCACAGCCTCAGGATACGGGGTAGGAAATTTAGGACCGAGATGAGGAGAAACTTTTTCACTCAAAGGATGATGAACCTATGGAATTCTCTACCCAGAGGGCTGTGGAGGCCAATCACTGAATATATTTAAGAGGGAGATAGATAGAGTTCAAGACACAAAAGGCATCAAGGGGTATGGAGGCAAAGCGGGAATATGGTGTTGAGATAGAGGACCAGCCATGATCATATTGAATGGTGGTGCAGGCTCGAAGGGCCGAATGGCCCACTACTGCTCTTATTGTCTATGTTTCTAGCCCCCACACCAAGCTGCTGGGAGACAAGGGCCATCCGCTCTGAACCTGGCTCCTGACTCCCATTCGCAACCCCAACACTCCTGCCCAGCACTCAAACAATGAGATCCATGCTGCACCAGGAACATCACTGAGCAGACCATCGGAGTGCTCAAGCAACGGTTCCGCTGCCTTGAGTGCTCGGGAGAATCGCTCCAGCACTCGGCTGAGCGGGTGTCCCTATTCGTCATCGTCTGCTGCATATCACTCGCGGTTTTGCAACGGCGGTCCACGGACACTCTTCAGTGTTTGGTTCCAGTGAATTCCAGCCCACTTCCCGGTTGCTCTGCAGATTCCCATCAGCGCGTCAATTTCCCCTTCCATACCACAGCCCCAAAACTGAAATGAGAGACAGCACCAAAGATGCAACATTCCAATTAAAATTTATCTCAGCACATTTAACAGTATCATAAATAACAATTGTGTGCAATACCTCGTATCCCCCCTTATCACTCGGTTTACCTATTCTAGTGCTACTCCGCAGTGTGTCCCCAGTGGCTGCAGCAGGGCTGCTGGAAGGCTGCTGAGTGTCTTGGCCAGAGACTGCAGATGGCCTTGCAGGACGCCCTCAGCTAGTTTTGGGCCTGGAAGGTCTGGCTGTAGGCTGCACCACCTCGGGTTGGGCAGGGGGTGACAGGCAGCGACTTGTGCAATGGTGGAGTGGCAGTGGTGAGCTCAGGAATGCTGTCATCCTGAGAGAGGACAGCAGGTTCCTGCTCCACTGATCCACTGCCACTTCCCCGGGGCAGCACCTCAGCATCCCCACCAATCTGATGGAGCACACCGTGAGATCCCCGGTAGACTATGGTGGCAGCAGTCAGGGCTTGCGTGGCATCCAGTTGAGACTGCATGAGAGCAGTTTGAGCATCCATGTGAGCAACCATTGCCTCCATTTCAGCACCAAGACATTGAGTGGCTTCCGCCTGTGCTGCAATGGAAGCTGCCACATTGCCCACGATAGCGTCATGAGGTCTGGATCCGCACGGTCTCTCTGGGAGCCCACCATCATCTGCACACTGGAAATAATGGGCTCCATGGTGTGCGCAGAGCTGTCTACAATGCGGGAGGCGGACTCCTTACCATTGCTGAGAGGCCCTCCGGTACCCTTGCCATTGCACCTAGCATCTCGGAGTGCACGGCCACGACCCTTCTTGTAAACGCATTCCCATCAAGGTCCTGATCTGAGTCCTGTGCAGCAGAACTCGCGTACAAACTCTCCTGTAAATTCTATGGGGCCGAAATTGTTCCTTTCTCTAAGAGCCATGACTGCCTCACAGAGGTGGCCACGGGTCAGTAAGGACTCACCGCTCAGTCAGCGCGGAGTGGCCACCATTTTGTAAACAGCTCTACTTTATGTTTAGAGTGGTGTACGGGACCACCCCTACCGTTTTCCCGTTGCGTCGGGCACACGCCGACCCCTTACCGACCAGCAGCGACCCGCTTTCTGCTCCCCGCGGGAAATTGCCCCGTGGGAGCGCCACCGCCGCTCGGTGCCACTGAGCGCTTTCTCCTGGCGGGGAGCTGTCTGTGGCTGGGTGGTCAGTCCGCCCTTAAAGGTGAGGTCGCATTGACAGTGACTCCATTGTAATTTTTCTTGTCGGCCGACTGCTAGGTCGGGGTGGCAATTCTGCTCACGGGTTCAGCTGGGCCGCCAACAGGCAGCCTGGCCCTCGCTCTTGGGTGCCAGGCTGCTGGCCCGGCCGAAACCCTCCCTGGTGGCCCACCGTTTGCCACTAAAGTGGCTGCAGAGTTCACAGCGGCCTTCCCCTTTAACTGAAGGGGAGGGACATTGTGAGTCATAAAGCGCAGCGCTGATGATTTGGAGCGACGGCCATTCCAACCCGCCCCCACTTCCGCCCCACTAATGACGGGCGCTCTGCCCCGCCCCCACTTCTGCTTCACTTCCAACACCAACACCGCTCCGACCGGAACCAAGAACCAAAGAGCTGAAAATCACCGGATTGTCCGCCCCTTGACGAAACACTTAAAAATCAGTCGGTGCGCCCCATGTCAGGGAGAGGGCAATTTTGGCCCATAGGCAAAGATCTGCAAGCAGTTTCTCCATTTTTTTTTCACTCTCTTGCTCCTTGTGCTTAGATTCCAAAAGGATGATTTTGTGCTTTTGTGCCAATCAGTTCACTATATTTGGCATTTAGGGTGCCTGCGCTCCTCTAATTCTGCCCTCTTGAGCATCCCTGATTATAATCGCTCAACCACTGGTGGCTGTGCCTTCTGTTGCCTGGGCCCCAAGCTCTGCAACTCCCTGTCGAAACCTCGCCGCCTCTCTCTCCTCCTTCAAGACGCTCCTTAAAACCTACCTCTTTGACCAAGCTTTTGGTCACCTGCCCTAATTTCCAGCTAGGCGGCTTGGTGTCAATTTTATTAGCTCATAATACTCCTGTGAAGCCTTTTGGAACGTTTCATGATGTTATAGGCGCTATATAAATGCAAGTTGTTGTCAGTGTTGTTGTTGTTGTTATTGTTGTAAGGATACTTCCTTGAGAATTGTCTGTAGCTCTGGTGTGTCCCCCTGAGTTGGGGGTGGGGGGGGAATCTGTCGGGGTTCTCACTCATGATCGCTGCCCACTGAATCCCGATGGACACAGGGGATGCTGAGCAAGGGTCAGGTCAGGTTTGATTATGCTGCCACTTGCAGTTGAACAGGTTCCACACCTCCTCCCCGCCACCCTACTAAGAATTTCAAGTAGAAATTAAACACACATTAGTTAGTATGGTTGGGCAATTTCCCTGCAGAGTGTATAATTAACATTACTTGAACCCTATATAATTTGCAAAGGCATAGATTGCTGTGTTGTACATTTCACATTTTGCAAAAGTGCAAGAAAATAAATCCCTAACTGTCACCAAACTATTAAATAAATGTTCAGGTCAACAGTTCAATTATTTCACAGTATTCATCCAAACTCTGTAGAAATGCTTGGGTATAGAACAGGGCAATGCTACACCTGAATATTCTGTGGAGGGATAGAAACACACTCTAAAATGTTGTTTTTTTTTGTTGGAATCACCCATTCCTCATGAAGCAATAACTAAGACAAATTGCTACTCCCAGAGTACAAGGCCAAGACGTTTATTAATGCCTCAGTACAATCTTTGTTTGCACACAGCAGGATTCCAGGCAATCTACGACTCCAAGGAACCAGCTCAAAGAAGGCAATGCTTCTACTGCACTGTCGGAGGTGTCAGCTTTCAAATGAGGCGCTAAACCGAGGCCCCGTTTGCTCTCTCAGGTGAACGTATGAGATCCCATGGCGCTATTTCGAAGAAGAGCAGGGGAATTATCACCGGTGTCCTTGGCCAATATTTATCCCTCAATCAACATCACTAAAAAACAGATTATCTGGTCATTATCACATTGCTGTTTGTGGGAGCTTGCTGTGCGCAAATTGGCTGCCGCGTTTCCTACATTCATCATCATAGGCAGTCCCTCGGAATCGAAGAAGACTAGCTTCCACTCTTAAAATGAGTCATTAGGTGGCTGAACAGTCCAATATGAGAACCACAGTCCCTGTCACAGGTGGGACAGATAGTCATTGAGGGAAAGGGTGAGTGGGACTGGTTTGCCGCACGCTCTTTCCGCTGCCTGCGCTTGATTTCTAAATGATCTTGGCGACGAGACTTGAGGTGTTCAGCGCTCTCCCGGATGCACTTCCTCCACTTAAGGTGGTCTTTGGCCAGGGACTCCCAGGTGTCGGTGGGGATGTTGCACTTTTTCAGGGAGGCTTTGAGGGTGCCCCTGTAACGTTCTCTCTGTCCGCCTTGGCTCGTTTGCCGTGAAGGAGTTCAGAGCAGAGCGCTTGCTTTGGGAGTCTCGTGTCTGGCATGCGAACGATGTGGCCTGCCCAGCAGAGCTGATCAAGTGTGGTCAGTGCTTCAATGCTGGTGATGTTGGCCTGGTCGAGGACACTAATGTTGGTGCGTCTGTCCTCCCAGGGGATTTGTAGGATATTACGGAGGCATTGTTGGTGGTATTTCTCCAGTGACTTGAGGTGTCTACTGTACATGGTCCATGTCTCTGAGCCATACAGGATGGCGGGTATTACTACAGCCCTGTCGACCATGAGTTTGGTGGAAGTTTTGATGGCCTGGTCTTCAAACACTCTTTTCCTCAGGCAGCCGAAAGCTGCACTGGCGCACTGGAGGCAGTGTTGAATCTCGTCGGCAATGTCTGCTCTTGTTGCTAAGAGGCTCCCGAGGTATGGGAAATGGTCCACATTGTCCAGGGCCGCACCGCACCGTGGATCTTGATGACTGGGGAGCAGTGCTGTGCGGCGAGGACAGGCTGGTGGAGGGCCTTTGTCTTATGGATGTTTAGCGTAAGGCCCATGCTTTTGTATGCCTCAGTAAATATGTCAACTATGTCCTGAAGTTCAGCCTCTGAATGTGCACAGACACAGGCCTCGTCCACATAATGTAGCTTGAAGATAGAGGTTGGTGTCATGTATCTCACATTACTGTATATAACTGTATCTTACCATGCGAAACATGACTGTAACTGGATATGACCTGCAACAATAAGCATACCTTACCATCAGGGATGCACTTGCAGGAGACACTCCATACCTGTCCCACTGAGGTATATAAAGAGAGGTCTCAGGCAAGTGCAGCACTTGAGAGCTGTGAATTAAAGGTGCAGGTCCAGAGTGACCTTGACTTCAGCATGTGTCTCGTGTAAGTCAGTCCATTAGAGTCAGGACTTAACAGTTGCGTGAATTACGGGATCACAGAATCCACAGAATGGCTACCAAGAGCTCAGATGAGAAATACAATGCTGGAGACAATTGGGATGACTTTATAGAAAGGCTCCAGCAAAGCTTTGTGACCAAAGACTGCCTGGGCAACGATAAGGCAGACAAGAGAAGAGCCCATCTCTTGACCAGCTGTGGCTCCAAAACATACGCTTTAATGAAAGAGCTGCTGGCACCCGAGAGACTAGCAAGCAAGTCGTTTGAGGAGTTGAGCACACTGGTGAGAGATGACCTGAAGCCAGCGAGCAGCCTACACATGGCCAGACACAGGTTCTACAACTACAGACGCTGTGTGGGCCAAAGCATACCCGACTTCCTGGCGGAACTTCGGAGGCTGGCTAGTTCATGTGAGTTCCCCGATGAACTAAGGAGAGAAGTACTGAGAGACTTTTTTATTGAAGGAATAGGCCACGCAGGCATATTCAGAAAGCTTATAGAGACTAAGAACTTGATACTAGAGGCTGCAGCACTAGTCGCACAGATGTTCTTGGCAGGCGAAGAAGAAACGAGGCTGATCTATACTTCGGGTACGACAACCAATGAGGCATCGGAACAAGGGGTTCACATTGTGAAACAAACTGCTACCCCACACACAGACAAAGGCAGGAGAGCAGGCCTTCAGCAGCAGACAGTGGCGCCAGAAGCCATCGAAATTAAGGGCCACATGAACGGCCGATCACACCTCATCAAACCACAATGCGAGCAATCAACAACAGATTGAGAGAAGCTCAAGGGAGATCAGCCAGACGCAGCTCATCCTTCGGAAACAATGGAAACGGTCTGTGTTGGAGATGTGGGGGAAGGCACTCAACCAGGGTGTGTCGATTTCAGCATGCCGTTTGCAGAAACTGGAACTACACAGGGCACCTGGCTCGCATGTGCAGAAAAACAGCAGCTCGGCTGGTAGACAAATCGGAAGGGTCGGAGAGCGGACCAGAAGATGGTTGGAACAGTGCACGGGACGCTGAGGTACAGCGGGTTAACACGATCAATGTCCAAGACGCTTCTAATTATGATGAGGGTTCTACTCAACGGGATACCCGTCAACATGGAACTGGACACGGGGGCCAGTCAATCCCTCATGAACGTTCAACAATTTGAACAGCTGTGGCCGCACAAAAGCAACAGACCAAAATTCACAAAGATCGACACCAAACTAAGGACCTATACTAAAGAAATCGTCCCAGTTCTTGGCAGCGCCATGCTCCCGGTCACACACAAAGGGATGGTGAATCGACTTTCCCTGTGGATTGTCCCCGGGGATCTCCCAGCCCTGTTGGGGAGAAACTGGCTAGCAGAACTTAATTGGAAATGGGATGATGTTCACGCCATGTCATCAGAGGAATGGACCTCCTGCTCAACAGTTCTAAACCGTTTTGAACATCTCTTTCAGCCAGGTGTGGGCACCTTCAAAGGGGCTAACGTTAGAATCTGCATCACACAGAATGCCAGACCGGTCCATCACAAGGCTAGAGCTGTGCCTTATGTGATGAGGGAAAAGATTGAAAACGAACTGGACCAGCTTCTGCGGGAAGGCATAATTTCTCCCATGGAATTCAGCGACTGGGCAAGCCCCATCGTCCCTGTCATGAAGCCTGATGGATCCGTGCAAATCTGTGGGGATTACAAGTCTACCATAAACAGAGTCTCACTGCAAGACCAATACCCGCTGCCCAGAGCGGAGGACCTATTTGCCACGTTAGGTGGAGGAAAACTTTTCTCGAAACTTGACCTCACATCTGCGTATATGACGCAAGAACTGATCGAAGAGTCTAAGCTACTCACCACCATCAACACACATCGAGGCCTTTTTGTGTACAATCGATGCCCATTCAGCATCAAGTCGGCAGCTGCTACATTCCAGCGCAACATGGAGAGTCTGCTCAAGTCCATCTCGGGGACGGTTGTGTTTCAAGATGACATACTCATCACGGGCAGGGACACAGACTCTCATCTCCGCAATCTTGAGGAAGTACCAAGTAGATTGAATCGGGTAGGCCTTAGAGTGTTTGCTAGTGCTTTTGGGGAGGAGTTAAACTAATATGGCAGGGGGATGGGAACCAATACAGGGAGACAGAGGGAAACAAAAAGGAGACAAAAACAAAAGACAGAAAAGAGATGAGTAAAAGTGGAGGGCAGAGAAACCAAAGGCAAGAAACAAAAAGGGCCACTGAATATAAAAGGGCTGCAGGAGGGGTCAAAACTAAAAATCATGGTTTAAAAACTAGGATGAAAACACTCTACCTAAATGCACGCAGCATTCGAAATAAAGTAAATGAGTTAACGGCACAAATCATTACAAATGGGTATGATTTGGTGGCCATTACAGAAACATGGTTGCAAGGTGGCCAAGACTGGGAAGTAAACATACAGGGGTATCTGACAATTCAGAAAGATAGGCAAGAAGGGAAAGGAGGTGGGGTAGCTCTGTTAATAAAAGATGATATCAGGGCAGGTGTGAGGGATGATATTGGCTCCAATGAACAAAATGTTGAATCATTGTGGGTGGAGATTAGAGATAGTAAGGGGAAAAAGTCACTGGTCGGCATAGTTTATAGGCCCCCAAATAATAACTTCACGGTGGAGCGGGCAATAATCAAGGGAATAATGGAGGCATGTGAAAAAGGAACGGCAGTAGTCATGAGGGATTTTAACCTACATATCGATTGGTCAAATCAAATCGCACGGGGTAGCCTGGAGGAGGAATTCATAGAATGCATACGGGATTGTTTCTTAGAACAGTATGTAACAGAACCTAAGAGGGAGCAAGCCATCTTAGATCTGGTCCTGTGTAATGAGACAGGAAAAATAAACGATCTCCTAGTAAAAGATCCTCTCAGAATGAGTGATCACAATATGGTTGAATTTGTAATACAGATTGAGGATGAGGAAGTTGTGTCAGAAACGAGCGTACTATGCTTAAACAAAGGGGACTACAGTGGGATGAGGGCAGAGTTGGCTAAAGTAGACTGGAAACAAGGACTAAACGGTGGCACAATTGAGGAACAGTGGAGGATTTTTAAGGAGCTCTTAATTAGTGCGCAACAAAAATATATTCCAGTGAAAAAGAAGGGCGGCAAGAGAAGGGATAACCAGCTGTGGATAACCAAGGAAATAAAGGAAAGTATCAAATCAAAGACCAATGTGTATAAGGTGGCCAAGGTTAGTGGGGAACTAGAGGATTGGGAAAATTTTAAGCAACAGCAAAGAATGACTAAAAAAGCAATAAAGAAGGGGAAGATAGATTATGAAGGTAAACTTGCGCAAAACATAAAAACAGATAGTAAAAGCTTTTACAGATATATAAAACGGAAAAGAGTGACTAAAGTAAATGTTGGTCCCTTAGAAGATGAAAAGGGGGATTTAATAATGGGAAATGTGGAAATGGCTGAGACCTTAAACAATTATTTTGCTTCCATCTTCACAGTGGAAGACACAAAAACAATGCCAAAATTTGCAGGCCACCGGAATGTGGGAAGGGAGGACCTTGAGACAATCACTATCACTAGACGGGTAGTGCTGGACAGGCTATTGGGACTGAAGGTAGACAAGTCCCCTGGTCCTGATGAAATGCATCCCAGGGTATTAAAAGAGATGGCGGAAGTTATAACAGATGCATTCGTTATAATCTACCAAAATTCTCTGGACTCTGGGGAGGTACCAGCGGATTGGAAAGCAGTTAATGTAACGCCTCTGTTTAAAAAAAGGGGGCAGGCAAAAGGCAGGTAACTATAGGCCGGTTAGTTTAACATTTGTAGTGTAGCTTGAAACTATCATTAAGGAAGAAATAGCGGTACATCTGGATAGGAATTGTGCAATCAAACAGACGCAGCATGGATTCATGAAAGGGAAATCATGTTTAACTAACTTACTGGAATTCTTTGAGGATATAACGAGCATGGTGGATAGATGTGTACCGATGGATGTGGTGTATTTAGATTTCCAAAAGACATTCGATAAGGTGCCACACAAAAGGTTACTGCAGAAGATAAAGGTACGCGGAGTCAGAGGAAATGTATTAGCATGGATAGAGAATTGGCTGGCGAACAGAAAGCAGAGAGTCGGGATAAATGGGTCCTTGTTAGTGGTTAGTGGTGTGCCACAGGGATCAGTGCTGGGACCACAACTGTTTACAATATACATAGATGACCTGGAAGAGGGGACAGAGTGTAGTGCAACAAAATTTGCAGATGCCACAAAGATTAGTGGGAAAGCGGGTTGTGTAGAGGACTCAGAGAGGCTGCAAGGAGATTTGGATAGGTTAAGCGAATGGGCTAAGGTTTGGCAGATGGAATACAATGTCGGAAAGTGTGAGGTCATCCACCTTGGGAAAAAAACAGTAAAAGGGAATATTATTTGAATGGGGAGAAATTACAACATGCTGTGGTGCAGAGGGACCTGGGGGTCCTTGTGCATGAATCCCAAAAGTTTAGTTTGCAGGTGCAGCAGGTAATCAGGAAGGCGAATGGAATGTTGGCCTTCATTGCGAGAGGGATGGAGTACAAAAGCAGGGAGGTCTTGCTGCAACTGTATAAGGTATTGGTAAGGCCGCACCTGGAGTACTGCGTGCAGTTTTGGTCACCTTACTTAAGGAAGGATATACTAGCTTTGGAAGGGTTACAGAGACGATTCACTAGGCTGAATCCAGAAATGAGGGGGTTACCTTATGATGATAGATTGAGTAGACTGGGTCTTTACTCGTTGGAGTTCAGAAGGATGAGGGGTGATCTTATCGAAACATTTAAAATCATGAAAGGGATAGACAAGATAGAGGCAGAGAGGTTGTTTCCACTGGTAGGGGAGTCTAGAACTAGGGGGCACAGCCTCAAAATACGGAGGAGCCAATTTAAAACCGAGTTGAGAAAGAATTTCTTCTCCCAGAGGGTTGTGAATCTGTGGAATTCTCTGCCCAAGGAAGCAGTTGAGGCTAGCTCATTGAATGTTTTCAAGTCAAAGATAGATAGATTTTTAAGCAATAAGGGAATTAAGGGTTACGGGGAGAGGGCGGGTAAGTGGAGCTGAGTCCACGACCAGATCAGCCATGATCTTATTGAATGGCGGAGCAGGCTCGAGGGGCTAGATGGCCTACTCCTGTTCCTAATTCTTATGTTCTTATGTTCTCCCGCATTGGGTTGTTGTTTACAGCTCAGAAATGCCCTGCGCTTGCGATCTATTAGCTCTTGGATCATCTGTTCATTCTCATCAAACCAATCCTGCTGTTTCCTGATTAAGTGACCGAGCGTCTCTCCGCAGGCACTGGTTATGGAGACCTGGAGGGCAGACCAAGTGCTGTGGTCATTCTGCGTCTCGGGGTCATCTAGGCACACCAGTTTAGCTGTGAGCAGCTGGCTGTATAGGGCTCTCTTAGATGGGTCTTTAAGTGCCCTGGCATTGACTTTTTTGCGGCACTGCTTCTGCTGGCCTCGCCGCTTTGGGGCTATGTTGATGTCGATGATGGATCGACTAGGCGCTGGTCCATCCAGCAGTCGTCAGCTCCTGTCATCACGTGGGTGATATGCACATCCTTCCAATCCCTGGCTCGGATGATGACATAGTCGAGCAGGTGCCAGTGTTTGGAGCGAGGTTGTTGCCACGATGCCTTGTACTTGTCCCTCAGGTGGAACAAGGTGTTGGTGATGACAAGTTCATGTTCTAGAAAATTTGTCAGGAGTAGGGTACCGCTAGAGTTGGCTTTCCCTACCCCTCTCTGCCAATCACTCCTCCCTAGAGGTCTTTGCCCTTGCTGCCCCTGGTAGTGAACTCACTGAGGAGGATCAGTTTGTCGCCTGCGGGGACTCAGGACAGGGATTTTTCGAGGCTGGAGTAAAAACCCTCTTTGGTCTCATCTGTTGCATCGAGTGTTGGGGCGTATGCACTGATGACTGTGGCACACTGATTCCGGGATAGGGTGAGTTGAAGAGTCATGAGGCGTTCGTTAATGCTGCAGGGGGAGTCTTTGAGGTGGTCGACCAGCTTGTTTTTGATGGCGAAGCTGACTCCGTGGAAAGGGAAACCAGTTCTGCCTCTGGTTTCCCTTTCCAGAAAAAGGTGTAACCTCCACCTTGTTCCTTGAGCTGGCCTTCCCCTGCCCGCCGGGTCTCGCTTAGGGCGGCGATGTCGATGCCAAAGCATCTAAGTTCCCGGGCAACTATGACGGTGTGGCATTCCGGCCTGTCGCTGTTGGAGTTGTCCATGAGGGTCCTGATGTTCCAGGTCCTGAACTTCATGTTAGAGGAATGGAAGATTCCTACATTACAACAGTGACTGCACTCCAAAAGTACTTAATTGGCTGTAAAGTGCTTTGAGACATCCGGTGGTCATGAAAGGCGCAATATAAATTTCAAGTCTTTCTTTTCATTTTCTTTATTACCGCACCATTCATTTCCACCAGGGGTTCTCCCGCTCGCCCACCCTAATTCTGACCTGATGTTGGTGGAAACGCTGGTGGAACGGTTCGAGCCCACAACCTTCAGCCTCAGAGGTAAAACAGAATGCTACAAACACAGCCAAACTGGCACTTTCCACTTGACAATCTGCCCCAAGCAGTGATAAGTCACAGCCCATTTGTACATACTATTAAAACCACAGGAGCAAAAATATTGTTATGTTAAATATTTAGTGTGTGTTGACTAAGCTGTATTTTATTTCATAACCTCGTACAGCCTATTTAACTGTGCCTGTAAAAATTGTCCTCTTAATTAGTATAGAAGCCTTCCAGATGTGTTCATGATTCTATTCCTGGAATTATACTAAAAGCAAATATCCCAAGGTCAATATTTGAAATGCTGAAAATTATATTTACTCTGTGAAATTCTGCGCTGTGACAAATGCAAATTGTTTCAATAAACATTAACCAATATGCCAATATATCAGTGTGGCCAAGTCGATGAGAAGTAAAATATTGCCATAATGGAAAGTGTGTGAGCAAATGGCAGCCATGTGTCCAGGTTGATTTTGTCGCACTTGACTACATGAAGTTAATGAACTGAACCAAGCTCTGTGAGATATAAGTTTGCATTTTCAGGCTCACCATGACATTTACGATTTCTTCATTGCAATAACAACCAAAAAGTTTCTTTACATAGCTCCATTGACATAAGAACGTAAGTGTTACATATGTAAACTTGTATTTACTCTGTACAGCCACCAGCGGGCTCATCTGCTACAGTCCCAAGGGATCCCATAATATCTTGGGAGCACAGGTATTTAAGGAGGCCTCACAGATTGCAGAGGCACTCTGGAGACCTGCAATAAAAGACTAAGGTCACATGTTACTTTGAGCTCACAGTGTTCAGTCTGACTCTTTCTCCATACATAACAGTAAGAACACTAAGGGTCGAAATTCGTTTGATAACCCCACCAGTTAGCACCTGTGAGGGGAGGGTAACTGGCGGCAAAGGACTTACCATCGGCGGGGAGCGGGTTCCAGGCCTCTGGAGAAATGGAGTTGGGCGGTGGGGCCGGCGCCAAGGGGTACCGCTTCACGCTCTACCGCCACCCACGTGGTGATGTCATCGAGCGTGCAATGCCCCCTTGGCGCCGGGGCTGCGAAATTAGGTAGGTACGATGGCCTTACCGGCAGGCGTTTGTACTGACTAGAAACGCTGTCGGAGAGATTGCAGATACCGATGCAGTCCAGTCCAGAGATCAAGTTAAGTTGCTAACTTAAATTTTTTTCAGCATTTATGTATTAATGGCACCAGTGGGGAAGTGTGGGTGTGGGTCAGAGAAGTTTTTGGAAAATCTTTTTTTTTTCTTTTTTTTCAACTCTCATGCCGGCAGCCAAGCGTGGGGAAAATCGGTCGGCCTCCAGAGAAACATAGACATAGAAATGTAGAAAATAGGTGTAGGAGCAGGCCATTGGGCCCTTCGAGCCTGCACCACCATTCAATATGATCATGGCTGATTGTGCAACCACAGTATCCCACCCCTGCCTTCTCTCCATACCCCCGCCATGAGGGCCACATCTAACTCCCTTTTGAATATGTCCAATGAACTAGACTCAACAGCTTTCTGTGGCAGAGAATTCCACAGGTTCACAACTCTCTGGGTGAAGATGTTTCTCCTCATCTCGGTCCTATATGGCTTACCCCTTATCTTTAGACTGTGACCCCTAGTTCTGGACTCCCCCAATATCGGGAACATTCTTCCCGCATCTAACCTGTCCAATCCCGTCAGAATTTTAGAAGTTTCTTTGGGACCCCCTCTCATTCTTCTAAATCCCAGTGAATATAAGCCTAGCCAATCCAGTATTTCCTCATATGTCAGTCCTGCCATCCCGGGAATCGTTCCGTTGGCCCCCCGAGGTTTGAGCGTGCAACACCACCTTAAGTGCTGCTCTTTCAACTTTGGGCGGAAAAACTGAATTTGGCAGTTTGAGGCGGTGATTACCGCCTGGCGGTAAAGTCAACCTTCAGGAGGTGCCGTCGCCTCAAAAATGGCAGGACCGAATTTTGATCCTTAAGAATTAGGAGCAGCAGAAGGCCATACGACCCCTCAAAACTGCTCCGCCATTCAATAAGATCATGGCTGATCATCGACCTCAACTCCACGTTCCTGCCCAATCTCCCTATCCCTTGATTCCCCTAGACTCCAAAAATCGATCTCAGCCTTGAATATACTGAACGATTCAGCATCCAGAGCTCTCTTGGGTAGAGAATATCAATGATTCATATTCTGATTGAAGAAATTCCTCCTCATCACAGTCTCGACCCCTTATCCCAAGACTGTGACCCCGTTCTTGACACTCCAGCCAGGGGGACAAAATCCTCTCAGCACCTACCCTGTCAATCCCCCTCAGAATCTTATATGTTAATAGAAACATAGAAACATAGAAATTTACAGCGCAGAAGGAGGCCATTTCAGCCCATCGTGTCCACGCCGGCCGACAAAGAGCCACACGGCCCTCGGTCAGCAGCCCTGAAGGTTACATATAAACCTATGAACAATGAACAATGGCGGACAGGTAAAAAGCATCCAGCCCAACCAATCCGCCCCACACAACTGCGACACCCCTTACACTGAAACATTCTACATTCCACCCCAACCGGCGCCATGCGATCTACTAGGAGAGGCAAAAAAAGATAAAAACCCAGACCAATAGGGGAAAAAAATCTGGGAAAATTCCTTTCCGACAGATGCAGGCGATCGAAACTATTCCATGAGATCACCCTGGCCGTATTCGATTCCCTGCAGAACTTGCCATCTTATCTGCGTCAGCCAACAAGAGGTTATCCAGTCTAATCCCACTTACTAGCTCTAGGTCCATAACCCTGCAGGTTAATACACTTCAAGTGCCCATCCAAGCACCTTTTAAATGTGGTGAGGGATTCTGCCTCTACCACCTTTCAAGGCAGTGAGTTCCAGACCCTCACAATCCTCTGTGTGAAGAAGCCCCCCCCCCCAAATCCCCTCTAAACCTTCCACCAACCACCTTAAAACTATGCCCCCTCATAATAGACCCCTCCATGAAGGGCTTGACAGACCCTCCATATGCCCACAGCCAGGACATTCACATGGGCAAGATTGCAGTATTTGCCCTTCTCTTGCTTAGCAAATATCCTGAAAACACTTGCGCCTGATAAAAGCCAGCGTAAAGCCTACTTTTACCAGCGAAAGTGTTTTAAAACAAACAAAAACAGTAAAATAAAATTTAAAAAACACATTTTAATGTTAAGAACCCTGCCCACTAAGGTAAGTTTATTTTAAACCATAATTAAAAAACTTTTTAAAATATTGGGAAAATATATATTTTTTCTAAGACATTTATTAACTTTAATTTAAATTAATCTTAAATATGTGGTGTATTTTTTCTATTGTTTATTTGCATTTTGGTTGTTTGTGGGGTGTTTCTCATTCACAATAATGAGAATTCCAACTTACAGAGTTCCCATTATTATGATTGAGAAAATACTGTGGCTGGATTGGCTGCCCAGAGCCATGTGACTCCAGCTCCAGCTTACGGATGTCCCAACACGCACATGCTGCGATGCACTGGGAGAGGAGGCCTCAGGACCGGGATCGCTGGTGGGCGCGGCAGGAACAGGTCGGTGCGCATCTTTTTAGCCATTTTCTGTCGAGCACCCGCGGGAAGCAGAAGGGCATAATCTCATTTTCAGTATACTGTGTAGATGCAACTGTTCTCAAAACACAAGCATTATGTTGAATGGAACTTCAACTTTTACTCATTTTTAAAAAGAGTAAGTCACTTGCAGGAATATAAGTTTTTATCTCTGCGCACACTTCAGAATCTCAGATGCTTTAGCACACATTCAAAACAACATGAGCTAGTGTGGCCAATTGGAGAGAACCCCTAATGATCACATCTATTCCAGGGTTAGCTTATTTGCAAAATGATCATTGAGCAGCGAATTCCCCTAGACGGTGTAATGCAAATCAGTTTGCTTAACACGTGAGAACAAGCAGCAATATCACATGGCTCCAGTTGGGGGTGGAGTGTAGAATGTTTCAGTGTAAGGGGTGTCGCAGTTGTGTGGGGCAGACAGGTTGGGCTGGGTGCTCTTTACTTATCTGCCATTGTTCACTGTTCGTAGATTTATATGTAACCTTCAGGGCTGTGTTAGCCGGCACGGACACGGTGGGCCGAAATGGCCTCCTTCTGCAGTATAGATGTCTATGTTTCTATGTTTCTAAATCATTCAGTTTCATGCCGTACCATATTGAATTTGTGTGCTTTCAATATTCCGTCACAAATGCATTCTCCACAGCTTATAATGGATGCAGTGGTGCTTTAATGATTTGCCCACTCTACGTGATTTGCCCGCTATCCGTGATGGCCGGTATAGCGGGGAAGTGCTTCGACAGCACTGTATTACATAACAAGAATGTTGTAGATCACTACTGAGTAATACTAAGCAATGCAACAAGCTTTATTTAAACCGCAATGTCAAATACATATGCCAAAAATATTAACTGGTAAAACCGTTTTTGAAAATGTTAAATTCATAATTAAGAATGAGTGAACGTGGTGTTAACGAAATCTCTTCACTGTCTATATCCTGTCCCTGTTCACCCGCCTCTTCATCTTGAGCTTGCATTGTATCCAGTGTCTCTTCAATGTCATCTGTGTCAGCTTCAGATGGAGCGTCGTGGTATCCCAGGTGACATCTTCCTCCAACAACCCATCTGGTGCTGTCACAGTCTGCATTAATCATAGTATCGCTGTATAAAACAGCACAGGAGGCCATTCGGCCCATTGTGCCTGTGGTGGCTCTCTGAAAGAGCTATCCAATGAGTCCCACTCCCCCTGCTCTTTCCCCATAGCCCTGCTCATTTTTATTTGCCTTCAAGCATGTATCCAACTCCACTTTGAAAGTTATTATTGAATCTATTTCCACCACCCTTTCAGGCAGTGTATTCCACATCACAACTCCCTGAGTAAAACATAGCTCAGGCCACCGAACTGAAAAATCTCTGCAAAGGCCTGCGTGGAGACCCACGAATCCCAGGGACGTAGGTGCTTCGCACGGGATCCTGGGATCACTTGGGCTGGCCCAACCAATCCGGGTCGGGGTATTCCCATTCATACTCAGTAATTGGAATCACCATGAGTATGAATGGGAATACCCCATAAAACACACAAACACTTCAAATACATTTTTCAAAAGCATCACATCTTTAAAATTAATCAAAATGTAAAGTAATTAATTATTTAAAACAAAAATGTAATTTTTTGAAAAATAAATTTACATATTTTAAAGGGCTAAAAATAAACTTACCTTATTTAACAGGATTTAAAAATTATTGAAATTTTTTTATTTTTTTGTCCTTTTAATGTCTTACGACTTTATCAGTCATAAGAATTTCAAGAGCATTCGCTGGGCAAATCGCCCAACTCCTCACCACGGAGAGCCTTTACTTCTGGATGCGTGCGATCTGTCGAGGATTCTTGACAAATCGCAAGTTCCGGGTTTAGATGCGGGCGCTTCACATACCTAAACCTGGAACTTGTGGGGCCCCTACAGGTGCATGTGCAACTCGTACATGCCCGTAGGGACCGCAAATTCAGGGCGAATGTTTCCTCATGTCCCCGCTGCTTCTTTTGCCTATCACCCTAAATCTATGTCTGCTTACCGACCTGTAATAACAAACATTTCATGCAGCGTTTTCCAAAATCCCACTTTCTTGAAGCAATGCTGGGTTCGTTGCACCCAAGAGAGAGAGAACATCCCTTTACACACTGGGATGAAGTCAGCGCAGCATCACTGTCGATCTCTTCAAGGACTTTCTCTCTCCTTGTCTTCACATGATGCTGCTTCATACAAGAGACGTGCCCTGGTCCATAGGCTGGATCAGACAGTGGGGTGCTGGTCAGGAGCGCTATAAGATTGATGTTCCTCAAGCAGAGAGCTGTCCTGAATCAGGACAACTCTACAATCCCCTTGATTTTGGTTTAAAAACTATTCATTTGCAGGAATTGGGCGTCACTGGCAAGGCTGGCATTTATTGCCCATTCCTAACTGCCCTTGAAAAGGTGGTGATGAGCCGCCTTTTTGAACTGCTGCAGTTCATGATTCTTTGTAATGGTCTCGTTGCGCCGTTTCAGAGGACAGCTGAGAATCAACCACATTGCTGTGGGTCTGGAATCACATATCGGCCAGACCGGATAAGGGCAGCAGATTTCCTTCCCTAAAGGGCATTAGTGAACCAGATGGGTTTTTACGACAATCCATCAGTTTCTTGGCCACCATTACTGACACTGGCTTTTTATTCCAGATGTTTTATTTAATTTACTGAATTTAAATTCCCCAGCTGCCGTGGTGGGATTTGAATTCATGTCTCCGGATCATTAACTTAGGCCTCTGCATTACTAGTCCAGTAACATACCTAACATACTACCGTACCGCCTGTGATCCTACATGTGTAGCCATTCAGAAAAAATTGTCTCTGGTCATCCTCGCACGGTAAACCCTAGGTAAGTGTTTGAACCCCTCTAACACAGCCTGGCTCTCTGCAAATATCCAAATATCAGCAGATCACATTTCTCAGTGCCATCCATATTGCAGCAGGCCATAACAGCATGTCTTCCCTGAGCATCCTCTTGGCAAAGCAGAGGTCGACCTTTGAAGGCGAGTGTGCCATAATCCAACTTATGTTTCAGTTCGAAATACTTGGAGCGCTTAACATATTCTTTGAAATTGACCTTAATGCAAATGGATCATTGTTAGCCTTTTTGGACCAATTTAACATAGAAACATAGAAAACATAGAAAATAGGTGCAGGAGTAGGCCGTTCGGCCCTTCGAGCCTGCACAGCGGGTGCATCAGAGGCGGCGGTTGTCGAGGAGGAATTTGGGATGTTGGTGAGGCCTACAAAAGGCCCAGCGGGAGCGTCGGAGGCGACGGCAGTCAAGGAGGAGTTCGGGCAGTCGATAGGCCGACCGGTGCAGCTGCAGCAGGGTGAGAAGGCAAAAAAGAAGTAGAAATAAATTGAAAGGTGACATCACAGCCAAAGGGGTAAGTGTTTGGCTTGTGATTGATTGGTAGGTTGCTTTTCTTTTTTCTTTTCTTTATCAGTAAGTAATATTTAGCATTGTTGTTGCCAAATCAAGTTTATCTTAGGGTTAAGTCATGGCAGGACAGCTCGGACATGTGTTATGCTCCTCCTATACTATGTGGGAAGTCAGGGACGCTTCCGGTGTCCCTGATGACTACATGTGCGGGAAGTGTATCCACCTCCAGCTCCAGACAGACCGCATTGCGGCACTGTAGCTGCGGGTGGATGAACTCTGGAGCATCCACGCTGCTGAGAATGACATGAATAACACGTTTAGCGAGTTGGTTTTACCGCAGGAAAAGGGTCCACAGCCAGATAGTAAGTGGGCGACCAGCAGGAAGAGCAGTGCAAGGAAGGTAGCGCAGGAGTCCCCTGCGGTCATCCCCCTGCAAAACAGATACACCGCTTTGGGTACTGTTGGAGAGGATGACTCATCAGGGGGGAGCAGCAGCAGCAGCCAAGTTCATGGCACCGTTGGTGGCTCTGCTGCACAGGAGGGCAGGAAAAAGAGTGGGAGAGCTACAGTGATAGGGGATTCGATTGTAAGGGAAATAGAGAGGCATTTCTGCGGCCGCAACCGAGACTCCAGGATGGTATGTTGCCTCCCTGGTGCAAGGGTCAAGGAGCGGGTGCAGGACATTCTGAAAAGGGAGGGTGAACAGCCAGTTGTCGTGGTGCATATAGGTATCAACGATATATGTAAAAAACAGGATGAGATCCGACACGACGAATTTAGGGAGCTAGGAGCGAAATTAAAAAGTAGGACCTCAAAAGTAGTAATCTCAGGATTGCTACCAGTGCCACGTGCTAGTCAGAGTAGGAAATGCAGGATAGCTCAGATGAATACGTGACTTGAGGAGTGGTGTAAAAGGGAGGGATTCAAATTCCTGGGATATTGGAAACGGTTCTGGGGGAGGTGGGACCTGTACAAACCAGACAGTCTGCACCTGGGCAGGACCGTAAAAATGTCCTAGGGGGAGTGTTTGCTAGTGCTATTGGGGAGCAGTTAAATTTACATGGCAGTCGGATGGGAACCTATGCAGGGAGACAGAGGGAAATAAAATGGAGGCAGAAGCAAAAGATAGAAAGGAGAATAGTAAAAGTGGAGGGCAGAGAAACCCAAAGCAAAAAAGAAAAATGGCCCCATTACAGAAAAATTCTAAAGGAGCAAAGTGTGTTAAAAAGACAAGCCTGAAGGTTCTGTGCCTCAATGCGAGGAGTATTCGGAATAAGGTGGACGAATTAACTGCGCAGATAGCAGTTAACACATATGATGTAATTGGCATCACGGAGACATGGCTCCAGGGTGACCAAGGCTGGGAACTCAACATCCAGGAGTATTCAACATTTAGGAGGATAGGCAGAGAGGAAAAGGAGGCAGGGTGGCGTTGCTTGTTAAAGAGGAAATTAATGCAATAATAAGGAGGGACATTAGCCTGGGTGATGTGGAATTGGGATGGGTGACGGCTTGAACAGTGCCGCCTTGACGTGATTTATGCCGTGGTCAATTATAAAGTCTTGGAATTCTGCGCTGGTGAAGCACGGACCATTGTCACTGACCAATATGTCAGAGATTCCGTGCGTTGCAAACATGGTTGCGAGGCTCTCCACAGTGGTGGAGGTTTTGCTCGAGTTTAAAATGGTGCGTTCGATCCACTTTGAAAATGCATCGACAACTACGAGGAACATTTGCCCATGAATGGGCCCGCATAGTCTACGTGCACCCACGACCACGGTTTGGTAGGCCAGGGCCAGGGGCTCAGTGGAGCCTCCCTGGGGGCATTGCTGAGTTGGGCACAAATGGTGCACCTTCGGACGCAGAGCTCCAGGTCTGCGTCAATACCAGGCCACCAGACGTGGGATCTGGCTATGGCCTTCATGAGAACGATCCCCGGGTGCTCGCTGTGGAGCTCCCGGACAAATGCCTCTCTGCCTCACAGAGGCATGACTACTCGGCTGCCCCACATCAGGCAGTCTGCTTGTAGTGATAGCTCATGCATGCGCCTGTGAAAGGGTTTTAATTCCTCGGGGCAGGCATCGCGAGGAATTAAAACACATCTTTTACTAAGGACACATTAGGACACATCTTTTTACTAAGGATAACGTGGGGTCGCTGGCTGCCCAGGCTCTGATTTTGCGAGCCGTCATGGGCGAACCTGTGAACTCAAAGGCATTGATTGCCATGACTATCTCACAGTCCTGTTCGTCAGACACTTCCGTGGTCGCCAGGGGTAGCCTGTTGAGCGCGTCGGCACAGTTGTCTGTGCCTGGTCTGTGCCTTATGGTATAGTCGTAGGACGCCAGCATGAGTGGCCACCGTTGAATTCGCGCCGAGGCGTTGGCGTTTATTGCCTTGCTCTCGGATAGGAGGGACGTGAGGGACTTGTGGTTGGTTTCTAACGCGAACTTGGCCCCGAAAAGTTACTGGTGCATCTTTTTGACACCGTACACGCAAGCGAGCGCCTCCTTCTCTACCATTCCGTACCCGCGCTCCGCCCGCGAAAGCGACCTGGAGGCATAAGCTATGGGTTGTAATTTGCCCGCGCTATTGACATGTTGCAAAACGCACCCGACCCCATACGCTGACGCATCGCATGTGAGAACTAGCTTTTTATCTGGGTCAAAGAAAGTCAAAACACTGTTGGAACATAGAAGGTTGCGTGCCTTATTGAAAGCGCGTTCCTGGGCGTCCCCCCAAAACCAATCGCACCCCTTTCTGAGTAGCATGTGGAGAGGCTTCAGCAGCGTGCTTAAGTTCTGCATAAAGTCCCCAAAGTAATTGAGTAGCCCGAGAAAGGCGAGCAGTTCTGAGACATTCCGGGGCCTGGGTGCCAGGCGAATTGCTTCTGTTTTGGACTCTGTTGGGCGGATTCCATCAGCGGCAATCCTTCTGCCCAAAAATTCAACCTCGGGTGCGAGAAACAGGCACTTGGAATTCTTGCCTTGTAGGCCTACCCGATCCAACCGCTTTAGTACTTCCTCCAAATTACAGAGATGGGAGTTGGTGTCCTTGCCCGTGATAATTATGTCGTCTTGAAATACAACCGTACCCGGGATGTACTTGAGCAGACTCTCGATGTTGCGCTGGAATATGGCAGCTGCCGACCTGATGCCGAATGGGCATCGATTGTACATGAAAATACCTCGATGTGTGTTGATGGTGGTGAGTAGCTTGGATTCCTCGGTCAATTCTTGCATCATATACGCAAGGTCTAATTTTGAGAACAGTTTACCTCCAGCCAATGTGGCAAATAAGTCCTCCGCTCTGGGCAGCGGGTACTGGTCCCGTAGGGAGACTCTGTTTATGGTAGATTTGTAGTCCCCACAGATTCGTACAGATCCATCAGCCTTCATGACTGTGACGATGGGACTTGCCCAGTCGCTAAATTCCACAGGTGATATAATGCCTTCCCGCAGAAGCCTGTCTAATTCGTGTTCAATCTTTTCCCTCATCACATAGGGTACAGCTCTGGCCTTGTGATGGACCGATCTAGCATCCTGTGTGATGTAGATTTTGACTTTGGCCCCTTTGAAAGTGCCCACACCTGGCTGAAAGAGATGTTCAAATTGCTTTATAACTGTTGAGCAGGAGGTCCATTCCTCTAATGACATGGCATGGAGATCATCCCATTTCCAGTTTAGTTTTGCCAGCCAGCTTCTCCCCAGCAGCGCTGGGGGGTCTCCTGGGACAATCCACAGGGGAAATCGGTTCACTGTCCCTTTGTGTGTGACAGAGAGCATGGCGCTGCCGAGGACTGGTACGATTTCTTTGGTATAGGTCGTTAGTGTGGTGTCGACCCTTGTGAGTTTTGGTCTGTCTCTTTTATGCTGCCATAGTTGTTCAAATTGTTGAGCGCCCATAAGAGAGTGACTCGCTCCCGTATCCAGCTCCATGTTGACAGATATCCCGTTGAGTAGGACCCTCATCATGATAGGAGGTGTCCTGTTGTCGGAGCAGCGGCCATTGATCGTGTTGACCCGCTGTACACCGGTGTCCCGGGTACTGTCCCCACCATCTTCCGGTCCACTTTCCGACCCATCCGATTCGTATACCAGCCGAACTGCCGTTTTTTTGCACATGCTGGCCAAATGCCCTGTATATTCACAATTTCTGCAAACAGCCTGCTGAAATCGACATCCCCTTGCTGAGTGCCCACCCCCACACCTCCAGCACAGACCTGTTCTATTGTTCAAAGAGTTTCCAAAGAATGAGCTGCGTCTGGCTGATCTCTCTTGAGCTTCTCTCAGTTTGTAGTTGATTGCTCGCATTGTGGGTTGATGAGGTGTGAACGGCCATTCCTGTGGCTCTTGATGGCTTCTGCCTGCTGTCGAGAACCTGTTCTCCCGGTTTTGCCTGTGTGTGGGGGTCACAGCTTGTTTAGTGCTGTGAACTTCTTGTTCCAATATTTCATTAGTTGTCGTACCTGCATTGTAAATCAACCTCGTTTCTTCTTCCCCTACCAAGAATGTCTGTGCAACCAGTGCTGCTGCCTCTAAGGTCAGGTTCTTGATCTTTATGAGCTTTTGGAATATGCCTGCGTGGCCTATTCCTTCAATGAAAAAGTCTCTCAGCATTTCTCTCCTCAGTTCATCGGAGAACTCACATAAACTAGCCAACCTCCGAAGTTCCGCCACGAAGTTGGGTATGCTCTGGCCCACACAGCATCTGTAGTTGTAGAACCTGTGTCTGGCCATGTGTAGGCTGCTCGCTGGCTTCAGGTGGTCTCTTACCAGTGTGCTCAATTCTTCAAACGACTTGCTTGCTGGTTTCTCGGGTGCCAACAGATCCTTCATTAAAGCGTATGTTTTCGAGCCACAGCTGGTCAAGAGATGGGCTCTTCTCTTGTCTGCCTTATCATCACCTAACCAGTCTTTGGTTACAAAGCTTTGCTGGAGCCTTTCTATAAAGTCCTCCCAATTCTCTCCCGCATTGTACTTTTCATCTGATCCGTTTTTCGCCATTCTGTGGATTCTGTAATCCCGTAACCCGTCGCCACTGTAAAGTCCTGTCCCCTCAGTACAGATTCACATGAGGCATGTAGTGAAGTCAAGGTCACTCTGGACCTGTACCTTTATTTCACAGCTCTGGAATGCTGCACTTGCCTGAGACCTGTCCTTATATACCTGTCTCTTGCAAGTGCACACCTGGTGGTAAGGTATGCTGGTGGTTACAGGTCATATATTATTAGTCATGTATAGCATGTTAGGATATAGTAATATATAATAATGTAAGATAGTGATGGAAGAGTCTGGGAAGCAGGAACAGCAGAATCATTACCTGCACTTTGTGTCTGAAAATATTGGGAGCGGTGGTTATAAACTGAAATTGTTGAACTCGATGTTGAGTCCGATCAATAAATCCTATCAATGTGCTGTCCGTTGAGCACTTTCAGTTCCATTTGCAGTTCAAGGGCTGGATTTTAGGTTTTTCTATTTTCGGGATGAAAACGGAGGCGGGGAGGGAAAATTACCGGCCGGCGGGAGTAGTCTGCACGTTGGTAAGGAATTTTTACCAACTGGACCCTGCGTCAGAGGGCGCAGCCTGAGGGGAGGCGTTGTACAACTTTCAAGGTGCAAAAATGGGAAACTCACGAACTAAAATGTCATGATCGTGTGCGTTCCGAGAGAGTCCGTAGGGTGGGGGGGCGGGGGGAGGGGGGGAACCTTAAAAAAAAATTCCCAAAACATTGCCCACGCCACCACAACACAAATCGCTAAAAAGATTAAAAGAACAAACACTGGCGCTTACCATTACAGCACTTTACCGTCCTCACCGCCGGCGGCATGGCAGGACCGGTCCAGTTTCCCAGGCGGTCATTGCGAGGCGCAATTCCGAGCGGACGGGTCGGGCAGGAGTCCAAACTCTGACGGTGTTGCGACCAGGGGCGTTGCACACCCGGTGCCGCTCTTCCCGGCGGTGCTGCTCCGTGCTGCCGCAAAATCCGACCTGAGGATCGCGGCGGGGCACAGGAGACCTCACCGCCGCCTCTCACACCGCTCCCGGGGTGAAACCCGCAGTGCAAAGGACCGGAAAATCCAGCCCCATAGGTTGAAACCTTCAGCCGTGTCCGATCTTCTGAGCGTGCTACATAATGCCGTCTGACTGCAGGGGTTAGTAACAACTCGCTCCAGCTGCCCTTACTGCAACCTCTTCTGCAGTAATGGAATATGTGCAGTTACTGGCGTTAATTAAATCTGCTCCTCATCATTGCTATTAATGATTGATATTGTGCATGTCCTTACAGGAGGTAATCATTTACCGCTATGTATTGAATTAGCCAAAGGCTATGCACACCACCTTGAGCACCTTCCATCATCATCATAGGCAGTCCCTCACGACCTTTAATACCTGCAGCGATGTACTCCAACTGGCAATAATTGAATGATCAAACTACTAGCAATTTAATTATTGGTCCCACCCCTACCTTTCACCAGAAACTGCTCAAATAACTCCACTTGGCTCATGTAAGCCCCTTTTCCGCATCTGCAGCAGGAGTGACGTGAGCAATATACAGTAAACTGCATGCATTGCGAAAACAACACTTCCCACAAATGAACCTCCTTTGATCTCGATGGAATGGTCTTTCGTGCTTTAGATTATTTCAACGCAACGCCAGAGTTAATGAGGAATGCTGAGAGGCAGGCTCCGAGAGGCAGGTCGGTGCGCAGGAGGGTCACCGTACAACTTCATAATCATTCTTAAAGGATAAAGAAGATGGGAACATCGTTGCAGGTTTCAGTAATAGGAGGAAAAATAACAGAAAATGCTAGTGACACTCAGCAGATCGGGTAGCATTGGTGGAGAGAGAAACAAAGTCAACGGTTGGGGTCAACGAACCTTTCATCAGAACTGCAGACTTTCGACATCTGCAATATTTTGCTTTTGGTCTGATTCTATAATAGTCTTGTTTCAATTCAGGGTCTGTGTTTTTTGAAAGTTATTGGGAGAGATAGGAACATAGGAGCAGGAAAAGGACATTCAGCCCATTGAATCTGTTAGATCATGTCTAACCTGCATCTTAACTTCATTTACCCGCCTTTGTGCCATAACTCTTAATACCCTTGCCTAACAAAATTTGTCAATCTCAGTCTTGAAAGCTCCAATTGACCCCCGGCCTCAGCAGCTTTCTGAGGGAGAGAGTTCCAGATTCCCACCAACCTTTGTGTGAAGAAGTGCTTCCTGACAACACTCCTGAACATCTTGACTCTAATTTTAAGGTGATGCTCCCTTGTTCAGGACTCCTTGACCTTTAGTCAACACTTTGATCAGCTCACCCTTTAATCTTCTATACTTGAGGGAATACAGGCCAAGTCTATGCAATCTGCCCTCATGATTGAATGATTTTAACCCCGGTATCATTCTGGTAAATCTGCCCTACGTCCCCTCCAAGGGCAATATATCTTTCCTGAGGTACGGTGCCCAGAATGTGTCGAGGCTGTGCTAACTTTCCTGGCTCCATGAAAATTGTGTCATGGACTTTCTCTACTGAGATGAGTCGATCTAAAATAATTGATTGCCTGTGCTCAAACCATGGAGTGCTTCATCTGTGATCCACGCCGTCTGATTGATCTACAACCAAATGGAATTGACATCATTCTGAAAGATTACAGTAGACTTGATTGCAATGATTCCTGTTCTGTTAATGCCCTGCCGAAATATCAAACTGTTTCACTGGCAGTACATGTGGTGGGAGATGGATTGGCTTGTAATGGGCATCGTTGACCCATGACCTTATCTGAAGAAAAGCAGCAAGCATTCCCAGTGTCCCAATCTGTAATGTATTTGCTTCATGGGTTCTTTGCCTAAGAATTCATAGCAACACACTACTATTAGGAACTAGTTGGTTTATTAACAAAGGATCAACAATCACACTACACATTACCAATTCATCCACTGAGCTCGCAATTGCATACCGTGGATGACCTAGACACAACTGGCTGGGGTTTTATTGAGGCTTGTGAACATTCTGAAATGGGAGGGAGAACAGCCAGTTGTCGTGGTGCACATTGGTACCAACGACATAGGTAAAAAAAGGGATGAGGTCCTACGAAACGAATTTAAGGAGCTAGGAGCTAAATTAAAAAGTAGGACCTCAAAAGTAGTAATCTCGGGATTGCTACCAGTGCCACGTGATAGTCAGAGTAGGAATCGCAGGATAGCGCAGATGAATACGTGGCTTGAGCAGTGGTGCAGCAGGGAGGGATTCAAATTCCTGGGGCATTGGGACCGGTTCTGGGAGAGGTGGGACCAGTACAAACCGGACGGTCTGCACCTGGGCAGGACCGGAACCAATGTCCTAGGGGGAGTGTTTGCTAGTGCTGTTGGGGAGGATTTAAACTAATATGGCAGGGGGATGGGAACCAATGCAGGGAGACAGAGGGAAACAAAAAGGAGGCAAAAGCAAAAGACAGAAAGGAGATGAGGAAAAGTGGAGGGCGGAGAAACCCAAGGCAAAGAACAAAAAGGGCCACTGTACAGCAAAATTCTAAAAGGACAAAGGGTGTTAAAAAAACAAGCCTGAAGTCTTTGTGTCTTAATGCAAGGAGTATCCGCAATAAGGTGGATGAATTAACTGTGCAAATAGATGTTAATAAATATGATGTGATTGGGATTACGGAGACGTGGCTCCAGGATGATCAGTGCTGGGAACTCAACATTCAGGGGTATTCGACATTCAGGAAGGATAGAGTAAAGGGAAAAGGAGGTGGGGTAGCATTGTTGGTTAAAGAGGAGATTAATGCAATAGTTAGGAAAGACATTAGCTTGGATGATGTGGAATCTATATGGGTAGAGCTGCAGAACAGCAAAGGGCAAAAAACGTTAGTAGGAGTTGTGTACAGAACTCCAAACAGTAATAGGATGTTGGGGAGGGCATCAAACAGGAAATTAGGGGTGCATGCAATAAAGGTGTGACAGTTATAATGGGTGACTTTAATATGCACATAGATTGGGCTAGCCAAACTGGAAGCAATACGGTGGAGGAGGATTTCCTGGAGTGCATAAGGGATGGTTTCCTAGACCAGTATGTTGAGGAACCAACTAGTGGGGAGGCCATCTTAGACTGGGTGTTGTGTAATGAGAGAGGATTAATTAGCAATCTCATTGTGCGAGGCCCCTTGGGGAAGAGTGACCATAATATGGTGGAATTCTGCATTAGGATGGAGAATGAAACAGTAAATTCAGAGACCATGGTCCAGAACTTAAAGAAGGGTAACTTTGAAGGTATGAGGCGTGAATTGGCTAGGATAGATTGGCGAATGATACTTAGGGGGTTGACTGTGGATGGGCAATGGCAGACATTTAGAGACCGCATGGATGAATTACAACAATTGTACATTCCTGTCAGGCATAAAAATAAAAAAGGGAAGGTGGCTCAACCGTGGCTATCTAGGGAAATCAGGGATAGTATTAAAGCCAAGGAAGTGGCATACAAATTGGCCAGAAATAGCAGCGAACCCGGGGACTGGGAGAAATTTTGAACTCAGCAGAGGAGGACAAAGGGTTTGATTAGGGCAGGGAAAATGGAGTACGAGAAGAAGCTTGCAGGGAACATTAAGGTGGATTGCAAAAGTTTCTATAGGTATGTAAAGAGAAAAAGGTTAGTAAAGACAAACGTAGGTCCCCTGCAGTCAGAATCAGGGGAAGTCATAACGGGGAACAAAGAAATGGCAGACCAATTGAACAAGTACTTTGGTTCGGTATTCACTAAGGAGGATACAAACAACCTTCCAGATATAAAAGGGGTCAGAGGGTCTAGTAAGGAGGGGGAACTGAGGGAAATCTTTATTAGTCAGGAAATTGTGTTGGGGAAATTGATGGGATTGAAGGCCGATAAATCCCCAGGGCCTGATGGACTGCATCCCAGAGTACTTAAGGAGGTGGCCTTGGAAATAGCGGATGCATTGACAGTCATTTTCCAACATTCCATTGACTCTGGATCAGTTCCTATCGAGTGGAGGGTAGCCAATGTAACCCCACTTTTTAAAAAAGGAGGGAGAGAGAAAACAGGGAATTATAGACCGGTCAGTCTGACCTCAGTAGTGGGTAAAATGATGGAATCAATTATTAAGGATGTCATAGCAGTGCATCTGGAAAATGGTGACATGATAGGTCCAAGTCAGCATGGATTTGTGAAAGGGAAATCATGCTTGACAAATCTTCTGGAATTTTTTGAGGATGTTTCCAGTAAAGTGGACAAAGGAGAACCAGTTGATGTGGTATATTTGGACTTTCAGAAGGCTTTCGACAAGGTCCCACACAAGAGATTAATGTGCAAAGTTAAAGCACATGGGATTGGGGGTAGTGTGCTGACGTGGATTGAGAACTGGTTGTCAGACAGGAAGCAAAGAGTAGGAGTAAACGGGTACTTTTCAGAATGGCAGGCAGTGACTAATGGGGTGCCGCAAGGTTCTGTGCTGGGGCCCCAGCTGTTTACATTGTACATTAATGATTTAGACGAGGGGATTAAATGCAGTATCTCCAAATTTGCGGATGACACTAAGTTGGGTGGCAGTGTGAGCTGCGAGGAGGATGCTATTAGGCTGCAGAGTGACTTGGATAGGTTAGGTGAGTGGGCAAATGCATGGCAGATGAAGTATAATGTGGATAAATGTGAGGTTATCCACTTTGGTGGTAAAAACAGAGAGACAGACTATTATCTGAATGGTGACCGATTAGGAAAAGGGAAGGTGCAACGAGATCTGGGTGTCATGGTACATCAGTCATTGAAGGTTAGCATGCAGGTACAGCAGGCGGTTAAGAAAGCAAATGGCATGTTGGCCTTCATAGCGAGGGGATTTGAATACAGGGGCAGGGAGGTGTTGCTACAGTTGTACAGGGCCTTGGTGAGGCCACACCTGGAGTATTGTGTACAGTTTTGGTCTCCTAACTTGAGGAAGGACATTCTTGCTATTGAGGGAGTGCAGCGAAGATTCACCAGACTGATTCCCGGGATGGCGGGACTGACCTATCAAGAAAGACTGGATCAACTGGGCTTGTATTCACTGGAGTTCAGAAGAATGAGAGGGGACCTCATAGAAACGTTTAAAATTCTGACGGGTTTAGACAGGTTAGATGCAGGAAGAATGTTCCCAATGTTGGAGAAGTCCAGAACCAGGGGTCACAGTCTGAGGATAAGGGGTAAGCCATTTAGGACCGAGATGAGGAGAAACTTCTTCACCCAGAGAGTGGTGAACCTGTGGAATTTTCTACCACAGAAAGTAGTTGAGGCCAATTCACTAAATATATTCAAAAGGGAGTTAGATGAAGTCCTTACTACTCGGGGGATCAAGGGTTATGGCGAGAAAGCAGGAAGGGGGTACTGAAGTTTCAAGTTCAGCCATGAACTCATTGAATGGCGGTGCAGGCTAGAAAGGCTGAATGGCCTGCTCCTGCACCTATTTTCTATGTTTCTATGTTTCTATCACATGACTGGCTAAGCCACTCACAATGCAACGGCTCGACAACTATTTTTAAATAACTTTATGCCAAATACCCCCTTTTAGAAAAGGCACTAGAATCCACAAATTTACAAATCATCTAGGAATCTTGCCAAATCAAATTCAAATTTGGTTGTCAGGGGTGATGATGCACTCCAGTCCCTCCTGTGCCCACCTCTTGCGGAAGGTCGCGAGCATACCAGTGGACACCGCATGCTCCATCTCCCAGGACATCCTGGCGCGAATGTAGCCGCGGAAGAGAGGCAGGCAGCCGGGCTGAATGACCCCCTCGACTGCCCGCTGCCTGGACCAGTGAATGGCCACCTTGGCCATGTCCAGGAGCAGTCCTATGAGGCGGCCCTGCTCCCCTCTGCACAGGCGTGTGGGACTGAAGTGCAGCCAGAAATCGAGGAGCAGCCCCTTCAAATAATGGAAGAGGGGCTGCAACCTCACACACTGTACATACACATGGAACACGGACTCCTCCAGACAGTAGAAATTGCAGGCAGCCCGGGAGTCCGTGAACCGACTGCATCAGCTCTACAAACCTGTGAGCGTCCTTGCAGGGTCATACGTTATACCATCAACGTTGCTTCCTCAACCAACACGACCAATGCCAGATTAACCGGTCATTCATCACATTGCTGCTGGTGTCCCCACAGTGCCTGCTGCCCTCGCCAACATGGCCATCACCGCAGTTTGAAGTGGTGCATTGTGCCTGAAGGACTCTGGGCTGTTTCTGTGAGATGAGATGTGATGAGAAGCTTTCCTTTCTTTTTGAAATGGAAGAGAGTGCCCGGTGTGCAAATTGTGATTAGAATCCGACTTGCTCCTGGAGTAAAGTTACGCGATCATCGAGATCACTGTCAGTTCATAAATGGCCTCGAAAGTTTGGGTTTCTCCGCTGCACAGTGTTAGTGAGAGAGAAAAAGAAAACAATAGTGAATAGTGACAAAATAACAGGGCAAGCTGTGCACCTATTCATCATCAACGGGCGATAAATGCAGCCAACGGAGAGATAGAGCAGGAGTAACAGGGACACAGGAAGAAAAGTGCTGAAATTTCGAGTCTGCTGCAGAAATTTTCTCTCTTTACCTTGTCCTTTTTCTCTATATTTTTGCTAATAGCAAATTGCTGCAGTTTCCCCCGCATGTTCGATGTTTCTAAGTTTGTTCTGCAGTAATAAAGATCGACTGCTTCAACACTTTGCTCACAGCTGTACTTTAAATTAGTGGCAGTTTGAAGCCTAAACTATGATTACCTTAAATCGCAATCAGGCCCACTCGGATTTTGGCAGGCAGGGTTAATCAGGAATGATCCCGGGGTAAGAGCTGTCATAATTGGAGTAGGAAGTGAAATCCAATTACGTTCTCAAAAATTCAAAAAGTCCCACAATTTTTAATTTAAGCGACAGGAGCAGATGTTGCAAACGATTTGATAAACTTGTACTTGAATTTTTTTTTCTGGTTTCAGAACTCAGGCTTTGATTATATATGAGGGTAAGTACTTCGGGGCCTAGCACCTGAGATAATAAAATGGGTGTTTAAATCAAACAAGCAGTGTCTTAATCAGGCTGCGAAATTTGCAAAGCAATTCTCAGCTTCTTTCCTGTTCATCCGAGCAGGTTTGACATTCTCGACCACTTCGATACTTAAGTGGTTATTTATTCTCTCAACAGAGAAAAGTGAATGAAGAAACTCAACTCAATAATTGAGTAGAATGGGCCTAAATTCTCTGGAGTTTAGAAGAATTAGAGGTGATCTCATTGAAACATGCAAGATTCTGAGAGGGACTGACAGGGTAGATGCAGGGAGGATGATGCCCTCACGCTGGAGAGCCTAGAACCAGGAGTCACAGTCTCAGGATAAGGGGTCGGCCATTTGGGAATGAGATGAGGAGGAATTTCTTCGCTCAGAGGGTTATGAATCGTTGGAATTCTCTGCCTCCAAAGGGCTGTGGTTGCTCAGTCGTTGAGTATATTTAAAGCTGAGGTTGATAGATTTTTGGATGCCAGGGGAATCACCGGATATGAAGATTAGGTGGGGAAGTGGAGTTGAGATCGAAGATCAGTCATGATCTTATTGAATGGCGGAGCAGGCTCGAGGGGCCATATGACCTACTCCTGCTCCTAATTCTTATGTTCTTACGGCCATTAAACCACTTGAGCAATGCAGAATGAATGTTATTGCAGGTGAGTCCTGATTGGCCAGATTTTTTGAAGGCAGAAGAAACGATATTGTCTCGACCACAGTCACCCAGCAATGAACTGAAGTGAGCATTTGTATAGTTATCATTAAAATAATATAAAAGTGACAACCATCCCAATTGCAAAAAGTGGAATAACATCACGATCAAGAAGGTGTTCATAATTATGAGAGGTTTTCGATAGAGTAGTTAGAGAGAAACTGTTGCCACGGGTAACCAGGGGACTCAGATTTAAGATAATTGGCAAACAAGCCAGGGGGGAGATGTGGAGAATTTGTATTTACTCAGCGAGTTGTGATGATCGGGAATGCGCTGCCTGAAAGGGCAGCAGAAGCAGATTCAATAGTCACTTTTCAAAAGTGAATTGGATAAATGCTATAAGGGAAAAAAACTGCAGAGTTATTAGGAGAGAGCAGGGGGAGTGGGACTAATTGGATCGCTCTTTCAGAGAGCTGACACAGACACGATGGGCCAAATGGTCTGCTTCTGTGTGTATCATTCTAAACTCCCTCCCTCACAGCGCTGTGGGGGCACCTTCACCACACGGATTGCAGCGGTTCAAGAGGACGGCTCACCACCACCTTCTCAAGGGGCAATTAGGGATGGGCAATGAATGCCGGCCTTGCCAGCGATGCCCACATCCCAGGAACAAATTTTTAAAAATTGACCATCACATTTTGACTGAACGGTGGTTTCAAAGATTTTGGGGGTTTCTCTCCCAGAGACCTCGCTCATTGTGATGGTTCAGTCAGATATTCTCACTCATAGGCAGTCCCTCCAATTGAGGAGGACTTGCTTCCACGCCAAAAAGGGATGAGTTCACAGGTGTTTCAATGAAAGACCTAATATTCCAGATCCAGAACGACATCCTGACGGGTGGAAGATGCCTGTGCGTGGATTTTTTTAACGTGCGGTGGCCGTTCCACACCAGCCACCACACGGGCTTGACAGAGCTCGGTCTTGGTCCAGTGGCAAGGATTATCCAAGACGACTGGAGACCTACTCTGCTGCATGGACCTAGTGCGCACACATATCGCAGTGTGGGCTGGCCCGTGCTGTCCCTGGGCCCTCGCCTCTTCTGGGCCCCCGAATTTTTACTATTTTACTAGAACAGCTTTATGTCTTGTCCCAGTTGCAAAAATAAAATACACCTGCATTCTTACTAATATTTATTCAAAAGATTCAACATACCCAGTAACAAAAGCTGTACATTTCTGAAGTCGCAATCACATAAACACATTGAATGCCTAGCTCACCTATTAGTATCTAGGCCACGTTATCAGTAAAAAATGATAGAAACACAAATTTTGTTTTATTAACAAAGTGTAACTACTCAAGTAGGTAAATATGGGTAAACCACAAACTACCTCAATTGATGGCTACCTGGTGCAAATCAATACTGAATAGTATTGGCCATATTTTGCCCTCCTCCAGTTACTTACAAGTTGTGTTCAGACTATTTAAATACAAAAGCAATATGCAATTAGAATACCAAGCTCTCCTTTGTAAAGTTCACTTCTTTGTCAGGAAAAAATTGTGAATTATGAAGTTACAAAATAAATTAAACGATGTATTTAACAGAAATTCTTCTGCAATCAATATTTATACCTTATGAACTTTGATGTGAATTGGTTGAAGCAATTTAAAAATCCGACCTAAATCAGACATCACAGCCTGCTAATTTGCCCAATTAAGCCATTGGCAGGCTCTTAAAGAAAGCCGTTACCTTCTTTTTCCACGGGTAAATTTAAGGACGCGCTTATTTGTACTGTCTAAATAGCCAACATGCTCCACCCTTTGCTTCTGATTGGTCCCCTTGGAGGATAAGTCACAGAAGTCAGACTTCCTGAAGCGACAGGAGAGAGCTCCCCAGAAGACAGCAAGGGCCAGCCAAAGTTCCTTACCCCAGTCCAAGTAAATGCCTCCCCCAGCCGAAGCGCCTTACCTCAGCGCCAGTGCATCCTTCCCCCCCCCCCCACCGCCTCCCCCCCCCCACCATAGATGGGGCATTGTGTGTGGATTGTTAACAGGTTTATTGGATATGAAGTGAATAATGCAGTGTCATGACTTCTGCATTTCATCCATTGCAACGATGTCCCTTGTAGGGGGTTGGAAAACTGTGATCCATCTTCCCTGAGTTCTCTCTCCACACCCGCGCTGCAACGTACCTCTCTCCCCCTCCCCCAGCCTTTCTCCCCCCCAGCCTCTCTCTCCCCAGCCACTCTCCACCCCAGACTCGCTCCCCCCCAGTCTCTCTCTCCCCGCCAGCCGCGCTCCCCCCACCCCTAGCCTTGCTCCCCACCCCTAGCCTCGCTCCCCCCTCAACCTCGCTCATCCCCACCCTCTCACCCACCCAGCCTCTCTCTCCCCCCCCAGCCACTCTCCCCCCAGCCACTCTCCGCCTTAGGCTCGCTCCATCCCAGTCTCTCTCTCCCCCCAGCCACTCTCCCCCCACCCCTAGCCTCACTCCCCCACCAGCCTCGCTCCACCCCAGCCTTTCTCCCCCCCCAGCCGCTCTCCCCCTACCCCTAGCCTCGCTCTCCCCCAGCCTCTCTCCACCCCAGCCTCTCTCTCTCCCTCACCCTAGCCTCTCTCTCCATCCCCCCAGCCTCTCTCTCCCTCCTCCCAGCCTCACTCTCTCTCCCCCCCCAGCCTCTCTCTCTCCTTCAGCCTCTCTCTTGCTCCCCAGCCTTTCTCTCTCCTCCCAATCTCACTCTCTCTCCTCCCCAGCCTCTCTCTCATAAGAACATAGAACATAAGAATTAGGAACAGGAGTAGGCCATCCACCCCCTCGAGCCTGCTCCGCCATTCAACAAGATCATGGACTCAGCTCCACTTACCCACCCGCTCCCCATAACCCTTACTTCCCTTATTGGTTAAAAATCTATCTATCTGTGATTTGAATACATTCAATGAGCTAGCCTCAACTGCTTCCTTGGGCAGAGAATTCCACAGATTCACAACCCTCTGGGAGAAGAAATTCCTTTTCAATTTGGTTTTAAATTGGATCCCCTGTATTTTGAGGCTGTGCCCCCTAGTTCTAGTCTCCCCGACCAGTGGAAACAACCTCTCTGCCTCTATCTTGTCTATCCCTTTCATTATTTTAAATGTTTCTATAAGATCACCCCTCATCCTTCTGAACTCCAACGAGTAAAGACCCAGTCTACTCAATCTATCATCATAAGGTAACTCCCCTCATCTCCGGAATCAGCCTCGTGAATCGTCTCTGTACCCCCTCCAAAGCTAGTATATCCTTCCTTAAGTAAGGTGACCAAAACTGCACGCAGTACTCCAGGTGTGGCCTCACCAATACCCTGTACAGTTGCAGCAGGACCTCCCTGCTTTTGTACTCCATCCCTCTCGCAATGAAGGCCAACATTCCATTCACCTTCCTGATCACCTGCTGCACCTGCAAACTAACTTTTTGGGATTGATGCACAAGGACCCCCAGGTCCCTCTGCACCGCAGCATGTTGTAATTTCTCCCCATTCAAATAATATTCTCTTTCACTGTTTTTTTTCTCTCTCTCCCTCCCCATCCTCTCTCTCCGCCCCCCCCCCAGCCTCTCTCTCTCCCCCCAGCCTCTCTCACTCTCCCCACAGTCTCTCTCTCTCCCCCACCCCTCCCAGCCTCTCACTGCCCACCCCAAGCCTCTCTCTCTACCCCCCACCCAGCCGCTCTCTCTCCCCCCTAGTCTCTGACAGATGCCTGTCTGTCAAAGAAAAGGGTGGTACAAATAGTTACTTTGTGAATTGAAATGCCTCTCTACACTTTCGAAACTCTCTTGAAGTTTTCCGATGATGTTATTTTAGAACTACATTCAGTGCTGTCATGTGATAGATTGGTGTTTTTGGAATTGCAAGGTTTCAACTGATTATTTATTCTCTCAACAGAGCAAAATTGAATGAAAAATAACATCACTCGATTTAATAATTCTGCAGTGTCAAGTCTGTGATAATTTTTGAATATGCTTTATCCACCATAAGTGCCAGTGTAATGAAGCATTTTACTCAATACTAGTTGTTACATATTTTGTTTGAAGTGTCAGTGTAATAAATACATTATTACAAGCTCGCTGCACTGAAGAAGGCATTGCTCTTCGATATACACAAGGCTCCGTGAACAACTACATGCCCATTTGTTGAGGCTAGTTCGTTAGATATATTCAAAAGGGAGTTAGATGTGGTCATTACGGCTAAAGGGATCAAGGGGTATAGAGAGAAAGCAGGAAAGGGATACTGAGGTGAATGATCAGTCATGATCTTATTTAATGGTCGTGCAGGCTCCGAAGGGCCGAATGGCCTGCTCCTGCACCTATTTTCTTTGTTTCTCTATTTCCTCAAGGGTGGATGTTTTAGTATTCTAGTATTCAGTGCATTCTGGTGGGGAAGAAAGAGAGAAAGAGAGAAAGAAAAAGAAAGACATTAATTCCCTTTGGCAAGTGGGGTTAATAACCGGAGCTCATAGATTTAAAATCATTGGCAAGAGATCTGGAGGAGAGACGAGGAGAAGGATTTTTCACTCAGAGAGTTGTCAGGATCTGGATCGCTCAGCCTGAAAAGGTGGGTGGGAGCTGATTACACGAATGATTTTAGAACCGAGTTGGACGGGAAGTTGAGGATGAGAAACTGACAGGGTTACGGACAGAAAGTGGGGGTGTGGGATCGAGCACCACTCCTCTGTCAAAGGGCCGCTCAGGCACGACGTGCCACATGGCCTACTTCTGTGCTGTAAGTCTCCTTGATTCTATGAAGAAAGAAAGACTTGCATTTATACAGCACGTTTCCTGACCTCAGGCCTAAAGCATTTTGCAGCCAATGAATTACTTTTTCAAATGTGGTCACTGTTGTAATGTGGGAAATGCGGAAGACGATTTATGCACAGCAAGCTCCCACATTCAGTAATGTGATAATGATCAGGTAATCTGTTTTTTTTAGTGATTTTGGTCGAGGGGTAAATATTGACCCCAGGACACCAACAAGAGCAACATCAACAACTTGCATTTCCCGTAGTAAAACGTCGCAGGGCACTTCACATGAGCATCCTTAAACAAAATTTGACACCGAGCCGCATAAGGGGAAATTAGGGCAGTTGACCAAAAGCTTAGTCAAAGAGGAAGGTTTTAAAGAGCGTCTTAAGGGAGGCAAGAGAGGTAGAAAAGCAGAGAGGTTTGGGGATGGAATTCCAGAGTTTAGGGCCCAGGCAGCCTAAGGCATGGCTACCAATCATAGAATCATAGACTCATTGACGTTTACAGCATGGAAGGAGGCTGTTTCGGGCCATTGTGTCCGCGCCGGCCAACAAGAGGCAACCCAGACTAATTCTCACTTTGCAGCTCCAGGTCCATAACCCTGTAGATTACGGCACTTCAAGTGCACATCCAAATACTTTTTAAATGTAATGAGGGTTTCTGTCTCTGCCACCCTTTCAGGCAGTGTGTTCCAGACCCCCACAACCCTCTCCGTGAAGAAATTTCCCCTCAAATCCCCACTTCAACCCAATTACTTTAAATTCATGCCCCCTGGTTGTTGACCCCTCTGCTAATGGAAATAGGCCCTTTCTATCCCCTATATCTAGGCCCCTCATAATTTTGTACACCTCAATGAGGTCTCCCCTCAGCCTCCTCTGTTCCAATGAAAATAAATCCAGCCTATCCAATCTGTTCTCATAGCTTAGATTCTCTACTCCTGGCAACATCCTCGTAAATCTCCTCTGTACTCTCACGAGTGCAATCACGTCACTCGTGTAATGCGGTGACCAGAACTGCATGCAGTACTCCAGCTGCGGCCTAACCAGTGTTTTATACAGTTCAAGCAGTATAACCCCTCTGCTATTTTATTCTATGGCTTGGCTAATAAAGGCAAGCATTCCGTATGCCTTCTTAACTAACTTATCTACCTAGCCTGGTACTTTTAGGGATCTGTGGACATGCACTCCAAGGTCCCTTTGTTCCTCTACACTTCTCAGTATCTCACCATTTAATGTGTATTCCCTTGCCTTGTTAGCCCTTCTCAAATGCATTACCTCACACTTCTCTAGATTAAATTCCATTTGCCAGTGTTCTGCCCGCCTGACCAGTTGATTGATATCTTCCTGCAGTCTACAGCTTTCTTTTTCATTATCAACCACACAGCTGATATTAGTATCATCTGCAAACTATTTAATGGTTGAGCGATTAAAATCAGGGATGCTTAAGGGACCAGAATTAGAGGAGCGCAGACATCTCGGGGTGGGGATGAGTAGTGGGGCTGGAGGAGATTACAGAGATAGGGAGTGGCCGAGGCCATGGAGGGAAATGAGAACAAGGATGAGAATTTTAAAAACCAAGGTGTTGCTTAATGGGAAGCCAAGGATGATGTGTGAATGGGACTTGGTGCAAGTTAGGACATGGGCAGCCGTGTTTTGGATCACCTCAAGTTTATGTAGGGTAGGTTGTGGGAAGCCAGCCAGGATGCACCAAGTCTAGTCTAGTCAAGTCTAGAGGTAACAAAGGCATGGATCAGGGTTGCAGCAGCAGATGAGCCGAAGTAGGGGCGAAGTGGAAATAGGCGATTTTAGTTATGGTGCGGATATGTGGGCAGAACCTCATTTCGGGGTCAAATATGACACTAAGGTTGTGAACCGTCTGGTTCAGCCTCAGACAGATGCTAGAGAGAGGGATGGAGCCAGTGGCTGGGGAACGCAGTTTGTGGCAGGGACCGAAAACAATGGCTTTGGTCTTCCCAATATTTAATTGGAGGAAATTTCTGCTCATCCAGAACTGGATGTTAGACAAGCAGTCTGACAATTTAGAGATAGTGGAGGGGTCGAGAAAAGTGGTGGTGAGTTAGAGCTGGGTGTCATCAGCGTACATGTGGAAACTGATGCTGTGTTTCCGGATGATGTCGCCAAAGGGCAGCATGTAGATGAGAAATAGGAGGGGGCCAAGGATAGATCCTTGGGGGACACCAGAGGTAACAATGCTGGAGCAGGAAGAGAAGCTGTTGCAGGTGATTCTCTGGCTATGATTAGATAGATAAGAATGGAAGGAGGGAGAACAGCCAGTTGTCGTGGTGCACATTGGTACCAACGATATAGGTAAAAAAAGGGATGAGGTCCTACAAAACGAATTTAAGGAGCTAGGAGCTAAATTAAAAAGTAGGACCTCAAAAGTAGTAATCTCGGGATTGCTACCAGTGCCACATGCTAGTCAGAGTAGGAATCGCAGGATAGCGCAGATTAATACGTAGCTTGAGCAGTGGTGCAGCAGGGAGGGATTCAAATTCCTGGGGCATTGGAACCGGTTCTGGGGGAGGTGGGACCAGTACAAACCGGACGGTCTGCACCTGGGCAGGACCGGAACCAATGTCCAAGGGGGAGTGTTTGCTAGTGCTGTTGGGGAGGAGTTAAACTAATATGGCAGGGGGATGGGAACCAATGCAGGGAGACAAAGGGAAACAAAAAGGAGACAAAAGTAAAAGACAGAAAGGAGATGAGGAAAAGTGGAGGGCAGAGAAACCCAAGTCAAAGAACAAAAAGGGCAACTGTACAGCATAATTCTAAAAGGACAAAGGGTGTTAAAAAAACAAGCCTGAAGGCTTTGTGTCTTAATTCAAGGAGTATCCGTAATAAGGTGGATGAATTAACTGTGCAAATAGATGTTAACAATTAAGATGTGATCGGGATTACGGAGACGTGGCTCCAGGATGATCAGGGCTGGAAACTCAACATCCAGGGGTATTCAACATTCAGGAAGGATAGAATAAAAGGAAAAGGAGGTGGGGTAGCATTGCTGGTTAAAGAGGAGATTAATGCAATAGTTAGGAAGGACATTAGCTTGGATGATGTGGAATCTATATGGGTAGAGCTGCAGAACACCAAAGGGCAAAAAACGTGAGTGGGAGTTGTGTACAGACCTCCAAACAGTAGTAGTGATGTTGGGGAGGGCATCAAACAGGAAATTAGGGGTGCATGCAATAAAGGTGCAGCAGTTATATTGGGTGACTTTAATATGCACGTAGATTGGGCTAGCCAAACTGGAAGCAATACGGTAGAGGAGGATTTCCTGGAGTGCATAAGGGATGGTTTTCTAGACCAATATGTCGAGGAACCAACGAGGGGGGAGGCCATCTTAGACTGGGTGTTGTGTAATGAGAGAGGATTAATTAGCAATCTCGTTGTGCGAGGCCCCTTGGGGAAGAGTGACCATAATATGGTGGAATTCTACATTAGGATGGAGAATGAAACAGTTAATTCAGAGACCATGGTCCAGAACTTAAAGAAGGGTAACTTTGAAGGTATGAGGCATGAATTGGCTGGGATAGATTGGCGAATGATACTTAAGGGGTTGACTGTGGATGGGCAATGGCAGACATTTAGAGACCGCATTGATGAAATACAACAATTGTACATTCCTGTCTGGCGTAAAAATAAAAAAGGGAAGGTGGCTCAACCGTGGCTATCAAGGGAAATCAGGGATAGTATTAAAGCCAAGGAAGTGGCATACAAATTGGCCAGAAATAGCAACGAACCTGGGGACTGGGAGAAATTTAGAACTCAGCAGAGGAGGACAAAAGGTTTGATTAGGGCAGGGAAAATGGAGTACGAGAAGAAGCTTGCAGGGAACATTAAGACGGATTGCAAAAGTTTCTACAGATATGTAAAGAGAAAAAGGTTAGTAAAGACAAACATAGGTCCCCTGCAGTCAGAATCAGGGGAAGTCATAACGGGGAACAAAGAAATGGCAGACCAATTGAACAAGTACTTTGGTTCGGTATTCACTAAGGAGGACACAAACAACCTTCCGGATATAAAAGGGGTCAGAGGGTCTAGTAAGGAGGAGGAACTGAGGGAAATCCTTATTAGTCGGGAAATTGTGTTGGGGAAATTGATGGGATTGAAGGCCGATAAATCCCCAGTGCCTGATGGACTGCATCCCAGAGTACTTAAGGAGGTGGCCTTGGAAATAGCGGATGCATAGACAGTTATTTTCCAACATTCCATTGACTCTGAATCAGTTCCTATCGAGTGGAGGGTAGCCAATGTAACCCCACTTTTTAAACAAAGGAGGGAGAGAGAAAACAGGGAATTATAGAACGGTCAGCCTGACCTCAGTAGTGGGTAAAATTATTAAGGATGTCATAGCAGCACATTTGGAAAGAGGTGACATGATAGGTCCAAGTCAGCATGGATTTGTGAAAGGGAAATCATGCTTGACAAATCTTCTGGAATTTTTTGAGGATGTTTCCAGTCGAGTGGACAAGGGAGAACCAGTAGATGTGGTATATTTGGACTTTCAGAAGGCTTTCGACAAGGTCCCACACAAGAGATTAATGTGCAAAGTTAAAGCACATGGGATTGGGGGTAGTGTGCTGACATGGATTGAGAACTGGTTGGCAAACAGGAAGCAAAGAGTAGGAGTAAATGGGTACTTTTCAGAATGGCAGGCAGTGACTAGTGGGGTACCGCAAAGTTCTGTGCTGGGGCCTCAGCTGTTTACACTGTACATTAATGATTTAGACGAGGGGATTAAATGTAGTATCTCCAAATTTGCGGATGACACTAAGTTGGGTGGCAGTGTGAGCTGCGAGGAGGATGCTATGAGGCTGCAGAGCAATTTGGATAGGTTAGGTGAGTGGGCAAATGCACGACAGATGAAGTATAATGTGGATAAATGTGAGGTTATCCACTTTGGTGGTAAAAACAGAGAGACAGACTATTATCTGAATGGTGACAGATTAGGAAAAGGAGAGGTGCAATGAGACCTGGGTGTCATGGTACATTAGTCATTGAAGGTTGGCATGCAGGTACAGCAGGCGGTTAAGATAGCAAATGGCATGTTGGCCTTCATAGCGAGGGGATTTGAGTACAGGGGCAGGGAGGTGTTGCTACAGTTGTACAGGGCTTTGGTGAGGCCACACCTGAAGTATTGTGTACAGTTTTGGTCTCCTAACTTGTGGAATGACATTCTTGCTATTGAGGGAGTGCAGCGAAGGTTCACCAGACTGATTCCCGGGATGGTGGGACTGACCTATCAAGAAAGACTGGATCAACTGGGCTTGTATTCACTGGAGTTCAGAAGAATGAGAGGGAACCTCATCGAAACATTTAAAATTCTAACGGGTTTAGACAGGTTAGATGCAGGAAGAATGTTCCCAATGTTGGGGAAGTCCAGAACCAGGGGTCACAGTCTAAGGATAAGGGGTAAGCCATTTAGGACCGAGATGAGGAGAAACTTCTTCACCCAGAGAGTGGTGAACCTGTGGAATTCTCTACCACAGAAAGTAGTTGAGGCCAATTCAATAAATATATTCAAAAGGGAGTTAGATGAAGTCTTTACAACTAGGGGGAATCAAGAGGTATGGTGAGAAATCAGGAAGTGGGTACTGACGTTGCATGTTCAGCCATGATCTTATTGAATGGCGGTGCAGGCTAGAAGGGCCGAATGGCCTACTCCTGCACCTATTTTTCTATGTTTCTATGTTTCTATGGAACCAGGCGAGTGCAGTCCCACCCACTCCCCTGCTCTTCTTCAAAATGGTGCCATGGAATCTTTTACAACCACCTGCGGGCAGATGGGGCCATGATTTACATTCTCGTCTGCGATGGATGAGCGGTTGAGTGGTTGGGAGCACAATGCTGAAAATGTGTCGAGGGCTTGCTTTTGTTATATTTTACTTAATCTGTTTTTGTTCTTCTAATCTACGATGTTCTGCATCCATACAAACTTATGAAATCAGATATATGAAATGTAAAGGATGAGTAAAGGGATTTAACCCACCCAAGCTCATTTTTCTATTACTAGACCTGTCCCTTGATGCTTGCCTGGAAAACCACACTTGAATAGTCCTTCATTGTAAAATACCACTTGTGCTGTCTGGTGGGTATTGACGATCAGACATAAATGAAAGTTGTTTCTTTCTTTATACACAGTGGTCTATGCCTGGTGAGATTAGGGATCTGCTCTCTATCTTTGAGAAGCCTCTTTATAGTGTCATTTCTTCATTTTTCATATATGCGAGTTGTTATGATCTGGAACGCGCTGCCTGAAAGGGCGGTGGAAGCAAATTCAATAGTAACTTTCAACAGGGATTTTAATAAATCGGAAAAAAATTACAAGGCTGCGGGGAAAGAGCAGGAGTCTGGGATTAAGTGGATAGCTGTATCAACAAGCTGACACAGGCCCGGTGGGCTGAATGGCCTCCTTCTGTGCTATATCATTCTCCCATTCTCTGATTCTAAGATATCAAGGACTGAATGGGACACAACTAATAATTATTTTACAACTTCGGTCAAGTCAAAAACAAGGCAATTGTCAACACCTTAATTTCAAATTCAATAGATAGGGTAGATGTAGAGAAGATATTTCTACTTGTGGGGGATCCGAACCTTGGGGCCATAAATATAAGATAGTCATTAATAAATCCTACAGGAAATTCAGGAATAGCTTCTTTACCCAGAGAGTGGTGAGAATGTGGAACTCGCTGCCACAGGGAGTGGTTGAGGTGAATAGCATTGATGCATTTAAAGGAAAGTTAGATAAGTATATGAGGGAGAAAGGAATAGAAGGATATGTTGATGGGGTGAGATGAAGAGGGGTGGGAGGAGGCTCGTGTGGAGCATAAACACCGGCACGGACCTATTGGGCTGAATGGCCTGTTTCTGTGCCGTACATTCTCTGTAGAACTATAATTTGCTTTTGGAATTACAATAGCACATTGACTTTGTTCCAATCAACAGACGCTTGCTTCCCTGTTAAATTAACTTGTTGGCTTCCTTCTACTTTGCTATATATGAGCTCTAAAATCATCGAAGCCTTTTGCTGCGAGGTGAATATCAGCCTATAGAGGATCGAGAGAAATGCTAGGTAAGTTGCTTTAAAAAAAATTCATTCCTGGGATGTGGTTGTTGCTGGCAAAATGAGCATTTATTGCCCAACCCTAACTGCCCTTGAGAAGGTGGTGGCGAGCCACCTTATTCAACTAAGTGTCTCGCTGGGCCATTTCAGAGGGCAGTTAAGAGTCAACCACATTGCTGTGTGTCTGGAGTCACATATCGGCCCAGACCAGGTAAGGGCGACAGATTTCCTTCCCTAAAGGACATTAGTGAACCAGATTTTTTCTTACAATAATCCAGTAGTTTCATGGTCACCATTATTGATGCTAGCTTTTACTTCCAGATTTATTTAATTAACTGAAGCATCATCATCAAACCGCAGTTCCATTTTACACCCGGTCAGCAAGTCGAAAAACATTTTTTTTAAATACATTCTTGGGGAGTGGATGTTGCTGGGTCATGTATCCTACATGGTTACTGCTTGGACCATTTCAAGGTGTGCCACCAGAGGGCACCGCCGTGGGAGACTTGCAGGTTACCTGTACAGGTGTGCCTGGCTGAGTATGAAAGGCAGGCCACCAGGTGTGATCCTCATTCTGGAGTTATCAATAAAGGACTAAGGTCACTACAGTTCAAGTACAACACATTGTCTCGTGGAGTTATTATCAGAGCATCTAAAGACATAGCAGCTGGCTTGGCTGACGTTTATTGTCCAACCCCCAGCAGCCCTTGAGAAATTGGTGGTCCCCACCACAAACCCACTTCCCTGGCCACTGATTCCATCCCTTTCCCAGGTCACTGTCTGAGGCTGAACCAGACTGTTCGCAACCTTAATGTCATATTTAACCCCGAGATTAGCTTCCGACCAGATATCCGAACCATCAGCAAGAGCACCTACTCCCACTTCATGCCCGTGTCCGCCGCTGCCTCAGCTCATTTCCTGTTGAAACCCTCATCCATGACTTTGTTACCTCTAGACTTGACTGTTCCAACGCTCTCCTGGCCGGCCTCCCATCTTTCACCCTCCGTAAACTTGAACTCATCCAAAACTCTGCTGCCCTGTGTCCTAACTCACAACAGGTCCTATTCACCCATCACCCCCTCTGCTCGCTGACCTATATTGGCTCCAGGTACAGGAACGCCTCAAATTTAAAATTCTCATCCTTGTTTTCAGATCCCTCCATGATCTCGCTCGTCGCTATCTCTGTAGCCACCTCCAGCCCGACAAGCCTTCAAGAACTCTGCACTCCTCCAATTCTCTACTTTTGCTCAGCCCCTATTTTGATCGCTTCACCAATGGCGGCCGTGCCTTCAGCTGCCTGGGCCCAAGCTCTGGAACTCCCTGCCTAAACCTCTCTGCCTCTCTACCTCTCTCTCCTCCTTTAAGACGCTCATTAAAACCTACCTCTTTGACCAGGCTTTCGGTCACCTGTCTTACTATCTCCTTATGTGGCTCGGTGTCCAATTTTGTTGGTGAGGCGCCTTGGGACATTTTGCTATGTTAAAGGCGCTATATTAATGCAAAGTTATTTTTGTTGTGGTGCGTTTCCTTGAACCGCTGCAGTCCGTGTGGGCAAGGCCCTCCTACAGTGCCATTAGTTCGGGAGATCCAAGACTTTGAGCCAGCGACCATGAAGGAACGGATGAATCTACCCCATCGTAATCTTGCTCGAAAACAAAAGTGCTTTTTTCTTGGCAGAACCTCCGTTAAAGTAGAAAGTTAGAACAACCTGCTCATTACAAGTGACTAAACTTCAAAAAGTACTTCACTGGCTGTAAACGTACAGTGGTCTTGAAAGGCGCTACATAAATGCAAGCCTTTCTTTCTTTTTCTTTCAAATTTATCGATAAATGTGCTTCTAATTAGATTCACTCGCACATCTGAAGCGGCAATATGATTTTGTTCTCTCACTGTTATTTTAGTTCCTGTGCAATTGCCAGCAACTTGACAGTGTCATCGTTAATGATTATTAGGAAGCAATGAACTATGAATCTAGCACTCTCTAAACATCTTGCACACTTCCAGCTGCCAGGCAAATAAAGGCTTTAATATTCATGGACAGCAGGATTCAATCTAATTTGAGAACAATGCCATCAAAATGATGCGTCGTCTCCAGAGCGCACGACAATTAGCAGATGAAAGCTGCCAATTCGGATGTGGGCTAATCTATCTTTTCCGCAGGCTGACTTCAACCACTCTCTCCTCCGCTGTCAGCCGCGACTGCTCGCCCGCAGCAGCAAAAAATGAGGTCTGGGGGGCCATAGATGAAAAGAAATGAATCGGACAAATCTGATGGCAGGGTGCTCAGGTTTGAACTGACGTATCTAGGTCTCTGACAGCAGATTTGAACCGTTACGGGAAGAGGTGCTGAGACCCAGCTCTGCCGGTCAAGGGCTTATAATTATTCTGTCAGATGCAGTTGACGGAGAGAGATAGAGAGAACCGTTATGTGCGAAAGCTGAAGCTGAAGCAAATTGCATTCAACAAACAAGATACAGCTCAGGTTTACACAGACAAACATTTGCGTGACACTCCACTCTCTCCGAGACAAAAATAAAGGCTTGCATTTCTCGAGCATCTTCACAACCACAGGATGTCTCAAAGCTCTTTACAACCAATGAAGTATTTTTGAAGTGTAGTCACTGTTGTTAAGAAGAAGAAGGATATCGAAAACGTAGCAGCAAATATGTGCACAGCAAGCTTCCACAAACACCAGTGTGAAAATGACCAGATAATCTGTTTGGTTGAAGGATCAATATTGGCAAGGAAACTGGAGATAAATTCTCTGCTCTCCTTTGAAATAGTGCCATGGGATCTTTTATGTCCAGAGAGTTTAACGTCTCATCTCAAAGGCGGCACCTCCAACAGTGCAGAGCTCTCTCAGCACTGCACTGGGAGTATCAGCCTAGATTTTTGTGCTCAAGTCTCTGGAGTGGGACTTGAACCCATAAACTTCTGACTCAGAAAATAACAACAAATAAAACATAAGACAATTTGTGAAGATTATTTTCATCATATGTCTTCCCAGAAGAAATTGTGTTTGATAATGGGCCGCAATTTTGTTCTGAAGAATTTGTACAGTTCACGAGCAGAACTGGTGTCAAACAGACCAAGGTTCCACCGTACCATCCTGCTTCAAATGGTGCAGTAGAGCGCACAGTATAAATTGTAAAACGTGTTCTTATCAAACAAATGTTGGTCCAAATCGAAAGAAATGGCAGCTGTCACTGGACCACAAATTGGGAAATTTTCTAATTTCATATCGTAATATTCCTCATACAACTGGGAGAACACCAGCAGAGTTGTTTCTCAAACAACAGCCATGAACCAGGTTCTCGTTGTTAAAACCAAACTTGGCACAGTCTTTAGAAGAGAACATAAAGAAGATAAGAACATAAGAATTAGGAACAGGAGTAGCCCATCTAGCCCCTCGAGCTGCTCCGCCATTCAAAAAGATCATGGCTGATCTGGCCGTGGACTCAGCTCCACTTACCTGCCCGCTCCCCATAACCCTTAATTCCCTTATTGGTTAAAAATCTATCGATCAGTGATTTAAATACATTCAATGAGCTAGCCTCAACTGCTTCCTTGGGCAGAGAATTCCACAGATTCACAACTCTCTGGGAGAAGAAATTCCTTCTCAACTCGGTTTTAAATTGGCTCCCCCGTATTTTGAGCCTGTGCCCCCTAGTTCTAGTCTCCCCGACCAGTGGAAACAACCACTCTGCCTCTATCTTGTCTATCCCTTTCATTATTTTAAATGTTTCGATAAGACCACCCCTCATCCTTCTGAACTCCAATGAGTAAAGACCCAGTCTACTCAATCTATCATCATAAGGTAACCCCCTCATCTCTGGAATCAGCCGAGTGAATCATCTCTGTACCCCCTACAAGGCTAGTATATCCTTCCTTATGTAAGGTGACCAAAACTGCATGCAGTACTCCAGGTGCGGCCTCACCAATACCCTGTACAGTTGCAGCAGGACCTCCCTGCTTTTGTACTCCATCCCTTTCGCAATGAAGGCCAACATTCCATTCGCCTTCCTGATTACCTGCTGCACCTGCAAACTAACTTTTTGGGATTCATGCACCAATGGTGGAGCAGTGGAGGCGTGTCCTGCACAGTTGGAGCTGAGCTGCAGTGAGAGGAGCAGCTATCAACTTTTGCTCTTACCTGGAAGGCCTGGAGAGCCCTGAGAACAGCCCAGGAAGAGAAGGAAGGAAGGGGCTTCACCACCAACTTTCACCCAGAGGGAGAGGAGGGAAGCAGAAAACTTTTACCAACTTATCATTCTACAAAGAGTTGGAGAGAGGGGGAAAGACCAACAACAACATCCAGTGTGGCAGGAGGGAGACTACCATTTGACAGGTGGGTGTGGGTGCATTCCCCAATAGACTTTGCTGTATCGGTGGAGGGAGGAAAGAAGACCACTGAGGGCCGGAACATCGCGGGGGGTGTGTGTGTGTGGATAGTGTGTGTGGGGGTCTTGCCTACAGCTAGGCCCCACACACAATTGAACCCCCCGCCATTGCCTAGCCTGGGATAGCTGGAGCTACCAGGCTGAAGATTTCTTTAACCACCTATTTAACATCGTTAGGAGTGTGTGCCTGGTGGCTCTAGCTGCCCCAGGTGAAGACATCTTCTCCCCTCACCCGAAGACCACCCCAAAGACTATTTGTGTTTTGCCATCTGGGGATTGCACCCACCCACAGCTGCGAGGGGAGATCTGCCCTGGCAGTTCCCCCCCCTTCCCACCCCCTCTCTCTTTCTCTGTTACTCTCTGTTTCTCCCCTCTCTCTCTGAGAGCTCTTCCTCCCAAATTGGAAAAAAAAAACAATTGAGACAACTGAGCAGAGGGAGCAAGGCCCCTCCCCAATTGCCAACTAGGGGAGAGGTGTGCCTCGTTAGGAGTTCCTCTGCTCAGTCTATATACGAGGCCAATTAAGACCATTAAGGCCTGTGACTTTGGGGTGGGTGTAGCCCTTAAAGGGACCCCGTGATGGCGACCCCATCCATGCCGGTGGCAGGGCCAGCGAAGACATATGCGCAGGCGGTGTCCACATCCACGGCACCTCCTGCGCCACCCGCTGCCCTGCCACCTTTTACACTCATCACGAAAAAACACGGGGTCAAGAGCTACACTCACCCCACAATGAGCATCGAGGAGTGCGTGCGGGCGATGGCTGGGGTAGTCGGCCCCTCGGCCATTGTCGCAGTATCCAAGATGTCTGGGAAGGCTGTGTTCTTCCTGGGGTCGGAGCGGGCGGTGTCCCTGGCCATCGAAAAGGGGCTCACGGTGGGCGGGACGTTCCTGCCGGTGGACCCTCTCGAGGCCACCGCGCAGAGGGTCATCGTGTCAAATGTCCCGCCCTTTGTTCCCGCTGAGCTCCTCCTCCCTCACCTACACCAACTGGGGGAGGTAAGGTCGGGGATTAACCCCATACCGCTCGGCCTCAGGGAGAACAGCCTGCGCCACGTGTTCTCCTTCCGCCGCCAGCTCTTTGTCCGGCTGGCGCGGAAGGAGACGACGGAAGGGCATTTTAATGTGGTGCACGAGGGGACTGCCTTCCGTGTCTTCTGGACGTCGGACGGCATGCGGTGCCATGCCTGTAGGGAGGTGGGGCATGTTTGTAAGAACTGCCCCGCCTCCAAGGCCGCCAAACCACCGAAGGCGGCCAAGGCTGGCGCCGCCGCCACCCCTCCCCCTAGTTGCGTCCGCGTGCCGGGAGCCGTAGGTGCGCGGGCATCGTCGGAGGCCTTTGTTTTCAGGGCCTCCGGCGGGGGGGAGGGAGAGCGTCCGACCGGAAAGAAGGCGCGGAACAAGGCGAAACATCTAGAGGCGGGTCCCCTCAGTGCACCAGAAAGTTTGACCACCGCGCTCGGCCCAACCCAGTCACCAGCGAGCGCGGGGTGCTCTGAGCCCGTGCCCGAGCCCTTGAACAACACCACAGAGGGGCCCGGGCGCGGGCAAGAAAAGGAAAAGGGGGGGGCGGAGCGGGAGGCCTCGGCAGACATGGAGGTCTCCCTGCCTCAGCGCACCCCCAGCAACAAAAGGATGCGCCGCTCCGTTGAGGCGGAGAGGGAACAACATCCCTCCGGAGAGGAGTCGGTGCCCGCCGCGTGTCCCGCGTCCCCCACCAGCGCCCCCAAGCAGCGCCGTAGGCGGGAGGAGTCTGTCCCCGGGGAGGGTGAGACAGTCGAGGCTGCCCAGCCTCTGCCTCCCGGGAATGGCGTGGAAGATCTGCCTGTCGTGGGGGGCGTGGGGATCGCGGAAGAATGTATTGCCGCCGGGTCGGGAGTCCCGGGGACTGAGGCGGGCGGGGCCGAAAAGGCCGAACCTGAGCCCGCCCAGCCAATATCCAACTTCCCCGGGATTTGCTCGACCCGGCAGAAACCGGAATTATTAAGAATTCTAATGAAACTTTAAATGCTGGGCCGGGGGGTGGCAGCGGGGAGGGGGAGGAACACCCACCCTCGCCCCTTACTTTGGAGCTGGAGCACTTGGGGAGCCTGGGGATTTGCTATGGCCGGGTCTCTCCTTGTTCCCCGGTTCCTGGGGCGGAGGGGGAACCCCTTCCGCTGTCGTTTCCCGACCCAGCACCATTTTTAAAAGAGCCCAGTGGGGACTCTTCTGCCGGCGATCCTGGGGGTGCGATCGGGACAGAGCCAGGGCCGGTTGGAGCGGCCGGATCATTTGCCGTACCTTGTGCGGTCGATGGGCCGGCTGCTGGCGGCCACCTCCTGGAGGAGGACGGGGACTCGGTGGGGGACGCGGGAGAAAATCTAGAGACCACCGCCAGCGAGGCGGTGGATCTGCTCGCGGCCGCCGCTGAGACCATCCTCATTCCTGCAAAGGAACTCCGGGACTTTTTGGCCCAGAGCCGGGGTCGCTGCGACCAAGCCCGACTGGCCCTGGAAAAATGGTCCGAGCCAGAGCTGATCAAGGGGTCCGTCCGCGCCGCCGCTAAATCCTTGGCCGCGGGCGGGCCCTTGACAAAGGCGCAACACCTTGAGCAGCGCGAGCTCGAGGGACTCCTCGCTGGGCTGCGGAGGGAGTGGAGTTCAACAAAAGACTCCGCTCCCTCCCCCACAATAGGTTAAGGTAGAGGTTGCACTATGCTTTTGCCATGAAGATAACCACAGCCAGCCTCAACATCAACGGCGGCAGAGGGGCACGCCGTAGATTTGACAATTTTTCGCTCCTGCAGGAGGGGAAATATGCGGTGTGCTTCCTGCAAGAAACCCACACCGTTCCGGGAGACGAAGCCACGTGGCTCCTGGAATGGCAAGGAGAGGTCCGCATGAGCCACCTCACCGCCATTTCTAGTGGGCTGGCCATCTTACTGGGCCCGCATTTTCAGCCGGAGATCTTGGGGGTTGAGGAGCCCGTGCCAGGCCGCTTGCTGCACGTAACGGTTCGCCTGGGGGACGTGCCGCTCCATCTCGTGAACGTGTACGCCCCTCGGCCAGGCCCGCAGCAAACGCGCTTCTTTGAAGAGGTGTCCGCTATTCTTGGCTCCATCGACGTCGGCGATTGCATTGTCCTCGGGGGGGATTTTAACTGCACCCTCGAGGCGAGGGACCGCTCCGGTGCCCCGCAGTGCATGACGGCGATGGAGAAGTTGAGGGACCTGGTCAGGTCCTTTGACTTGGTGGACGTCTGGCGAAATCTCCACCCCGACTGCAGCGCCTTTACTTGGGTGAGGCCTGGAGTAGGATGGTCTAGAGTCGACCACCTTTACGTGTCTCGGGCGTACGTTTCCTGCGTCCCGGCGGCCTCCATGCGGCCGGTGCCGCGTTCGGACCACCACCTGGTGTGGGCGGAGCTCGCTTCGCTCCGCGCGAGGACGGGGTCCGCGTACTGGCACTTTAACAACCGGCTGCTGGAGGACGTGCGGTTCCAGGACTCGTTCCGTCGATTCTGGTCCGACTGGAGAAGGAAGCAGGGGGGCTTCCCCTCCTTGAGGCTATGGTGAGACGTGGGCAAGGCTCACGTCTGCGTCTTCTGTCAAGAGTACGCGAGGGGGTCGACCAAGAGGCGGGCGGCCAGGGTCGGGCGCCTAGAAAAAGAGGTGCTCGACCTGGAATCCCGTCTCGGTCAAGTCGTTGGGGACCCGGCCCTGCGGACGGTGTACGAAGCGAAGAAGGCCGCGCTGAAGGACCTGCAGCTCGTCGGGTCCCGAGGCGCGTTCGTGAGGTCGCGGATCCGGTTCCTGCGGGATCTGGACCGCGGCTCCCCCTTCTTCTACTCGCTGGAAAAAAGACAGAGTGTCCGTAAGCAGCTCTTGACGCTGCTGGCCAACGACGGCTCTCTCGTCTCGGATCCGGAGGGCGTCAACAACAGGGCCCGTGAATATTACGGGGCTCTGTTCTCTCCGGAGCCGTCCAGCGAGGAAGCGCGTAGAATTTTGTGGGAGGACCTGACGAAGGTCAGCCCGGAGGGCGCCGAAAATCTGGAAGCTCCGCTGAGCCTGGCGGAGCTGACCGGTGCCCTCGACCGGCTCTCGAGGGGAAAATCCCCGGGGCTGGACAGGCTGACCGTGGAGTTCCACAGGGCGTTCTGGGACGTCCTGGGGGGCAACTACGCGCGGGTCCTGGGGGAAAGTCTGGCGACCGGGGAGATGCCCCTCTCTTGGCGCAGGGCAGTCATCGTCCTGCTGCCTAAGAAGGGCGATCTCCGCCTCCTTAAGAACTGGCGCACGGTCTCCCTCCTCAGCACGGACTACAAAATCTTCGCCAGGGCGATGTCTGCTCGCCTTGGTGCCGTGCTGGACCACATGATCCACCCCGACCAGTCCTACACGGTCCCGGGCCGGACAATCCACGATAACATCCATCTGGTCCGGGACCTCATCCATTGTTCCCAGGAGGCTGGTCTGTCGGTCGCCTTCCTATCCCTCAACCAAGAGAAGGCGTTCGACAGGGTGGATCACGACTATCTGCTCGGAACTCTGCGTGCTTTCGGGTTCGGGACGCATTTCGTCGCCCGGATCCGACTTTTGTACGCCGCCGCGGAGTGTCTGATTAAGGTTAACGGGTCCTTGACGGCGCCCCTTCGCTTCGGGAGAGGGGTGCGCCAGGGATGCCCCATGTCCGGCCAGTTATACGCCGTCTGCGTGGAGCCTTTCCTGCGCCTCCTGCGAATGAGGTTGACGGGACTGACTCTGCAAGGGCTGGGTGTGGAGGTCGTCCTCTCGGCTTATGCTGATGACGTGCTCCTCGCGGTAGAGGATCCCGCTGACATGCGGAGGATGCGTGAGTGCCAGGAGATTTACTCGGCCGCATCCTCCGCCAGAATCAACTGGGAGAAATGTTCCGGACTCCTGGTGGGTCAATGGCGGGTGGACTCCCTGCCGGAGGAGCTCAGGCCTTATGCCTGGAGCACGACCCAGCTCTTCTATCTGGGAGTCTAGCTTAGCCCCGGCGAGGAAGCCTGGCCGGCGAACTGGCAGGAGCTGGAGGCCAAGGTCGCTGCTCGCCTCGGGCGCTGGACAGGACTGCTCCGAGTGCTGTCCTACAGGGGCCGAGCGCTAGTCATAAACCAGCTGGTGGCCGCAATGTTGTGGTACTGGCTGGTCACTTTGACCCCTCCCCCTGCGTTTGTTGCCAAGATACAGAAGAAGCTGGTGGACTTCTTCTGGAATAACAGGAAGCACTGGGTCTCTGTGGCGGTCTTGAGGCTCCCGCTTGGGGAGGGTGGTCAGTCGTTGGTGTGCGTCAGCACCCAGCTCGCGACTTTCCGTCTTCAGACCCTGCAGAGATACCTTTACGTTGAGCCACTCCTAGGTGGCGTGCTCTGGCGACGTATTTCTTCCGCCAGCAGCACGGCCTCAACTACGACACGCAGCTCCTGTTTGTGAGTGTGGGGGGCGTCAGGACCGCCCTCCGGGAGCTGCCTGTCTTTTACAAGGAACTCATCAGGGTCTGGAACAAAGTCTACACCAAGCGCAGCTCTCCGCCGGCTGGAGTGGCGGCTGTCCTGCAGGAGCCGCTGCTCGGGAATCCGTACCTCCACGGCCGAGGTTTTATGTGCCGTCGGACGAGAGGGCTGTGGCTGGTGAGGTGACAAGGGTCAGGGACCTGCTCGATGGCGGAGGAGCGGGCTGGATGGCGCCAGACACGCTGGCGCGGCGCCTAAATTCTGCCAACGTCCGCCACCCGGCCGATGCCATCGAGTCGCTAAAAAGAGCTCTGGGCCCCGACTCCGTTAGGCGCATCAAGGAGGCTCAAGCACGTGGGGAGATCCCGTCCGAACTGACCCCCGTCCGGACAGAATTCCTCATCGGCGCCAAACCCCGGAACCTCCCTCGGGGGCCGGCGCCTCACAACTTGAGCCACCTCGGGAAAATCCCTCCGTGCCTTTCAGTTCCGCGCGGAGGGGTTTCCTGTACGGGCTGCTCCTGCACACTTTCATCTTTGCCATCCTCGCCTGCCATCCGGACACGCCATGGTGTACCATTTTGCCGTCCGGAGGAGGCGGGGGTCCCCGATGGAGGGCACTCTACGCAGGGGTCCTCCCACTATTCATCGGGGCCTTGATCTGGAGGGTGGTGCACGGAGCAGTGCCGTGCAACAAATGTTTAAGCCGGTTCACGGACTCCCAGGCCGCCTGCAATTTCTACGGTCTGGAGGAGTCCGTGTTCCATGTTTTTATTGAGTGCACGAGGTGGCAGCCCCTGTTCCACTATTTGAAGGGGCTGCTCCTGAAATTCTGGCTGCACTTCAGTCCCACTCTCCTGATCTTTGGGCACCCTGTGCGGAGGGGAGCGGGTAGGTCCGAGGGCCTCCTCGTAGGACTGCTCCTGGGCACGGCCAAGGGTGCCATCAGCCGGTCCAGGCAGCGGGCGGTCGAGGGGGTCGTTCAACCTGACTGCCTGCCTCTCTTCCGCTCTTACATCCGGTCCAGGGTGTCCTTGGAGATGGAGCACGCGGTGTCCACCGGTACGCTCGCGGCCTTCCGCGAGAGGTGGGCACCGGAGGGACTGGAGTGCATCATCACGCCCGGTAACCAAATTTTAATTTGATTTTACGTTTTAAAGTTTAATTTGTTTTAATTGCCGGTGCTTTTAGTGTCCCCCTCCCCTTTTATAGGGGGCACTGGAAAAAATATTTGATTTTCGTGCCCAAAAAAAAAACACAAAAAAAACCCACAAAAAAGAAAAAAAATGGGCCTTGTAAATATCTGGTGTGTCATCCAGGTCGGGTGGCACCATTTAATGTTTATGTGTTACAGGTAAACTCCAAAAGAGTTTCATGCACAAGGACCAATTGTGGAGCAGTGGAGGCGTGGCCTAATCAGTAGGAGCTCTGCTGTTGAGAGAGAAGGAGCTACCAACTTTTGCTCCTGTTTGGAAGGCCTTGAGAGCCCTGAGACCAGCCCAGGAAGAGGAGGAAAGGGCTAGCTTGCTACCCATTCAACATCTGGAAGGAGAGGAGGAGCACAGAAAAAAATTAACATTTATTACAACTACAGAGAGTTGGAGAGAGGGGGAAAGACCAACAACAACATCCAGTGTGGAAGGAGGGGGACTCTACCATTCTACAGGTGGGTGTGGGTGCATTTCCCTAAAAGACTTTGCTGTATCGGTGGGGGGAGGAAAGAAGACCACTGAGGGCCGGAACTTCGCGGGGGGTGTGTGTGTGTGGAAGTGTGTGTGGGGGTCTTGCCTACAGCGAGGCCCCACACAAAATTGAACCGCCCCCATTGCCTAGCCTGGGATAGCTGGAGCTACCAGGCTGAAGATTCTTTAAGTACCCTAAGAACATCGTTGGGAGTGTGTGCCTGGTTGGCTCTAGCTGCCCCAGGTGAAGACATCTTCTTCCCCCACCCGAAGACCACCCCAAAGACTATGCTTTGTTTTTTTTCCATCTGGGGAGTGCACCCACCCATTGCTGTGAGGGGAGACCTGCCCTCGCAGCCTCCCTCTTTCCCGCACCCCCTTACTCTATCTCTCTCTCTCTGTATCTCCCCTCTCTCTCTGAGAGCCCTTTCCTCCAAATTAAAAAAAAATAAAACAACTGAGCAGAGGGAGCAAGGCCCCTCCCCAATTGCCAACTAGGGGAGAGGTGTGCCTCGTTAAGAGCTCCTCTGCTCAGTCTTATCAAACGAGACCAATCAAGACCATTAAGGCCTGTGACTTTGGGGTGGGTGTAGCCCTTAAAGGGACCCCGTGATGGCGACCCCATCCACGCTGGTGGCAGGGCCAGCAAGGACATATGCGCAGGTGGCAACCGCTTCCACGGCACCTCCTGCGCCACCCGCTGCCCTGCCACCATTCAGACTTATAACCAGGAAACACGGGGTCAAGAGCTACACTCACCCCACAATGAGCATCGAGGAGTGCGTGCGGGCGATGGCTGGGGTAGTCGGCCCCTCGGCCATTGTCGCAGCCTCCAAGATGTCTGGGAAGGCTGTGTTCTTCCTGGGGTCGGAGCGGGCGGTGTCCCTGGCCCTCGAAATAGGGCTCACGGTGGGCGGGACGTTCCTGCCGGTGGACCCTCTCGAGGCCACCGCGCAGAGGGTCATCGTTTCAAATGTCCCGCCCTTTGTTCCCGCTGAGCTCCTCCTCCCTCACCTACACCAACTGGGGGAGGTAAGGTCGGGGATCAACCCCATACCGCTTGGCCTGAGGGAGAACAGGCTGCGCCACGTGTTCTCCTTCCGCCGCCAGCTCTTTGTCCGGCTGGCGCAGGAGGAGACGACGGAGGGAAGTTTCAATGTGGTGCATGAGGGGACTGCCAACCGCGTCTTCTGGACGTCGGACGGCGTGCGGTGCCATGCCTGTAGGGAGGTGGGGCATGTTTGTAAGAACTGCCCCGCATCCAAGGCCGCCAAACCACCGAGGGCGGCCAAGGCTGGCGCCGCCGCCACCCCTCCCCCTAGTTGCGTCCGCATACCGGGAGACGTAGGTGCGCGGGCATCGTCGGAGGCCTTTGCTTTAAGGGCCTCCGGCGGGGGGGAGGGAGAGCGTCCAACCGGAAAGAAGGCGCGGAACAAGGCGAAACATCTAGAGGCGGGACCCCTGAGTGCGCCAGAAAGTTTGACCACCGCGCTCGGCCCAACCCAGTCACCGGCGAGCACGGGGTGCCCTGAGCCCGTGCCCGAGCCCTTGAACAACACCACAGAGGGGCCCGGGCGCGGGCAAGAAAAGGAAAAGGGGGGGGCGGAACGGGAGGCCTCGGCAGACATGGAGGTCTCCCTGCCTCAGCGCACCCCCAGGGCCAAAAAGAGGCACCGCCCCAATGAGGCGGAGGGGGAACAACATCCCTCCGCTGAGGAGTCGGTGCCCGCCGCGTGTCCCGCGTCCCCCACCAGCGCCCCCAAGCTGCGCCGTAGGCAGGAGGAGTCTGTCCCCGGGGAAGGTGAGCCGGTCGAGGCTGCCCAGCCTCAGCCTCCCGGGGGATGGCTTGGAGGATCTGTCTGTCGTGGGGGGCGTGGGGCCCGCGGAGGAATGCGTAGCCGCCGGGTCGAGCGTCCCGGGGACTGAGACGGGCGGGGCCGAAAAGGCCGAACCTGAGCCCGCCCAGCCTATATCCAACTTCCCCCGGGATTTGCTCGACTCGGCAGAAACACAAATTATTAACAATTTTAATGAATCTGTACACGCTGGGCCGGGGGGTGGCAGCGGGGAGGGGGAGGAACACCCACCCTCGCCCCCTACTTTGGAGCTGGAGCACTTGGGGAGCCTGGGGATTTCCTTTGGCAGGGTCTCTCCTTGTTCCCCGGTTCCGGGGGCGGAGGGGGAAGCCCTTCCGCTGTCGTTTCCCGACCCAGCACCATTTTTTAAAGAGCCCAGTGGGGACTCCTCTGCCGACGATCTTGGGGATGGGATCGGGGCAGAGCCAGGGCCGGTTGGAGCGGCCGGGTCATTTGCCGTACCTTGTGCGGTCGATGGGCCGGCTGCTGGCGGCCACCTCCCGGAGGAGGACGGGGACTCGGTGGGGGACGCGGGAGAAGAACTAGAGACCACCGCCAGGGAGGTGGTGGATCTGCTCGCGGCCGCCGCTGAGGCCCTCCTCATTCCTGCAAAGGAACCCCGGGACTTTTTGGCCCAGAGCCGGCGTCGCTGCAACCAAGCCCGACTGGCCCTGGAAAAATGGTCCGAGCCAGAGCTGATCAAGGGGTCACTCCCCGCCGCCGCTAAAACCTTGGCTGCGGGCGGGCCCTTGACAAAGGCGCAACACCTTGAGCAGCACGAGCTCGAGGGACTCCTCGCTGGGCTGCGGAGGGAGTGGAGTTCAACAAAAGACTCCGCTCCCTCCCCCACAATAGGTTAAGGTAGAGGTTACACTATGCTTTTGCCATGAAGATAACCATAGCCAGCCTCAACATCAACGGCGGTAGAGGGGCACGCCGTAGATTTGACAATTTTTCGCTCCTGTGGGAGGGGAAATATGCGGTGTGCTTCCTGCAAGAAACCCACACCGTTCCGGGAGACGAAGCCACGTGGCTCCTGGAATGGCAAGGAGAGGTCCGCATGAGCCACCTCACCGCCACATCTAGTGGGGTGGCCATCTTGCTGGGCCCGCATTTTCAGCCGGAGATCTTGGGGGTCGAGGAGCCCGTGCCAGGCCGCTTGCTGCACGTAACGGTTCGCCTGGGGGACGTGCCGCTCCATCTCGTGAACGTGTACGCCCCTCAGCCCGGCCCGCAGCAGGCACGCTTCTTCGAAGAGGTGTCCGCTCTTCTTGGCTCCGTCGACGTCGGCGACTGCATTGTCCTCGGGTGGGATTTTAACTGCACCCTCGAGGCGAGGGACCGCTCCGGTGCCCCGCAGTGCATGACGGCGATGGAGAAGTTGAGGGACCTGGTCGGGTCCTTCGACCTGGTGGACGTCTGGCGAAATCTCCACCCCGACTCCAGCGCCTTTACTTGGGTGAGGCCTGGAGTAGGATGGTCCAGAGTCGACCGCCTTTACGTGTCTCGGGCGTACGTTTCCTGCGTCCCGGCGGCCTCCATGCGGCCGGTGCCGTGTTCGGACCAACACCTGGTGTGGGCGGAGCTCGCTTCGCTCCGCGCGAGGACGGGGTCCGCGTACTGGCACTTTAACAACCGGCTGCTGGAGGACGTGCGGTTCCAGGACTCGTTCCGTCGATTCTGGTCCGACTGGAGAAGGAAGCAGGGGGGCTTCCCCTCCTTGAGGCTATGGTGGGACGTGGGCAAGGCTCACGTCCGCGTCTTCTGTCAAGAGTATGCGAGGGGGTCGACCAAGAGGCGGGCGGCCAGGGTCGGGCGCCTAGAAAAAGAGGTGCTCGACCTGGAATCCCGTCTCGGTCAAGTCGTCGGGGACCCGGCCCTGCGGACGGTGTACGAAGCGAAGAAGGCCGCGCTGAAGGACCTGCAGCTTGTCGGGTCCCGAGGCGCATTCGTGAGGTCGCGGATCCGGTTCCTGCGGGATCTGGACCGCGGCTCACCCCTCTTCTACTCGCTGGAAAAAAGACAGAGTGTCCGTAAGCAGCTCTTGACGCTGCTGGCCGACGACGGCTCTCTCGTCTCGGATCCGGAGGGCGTCAACAACAGGGCCCGTCAATATTACGGGGCTCTGTTCTCTCCGGATCCGTCCAGCGAGGAAGCGTGTAGAGTTTTGTGGGAGGACCTGCCGAAAGTCAGCCCGGAGGGCGGTGAAAATTTGGAAGCTCCGCTAAGCCTGGCAGAGCTGACCAGTGCCCTCGACCGGCTCTCGAGGGGAAAAACCCCGGGGCTGGACGGGCTGACCGTGGAGTTCCACAGGGCGTTCTGGGACGTCCTGGGGAGCGACTACGCGCAGGTCCTGGGGGAAAGTCTGGCGACCGGGGAGATGCCCCTATCTTGGCGCAGGGCAGTCATCGTCCTGCTGCCTAAGAAGGGCGATCTCCGCCTCCTTAAGAACTGGCGCCCGGTCTCCCTCCTCAGCACGGACTACAAAATCTTTGCCAGGGCGATGTCTGCTCGCCTTGGTGCCGTGCTGGACCACATGATCCACCCCGACCAGTCCTACACGGTCCCGGGCCAGACAATCCACGACAACATCCATCTGGTCCGGGACCTCATCCATCATTCCCAGGAGGCTGGTCTGTCGGTCGCCTTCTTATCTCTCGACCATGAGAAGGCGTTCGACAGAGTGGATCACGACTATCTGCTCGGAACTCTGCGCGCTTTCGGGTTCGGGACGCATTTCGTCGCCCGGATCCGACTTTTGTACGCCGCCGCGGAGTGTCTGATTAAGGTTAATGGGTCCTTGACGGCGCCCCTTCGCTTTAGGAGAGGGGTGCGCCAGGGATGCCCCATGACCGGCCAGTTATATGCCATCTGCGTGGAGCCTTTCCTGCGCCTCTTGCGGACGAGGTTGACGGGACTGGCTCTGCAAGGGCCGGGCGTGGAGGTCGTCCTCTCGGCTTACGCCGATGACGTGCTCCTCGCGGTAGAGGATCCCGCTGACCTGCGGAGGATGCGTGAGTGCCAAGAGATTTACTCGGCCGCATCCTCCGCCAGAATCAACTGGGAGAAATGTTCCGGACTCCTGGTGGGTCAGTGGCGGGTGGACTCCCTGCCGGAGGAGCTCAGGCCTTTTGCCTGGAGCACGACCCATCTCCTCTATCTGGGAGTCTACCTTAGCCCCGACGAGGGAGCCTGGCCGGCGAACTGGCAGGAGCTGGAGGCCAAGGTCGCTGCTCGCCTCGGGCGCTGGACAGGACTGCTCCGAGTGCTGTCCTACAGGGATCGAGCGCTAGTCATAAACCAGCTGGTGGCCGCAATGTTGTGGTACCGGCTGGTCACTTTGACCCCTCCCCCTGCGTTTGTCGCCAAGATACAGAACAAGCTGGTGGACTTCTTCTGGAACAACAGGAAGCACTGGGTCTCTGCCGCGGTCTTGAGTCTCCCGCTTGAGGAGGGCGGTCAGTCGTTGGTGTGTGTCAGCGCCCAGCTCGCGACTTTCCGTCTTCAGACCCTGCAGAGATACCTTTACGTCGAGCCCCCTCCTAGGTGGTGCGCTCTGGCAACGTATTTCTTCCGCCAGCAGCGCGACCTCAACTACGACACGCAGCTCCTGTTTGTGAACTTGGGGGGTGTCAGGACCACCCTCCGGGAGCTGCCTGTCTTTTACAGGAGCCTCATCAGGGTCTGGAACAAAGTCTCCACCAAGCGCAACTCTCCGCCGGCTGGAGTGGCGGCTGTCCTGCAGGAGCCGCTGCTCGGGAATCCGTACCTCCACGGCCGAGGTTTTATGTGGCGGTCGGAAGAGAGGGCTGTGGCTGGTGAGGTGACCAGGGTCAGGGACCTGCTCGATGGCGGAGGAACGGGCTGGATGGCGCCAGGCACGCTGGCGCGGCGCCTAAATTCAGCCGACGTCCGCCATGCGGCCGAAGCCATCGAGTCGCTAAAAACAGCTTTGGGCCCTGACTCTGTTAGGTGCATCGAGGAGGCTCAAGCACGTGGGGAGATCCCGTCCGAACTGACCCCCGTCCGGACGGAATTCCTCATTGGCGCCAAATCCCGGAACCTCCCTCGGGGGCCGGCGCCTCACAACTTGAGCCGCCTCGGGGAAATCCCCTCCGTGCCTTTCAGTTCCGCGCGGAGGGTTTCCTGTACGGGCTGCTCCTGCACACTCTCAACTTTGCCATCCTCGCCGGCCGTCCGGACACGCCATGGCGTACCATCTTGCCGTCCGGAGGAGGCGGGGGTCCCCGATGGAGGGCACTCTACGCAGGGGTCCTCCCACTATTCATCGGGGACTTGGCCTGGAGGGTGGTGCATGGAGCAGTGCTGTACAACAAATTTTTAAGCCGGTTCATGAACTCCCAGGCCGCTTGCAATTTCTGCGTTCTGGAGGAGTCCGTGTTCCATATTTTTATTGAGTGCATGAGGTTGCAGCCCCTGTTCCATTATTTGAAGGGGCTGCTCCTGAAATTCTGGCTGCACTTCAGTCCCACTCTCCTGATCTTTGGGCACCCTGTGCAGAGGGGAGCGGGTAGGTCCGAAGGCCTCCTCGTAGGACTGCTCCTGAGCACGGCCAAGGGTGCCATCAGCCGGTCCAAGCAGCGGGCGGTCGAGGGGGTCGTTCAACCTGACTGCCTGCCTCTCTTCCGCTCTTACATCCGGTCCAGGGTGTCCTTGGAGATGGAGCACGCGGTGTCCACCGGTACGCTCGCGGCCTTCCGCATCATCACGCCCGGCAACGAAATTTTAATTTGATTTTACATTTTTAAAGTTTAATTTGTTTTAATTGCCAGTGCTTTTAGTGTCCCCCTTCCCTTTTATAGGGGGCACTGGGGAAAAATTGTGATTTTAGTGCCCAAAAAAAAAAAGAAAAACACAAAAAGAAAACCAAAAAAAGGAAAAAAAAAAGGGCCTTGTAAATGTCTGGTGTGTCATCCAGGTTGGGTGGCACGGTTTAATGTTTTGTTTTACAGATAAACTCTAAAAGAGTTTCATGCACAAGGCCCCCCAGGTCCCTCTGCACCGCAGCATGTTGTAATTTCTCCCCATTCAAATAATATTCCCTTTTACTGTTTTTTTTCGCAAGGTGGATGACCTCACATTTTCCGACGTTGTATTCCATCTGTCAAACCTCAGCCCATTTGCTTAACCTATCTAAATCTCTTTGCAGCACCTCTGTGTCCTCCACACAACCCGCTTTCCCACTAATCTTTGTGTCATCTGCAAATTTTGTTACACTACACTCTGTCCCCTCTTCCAGGTCATCTATGTATATTGTAAACAGTTGTGGTCCCAGGACCGATCCCTGTGGCACACCGATTTCCAACCCGAAAAGGACCCATTTATCCCGAATCTCTGCTTTCTGTTAGCCAGCCAATTCTCGATCCATGCTAATACATTTCCTCTGACTCCGCGTACCTTTATCTTCTGCAGTAACCTTTTGTGTGGCACCTTGTTGAATGCCTTTTGGAAATCTAAATACACCACATTCATCGGTACATCTCTATCCACCATGTTCATTATATCCTCAAAGAATTTCGGTAAATTAGTGAAACATGATTTCCCCTTCTTGAATCCATGTTGCGTCTGCTTGATTGTACTATTCCTATCTAGATGTCCCGCTATTTCTTCCTTAATGATAGCTTCAAGCATTTTCCCCACCACAGATGTTAAACTAACTGGTCTATAGTTACCTGCCTTTTGTATGCCCCCTTTTTTAAACAGAGGCGTTACATTAGCTGCTTTCCAATCCGCTGGTACCTCCCCAGAGTCCAGAGAATTTTGGTAGATTCTAACGAATGCATCTGCTATAACTTCTGCCATCTCTTTTAATACCCTGGGTTGCATTTCATCAGGACCAGGGGATTTGTCTACCTTGAGTCCCATTAGCCTGTCCAGCACTACCCCCCTAGTGATAGTGATTATCTCAAGGTCCTCCCTTCCCACATTCCCGTGACCAGCAATTTTTGGCATGGCTTTTGTGTCTTCCACTGTGAAGACCGAAGCAAAATAATTGTTTAAGTTCTCAGCCATTTCCACATTTCCCATTATTAAATCCCCCTTCTCATCTTCTAAGGGACTAACATTTACTTTAGTCACTCTCTTCCGTTTTATATATCGGTAAAAGCTTTTACTATCTGTTTTTATGTTTTGACAAGTTTACTTTGGTAATCTATCTTTCCTTTCTTTATTGTTTTCTTAGTCTTTCTTTGCTGTCATTTATAATTTTCCCAATCTTCTAGTTTCCCACCTTATACGCATTGGTTTTTAATTTGATACTCTCCTTTATTTCCTTGGTTATCCACGGCTGGTTATCCCTTCTCTGACCGCCCTTCTTTTTCACTGGAATATATTTTTGTTGACCACTATGAAAGAGCTCCATAAAAGTCCTCCACTGTTCCTCAATTGTGCCACCGTTTAGTCTGTGTTCCCAGTCTACTTTAGCTAACTCTGCCCTCATCCCACTGTAGTCCCCTTTGTTTCAGCATCGTACGCTCGTTTGAGACACTACTTCCTCACCCTCAATCTGTATTACAAATTCAACCGTACTGTGAAAATTCATTCCAAGAAGATCTTTTACTAGCAGATCCTTTATTATTCCTGTCTCAATTCACAGGACCAGATCTAAGATAGCTTGCTCCCTTGTAGGTTCTGTAACATACTGTTCTAAGAAACAATCCCGTATGCATTCTATGAATTGCTCCTCAAGGCTACCCCGTGCGATTTGATTTGACCAATCGATATGTAGGTTAAAATCCCCCATGATTACTGCCGTTCCTTTTTCACATGCCTCCATTATTCCCTTGATTATTGCCCGCCCCACCGTGAAGTTATTATTTGGGGGCCTATAAACTACGCCCACCAGGGACTTTTTCCCCTTACCATCTCTAATCTCCACCCACAATGATTCAACATTTTGTTCATTCGTGCCAATATCATCTCTCACAACTGCCCTGATATCATCCTTTATTAACAGAGCTACCCCTCCTCCTTTCCCTTCTTTTCTATCCTTCCGAATTGTCAGATATCCCTGTATGTTTAATTCCCAGTCTTGGCCACCCTGCCACCACGTTTCTGTAATGGCCACCAAATCATACCCATTTGTAATGATTTGTGCCGTCAACTCATTTACTTTATTTCGAATGCTGCGTGCAATTAGGTAGCGTGCTTTAATACTAGTTTTTAAACCATGATTTTTAGTTTTGACCCCTCCTGCAGCCCCTTTATATTTATACATATTATCCCTTCCTATCACCTTGTGCTTTACACTTACCCCAGTGCTACTCTGCTCTGTTGCCTCCTGCCTTTTGCATTCTTTCTTGAGGTCCTGCGCTCTCACCCACTCTAACTAGCTCAGAGCCCTCTCCTGGGTTCCGAATACTCCTCGCATTGAGGCACCGAGCCTTCAGGCTTGCCTTTTTATTACGCTTTGACCCTTTAGAATTTTGCTGTACAGTGGCCCTTTTTGTTTTTTGCCTTGGGTTTCTCTGCCCTCCACTTTTACTCATCTCCTTTCTGTCTTTTGCTTCTGTCTCCATTTTCTTTCCTTCTGTCTCCCTGCAATGTTTCCCATCCCCCTGCCATATTAGTTTAACTCTTCCCCAACAGCACTCGCAAACACTCCCCCTAGGACATTGGTTCCGGTCCTGCCCAGGGTAGACCGTCCGGTTTGTACTGGTCCTACCTCCCCCAGAACCGGTTCCAATGCCCCAGGAATTTGAGTCCCTCCCTGCTGCACCACTGCTCAAGCCACGTATTCATCTGCGCTATCCTACGATTCCTACTCTGACTAGCACGTGGCACTAGTAGCAATGCCGACATTACTACTTTTGAGGTCCTACTTTTTAATTTAGCTCCTAGCTCCTTAAATTCGTCTCGTAGGACCTCATCCCTTTTTTTTACCTGTGTCGTTGGTACCAGTGTGCACCACGACAACTGGCTGTTCTCCCTCCCTTTTCAGAATGTCCTGCACCCGCTCCGAGACATCCTTGACCCTTGCACCAGGGAGGCAACATACCATCCTGGAGTCTCGGTTGCGGCTGCAGAAACGCCTATCTGTTCCCCTTACAATTGAATCCCCTATCACTATCGCTCTCCCACTCTTTTTCCTGCCCTCCTGTGCAAAAGAGCCAGCTACGGTGCCATGAACTTGGCTGCTGCTGCCCTCCCCTGATGAGTCATTCCCCTCAACAGTACTCAAAGCAGTGTATCTGTTTTGCAGGGGGATGATCGCAGGGTATTCCTGCACTACCTTCCTTGCACTGCTCTTCCTGCTTGTCTTCCATTCACTGGCTGGCTGTGGACCCTTCACCTGCGGTAAGACCAACTCGCTACACATGCTACTCACGTCATTGTCAGCATCGTGGAATCTCCAGAGTGAATCCACCCTCAGCTCCAATTCCGCAACGCAGTCCGTCAGGAGCTGGAGGCGGATACACTTCCCGGACACGTAGTCATCAGGGACACCAGAAGTGTCTCTGAGTTCACACATGGTACAGGAGGAGCATATCACGTGACTTAGCTCTCCTGCCATGACTTAACCCTTAGATGCACTTAATTGGGCGACAACAATGTTAACAGGTTACTTACTGATATAAAAAAGAAAAAGACAACAACGTTAACGGATTACTTACTGATATAAAAAAGAAAAAGAAAAGCTACTCACCAATCACCAGTCAATCACTTACCCCTTTGGCTGTGACATCACCTTTGGATTTCTTTCTACTTCATTTTTGCTTTTTCTCCCGGCTGGGGCTGTACAAGTACTCCTTTATAAGCCTCTCCACGCACCCCGGACTCGCGCTGCTCGAACTGCCGCTCCTCCTCCGACGTTGGGCCTTTATAGGCCTCTCCACGCACCCCGGACTCTCGCTGCTCGAACTGGGAAACAATTAAGATGGAAAGGGAATCATGATAAAGGTACATAGAGAGAAGTGCGAAATTAAATCAGAAGGTGAGAGTAAAGAACCATCACCATAAATGGTTAAGTTGGTTACCAGGAATTGTAGTGAAGATATTTGGTTCTTGCATATACTTGGTCACGATGTTTGATCATGGACAGGTTAGGTTTGTTCACATTGATCATATTTTACGTACAGATGTGGAAAGAGTTGAAAGTTGGAATGATTCGATTATTTCTGATGAGTCAGATAGTCTTGTTACAAGTACAGTACCTGTCGCAAATCCTACATCAAATGTTTTAGAAACAAGTCCAAGAGAAAGTCAGAAAGTCAGAATCTGAGTCCGAGTCAGGCAGACAAACAGTCTGAAGGTGTAGTGAGTTCAAATTTAAATCAAGGGTTGCCCTTGAAGGAAAATCTCTCCTCAGGCTCAGCCTACGATCAGTCTAAATTTGACATCAAGTTTGGAAAGTTCTGTTCAAGAGCGAAAGTACCCTCTTTGAAACAGCAAACAAGTAGTTAAGTTTGATTTGTAAATACGGTGGCAAAATAAGTCCATATCTTTTATTGTGTATACCATGCAAGTTATGTACGATGACTATTTTGTTATGATTACTTCTTCATTAAGGAGGGAGAAGTGTAATATAGAATTCCATCTAATGGACTATTGCGCAACCTAGTGGACTACTGTGGTAATGCAACTACTGCTGTAAATACAATAAAAGCATCTCTTGACTAGGTCACCTGACAAGTGCCTGTGTAATGGAGCCATCTTGTATATGTGTGTTTGTGATGTAAAGAAGAGATTACAATATTCATTAGCTGATTATCAATGTTCAGTGAATTGGTACACAATGTAATGTTTCATCATTTCAGAATGAATGCCTCTTGTCCATTAAGATAATAAAAAAGTAATTATCAGATCATCATGTTAACCTTTCCATGAATTGCATTTCTAATCATTAAAACATCCATTACATAATCAATGACAGTTAGACTGGTGGCATCTCTTTTCAAACACATTACAAAGTTATAAAGGAAATTGATATTCAAACAAAAATGCCAAAATTCTTACTACTTTTCATCCAATTAAAATCAATTAAAAAATGTAGCTGATGTTCCACGACATTGTCAACATTGATTTTGACAAAGTGCAGTGGCGAGGGAGAGCGAGAGGGGAGGGCGGGAAATAGAAGAGGGGTGGGGATGGGATACAGGGGGTGGGGTGAGGGACCGTGGTCAGGAGGGTTTGAATCACAGAACCAAAGAAATTTACAGCACGGAAGACCATTTCAGCCCATTGTGTCTGCGCCTGCCGACCAAGAGCTATCCAGCCTAATCCTACTTTCCAGCTATAGATCCGTAGCCCTATAGGTTATTGCACTTCAAGTGCACATCCAAGTATTTTTTAAATGTGGTGAGGGTTTCTGCCTCTATCACTCTTTCAGGCAGTGAGTTCCAGACCCCCAGGGGAGGGGCAAGGGGAAAGCAGTGAGGGGAGGGTGTGGGGGAAGAGGGTGGGTGGTGAAGACATTTCCCCTCGTATCTCCTCTAAACATCCCTCCAATTAATTTAAATCTATGCCCCCCTGGTTGTTGACCCCTCTGCCAAGGAAATAGGTCCTTCCTCTCCACTCTATCTAGGCCCCTCATAATTTTATACACCTCAATCAGTTCTCCCCTGAACCTCCTCTGTGCCAAAGAAGAAAGATCCAATCTTTCCTCAAAGCCAAAATTCTCCAGTCCTGGCAACATTCTTGTAAATCTCCTCTGCACTCTCTCCAGTGCAATCACATCTTTCCTATAATGTGGTGACCAGAACTGCACGCAGTACTCCAACTACGGCCTAACTAGTGTTTTATACAGTTCAAGCATAACATCCTTGCTCTTGCATTCTATGCCTCGACTTATAAAGGCAAATATTCCATATGTCTTCTTAACCACCTTATCCACCTGGCCTGCTACCTTCAGGAAGCTGTGGACCTACACTCCAAGGTCCCTTTGTTCCTCTACACTTTTCAGTGTCGTACCATTTAATGTGTATTCCCTTGCCTTGTTAGCCCTTCCAGATGCATTACCTCACACTTATCCAGATTGAATTCCATTTGCCATTGTTCCGTCCACCTGACCATTGACATCTTCCTGCAATCTGCAGCTTTCTTCTTCATTATCGACCACACAGCCTATTTTAGTGTCATCGCCAAACCTCTTGATCATACCGCTAACATTCAAGTCCAGTTTATTGATATATACCACAAAAAGCAAGGGATCCAGCACTGAGCCCTGAGGAACCCCATGGATACAGCCTTCCAGTCACAAAAACACCCATCAACCATTACCCTTTGCTTCCTGCCTCTGAGCCAATTTTGGATCCAACTTGCCACTTTGCCCAAGATACCACAGGCTAATACTTTTGTGAGCAGTCTGCCATGTGGGACCTTATCAACAGCTTTGCTAAAATCCATATACACGACATCATACGCACTGCCCTCATCAACCCTCCTGGTTACCTCCTCGAAATATTTAATTAAGTTATTCAGACATGACCTTCCCTTGACAACTCCGTAGCCAGAGAGCATTAGAAAATTAGGCTATTTGCTCTTTTGCCTCTCTTAACAGCCTGGGATTGATGTCATCCGGGCCTGGGGATTTCAAAGCTGCAAAGCCCCTTCACTTCCTCTCTCACTATGTTTATCTCGCCTAATATTTCACACTCCTCCCTCATTGCAAAGGCTGCATCGCCCTCTCTTTTGTGAAAACAGATGCAAAGTATTCATTAAGAATCATACTCACCTCTTCTGCCTCCACACACCAATTTCCTTTGTAGTTTCTGATAGGCCACTCTCTTTCTCTAGTTATCCTCTTGCTCTTAAAGTATTTATAAAACTTCTTTGGATTTTCCCTGATTTTACTTGCCAACATTCTTTCATGCTCCCTCTTTGCTTTCCTGATATCTTTTTTATTTGCAACCCTGCACTTTTTATACTGCTCTAGAGTTTCTGCAGTATTGGGTTCTCAGTATCTGTCATAAGCTTCCCTTTTTTCTTTACCTTACCTGTATGTCCCTTGACATCCAGGGGGCTCTAGATTTGTTAGCCCCACCTTTTTTTTAAGGGAGCATACTTGCTCTAAACCCTACGGATCTCCTCCTTGAAAGCCTCTCACTGCTCTGACACTGATTTACCATCAAGTAGCCGTTTCCAGTCCACTTTGGCCAAATCCCATCTCAGCTCAGCAAAATTGGCTTTACCTTAATTGAAAACTTTTATTCCTGGTCCTCCTTTTTTCTTTTTTCATGACTACCCTAAGTCTTACTGAATTATGATCACGAGCAACAAAATGCTCTCCCACTGATACCCCTTCCACCTGCCCCTCTTCATTCCCCAAAACCTAGTCCAGAACCGCCCCCTCCCTTGTTGGGCTTGTTACACACTGGCTAAAGAAGTTCTCCTCAATGCATTTTTGGAATTCCGCACCCTCTGTACCATTAACACAGTTTTTTTCCCAGTTAATATTAGGGTAATTGAAATCCCCCTCTTTTACAGCGCTATAGGGCTAGATTTTATACTTTTGTGCCGATCGCTCAAAAATAGGCGTTATTTCCAACAGGGTGGTAAAAATGGGTTTTCAGATCGTCTGTTTGTCGCCCATTTTCAAGTCCCTAGTCTTCATTTTAAAAATTAGGCGTTACCGCGAGTGATCTGAAATTGGCGTTAGCGTTAAATCTCTCTGATCTTCTGCCTAAAGTGATGCCATCCTTAGCAATGGCATGGCAACGCTCGTTTCCCATGATTCAGGAGGTCAGGGGCCATCATTACATGTGCAGAAGAGGAGACAGAGAGAGAGGGAGCAGAGAGGGACTGAAAGCATGTGTGGGTGTTGTGTGTGCTTGTTTGGCTGTTGTGTGAGGCACGAGGGAGATTCACCAGCAGCAAAAAGCCCACTAAGCACCCAGAACATAGTTGGCACCGAGTTTTTATCCAACAAATAAGATATAACATGGAAGGGATGGAGGAGGCCTTGGAGCTGGTAGCCAGGAACATTGGTGGCAGAGAGCTCCCAGTGGTCCCAGAGCGCGGCACTGCACCCCAAGGTGCCGCAACCCCATTGCCAATGACACATGAGAGCCAGGAGCAACAACTTGCTTCTGGCTCGGAGCATCTTCCTACCTTGGGACCGTCCTCTCCTGTATCTGTCCAAGCCACGGTTCGGCTGTCATCCCCCCACTCCCAATGAAGCATCACCTGCGGAGCTCCTCAGCCAGGCGGCTTGGAGTCAGGAGGGGAAGCGGAAGGGGTAGAGGTGGGGGTGAGAAGTGGTGGCGGGGGGGGGGGGCGGGGAAGGTTGGTCTTTACAGATATACTTTTGATTTCAGACAATTGTTTAGTTTAAATGTTTTTTATTTAACAAAACCTTGTTGCGCATTGGCTCAGATAGCTGCACCATTACACACTGGTGAATCCTTAACATAATTACACTTAACTTCAGTCAACTTAAACTTTAACTGTCACTAAGGTAATGCCCACCATTGATGTATGACCTGCACATCCAGCAGTGTGTCAGCCTTGTAAATACCACCAACGTTCTTTCAGGCAAAACTCTCATTTATGAGCTCCCGACGTAAGAGTCTTGCAGCTATGATGCCACCATGGGTCCTTTCCTGCGGTCTACAGGAGGCCAGCGGCATGGCTTCAGTGACCTGGCTAATGCAGCAATGTGTAGCATACTGAGACATAATGCAAGTGTCGCCAGCTCTGGCCTGAAAAGGACCCGAGGCATAAAACGACAGTGCCGCGGTGAGCTTGACCTCGATCAACAGTGTAGTCCTGATGGTGCTGGCAGGCTGCAGATCTGATGAGCTGGCATATCTCACTGATAACCGCTTTGTGGAAGTGCAGTCTCTGAAGACAGGTGATGTCGGGCAAGTTGAGGTAAGACTGCTTCTCCCTGTACTTGCTGGGGTGTAACGTCTGGTCCTCCTCATCAGTCTGTCACATCTTACATTGGGCACATGATGCTGTCGAGCGTACCTTCTGCCATCTCGAGTCTGCAGCTTGTAATTGGTCATCAAGAGAGGGTGAGAAAGGACAGGGCCCATTCCAATAGCTATCTGTTTTCCACCAATTGGTCACAAAGAAAGAATATCCCCACTAAGACATTTATTAAATTCCAATCATCCACAGTATGAGAAAATGTTCGTTCAGATGTTCACATCACCTCCAAAGACCTTCAGAGTACATCCGAACTCTCCCGAGGTTGAAGCAGAGCAGCCTTTTAAATGATGCGACATGTGATTTAGAACATGGTGTCCATACCGCTGTGAGTAGTTCCGGTTAGTTCCACTTTTTCCCGGCTTTTTTTTCGGCGAACAATATTGTGGGCGAGATGTGTGCAAAGTGCTGAAAGTAAGGATGGGCGATATACAGGGCGTTAGTTTCTGCAAATGTGATCTTCACGTCAAAAAACAGTGGGTAGGCGGTATTATTAAATCTTGGCATTAATTATGTGCTGAAAGTAACACTGGCCGATATTATGGGCGTTGGGTTCACCCATTCTGATAATTCCGTCCAGAAATAGTGGCCGGGCAGTATTATTAAATCTCGGCGCTACGCACATGTGGAAAGTAACGCTCGGCGATAAGTGACCGAGAAATGGGCGTCAGTTTCCATTTTGTGGCTAAATGCGCGATATCTGGGCGTTACACGACATTTCAGCGTTAAAATGGACGTTAAGTGGGCATTATGCATGCAAAAATAATGGAAAATCTAGCCCATAATTTTTGCACTTTGCAGCAATTTGACCACATATTTGTTCTTCTATCTCCCTCTGACTGCTTGGACAGGAAAGGGTGGGGTCGAGGGACAGCAGTGGAGAGAGTTTTTTTTCTGGCTCCTGATATTCCAGATAGACATAGATAGACAGACATGGTTAGAAAGTGGAATTTGCTACCACATGAAGTAATTGAGGCGAGTAGTATGGATGCATTTAAGAGGAAGCTGGATAAACACATGAGGGAGAAAGGAATAGAAGGATATGCTGATATGGGTGAGATGAAGAGGGGCGGGAGGAGGCTGGTGTGGAGCATAAACATCGGCACAGACCCGTTGGGCCGAACGGCCTGTTTCTGTGTTGTAATTTTCCATTTCTCAATGATAACTTTTGCTGACTGCATATTATTGATTAGTTATGATTTGCTCGTGATAATTTTTCTTCGGAAACATATGTTTCCACTTTCGATTAGCATATTTCCCTCTAGTTGATTATGATTTGTTGGTGTTTTATAAAGAAAGAAAGACTTTAATTTATATAGTGTCATTCATGACCATCGGATGTCCCAAAGCATTTTACAGTCAATGAAGTACTGTTTGACGTTTAATCACTCTTATGAATATGTAATTTTAGGCAATCACATGCAAATATGACACATTAATTTGAATGTTTGCAAATGAAACAGTTGAAGTGTAATGGACAAGATGCTGTTGAGATACAAGAATTCTTCGATATTGGCAAGTGCTACATTGCCCATTGGCAAGTGCTATATTGCTCATTGGCAAGTGATTTGGGTTCAATATACAGGGAGAGCGCCTGAAATTCGGAGTTCTAAAATTCGGAATGTTCCGAAATCTGGACATCGTGCTGGTCCATGGAGGGGTCGTCCGGAATCCGGAAAATGTTCCGAAATCCGGACATTTTGGAAAATCAATTACCATTGTGTTGGGTGTAGGGAGGGGGGAAAACACCCCCAAAAATTGCAAAATACAAAAAATAAAACTTCATAAAACTTTTACAAAACCCTTAGCTACTAAAACGCTGAAAAATAATTTAACATTAAAAACCTTAACTTACTTTTTTGCAGTGCTTCATACTTACCGCTTTCCCAGTGGTTGCAACGCAGGATTTCCCGGCTTCCGCCGCTGCCGACCCCGGGCCCTCAGACACCCGTCTCTGCAGCCCCCACCCCCAGACCCGCACCCGCAGCACCCAGTCCCTCTGTCCCCCTCTGCTGGCCTGGACCCGCAGCACCCGGACTCACCGACGCCCCAGAACCGTACCTCGCAGTACCCGGACCTGGCGCGCCCCCCCACCGCCGCCCCGGACTCGCTGCCCGCCCCTTCCACCACCCTGGGTCCGCCGCCCCCCCTTCCTTCGCCCCCGACCCCGGACCCGCTGACACCCCTCCGCGGCCCCCCCTCCACCACCCGGTACCTGCCGTTTCCGGATTCTGGACGTCGGAAAGACGTTCCAAAATCCGGAACAGCCTTGGTCCCGAGGATTCCGGCTTTTAGACACTCGATCTGTAGTTGGGAATCCACAGAGCGAGCTGCTGTGACGTCAGCAAGCTGTCTAAGCAGCCAATCACAGTGCAGAATTCTCACAGACAGGGAAGCAGGAAATGAGAACCTGCTATTATCCTGACTTTAAAAAAATTTACAGCGACCAAAACAAAAATTGGGGCTCCCACTTGGGGATCAAGTCAACCTGAAATAAATATGAAAAAACTTTTAATAAAAATAATTTTTCTTCAAGTTTCTTAAAAATGTAAATTTTTATCATAAACGAGAAATTTGACACTCTACCAAATTAAAATAAGTAGACATAGAACATAGACATAGAAAATAGGTACAGGAGTAGGCCATTCGGCCCTTCTAGCCTGCACCGCCATTCAATGAGTTCATGGCTGAACATTCAACTTCAGTACCCCATTCCTGCTTTCTCGCCATACCCCTTGATCCCCCTAGTAGTAAGGACCTCATCTAACTCCTTTTTGAATATATTTAGTGAATTGGCCTCAACAACTTTCTGTGGTAGAGAATTCCACAGGTTCACCACTCTCTGGGTGAAGAAGTTCCTCCGCATCTCGGTCCTAAATGGCTTACCCCTTATCCTTAGACTGTAACCTCTGGTTCTGGACTTCCCCAACATTGGGAACATTCTTCCTGCATCTAACCTGTCTAACCCCGTCAGAATTTTAAATGTTTCTATGAGGTCCCCTCTCATTCTTCTGAACTCCAGTGAATACAAGCCCAGTTGATCCAGTCTTTCTTGATAGGTCAGTCCCCCCATCCCGGGAATCAGTCTGGTGAACCTTCGCTGCACTCCCTCAATAGCAAGAATGTCCTTCCTCAGGTTAGGAGACCAAAACTGTACACAATACTCCAGGTGTGGCCTCACCAATGCCCTGTAGAACTGTAGCAACACCTCCCTGCCCCTGTACTCAAATCCCCTTGCTATGAAGGCCAACATGCCATTTGCTTTCTTAACCGCCTGCTGCACCTGCATGCCAACCTTCAATGACTGATGTACCATGACACCCAGGTCTTTTTGCACCTCCCCTTTTCCTAATCTGTCACCATTCAGATAATAGTCTGTCTCTCTGTTTTTACCACCAAAGTGGATAACCTCACATTTATCCACATTATACTTCATCTGCCATGCATTTGCCCACTCACCTAACCTATCCAAGTCGCTCTGCAGCCTCACAGCATCCTCCTCGCAGCTCACACTGCCACCCAACTTAGTGTCATCCGCAAATTTGGAGTGTTTCAGGACCATAACAACAACAACAACTTTTATTTGTATAGCACCTTTAAATTAGTGAAATGTCCCAAGGAACTTCACATGAGCATTATGAGATAAAAAATTTGACACTGAGCCACATAAGTAGAAATTAGGTCAAAGAGGGAGGTCTTAAGGAGTGTTTTGAAGGAGGAAAGAGAGGTAGAGAGGCGGAGAGGTTTAGGGAGGGAGTTCCAGAGCTTGGGGCCCAGGCAACAGAAGGCACAGCCACCAATTATAATCAGGGATGCTCATACCGTTTGTGTAATAGCCCAATTACACCTAGTTCAACAAGGCATAACATTTAATGAGATATTTAACAGTGATATTATTCAGAAAAGCCCAAGTTTTTGTCAGCTTCATTGATTTTACTGATTGCCGGGTAGGGGAGCGCAGGGGGTGCACAGCACAGCCCGTGTCGGAGCAGTGAATGACGGACTGCAACTTCAGGACATCCACCTTTAGTTACGCATGCACTACATTCTCAACTTGCGGAGTTTCAAAGCGGTAATGATGGCGAATGCTGACAGTTCGCCGCTATTACCCACCGCACATTCCGGGCCATTATTTGATCTTTGATGACATCTTCTAGGTTGAATTTTAGCTTTTTTGATATCATAAGGGCCTTTGGTAGGGAGTTGTATTAGCGCTGTTTAAAAAAAGACAGAAAGAGGGAAAGAGGGAAGGAGAGAGAGAAAGAAAAAAGAGCAAAAGATAGAGAAAGAAAGAGAGAAAGAAAGAAAAAAGAAAGAAAGATAGACTGACTTACATTTCTACAGCACCTTTCACGACCTCAGGAAGTCCCAAAGCGTTTTACTGCCAATGAAGTACTTTTGAAGCGTAGATGTTGTTGTAATGTAGGAAACATATGATTGCAACTTAATTAAGAAAGAATATCGGTTTGGAAATTATCATTTTCCTTTGATATTTTGACATATATTGTAAAATAAATTGAATATTGAGGCTGCAAAATTAATTTTAGGCTTGATGTGAGATGCAGAAAGAAGTGATGTCTAACAGTAGCCTCTTCTGATTTCATAGATTCATGCGCTAACTTATAGTATATTGGCACTGCTTAGTGAACTGATTAAGAGTGACATTGCCTTGGGCTTCATAATAGATATAATTTGATGTGAAAATCATTAAAACATAATGTTCACAAAGTCTCATGTGGTGCCCTGTGAGCTATGTGAAACGTTGATTCCGGAGATTGTTTGGTTTCTGTATGGGTTGGCATTGCCAATGGGCAGAGGACTCAGGAGGGCCCAAGACTGAGCCTAGGCGGACACCGGTCATTTTCCAGATGAACCCATGAGCTTGAAAATCTTTCCGTTTCTATTTATATATACATCCAATTCTCCTTTGAATTTTTAATCAGAAATAGTTTATTGGATTCAGAAAGTTTCACACCGAGAACTTCGGGTCATTTGCGCCTCCTGTTAACACCCCGGGGAGCGTTAACGGGGCACAAACAAATTTGCGACTGTTAAATTCAGCGGGAGTTAAATTAGCGACGGCAGTAACCCATAGCACCCCGCTCCTCTGCGCCAGTGATGTTGACATCATTGCCAATGCGCAGCGCCTTGTTAGCGCCCCAGACCCTAAATTGGGTATCGCCCCCTGAAGCTGCACCAGGTGTTGACAGCGACAACTTCAGGGGGCGTGCACACCTGGCCACTAGCGGGGCGAGAAATAAAGGGTAAGTGTGCTGCTGTATAAAAAGATTCTCCGATCTTTCCCTGCGCCTCATTACTGCTTTGAACGCGGGGTCCGTGCCACGATCGGTCTGTTGGCACGGCAACCCCGCACCCCGGTGGTCCAGGTAAGACCCTTTTTTTGCTGCAGAATTTGCAGCTTGGGCGCTTCCCTTTAATTCAGGAAAGCACTGCTCCTACACGGCAGTGTAATGCAGCCTGGTGCGTAGCGCTGTGCCCCGCTCCCGACCCGTCCGCTCCGCTACCATCCCAGTATGGATGCAAAGCATGTTATTTTGCACTCCACTTCCTTTCGGGTCGGTAACCCCAATTTCTCGCAAGGTGCGAGTTTCCCGCGCCTGGCGCAAAGTCCCAAGCCTTGCAAGTGTTACTGCCCCCAAAACGGGGGTTGAATTTTTCCTCGTTAGTCTTTGGACCTGTATACAATTTCAATAACATTTCTACAGAAGGGAATTAAAATCAAAAGGGTTTTATGATTATATAAAATTGTGTCAAATGACAACATGTATAGTGAGTGGTTGTTAATAATATTTAAAGAAATTTGTAGAATCTCCATTGTTAGATTACTGACTGCCAAAACATCTTTAACATTCACAAATGACAAATAATGCATATAAATTTGAACATAATTAATATGATTACGATGTGTACAATCACAGTCAAAAGAGATGTAGCAAGGAAAGGATTTGGGGGCACTTTTTGGCCAAGTTTTATGTTCATGTCCCAGATTTTGCAGTGGGTAATGATGGTGAAACTGTCAGCGTTCGCCATCATTAACGCTCTGAGACTGAGTGCAACTTCAGAATTTAGTGCATGTGCAGATGAACGCAGAAATCCTGAAGTTGAGGTCAGTCATTCCCTGCTCCGACATTGGCTGCACAGTCAACCCCCTCCTCCCAACCCCCCTCCTCCCACCCCGCTCTCCACACACTGACCCACTCCGCCAACCCCCCTCTCCTCCCACTTTACCCCCTCCTCCCACACCCCTCCTCCCACCTCCTCCTCCGCACATTGACCCACTCCGCCCACCTCCCCCTCCGCACACTGACCCACTCCGCCCACCCACCCCCTCCTCCCACTTTACCCCCTCCTCCCACCTCCTCCTCCGCACACTGACCCAGTCCGCCCACCCACCCCCTCCTCCCACTTTACCCCCTCCTCCCACCTCCTCCTCCGCACACTGACCCAGTCCGCCCACCCACCCCCTCCTCCCACTCCATCCCCTCCTCCCATCTTACCCACTCCTCCCACCCACTCCCTCCTCCCACCCACACCCCACTCATCCCACCCCACCCCTCCTCCCACTTTTCCCACTCCTCCCACTCCACCCCCTCCTCCCACCCCACCCCCTCCTCCCACCCTACCCCACTCCTCCCACCCCACCCCCTCCTCCCACCCTACACCACTCCTCCCACCCATCCAGTCCTCCCACTCCATCCCCTCCTCCCACCTTACCCACTCCTCCCACCCACCCCCTCCTCCCACCCTACCCCACTCCTCCCACCCCACCCCCTCCTCCCACCCTACACCACTCCTCCCACCCACTCCCTCCTCCCACTCACCCCACTCCTCCCATCCCACCCCTCCTCCCACCTTACCCACTCCTCTCACCCACCCCCTCCTCCCACTCCATCCCCTCCTCCCACCTTACCCACTCCTCCCACCCACCCCCTCCTCCCACCCTACCCCACTCCTCCCACCCCACTCCCTCCTCCCACCCTACACCACTCCTCCCACCCACTCCCTCCTCCCACTCACCCCACTCCTCCCACCCCACCCCTCCTCCCACCTTACCCACTCCTCTCACCCACCCCCTCCTCCCACTCCATCCCCTCCTCCCACCTTACCCACTCCTCCCACCCACCCCACTCCTCCCACCCCACCCCCTCCTCCCACTCCATCCCCTCCTCCCACCTTACCCACTCCTCCCACCCACCCCACTCCTCCCACCTCCCCTCCTCTCACCCCACCCCCCACGCCCACCCCACCACCATAGCCGGCAATCAATTTAATCAGTGAAACTGATGAAAATGTGGGCATTTCCGCAATAATATGGCTGTAAAAAATCCTATTAAATGTTAGGCCTTGCTGAATTGGTGTAACTGGGGTATTACCCAGTGCTACACAAACGTTGTGGCCCTGAAAAACTAATTTTAATTTGGTGGAGTGTCAAATTTCTCGATTGTGTTAAAATTGCAATTTTTGAGAAAATAAAAAACTATATTTTTTAAGTTTTTCATGATATTTCAGCTTCTACTTATTGCCATGTGAAACTCCTGATTTTATTTTGCTCTCTGTAACATTTTTAAAGTGTGGTGGTACGGTAGCATAGTGGTTATGTTACTGGTCTAATAATCCACAGTCCTGGACTAATAATCCGAAGACGTGCAGGATTTAAATTCAGTGAATTAAAAAAAAATCTGCAATTCTAAAAAAATCAGCTAGTGTCAATAATGGTGACCTCGAAACTATCAGATTGTCATAAAAACCCAACTGGTTCACTAACGAAAGAATGAATGAATGTGAAGGAAAACTGCCAGCTTAGGCCGGTCTGGCCTATATGTAAATCAAGACCCATAGCAATGTGGTTGACTCTTAACTACCCTCAGAAATGGCCCAGCGAGACATCAGTTGTATCAAACCGCTGCAACAAAGTCAGCACTGTGGGAGCACCTTCACCACATGGACTGCAACGATTCAAGAAGGTGGCTCACCACCACCATCTTCTCAATGGCAACTAAGGACTGGCAATAAATGCTAGCTCTGCACATAAATGCCACATCCTGTAAACGGAAATGTTTAAAAAAAAACAGTGCCTTTTATTTCCTGGTTTGCTGTCTGTGAGAATTCTTCAATACGATTGGCTTAGACAGCTTGTAGGCCTCACTGCTGCATTGCCCTAGGAATTCTCTATTGAGAGCGCCACAAGCAATCACACGTCGAGAAAATTAAAACTTTCATCACAGAGTATGGCGAAATCTCTCAAGGGCAGCGTTGTTCGAGACACCCGGCGAGTCCTGTCATATTGCCACTGGCCACAAAATCCCGGCTGTTATTTTTAGTGCGAGACAAGAGACACATCGGCCCAGGATTTGCAGTCAGAGGCTTCCCATGGACGGAGGCTTCCAGCCGCAAAAGTTTCGACGAAAGCACCTGGTGGTCTTGGAGGTTCGGGGACTTGGGCTCCTGGCCCTCCACAAAAAGGCCTTTGTAAGGTCGCTCATATCTCAGGAGTGTATGGGATTCATACGCATCACTGGGATTACGTGTACCGGCCAACTTATCACATTCATACTTATGTGAGTTCCGTATATATATGGAACCACCATAAGCGTGAATGGGAATACACACAAACACTGAAAATTAATTTAAAAAAAACAACATTGCATATTTAAAATTAATCAAAATGGCATTTAATTAATTATTTAAAACAAAAATTAGATTTTTTGAAAAATAAATTTACAAATTTTAAAGGGTCGAAAACCAAACTTACCTTATTTAACAGGATTGTAATTGTTTAAATTATTGACAAAAATGTATTATTCTGTGCTTTAAAAGTCTTATGCTAATAAAAGCAGGCCTTACATCATTGAAGGTAGGCATGCAGGTACAGTAGGCAGTAAAGAAAGCAATTAGCATGTTGGCCTTCATAGAGAGAGGATTTGAGTACAGGAGCAGGTAAGTCTTGCTGCAGTTGTACAGGGCCTTGGTGAGGCCACACCTTGAATATTGTGTACAGTTTTGGTCTCCTAATCTGAGGAAGGACATTCTTGCTATTAAGGGTGCGCAGCGAAGGTTCACCAGACTGATTCCCGGGATGGCAGGACTGACATATGAAGAAAGATTGCATCAACGAGGCTTATATTCACTGGAGTTTAGAAGAATGAGAGGGGATCTCATAGAAGCATATAAAATTCTGACGGGATTGGACAGGTTAGATGCAGGAAGAAAGTTCCCGATGTTGGGGAAGTCCTGAACCAGGGGTCACAGACTAAGGATAAGGGGTAAGCCACCTAGGACCGAGATGAGGACAAACTTTTTCACTCAGAGAATTGTGAACCTGTGGAATTCTCCACCACAGAAAGTTGTTGAGGCCAGTTCGTTGGATATATTCAAAAGGGAGTTAGATGTGGCCCTTACGGTTAAAGGGATCAAGGGGTATGGAGAGAAGGCAGGAGTGGGGTACTGAAATTGCATGATCAGCCATGATCATATTGAATGGTTGTGCATGCTCGAAGGGCCGAATGGCCTGCTCCTGCACCTATTTTCTATGTTTCTATGTAAGAAGAATTTGAAGGATATTCACTGGGCAGGGGTTGGGGAAATCGCCCGACTCTCCGCCCGCGGAGGCCCTTTAGTTTCAAAGGCGTGCATTCTGTTGAGAGATTTCTTGACAGATCGCAAGTGTTGAGTTTAGGCGCATGTGCTTAGCGTACCTAAACCCGGAACTTGCGGGGACCCCGTGGGTGTGTGCACATCTGGTACACGCCCATGGGGAGCGCAAATTCAGGCCCATCGTGTCAAATGTAACCAATCGCATGAGCTACAAATCCAAGCTGAAGGTTCTACTTGTTCATCTCTGAGAACATTCATTGAGGTTTTAATAACCAAACCTGCACAGGAATTTGGCTTAATGAGAAAGGTTACAGAGAGCAACAGAAATACATCCTGAACTGACAGTTCTCTATTATCATGAGTACGAAGGGAATTAATATTTTTCTTCAATTTTAGCAAAAAGAAAATGTCGGTCTGATTTACTGGTACATTTTTTGAAATAACACAAAAATTACAGAAGTTTGGAAATTCTTTTTTTCATCATCATCATCATCATAGACGGTCCCTCGATTGAGGATGACTTGCTTCCACACCAAAAGGAATGAGTTCACAGGTGTTTCAATGAAGGACCCGATATTCCAGTCCTGAACTCCAGGGGTGGAAGATGCCTGTGCGTGGATTTTTTTAACGTGTGGTGACTGTTGCACATCAGCCACCACAAGGGCTTGACAGAGCAAGGTCTTTATCCAGCGGCAAGGGTTAACCAGGACGACTGGAGACCTGCTCTGCGGCACGGACCTAGTGCGCACACATATCGTAGTGTGGGCTGGGCCCGTGCTGCCCCTAGTTCCTCAGCTCTTCTGGGCCCTGTACCCCATTTGCTGCACCTCCGCCACGACCTCTCGCCGCACCAACGACAGTGGGCCACAATGTTCCAGGGATCTGCGCTACTTGCAGTGAGAGATCATGGCTGAGATTCGGCGGGTGATCACGGCGGAGGCGCGGCAAATTCTTGGTGCAGAGGGGGATCGTGGCAGAGGTGCAGCAGATGTTTTGGACATCAATTGGAATTGTAGAGTGCAATCATAGAATCTTATAGCATAAAAGGAGGTCTTTAGCCCAATCACACCTGTGCGCGCTCTTTCAAAGAACTGTTCAATTTAGTCCCATACCCCAAATTTTTCCCCATAACCCTGCAAGTTAGTCCTCTTCAAATGCCTTTTAAAAGTTTCTCTGGGATCTGATTCCCCCACCCTTTCATGTAGTGCATTCCAGATTTTAACAAGCCTCTGTGTGAAGAAATGTTTCCTTATTCCCCCTCCAGCTCTTTTGCTAGTTATTTTAAATCTATGACCTCTGGTCACTGACCCATGTTCCAGAGAAACCAGTTTCTCCCTACTTGCTCTATCAACATGGGTTAAATCGCACCTTAATCTTCTTTGAGGAGAACGATCCCAGCTTATCCAAACACTCCACATAACTGAAGTCTCTCATCCTTGGAATCATCATGGCAAACCTCCTCTGCACCCTCTCCAGGGCCTATCAACAATAATGTCTTGCATTTATATAGCGTCTTTAACGTAGTGAAATGTCCCAAGGTGCCTCACAGGAGTATTATACAATAAAATTTTGACAGAGTTGTATAAGTAAAAATTAGCACAGGTGACCAAAAGCTTGATCACAGAGGTAGGTTTTAAGGTGAGTCTTGAAGGAGGAAAGAGAGGTGGAGAGGCGGAGAGTTTTAGGGAGGGAGTTAGAAACATAGAAACATAGAAAATAGGTGCAGGAGTAGGCCATTCGGCCCTTCGAGCCTGCACCGCCATTCAATGAGTTCATAGCTCATCATGCAACTTCAGTACCCCATTCCTGCTTTCTCGCCATACCCCTTGATTCCCCCTAGTAGTAAGGACCTCATCTAACTCCTTTTTGAATATATTTAGTGAATTGGCCTCAACAACTTTCTGTTGTCGAGAATTCCACAGGTTCACCACCCTCTGGGTGAAGACGTTTCTCCTCATCTCGGTCCTAAATGGCTTACCCCTTATCCTTAGACTGTGACCCCTGGTTCTGGACCTCCCCAACATTGGGAACATTCTTCCTGTATCTAACCTGTCTAAACCCTTCAGAATTTTAAAAGTTTCTATGAGATCCCCTCTCATTCTTCTGAACTCCAGTGAATACAAGCCCAGTTGATCCAGTCTTTCTTGATATGTCAGTCCCACCATCCCGGGAATCAGTCTGGTGAACCTTCGCTGCACTCCTTCAATAGCAAGAATGTCCTTCCTCTAGTTAGGAGACCAAACTGTACACAATACTCCAGGTGTGACCTCACCAAGGCCCTGTACAACTGTAGTAACACCTCCCTGCCCCTGTACTCAAATCCCCTCGCTATGAAGGCCAACATGCCATTTGCTTTCTTAACCGCCTGCTGTACCTGCATGCCAACCTTCAATGACTGATGTACCATGACACCCAGGTCTCTTTGCACCTCCCCTTTTCCTAATCTGTCACCATTCAGATAATAGTCTTTCTCTCTGTTTTTACCACCAAAGTGGATAACCTCACATTTATCCACATTATACTTCATCTGCCATGCATTTGCCCACTCACCTAACCTATCCAAGTCTCTCTGCAGCCTCATAGCATCCTCCTCGCAGCTCACACTGCCACCCAACTTAGTGTCATCTGCAAATTTGGAGATACTACATTTAATCCCCCCGTCTAAATCATTAATGTACAATGTAAACAGCTGAGGCCCCAGCACAGAACCTTGTGGTACCCCACTAATCACTACCTGCCATTCTGAAAAGTACCCATTTACTCCTACTCTTTGCTTCCTGTCTGCCAACCAGTTCTCAATCCACGTCAGCACACTACCCCCAATCCCATGTGCTTTAACTTTGCACATTAATCTCTTGTGTGGGACCTTGTCGAAAGCCTTCTGAAAGTCCAAATATACCACATCAACTGGTTCTTCCTTGTCCACTCTACTGGAACATCCTCAAAAAATTCCAGAAGATTTGTTAAGCATGATTTTCCTTTCACAATCCATGCTGACTTGGACCTATCATGTCACCTCTTTCCAAATGCGTTGATATGACATCCTTAATAATTGATTCCATCATTTTCCCCACTACCGATGTCAGGCTGACTGGCCTATAATTCCCTGTTTTTGCTCTCCCTCCCTCCAGAGCTTGGGGCCCAGGCAACAGAAGGCAAGGCTACTATTGGTTGAGCGATTATAATCAGGGATGCTCAGGAGGGCAGAATTAGAGAAGCGCAGACATCTCGGGGAGGTTTGTGGGGCGAGGTCATGGAGGGATTTGAAAATAAGGATGAGAATTTTGAAATCGAGGTGTTGCTTAACCGGAAATCAATGTAGATCAGCGAGCACAGGGGTGATGGGTGTGCGTAGGAGAATTTACATTGAAAAATCAAGGGTCCTATTATTTAAAAGTTGTAGCAATAATTATATACAGTTACTAATTGGACTCCAAGTTTTGGGAAAAATTGGCAAAAAAAGTCAGAGAGGAAATGAGGATAATCTTTTCTTAAACAGTGAGTGGTTATGATCTGCATTGTGCTGCCTGAAGGTGGATTGTAGGAATATAGGTTTATGAGGGTATTTAGCGGGATTAGGCATTGCAAGAGTTAAACGACCCTAACTTTTTTGCTCGAACTGCTGCGCTGCAGAATCCACTACTTCCGGACTCTCAGGATGACGGACGTATGATCATGTGGCCTTGTTATTGTTATTGCTATTGCTAGAAGAGAGGAAAAAACAGTGTCTGCAGCATCATCTCTTAGCTCTCCTGTCTGTGAGAATGCGTGAAGTTGGGTAATTTGTTGATGTGTAATCCTATGTAACCTTTAGGATAGGAACATAGGAACAGGAGTGGGCCATTCACCCACTCGAGCCGGTTCCACCATTCAAAGAGATCATGGATGTTCTGTGACCTACCGCCATATACCTGCCTTTGGCCCATATCCCTTTATACCTTTGGTTAACAAAAAGCTATCAACCTCAGATTTAAAATTGACAATTGATCCAGCATCAATTATAATTTGCGGAAGAGAGTTCCAAACTTCTACCATCCTGTGTGTGTAGACGTGTTTCCTAATTTCACTCCTGAAAAGCCTGACTCTAATTTTTAGACTATGCCCCCTAGACCCAGACTTCCCAACCAGCGGGAATAGTTTCTCTCGATCTGCACTCTCTTAATCTCTTGAAAAATGTGCTCAGGTCACCCATTAACCTTTTAAATTCGAAGGAATACAACCCTAATTTGTGTAATATCTCCTCGTAACTTAATGCTTGAAGTATTAAGCTTTGCTAGATTGCAGTTTAATATTACGATTGCTGGTCTGTAGTTTGGATACTTTAGTTTTATTCCTCCTCTGTTAGAAATAGGAAAAAGGAAATGTCTGAAACGAGGGTTTTAATTACCGGTCGCACTCTTGTTGTCTAAACGCTCCTGGGTTGCGTCATTAACTGCAAAACAGAAAAAGCTTATCCTAAGGCTAAAAGCAGATAAGGGGGGCCCCAAGGTCTGTGCCTACAGGCAGAACTTGCCGTGCCGATGATTGGATAGATTTTTCCGCAGTTGCGGTTTTTGGGGTATATCCTCGGGGGTTTGTGTCAATCCCAGTGTAGAAGGGCCAGGGAGGACACCGGGCAGGTGTAGATATGTGTGTGGGTGTAGGTGGTTTGAGAAGTGGACCATGCAATCTACTCAAGGAGAATTGCCAAGTAGTGAATAAAAACAGAAAATTAGCGGGTCGGGCGGCATCTGTGGAGAGGAAGCAGAGTTACCGTTTCGGGCCGCTTACCCTTCGTCAGAACTGGAGAGTGTTTTAAAAGAACAGACTCTAGTGAAGTTATGGTAAACCTGTAAACCTGGTAAATAAAATTCTGACGGGATTGGACAGATTAGATGCAGGAAGAATGTTCTCGATGTTGGGGAAGTTGTAAGGGGTTCTCGGGGAGTGTTGTTGTGCCTTGGGTGTCTCTCTCTGGGCTTCTGCCCTCACAGCTTATGCCTGGCCTGTGAGGTACCCTGCGTGCTGCAAAAGCACCACTGGAGAGACTGTGTCCACAGCTTATGAAGGGGGTTTTGAGATCGTGCGTCCCCACAGCTTATACCTAGCCTGTGAGGCACCTGTGAGTGTCAAACACTCCTAACCCCTTCTTCCCTAGCCTGTGACACACAGTTGAGCGTTTTCGAGGCACTCCTAGCTTCCCTGACACTGTTCTGACATAAGACTCACTGACATGTATCTTACATTATTATATATAACTGTATCCTAACATGCGATACATGACTGTAATAAGATATGACCTGTAACCACCTGCATACCTTACCACCAGGGTTGCACTTGCAAGAGACAGGTATATAAGGACAGGTCTCAGGCAAGTGCAGCATTCCAGAGCTGTGAAATAAAGGTGCAGGTCCAGAGTGACCTTGACTTCACTACATGCCTCATGTGAATCTGTACTGAGGGGACAGGACTTTACAGTGGCGATGGTTACGGGATTACAGAATTCACAGAATGGCAAACAACGGATCAGATGAAAAGTACAATGCGGGAGACAATTGGGAGGACTTTATAGAAAGGCTCCAGCAAAGCTTTGTAACCAAAGACTAGTTAGGCGATGATAAGGCAGACAAGAGAAGAGCCCATCTCTTGACCAGCTGTGGCTCGAAAACATACGCTTTAATGAAGGATCTGCTGGCACACGAGAAACCAGCAAGCAAGTCGTTTGAAGAATTGAGCACACTGGTAAGAGACCACCTGAAGCCAGTGAGCAGCCTATACATGGCCAGACACAGGTTCTACAACTACAGACGCTGTGTGGGCCAGAGCATACCCGACTTCATGGCGGAACTTCAGAAGTTGGCTAGTTTATGTGAGTTCTCCGATGAACTAAGGAGAGAAATGCTGAGAGACTTTTTCATTGAAGGAATAGGCCATGCAGGCATATTCCGAAAGCTCATAGAATCCAAGAACCTGAGCTTAGAGGCAGCAGCACTGGTTGCACAGACATTCTTGGTAGGGGAAGAAGAAACGAGGTTGATTTACAATGCAGGGACGACAACTAACGAAATATCGGAACAAGAAGTTCACAGCACTAAACAAGCTGCTACCCCCACACACAGACAAAACCAGGAGAACAGGCTCTCGACAGCAGGCAGTGGCGCCAGAAGCCATCAAGGGCCACAGGAATGGCCGTTCACATCTCATCAACCCGCAATGCGAGCAATCAACTACAAACTGAGAGAAGCTCAAGAGAGATCAGCCAGACGCAGCTCATTCTTTGGGAACACTTTGAACAATGGAACCGGTCTGTGCTGGAGGTGTGGGGGTGGGCACTCATCAAGGGGATGTCGATTTCAGCAGGCTGTTTGCAGGAACTGTGAATATACAGGGCATTTGGCCCGCATGTGCAAAAAAATGGCAGCTCGGCTGGTATACAAATCGGATGGGTTGGAAAGCGGACAAGAAGATGGTGGGGACAGTACCCAGGACACCGATGTACAGTGGGTCAACACGATCAATGGCCGCTGCTCCTACAACAGGACATCTCCTATAATGATGAGGGTCCAACTCAACGGGATACCTGTCAACATGGAGCTGGATACTGGAGCGAGTCAATCTCTCATGGGCGCTCAACAATTTGAACAACTGTGGCCACATAAAAGAGACAGACCAAAACTCACAAGAGTCGAAACCAAACTAAGGACCTATACCAAAGAAATCGTACCAATCCTCGCCAGCGCCATGCTCTCTGTTACACACAAAGGGACAGTGAACCGACTTCCCCTGTGGATTGTCCCCGGAGACCCCCCAGCACTGCTGGGGAGAAGCTGGCTGGCAAAACTAAACTGGAAATGGGATGATGTCCATGCCATGTCATTAGAGGAACCGACCTCCTGCTCAACAGTTATAAAGCGATTTGAACATCTCATTCAGCCAGGTGTGGGCACTAGCAAAGGGGCCAAAGTCAAAATCTACATCACACAGGATACTAGACCGGTCCATCACAAGACCAGAGCTGTACCCTATGTGATGAGGGAAAAGATTGAACACGAACTAGACAGGCTTCTGCGGGAAGGCATTATATCACCTATGGAATTTAGTGACTGGGAAAGTCCCATTGTCCCAGTCATGAAGCCTGATGGATCCGTACGAATCTGTGGGGACTACAAATCTACCATAAACATAGTCTCCCTACAGGACCAATACCCGCTGCCCAGAGCGGAGGACTTATTTGCCACATTGGCTGGAGGTCAATCTTTCTCAAAACTAGACCTCACATCTGCATATATGACGCAAATGGCTCGCCAAATCAGAGCCTGGACGTCCAGCGACCCCACGTTATCCTTAGTAAAAAGATGTGACCTAACCAGTGACTGGGCAGAGGCTCACGATGCCTGCCCCGAGGAATTAAAACCCTTTCACAGGCGCATGCATGAGCTATCACTACAAGCAGACTGCCTGATGTGGGGCAGCCAAGTAGTCATGCCTCTGCGAGTCAGAGAGGCATTTGTCCGGGAGCTCCACCGCGAGCACCCGGGGATCATTCTCATGAAGGCCATAGCCAGATCCCACGTCTGGTGGCCTGGTATTGACGCGGACTTGGAGCTCTGCGTCCGAAGGTGCACCATTTGTGCCCAACTCAGCAATGCCCCCAGGGAGGCTCCCCTGAGCCCCTGGCCCTGGCCTACCAAACCGTGGTCGCGGGTGCACGTAGACTATGTGGGCCCATTCATGGGCAAAATGTTCCCCGTAGTTGTCGATGCATTTTCAAAGTGGATCGAATGCACCATTTTAAACTCGAGCACAACCTCCACCACTGTGGAGAGCCTCGCAACCATGTTTCCAATGTACGGAATCACTGACATATTGGTCAGTTACAATGGTCCTTGCTTCACCAGCACAGAATTCCAAGATTTTATAATTGACCATGGCATAAATCACGTCAAGACAGCACCGTTCAAGCTGGCCTCCAACGGCCAGGCAGAGAGAAGAGTGCAAATCATTAAACAAGGCATGCTTAAAATCCAAGGTCCCATGCTGCAGGGTCGCCTGTCGCGACTGCTGCTGGCATACAGATCTCGTCCGCACTCATTGACTGGGATCCCCCACGCGCAACAGTTGATGAAAAGCACTTTAAAAACAAGGCTCTCATTAATCCTCCAAGATATGCACGAAATCATTGAGGCAAAGCGCCGTAAGCTGACTAAGTACCATGACAGAAATTCGAGGGGGAGATGGAATGAGATAGGGGACAAAGTGTTTGTACTAAACTATGGCAGGGGTCCCAAATGGCTTGCAGGGACAGGGCAAGGAAGGAAACAGACTACTAGTAGTACAAATGGACAATGGCAAAACCTGCCGGAGTCAAAAGCAGATTTACTAACAACACTGCGGAACCAGAGGCAGACTACAATGTGGAACTCGCACCACACCTGTTGGACAGACAGAGGGAACAACCTGATGAAAGGGCAATCCCAACAGACAGCCCAGGCGAGTCAACAACAATCACACCAATCGAAACAGACAGACTAGGTGAGATATCAGCAACCACACCCAAAGAAAAACAGACACCAAGGCAAACAACCGAACCAGAACTCAGACGATCCACGCGAGAGTGTAGACCACCTGAGAAACTTAATCTATAAAGACAATAAGACCTTGGGGGAGGGTGATGTCATGTATCTTACATTATTAAATATAACTGTATCCTAACATGCTATACATGACTGTAATAAGATATGACCTGTAACCACCAGCATACCTTACCACCAGGGGTGCACTTGCAAGAGACAGGTATATAAGGACAGGTCTCAGGCAAGTGCAGCATTCCAGAGCTGTGAAATAAAGGTGCAGGTCCAGAATGACCTTGACTTCACTACATGCCTCATGTGAATCTGTACTGAGCGGACAGGACTTTACACCTTGCAGTCAGATTCAGGTGAATTTATAATGGGGAACAAAGAAATGTCAGACCAATTGAACAAATTCTTTGCTTCTGTCTTCACGAAGGAAGACACAAATAAACTTCTGGAAGTATTCAGGGACCGAGGGTCTAGTGAGAAGGAGGAACTGAAGGATATCCTTATTAGGCGGGAAATTGTGTTCGGTAAAATGATGGGATTGAAGGCCGATAAATCCCCGGGGCCTAATAGTCTGCATCCCAGAGCACTTCAGATGTGGCCAAAGAAATAGTGAATGCATTGGTGATCATTTTCCCACAGTCTATCGACTCTGGATCAGTTCCTATGGACTGGAGGGTAGCTAATATAACACCACTTTTTAAAAAAGGAGGGAGAGAGAAAATGGGTAATTATAGACCGGTTACCCTGACATCAGTAGTGGGGAAAATGTTGGAATCAATTATTAAAGATGAAATAGCAGCACATTTGGAAAGCAGTGACGGGATCAGTGCAAGTTAGCATGGATTTATGAACGGGAAATCAAGCTTGACAAATCTTCTGTAATTTTTTGAGGATGTAACTAGTAGAGTGGACAAGGGAGAACCACTGGATGTGGTGTATTTGGACTTTCAAAAGGTTTTGGCAAGGTCCCACACAAGAGATTGGTGTGCAAAATCAAAGCACATGGTATTGGGGGTAATATACTGACGTGGAAAGAGAGCTGGTTGGCAGAAAGGAAGCAGAGAGTCGGGATAAATGGGTCCTTTTCAGAATGGCAGGCAGTGACCAGTGGGGTGCCACAGGGTTCAGTGCTGGGACCTCAGCTCTTTACAATGTACATCAATGACTTGGACGAAGGAATTGAGTATAATATTTCCAAGTCTGCAGATGATACTAAACTGGGTGGCAGTGTGAGCTGTGAGGAGGATGCTAAGAGGCTGCAGGGTGACTTGGACAGGTTAGGTAAGTGGACAAATGCATGGTAGATGCAGTATAGTATGGATAAATGTGAGGTTATCCACTTTGGGGGAAAAACACGAAGGCAGAATATTATCTGAATGGTGGCAGATTCGGAGGTGCAACAAGACCTGGGTTTCATGGTTCATTAGTCATTGAAAGTTGGCATGCAGGTGCAGCAGACGGTGAAGAAGGCAAATGGTATGTTGGCCTTCATAGCTTGGGGATTTGAGTATAGGAGCAGGGAGGTCTTACTGCAGTTGTACAGGGCCTTGGTGAGGCCTCATCTTGAATATTGTGTTCAGTTTTGGTCTCCTAATCTGAAGAAGGACATTCTTGCTATTGAGGGAGTGCAGCGAAGGTTCACCAGACTGATTCCAGGGATGGCTGGACTGACATATGAGGAGAGACTGGATCAACTGGGCCTTTATACACTAAAATTTAGAAGGATGAGTGGGGATCTCATAGAAACATGTAAAATGCTGACGGGACTGGACAGGTTAGATGCGGGTAGAATGTTCCCGATGTTGGGGAAGTCCAGACACAGGCGACATAGTCTAAGGATAAGGGGTAGGCCATTTAGGACTGAGATGAGGAGAGATTGCTTCACTCAGAGAGTTGTTAACCTGTGGAATTCCCTGTCGCAGAGAGTTGTTGATGCCAGTTCATTGGATATATTCAAGAGGGAGTTAGATATGGCCCTTATGGCTAAAGGGATCAAGGGGTATGGAGAGAAAGCAGGAAAGGGGTACTAAGGAAATGATCAGCCATGATCTTATCGAATGGCGGTGTAGGCTCGAAGGGCCGAATGGCCTACTCCTGCACCTATTTTCTATGTTTCTATGATACCAAAAAATATAGCAAAACTTTGTCAGTCAATGATAAGGGACTGGCACTGTAATTTTTCGTATCACTGGCTCAGTTTGTGGAGATTTCAGCTATTCCATGAAACAGCTTCCATCAGGACCAAGAAAAATAATTGATTATATTGAGAGATTTGCAATAAAGTCTTCGACAGTTGATTTCAGCTCCAGTCGATGCACAGGTTCAAAATCAGCTCCTCGCCTTTAAGGAAATTTGCCTAGACAACAGACATCCCAGAAGTAATTTATTGTGTGAAGCTCCTTCAGGCATTTTGATTCTGTGACGATACTTTATAAACAAAGATAGTTCTTCTTTCCATTAATTTCAAATTCAAGTAATACCATAACTGACAAGTTTCAACTATCGGGAAAGGCTGAACAGCCTGGGGCACTTTTCTCGAGAACAGAGAAGGCTGAGGGGTGACCTGGTAGAGGTCTTTAAAATTTTGAAAAGGGTTGATAGGATATACGTAGAGAAGATGTTTTCACTCACGGGTGAGACCAGAACTAGGAGCCAAAACTAGAAGACAGTCACGAATAAATCCAATAGGGAATTCAGCAGAAACCTGTTTACCCAGAGAGTGGTGAGAATGTGGAACTCGCTGCCACAGGGAGTGTTTGAGGTGAATCGTAACGATGCATTTAAGGGGAAGCTGGATAAACACATGAGGGAGAAGGGAATAGAAGGATGTGCTGATGGGGTGAGGTGACGTAGGGTGGAAGGAGGCTCGTGTGGAGCATAAACTTCAGCACAGATCATTTGGAACTCCCTGCCCAAACCTCGCCACCTCTCTACCTATCTTTCCTCTGACAAGGCACTCCTTAAAACATGCCACTTCGACCAAGCTTGTGGTCACTTGCGCTAACTTCTACTTATGTGGCTCGATATCAAATTTTTAATCTCATAATACTCTTGTGAAGCGCCTTGGTACGTTTCACTATGTTAAAGGCGCTATATAAATACAAGTTGTTGGTGTGTTTGAATGGCCTGTTTCTGTGCTGTAAATTGGATGTAATAATTCTATGCCAATGAGTTTCACCAGTTTTTGAAATGCTCACTGCTGGTTGAAGCTGTCTGTGGTGAGACTGGGCCACGTTGATGGGGGTTGGGCTAAGAGAACCAGCTGGATCTGTAACACCTCACAGATTCACTCGCAATGGGTCGGAGAATTATGCTTTGCTGTACAGAATATCCTGTCCTTGTTTAACAAAAAGTTGGTGATTAGAAATATGAGGGAAGATCAAGCACGGAAGTAAGAAAGATTTAGCATTGATATATCGCCTTTCGTGACCTCAGCACATCCCAATGTGCTTTACAGCCAATGAAGTACTTTTTGAAGTGTAGTCACTGTTGTAATGTAGGGAACACGGCAGACATATTGCGCACAGCAAGCTCCCACAAACAGCAATGTGATAAGGACCAGATAATTTGTTTTCTCGTGATGTTGATTGAGGGATAAAGATTGGCCAGGACACCGGGGATAACTCCCCTGCTCTTCTTCGAAATAGTGGCATGGAATCTTTTACATCCACCTGAGAGAGCAAAATGTCTCATCTGAAAGATGGCACTGCATTGGGAGGTCAGACCTGGATTGTGTGCTGAAGTCTTTGAAATTGATAACCAGTCGACATAAACTAAGGTCTAGAAATTCAACGGGGCGCAAACGACTTTTTGCTCGGGCACGCCACCGCTAACGATCCCCGCTAAATTCCATGGCAGTTTAGCGGCAGCGGCAATCTGTAGCACTATGCCGGCGATCATGACATCATCACCGTGCGCAGCGCCCCCAGATCCTAAATCAAGTTTCTCCCCTTTGAAGGTGTGCCAGGTGATGACAGCGACTGATTCAGGGGATGTGAACCAGAGGGCCAGCTGCTCGTGGGGCGAGAGTTAAAGGGTGGGGGGGGGGGGCGGGTTGGCTATTGAAAAACAAAGGTTGCCGTCTTTTTTCCATTGCCCCGTTGGCGCTTTGAACGTGGGGTCTGTGCCGCGATCAGTCAGCCTGACGCCCTGCTTGAGTGCCGAGCTGTTGGAATGACACCCCACTCCCCGCTGGACCTGTCGTCACTGTGGAGTTTAACGCTTGGACCTTTCCCTTTACTTAAGGAAGAGCCCGTCCTACGCGGCAGCGCTACGCGGCCCAGTGCGAGTGCTGCGTCCCGCTCCTGACCCGTCTGTCCCACTACCGCCCCAGACAGGAAGTCCAGTGCATTATTTTGTGCTCCATGTCCTTTCAGGGACAGTAACCCAAATTTAGCGCCTGCCGCAAAATATCCCGCCTCCCGGATGTTACTACCCCGCAACGGGGCACAACGGGATTTTTCCCTCTAAAAATACTGTCATGTATTTCACCATCTTGCAATGACTATAAGTATGTAAGTGTACCTGAATACTGTGCCTGTAACCTTGTAATGCACACCCTGACCACAGGGAGTGAGCTCCTCACCTGGGCTTCCAGGTATAAAAGGGGAGGTCCCACCCAGGATCAGCACTCTTTAGTCCTGGAAATGATTGCAACTCCGACGTGTTGCCGGGCCTGGGCGCCCGGCGAATCACCTCAGTTTTTGATTCAGTGGGCCAGGAACCCTCCTGCCCAGGAACTCGACTTCTGGGGCCACAAACACTCACTTGGCCTTTTTCAGCCGCAGGCCTACCCGTTCCAATCGACGTAGCACCTCCTCCAGGTTGCGGAGGTGTTCCTCAGTGTCTCTACCCGTTATAAGGATGTCGAATTGGAACACGATTGTTCCAGGGCTGGACTTGAGCAAGCTTTCCATGTTTCGCTGAAAGATAGCCGCTGCCGAACGAATGCCAAACGGGCACCTATTGTAAACAAATAATCCTTTGTGTGTCGTGATGGTGGTCAGAAACTTGGATTCTTCAGCCAGTTCCTGAGTCATGTAGGCCGAAGTGAGGTCCAGCTTTGTGAACAGCTTACCAACTGCCAGCGTAGCAAAGAGGTCCTCCGCTCTCTGGAGCGGGTATTGGTCTTGCAGCGACACTCGGTTGATGGTGAGTTTGTAGTCGCCACAAATCCTGACCGAGCCATCTGCTTTGAGGACGGGAACAATGGGACTTGCCTAGTCGCTGAATTCAACGGACGAAATTCTGCCCTCTCTGAGCAGCCTGTCCAGTTCACATTCAATTTTTTCACGCATCATGTACGGCACCACTCTAGCTTGGTGGTGCACTGGTCTGGCGTTCGGAGTGATGTGTATCAGTACTTTGTGCCTTTGAACGTTCCGACACCGGGTTGAAAGAGTGACTCGAATTTTTGCAATACCTGCGAGCATGAACTTCGCTCCACGGATGAAATGGCGTGCACATCCCCCCATTTCCAATTCATCTCAGCTAGCCAACTCCCCCCCAAGAGCGCGTGGCCATTTCCAGGAACAATCCAGAGTGGCAACTTGTTCTGTGATCCATTATGCGTTACCACCAACTTTGCACTGCCCAGCACTGGGATGGTCTCTTTGGTGTACGTACGTAGCTGCGTCTCAATGCGTTCCAATTTGGGACTGCTAGCTCTGTTTGGCCATAGTCTCTCAAATTGTTGGGCGCTCATGAGTGACTGGCTAGCTCCGGTATCCAGCTCCATGTGCACCGGGATGCCATTCAGTAAGACTTTCATTATCATGGGTAGCATTTTGGTGTATGAGCTGTGGACGTCGGCCACATGAACTCTCTGAACTTCAGCATCCATGGTTGTTCCCCAGGCCTCAGCCTGCATTTCATCCTACGGGGTTGGGTGTGTTTTGCAACAGGGTAACAATGACGGCCGACTCCAACCGGTGGCTGATGCCTCCAGGTCGCTCTTCCAGGCAGAGCATGGATACGGCATGGTCGAGAAGGAGGCACTCGCGTGTGTGTACGGTGTGAAAAAGCTGCACCAGTACCTTTTCGGTAGACGGTTCGAGCTAGAGACGGACCACAAGCCGTTAACATCTCTGTTGTCCGACAGCAAGGCTGTCAAAGCTAATGCGTCAGCTCGCATACAGCGATGGGCCCTCACACTGGCTGCGTATGACTACACCATACGACACCGGCCAGGCACCGAAAATTGCGCTGACGCGCTCAGCAGGCTCCCACTGGCCACCACTGAGGGGGCGTCGGAGCAGAGCACCGAGATGGTCATGGCCATTGAGGCTTTTGACACTGCAGGCTCCCCCATCACAGCCCGCCAGATCAAACTCTGGACCAACAGAGACCCCCTCCTATCCATGATAAAGAAATGTGTCCTGACTGGGGACTGGGCGCCCGCACACAGGGTGTGCCCCAAGGAAGTCAGGCCGTTTCAGAGACAGATGGATGATCTCTCCATCCAAGCCGACTGCCTGTTATGGGGCAGCGAGGTAGTCATGCCCCAGAAAGGAAGGGAAGCGTTCATCAGGGAACTCCACAGCAAGCACCCTGGCATCGTGTTAATGAAGGCCATTGCCCGGACACATGTGTGGTGGCCGGGGATTGACTCAGACCTGGAACACTGGAATCGCAGGTGCACGACGTGTTCCCAGCTGTGCAATGCCCCCAGGAAGGCCCCATTCAGCCTGTGGCCCTGGCCCACCAGGCCATGGTCACGTATTCACGTGGACTATGCGGGCCCATTCATGGGAATAATGTTCCTGATGCATACTCGAAGTGGATCAAGTGCATCATATTGAACTTGTGCATGACATCCATCAATGTGGAGATCTGTGTACGGTTTTCATGACCCACGGCTTGCCGGACATCCTGGTCAGCGATAATGGCCTGTGTTTTACCAGCCATGAATTCCAGGAGTTTATGTCGGGCAATGGGATCAAGCATGTCTGGACTGCACCATTCAAGCCGGCTTCCAATGGCCAGGTGGAACGGGCAGTCCAAGTCATAAAGCAGGCCATGCTACCCATCCAAAGACCCTCCCTTCAGTACCGCCTATCGCGCCTCCTGCTGGTCTACAGGTCCCGGCCGCACTCGCTCACAGGAGTCCCACCACTGGAACTCATCATGAAATGCACACTCAAGACGCGGCTGTCCCTTATTCACCCAGACCTGGCAGACTTTGTTGAGGGCACTCGCCAGTCCCAAACTGAGCTCCATGATCAAGGCTCAAGGGGGAGGTGTATAGAAATAGATAACCAGGTATTTGTTCTTAACAATGCTTTGGGACCCAAATGGCTTGAGGGCACAATAATTGGCAAAGAAGGAAACAGGATCATGGTGGTCAGACTAAACAATGGGCAGATATGCCGCAAACACTTGGACAAGTAAAGACAAGGTTCAATGCAGACATGGTGGAACCGGAAGAAGAGCATAATGAGATAGCACCCACAACACTGCCAGCACACGAGCAACAAAGACAGCCCTCAGCATGTACAGTTCCTGCGGCCAGCCCGGACAGGCCGGAATCACCTCAAGTGACAGAGACGCATGCTGAGGCTCAGCCACCAGAGTCACAACTGCGGTGCTCCACGAGAGAGCGCCGACCACCCCATAGACTTAACCTCTGAAACAAAAAGATCTAAGGGGGGAGGTGATGTCATGTGTTTCACCATCTTGCAATGACTATAAGTATGTAACTGTAACTCATGCATACTGTACTTGTACCCTTGTAATGCACACCCTGACCACAGGGAGTGAGCTCCTCACCTGGACTTCCAGGTATAAAAGGGGAGGTCCCACCCAGGATCAACACTCTTTCGTCCTGGGAATAAAGTGAAGGTCACAGAGTAACCGTGTCTGATATATCCATGCCTCGTGTGGGTTTGTAACAAGTTGCAGAAACACAACAAATACATAGGAATAATGACTTGCAAAGTATTTACAGCACAGAAACAGGCCATTCCCCCCAACAGGGTGTTCAGCTCGAGCTTCAAAAAACAAATCGACTCGGAATAATGAAATGATTTAATCCAGGACTGGTTATGATCCAAGTGCCATATGCAGAACTCACAAACATGGTCCACTAAGACCTTGTGACTCAGCACTATTTGCTCATGCAGAGATTGATTTTATGAATTAACATCGCTTAATTTAAGTGGAAAGAAAGTTAGGCTGGTTCCTTCACAAAGGTGCTATCCAATCTGCTTGATTTTCCAATGCATGGCCTCACCCCTCCCTAACTCTATAGCCTCCTCCAGCCCTACAACCCTCTGAGATCACTGCCAGCCTCTAACTCACGAATCTTGTCCATCCCCTCCAAGCTTCACCCCACCATTGGCGGCCATGCCTTCAGCTGTCTACTCCCTAGACTCTGCAATTCCCCCTCTAAATCACTCCGTCACTCTCTCTCCTCCGTTAAGACATACCGTAAACCCTCACTCTTTGACTATGCTTTCTGTCACCTGTCCTAATTTCTCCGTTATGGTGCGGTTTCAATTTTTGTTTCATAACCGCTCCCTGTGAAGCTCCTTGAGATGTTTTACTACGTTAAAGGCACTATATAAAGGCAAACTGTTGTTGTTGCCAATATTCTCTGCCAATCAGTGCATCTCGACACAGAGACAGGAAAATATTTTCTCATATTTCCTACTCGCTAATCTGTTCTTTATGAAATTCTTGGGCCTGGAGGTTTGGAAAAAGTTGTTCTTCATGCAACTACCTCATTGGTGGATGCATTGTATATCAGAACACCAACTCTCTTAGTATCAGCAACCTTAGATGTTTGCAAAATCTTGAACCTTTATAAAACACTGGTTCGGCCTCAACTGAAGTATTGTGCCCAATTCTGGGCACCTCACTTTAGGAAGGATGTGAAGACCTTAGAGAGGGTGCAGAAAAGATTTACGAGAATGGTTCCAGGGATGAGGGACTTCAGTTACGTGGATAGACTGGAGAAGCTGGGGTTGTTCTCCTTGGAGCAGAGAAGGTTGAGAGGAGATTTGATCGAGGTGTTCAAAATCATGAGGGGTCTGGACAGAGTAGATGGAGAGAAACTGTTCCCATTGTCAGAAGGGTCGAGAACCAGAGGACACAGATTTAAGATGATTGGCAGAAGAACCAAGGGCAACATAAGGAAAAGCCTTTATACGCAGCGAGTGTTTAGGATCTGGAATGCGCTGCCTGAAAGGATGGTGAAGGCAGACTCAATCGGGGCTTTCAAAAAGGAACTGGATAAGTACCTTAAGGAAAACACTTTGCAGGGTTATGGGGAAAGGGCGGGGAGTGGGACTGGCTGAGGTGCTCTTGCAGAGAGCTGGCATGGGCTCGATGGGCTGAATGGCCTCCTTCTGTGCTATAACCATTTTATGATTCTATGAGCCCAAAGAATCCCCAAAATGGATGACCCCAGCAGGAAGTCAATGTTGGAAAATTATGAGCTATGCTGACACGATTTTCTAAGATGTGCGCGTTGGGAGGATTGAGGAATCAACCTTTGCTGATTTAAAATTATATAGGCTGCATCTATAACATGCACATATAGAATAAGAGAAATCAGAGAAATTTATAGCAGAGAAATTGTGTCCGTGCCGGCCGACAAAGTGATATCCAGCCTAATGAAACTTTCCAGCTCTTAGTCCGTAGCTCAGTAGGTCACGGCACTTCAGGTATACATCCAAGTACTTCTTAAATGCTATGAGGGTCTCTGCCTCTACCACCCTTTCAGGCAGTGAGTTCCAGATCTCCACCATCCTCTGGGTGAAGAAATTCTCCCTCAAAGCCCCTCTAAACCTCTCACCAATTACTTTAAATCTATGCCCCTTGGTTCTTGACCCCTCTGCTAAGGGAATAGGTCCTTCCTATCCACTCTATCTCGGCCCCTCATAATTTTATACACCTCAATAAGGTCTCCTCTCAGCCTCCTCTGTTCCAGAGAAAACAACACCAGCCTATCCAATCTTTCCTCACAGCTAAAATTCGCCAGTCCTGGCAACATCCTGGTAAATCTCCTCTGTTCCCTCGCTAGTGCAATCACATCGTTCCTGTAATGTGGTGACCAGAACTGCACGCAGTACTCCAGCTGTGGTCTAATCAGTGTTTTATACAGTTCATATGTATCCCACAAAGACAGAAAACTTGAACGCTCTTGATCTAATCTGAGGGCAGATCATCAGCCCCTTGCTAATAACTTCTACACATTGCCATGACGATAGCGTGGTGAGGTTCGGACGAGGCAATAAAACCTTTCCATCGTCAGAATGCAAAATCAGGGATCGGCGACCTGGGGTAGCTTTTTTTATTTTTACTCCCGCACCTCCGTCAGCGCCTCCCCCTGAAAAATCACGGCGATGTAGGATCTGTAAAGGGATCAATTCTCCGCTGTTCAAGGTTTGATTCTAATCGGTCGGGACCAAGCAGAAAGGGTGGGAACTGTTTCACACAAACTCTCTCTCTCTCTGTCGCTGTAAAGGTGTCGATGGATTCTGTGAGACATTGTACTTGGGCAGTCTGCGTGATTAAAGTCTCGCGATAAACCTGTTTTTTCTTTAAAGTAATAATCTTCCCCTTTTGCCCAGCCAAGTGTATAATGAAAAGATAAGCCTGCCTGAGCAACAGACAGTGCCTCAGAACAAAGGAAGGCGAGAGTATTATTACCGGCAGTAAAAATGATGCATTGTAAGTGGTGAGAAGTTTATCATTTTCACAGCAAAGTCGATTATTGCCAGATTTTGTTATGTATTTAATTCCTTTCAAATTAGAATAGCTTTTCTCTACAAGAAATTAGTTTATAATAAAGCTGTGCAGAACTAGGATGGGAAGTCATTTTTCCATCATCTTATTTTTCCATAAATGTAGAAAATTACATTGGAAAGAACTTTAAAACCAAGCTGATTGATGTTAGCAATGTAGAGAGAGGATAAGCCCTTTTCTTCCATTATACTCAGCCACCCACTCTGCCCCCACCACCCTCACCCCACACACACACACACATTGATTATAGGCATTCATGTGACCGTGCTTCAGTGAACAACATTTTTTTTTAATTCGCTCATGGGATGTGGGTATTGTTGGCAAGGCCAGCATTTATTGCCCATCCCTAATTGCCCTTGAGAAGGTGGCGGTGAGACGCCTTCTTGAACCGCTGCAGTCCGCGTGGTGAAAGTGCTCCCACAGTGACTTTGTCGTAGTGGAATGTTACATCATGGCTCGGCGATTTCAGAGGGCAGTTAAGAGCAACCACATTGCTGTGGGTCTGGAGTCACATAGAGGCAAGACTGGGTAAGGATGGCAGATTTCCTTCCCTGAAGGACATTAGTGAACCAGATGGGTTTTTACGACAATCCGGCAGGTCCATTGTCATTATTACAGACACTAGCTTTTTAAAAATTTCAGATTGAATTAATTAACTGAACTTAAATTCCCCAGCTGCCGTGGTGGGATTATGAACTCACATCTCCACATCATTAGTCCAGGCCTTGGGATTACTAGTTCAATAACGCAACCACTGAGCTACCATACCCTGTAAAATACAAAACCAAAATACTGCGGAAGAAATAAAAACAGATAATGTTGGAAATGCTCAGCGGCTCAGGCAGCATCGGTGGAGAGAGAAACAGAGTTAACATTTCAGGTCGCTGTTTTAACTCTGTTTCTCTCTCCACAGATACTGCCTGACCTGCTGAGTATTTCTGCTTTTACTTCTGTGAACACGCTCATTCCTTTAGCTAAATAAAGTAAACCAGCCCAATTTCACTTGTGCGTCATCTATTCTAAGGGTTGCGCATCAATTGTTATTCACATTGATTTTCTGCACCCTCAGAAATTCAGATTATCATATTTATTTATTTATTTATTCATTCTCAGGATGTGGGTGTCGCTGGCAAGGCCGATATTGTATTGTCCATCAGCTAGCTGCCAATCAATCAGACTGCTTTGTCCTCGATAGTGTCCACACTGCATTTCTTGAGAGAGGTTGTCCCTGTAAGTAGCCGCTTATTTGGCAGCCCATCCACCAGCTTAAACATTCACTCCCTCCACCACCGGCTCACCCTGGCTGCAGTGTGCCCCATCCATCATCAACTTCATAGGCAGTCCTTCAATCAAGGAAGACTTGCTTCCATTCCAAAAGTGAGTTCTCAGGTGACTGAACAGTCCAATACGGGAATTACAGTCTCTGTCACAGGTGGGACAGACAGTTGTTGGAGGAAAGGATAGGTGGGGAGTTTGGTTTGCCGCACACTCCTTCCGCTGCCTGCGCTTGGTTTCTGCATGCTCTCGGCGATGAGAATCGAGGTGCTCAGCGCCCTCCCGGATGTGGTCTTGGGCCAGGGATTCCCAGGTGCCGGTGGGGATGTTGCATTTTATCAAGGAAGCTTTGAGGATGTCCTTGAAACATTTCCTCTACCCACCTGGGGCTTTCTTGCCTTGTAGGAGCTCCGAGTAGAACGCTTGCTTTCGGAGTTTCGTGTCGGTCATGCAGACAATGTGGCCTGCCCAACGGAGCTGCTCGAGTGTGATCAGTGCTTCAATGATGGGGATGTTGGCCTAATCGAGAACACTGACGTCTGTCCTCCCAGTGGATTTTCAGGGTCTTACGGAGGCAGTGCTGGTGGTATTTATCGAGCGCTTTGAGGTGTCTACTGTATATGGTCCATGTCTCTGAGCCATATAGGAGGATGGTTATCACTACTGCCCTGTAGACCCTAAGCTTGGTGGCAGATTTTAGGTTCTGGTCTTCAAACATTCTCTTCCTCAGGTGACCGAAGGCTGCGCTGGCGCACTGGAGGCAGTGTTGGATCTTGTCGTCGATGTCTGCCCTTGCTGATAATAGGCTCCTGAGGTATGGAAAATGGTCCACATTGTCCAAGGCTGCACCGTGGATGTTAATGACCGGGGGCAGTGCTGTGTGGTGAGGTCAGTTTGATGGAGGACCTTTGTGTTTAGTGTAAGGCCCATGCTTTCGTACGCCTCGGTGAAGATGTTGACGATGGCTTGGAGTTCGGCCTCTGAATGTGCACAGACGCAAGCGTCGTCCGCGTACTGTAGTTCGATGACAGAGTATGGGACGGTCTTGGATCTAGCCTGGAGGCAACGAAGGTTGAACAGGTTCCCATTGGTTCTGTAGTTCTAACCTGTCCCATCCACAGGAAGCACAGCACCAACTCCACAAGGCTTCTTCGGCAACACCTCCCAAACCCGTGACCTCTACCACCTAGGAGGTTAAAGGAACAGCAGCAACTCCAAGTTCTCCTCCAAATCACACACCATCCTGCCTTGTACATATATCGCCGTTCCATCAACGTCACTGGGTCAAGATGCTGGAACTCCCTCCCTAACAGCACTGTGGGAGCACCTTCATCACACGGGACTGCAGCGGTTCAAGAAGAAGGCCCACCACCAAAACCAGGGATGGTCAATAAATCCAGAGAATAAGCATAGAATTAAGAAGCACAGCCGTGAGAAAGGTGGCTTACAGGTGAATAAGCTGCACATCATTTCTTCGCATTGAGGTTTCTGCCACTCCCTCCCTCCATCACCCTGCAAAGACTGAATTGAGCCTGGCATCGACATATCTTTCTACAGAGAAGGTCACTGGCATGATCGTAACTCGTAGAAACATCATCTATTCCATTAACCACCTGTTGGAAGCGAACAATGAAAGATTCCTTCGAGTTCACAGCTGCTGTGATCAGGGTTGCAGATGACCCAAGTAGTACACTGTGCATTATTGATTATATCTGAAAACAAGTTTGTTCTGTTTATTGAAGCTCCTCTGGAGATGAGGAGGTGTTACAGTGCAAGCAACGTTCTTAACTAAGACTGTGAGCACTTTACCTTCAGAGATGGATGACCAGCTTAAGATCACAGTGTTTCCCCTGAGAGCTTTTCATCAATAACAGCCTTCGTTTACATAGTCCTTTTAACGAGATAATATGCCTCGAAGTGTTTCACAGAATGGGCAGTGAACTGTGAATACAGAAGGGTTAGGCGAGGTGATTGGTCAAAGAGATTGGTTTGGAGGGGGGGGGCGGGTGGGGGGGCAGCAGCAGAATGAAAGGGTTTGGGGACTAGGGTTTCAGAATGTGAGAATCAGATGGATGTGGGCTCTATGAGCACAGATAGAGAGGGTTAGGGCATGTTGAAGAGGACGAAGTTGGAAAGGCATTAGGTATGCAGGGCCGGTGGAGGTTACCGTGGGAGGAACAGGTGAGGCCATGGAGTTAATTGTAGATGGGAACAAGGATTTTGAAGTCAATGCTTTTTGGGATGAGGAAGGTTGACGAGGATAGGGCCGATGGGGGAGAGGTAGTGTGAGACAGGAGTTTTGCAGTCTATGGATGGTAGATCGCAAAGGAGAGGGAGAGGGGAGCAGTTGAGTAAAAATGTGGATGGGGATTTCAACAGCGTTGGGGTGAGATGGGGTGGAGGTGGACAATGAAGTCGAGCGGATGTGTGTGTGAGGTGGCTGAGGTTGGAAGCTCAACTCTGGGTCAAAGGTGGCACCAATATTCCGCAGTATTGGTTTCAGTGTCATCATCCATCATAGGCAGTCCCTCAAATCGAGGATGACTTGCTTCTATGTCAAAAGTTCAATGAAGGACCTAAAATTCCAGGTCCTGACTAAATCTTGAAGGGTGGAAGATGCCTGTGCGTGGATTTTTTTAACGTGTGGTGACCATTGCACACCAGCAACCACACGGGCTTAACAGAACTAGGTCTTAGTCCAGTGGCAAGGGTTAACCAAGACGACTGGAAACCAGCTCTGCTGCACTGACCTAGTGCGCAGACATATCGCAGTGTGGGCTGGCCCATGCTGCCCCTGGGCCCTTGCCTCTTCTGGGCCCCAATCACGTTCCTCTACAATCTCTCGCCGCTGCTTCGCCCCGACCTCGCCACTCCTACAGTACCTACCCACGCTCCAATCACCGACCTGGACATTGATGACATCCCAGTTCACTGCCATTGCTTTCCTGCTCCAGCATGTGCTGCTCCTTCCGCTCCCCGGCCTGCTCCGCCCAGCAGTCTGCGCAGCCCCCGGCCTGCGAGCACCATCGGTTAAGTGTGGTAGCCTAATAGTTACGGTACTGAGAGGTGGTGACTATCAATCTCAGCATAGCAACTTGTGAGACTGAATTTTTGAAAATAAATGATATCGGGCCTGAAATTCCGATATAGGTCTTCCCGTGGGCAAACAAAAGAAAAAAGGTAAAAAACTGCGCACTTACCTGTTGCTGCTGCGCCCGCTCGAACTTCTGAGCCTGAGGCCTTCACTCCTGAGCATCACAGCATGTGCATGTCAGGACGTGCGCAAGGCTAGAGCTGTAGTCACATGGCTCTGAGCAGCCAATCAAGGTACAGTATGTTCTCATTCATAATAATGGGAATTCCGTAAAGTTCCCATTATTATGAATGAGAAACTGCCCCCCCAACACACAAAAAAATCAATAAAAATAGAAAAATACACAACATATTTAAGAATCATTTAAATTAAGGTACTTAAAAAAAAATAATATTTTCCCGACTTTTTTTAAAGATGCCTTAAAATAAACTTACCATAGTGGGGAGGGTTTTTAACAACAAAGTATATTTTCCTATGTGTTTATTTAATTTAATTTTAATGTTTTTGTGTATTTTTAACACTTGCACCTGTAAACATAGGCTGTACGCCTGCTTTTTCAGCCGCAAGATTTTAAAAGACATTTGCTGTGCAAGATATTCATAAATATCGGAAATCTTGCCCTGCAAGTGTCCTCGCTTCCGATATGCGTGAGATCTAGCAAGCCAGAAACTTGACAGATCGGAACAGCCGGTTTTCAGTGCATGCGCATTGCGTGCTGAAACTCAGCTTTTCCGATGGCTTCCCGGGTCCGTAGAAACATCGTACGGTCCCGAGACATCGGAATTTCAGGGCCACTATCTTTTGATTTCACTTTCTCTCCTGGCTTTCCCTTTCTCTTGTCATTTGCCCATTCTCTCCTGCTTCTCCTTTGCTCTCATCAGCAACACATAAACAGCACATCCCGGGGGCTGTAACGCTTGCTGGCATGTTTATCTGTCCCCGACATACAATCGCCAAGATTATCTGCTCCAGTGCTGTCAGACATGTGGGGAGCGGGAATGATGAAACCACACAACATCTGCAACAATTAAAGGGCCAGGCAAATTCGATTAAAATAACAGACTAGAAATTGGTCTGGCTCCAGTGAAGTGCCAAAATCGCCAGATATACAACTTTCAATGCCAGTGTACTTTTACCGATTTATGATCCTTCTTTAGGGCTTTGGGGGTAATTTTAGCATTTAGCGATACAGGTACGAGTTCTCAACTTCGGGACCCAGGCCGCACCGGTTTTCAGATTTTTCCAGATGTCAGACAAGAAAATCAATAATGCTACTGAGACAGACAAAGTACTAATGGTGGCATAGCTCAGGTTGGGTCGGGCCGGGTCAAGGGTCAAGGGTCATTTGGCAAAGCTCGATGAGGCTTGGGCCGATCGCACGCCATCTAATGGGACTCAAGGTAGACAAGTCCCCAGGTCCTGATGAAATGCATCCCAGGGTATTAAAAGAGATGGCGGAAGTTATAGCAGATGCATTCGTTATAATCTACCAAAATTCTCTGGACTCTGGGGAGGTACCAGCGGATTGGAAAGCAGCTAATTTAACGCCTCTGTTTAAAAAAGGGGGCAGACAAAAGGCAGGTAACGATAGGCCAGTTAGTTTAACATCTGTAGTGGGGAAAATGCTTGAAACTATCATTAAGGAGAAAATAGCGGGACATCTAGATAGGAATAGTGCAAGCAAGCAGACACAACATGGATTCATGAAGGGGAAATCATGTTTAACTAATTTACTGGAATTCTTTGAGGATATAACGAGCATGGTGGATAGAGGTGTACCGATGTATGTGGTGTATTTAGATTTCCAAAAGGCATTCGATAAGGTGCCACACAAAAGGTTACTGCAGAAGATAAAGGTACGCGAAGTCAGAGGAAATGTATTAGCATGGATAGAGAATTGGCTGGCTAACAGAAAGCAGAGATTCGGGATAAATGGGTCCTTTTTGGGTTGGAAATCGGTGGTTAGTGGTGTGCCACAGGGATCGGTGCTGGGACCACAACTGTTTACAATATATATAGATGACCTGGAAGAGGGGACAGAGTGTAGTGTAACAAAATTTGCAGATGCCACAAAGATTAGTGGGAAAGCAGGTTGTGTAGAGGACACAGAGAGGCTGCAAAGAGATTTAGATAGGTTAAGTGAATGGGCTACGGTTTGGCAGATGGAATACAATGTCAGAAAATGTGAGGTCATCCACCTTGGAAAAAAAAACAGTAAAAGGGAATATTATTTGAATGGGGAGAAATTACAACATGCTGCAGTGCAGAGGGACCTGGGGGTCCTTGTGCATGAATCCCAAAAAGTTAGTTTGCAGGTGCAGCAGGTAATCAGGAAGGCGAATGGAATGTTGGCCTTCATTGCGAGAGGGATGGAGTACAAAAGCAGGGAGGTACTGCTGCAACTGTACAGGGTATTGGTGAGGCCGCACCTGGAGTACTGCGTGCAGTTTTGGTCCACCTTACTTAAGGAAGGATATACTAGCCTTGGAGGGGGTACAGAGACGATTCATTAGGCTGATTCCGGAGATGAGGGGGTTACCTTATGATGATAGATTGAGTAGACTGGGTCTTTACTCGTTGGAGTTCAGAAGGATGAGGGGTGATCTTATCGAAACATTTAAAATAATGAAAGGGATAGACAAGATAGAGGCAGAGAGGTTGTTTCCACTGGTCGGGGAGACTAGAACTAGGGGGCACAGCCTCAAATTATGGGGGAGCCAATTTAAAACCGAGTTGAGAAGAAATTTCTTCTCCCAGAGGGTTGTGAATCTGTGGAATTCTCTGCCCAAGGAAGCAGTTAAGGCTAGCTCATTGAATGTATTCAAATCACAGATAGATAGATTTTTAACCAATAAGGGAATTAAGGGTTACGGGGAGCGGGCAGGTAAGTGGAGCTGAGTCCACGGCCAGATCAGCCATGATCTTTTTGAATGGCGGAGCAGGCTCGAGGGGCTAATGGGCTACTCCTGTTCCTATTTCTTATGTTCTTATGTTCTTAAAACATAGTGGAGAAGCAGATAACTAGTCCGGCCGGCCGGCTTTTGGACAGTAATTCTGGATTTTATTTTACTGAAGAACAAATGGGAATTTCTCAAAAATTGTCCGGTTTTCTGGCAATTCCAATTTTCGAACAGCCGGCTTTGAGAGGTTGTACCTGTATTGTCTATTATACACAGTTTTTCATTTTTCTTTGCATCGAAGAGAATTTGTAAAGGAACATCAGACATTATTGGGTTCGCGCTACGATATCACCCCTTTTACGCAATCGTCAAAAGTTGAAATGACCCCCTCATTGTCTTGTATCTCCTGGTGACTCTGGCTCGCTGTTGAACGCAGATGTGCCAAGAGGTCAGCATTGCCATGGCATAATTTTTTTTTATTCCTTCGTGGGATTTTGGTGTCACTGGCAAGGCCGGCATTTATTGCCCATTCCTAATTAATCTTGAGAAGGTGGTGGTGAGCCACTTCTTGAATCACTGCAGTCCACGTGGTTATACTTCCTTGTAGTGGTTTGGTATAACTCAGAGGGCAATTAACAGTCAACCACATTGCTGTGGATCTGGAGTCACATATAGGACAGACCGGGCAAGGGCGGCATATTTCCTTCCCTAAAGGACATGAGTGAACCCGATGGGCTTTTACGACAATCCGGTAGTTTCATGGTCACCATTACTGACACGAGCATTTTTATTTCAGATTTATTTAATTGACCAAATTTAAATTCCCCAGCTGCCGTGGGATTTGAACTCATGTCCCCGGATTATTAGCCCAGGCCTCTGGATATTCGGCCAATAACATAACCATCATCATCATCATCATCATAGGCAGTCCCTCGAAATCGAGGAAGACTTGCTTCCACTCTAAAAGTACGTTCTCAGGTGATTGTACAGTCTAATGCGAAAATTATAGTCTCTGTCACAGGTGGGGCAGACAGTGGTTGAAGGAAAGGGTGGGTGGGGAGTCTGGTTTTCCGCACGCTCCTTCCGCTGCCTGCGCTTGGTTTCTGCATGCTCTCGGCGACGAGACTCGAGATTCTCAGCGCCCTCCCGGATACTCTTCCTCCACTTAGGGCGGTCTTTGGCCAGGGACTCCCAGGTGTCAGTGGAGATGTTGCATTTTATCAGGGAGGCTTTGAGGGTGTCCTTGTAATGTTTCCTCTGCCCATCTGGGGCTCGCTTGCCGTGTAGGAGTTCCAAGTAGAGCACTTGCTTTGGGAGTCTAGTGTCGGGCAATGTGGCCCGCCCAAAGGAGCTGGTTGAGTGTGGTCAGTGCTTACTATCATGCTGTTGTACCCCCAATGCTGTGTTATGTGAGTGACAGCATTCCATCACCATCGCCTCAGTTGAAGGTGCTTGAAGATATTTGGAGGATTTGGCCGAAGTGATGCTGGGAAACCAGTTGAGCTCTTGCTGGGAATTCAATGTCATTCTCTATCTCCTCCCATCAAAACAAGGTTGGGCAGTGATCCGGGTTAAGGGATCGCCACCCAATCTTTCAATCAGCCCATTTAATACCGCTGCTAAACCACTGGAAAGCCAGTGGAAATTTCCCTAACGGTTCCAAGTCTGCTTGACAGCAACTTGCGCCTGGGAAAAATTTATTGCAAATGTTGGAAAACGGGACCAAACGTCTTTAACGAGCCTCTTTAATGAGCCATTAATTGGTGTTATGATGATGGACCATCACTGCTAATAAGTGCTTTTTTCACGGGGTAATAAAAAATATTGGAATAGCACTCAAACCGCCAACTAATGAGGCATGTGTTTCTTTTTACCCCTTCTAACAGCAATCTCCATGGACATTGGAGCAGAACACACAGACCTTCCAATACAGAAATTATTTTGCATCAGAAGTGACTTAACAATGAGTCTGTGAGCTGAAATTATTGTATGGACTGTTGAAGACTGTTACATACTGGACAGTTATCGAGGCCCCGGCCACCCTCTCAAGTGGATGTTAGAGAGCCCATGACACTATTCACAGATGAGTTGGGATGTCCTGATGGTGTCCTGGCCATAATTTATCTCTCAACCAACATCATTAAAAATAAAAATATTTGTGAAGCGCTTTGAGACTACCTGAGGTCAAGAAAGGCATCTTATACATGGAAATACCTCTACCTCCGTCCATTCCTTCCTCCCTCCCTTCCTTCCTTCCTTCTTTCCTCCTTCCCTCCCTCCCTTCATCCCTCCCTCCCTTCCTTCCTTCCTTCCAACCACCCTTCCTTCCTCTGAAAATAGCAATCAGAAGACTTCAATAATCAGAATGGCGTCAATCTGACTGAGTGAGAGTGTGACTCACCACTGCAGGACATTTAAAACATTGCTTTGCCTCCTCTTGTCCTTTTTGCAATTCATGAACAACTGGCTCCTGGGCTTTGAGAGGACCTATCTTTTTTAGAACATTCCACAGGGTTGTACATGAGCATATATTATCATGCATGGTGGGTTTGTTGCCATGGTAAATCTGAATAATGACAACTAATTTATGATTGGGTGGCTTAATTTAATTGCTGGTAGCATATCAAGACAATGATTTTCAGAAATTGCTACCTTTGCTGTCAAGTGATAACGCTGACCTGTTGGCGCCGGGTTCACAACGAAAGGGTTCCAACACCTGCCAGCTGGTTTATTATCTCTTTCGCTTTTACCGACTACATAATTATCAACGAGTTGAGCATTCTCTTCTGAGGCAAGTCTTCTGGAAAATTCTGACAGCAAACCAGAGGCAGTCGTGATATTTCTGTGGATCGGTGCCGAAAATGTTCTGTGTCATCAACAACTAGTAATTTACATAGCGCCTTTGAAGTACAAACTTCCCATTTTTTTCGTACTCGTGTCTCAGATAGTTTGTTACCAGAGCAGATGATGGTGGGGGGGATTTTCTGATTGGAGGAACGGAAGGCCGAGCCAGGGGAGTGAGTTAAGCAGTGGGTGATGGATGGCCTGGGTGAAAGGATAGGTTTTGAGAATGTTCTTAAAGGGAGATTTAAAAAAAATACAGGTAAAGAGAGGGGTCTTGGGAAGAAGTTCTGCACTTACACTGCTTTTCTTGGCCGTGACCAAGATGCTGGGCAGCGCACTTCAGGCAAGTAACTTGCATGCCTGCCATGTTGGAGGCTGTTTAGCGCCAGAAAAATGAGCGTTGCAAGTCCAAACTTCCAAGGACAGATCTTTAACATTTTTTTAATTTGTTCACGGGACATGGGTGTCGCTGGCAAGGCCAGCATTTATTGCCCATCCCAAATTGCCCTTTGAGAAGGTGGTGGTGAGCCGCCTTCTTGAACCGCTGCAGTCTGTGTGGTGAAGGTGCTCCCACAGTGCTGTTAGGAGGGAGTTCCAGGATTTTGACCCAGCGATGATGTAGGAACGGCCAATATATTTCCAAGTCAGGATGGTGTGTGATTTGGAGGGGAACGTGGAGGTGGTGGTGTTCCCATGCGCCTGCTGTCCTTGTCCTTCTAGGTGGTGGAGGTCGTGGGTTTGGGAGATGCTGCCGAAGAAGCCTTGGTGAGTTGCTGCAGTGCATCTTGTAGATGGTACACACTGCAGCCACGGTGCACCGGTGGTGGAGGTCGTGGGTTTGGGAGATGCTGCCGAAGAAGCCTTGGCGAGTTGTTGCAGTGCGTCGTGTAGTAGAGAGTTTGCCCCCGGATTCCCATCTCTCCGATCTTTCTTCATCACTCAGATCTTTGACATTCGGAATCAACCTCATGGGTCATCTCTGGATGACCTTAACTAAAATTTTTGGATGGAAAAGTGTGACCATTGTGCGCCCAAATGCCTGATGCACGTGTCTGCTGAATAAGTCCTCCAATCAGAAAATGACCCCATCATCTGCTCTGGTAACAAACTATCTGAGGCATGAGTGCGAAGGCATGGATTCTCCTTAAACAGAATAACAATATTCTCATTATCTGTAATATGCCCTAATTTCTTCTTATGTGGCTCGGTGTCAAATGTTTTGTTTAATAACACTCCTGTGAAGCACCTTGGGACGTTTAACTAGTTTAAAGGCACTATATAAATGAAGTTGTTGTTGTGATGTTTCCAGTTATCACAGTACAGACTGGATAATCTAGACTCACACTCCCAGTGCAGTGCTGAGGGAGTGCTGCACTGTCGGAGGTGCCGTCTTTTGGATGAGATGTTAAACTGAGGCTCCCATCTGTCCTCTCAGGTGGGCGTAAAATATTCTAGGGCATTATTTTGAAGAAGAGCAAGGGTGCAAAACAGCTCAATTGTTTACATAACAACAGTGATTGCGCTTCTGGGTGTTTGTGAGAGATATGTGTTCAGGGTGTTGTGGTCGGTGATTGGAGTGTGGGCAGGTACTGCAGGAGCGGCGAGGTCGGGGTGAAGGAGCAGCGAGGTCAGGGCGAATGAGCGGCGAGATCATGGCCCAGGAGAGGCGTGAGTTCAAGGCCCAGGAGAGGTGTTAGCTCGGGGCCCAGAAGAGGTGTGAGTTCGGGGCCCAGGAGAGGCATGAGTTCGGGGCCCAAGAGAGACGTGAGTTCGAGGCCCAGGAGAGGTGTGTGTTCAGAGCCCAGGGGAGGCGTGAGTTCGGGGCCCAGGAGAGACGTGAGTTCGGGGCCCAGGAGAGACGTGAGTTCGGGGCCCAGGAGAGGCGAGCGCCTAGGGGCAGCACGGGCCAGCCCACACTGCGATATGTGTGCGCACTAGATCCGTGCAGCAGAGCTGGTCTCCAATCGTCTTGGTTAATCCTTGCTATTGGACCAAGACCCAGCTCTGTCAAGCCCGTGCGCTGGCTGGTGTGCAATGGCCACCACACGTTATAAAAATCCACGCACAGGCATCTTCCACCCTTCAAAATTTAGTTTGGTCCTAGAATTTTAGATCCATCATTGAAATTTTTGACGTGGAAGCAAGTCATCCTCAATTCGAGAGACTGCCTATGATAATGATGAATGCAAGTTTAGTCTTTCTCTGCGATACTGGGTTCATCCCTTTCAACTCCAACCCATGTTGAGATTGCACTTTTGAAGAATAATTCAGGTCACCGTGGGTATGGGAAACTGCTGGTTACGATATTGGATTAGCAACCTACAGGGGGAAAGTTCGAATCTCATCTATGACGAGCGAGGGTGAATACGTTTGGCAATTTGCGGGCTGACACTAGGACAACATATCCCAGTCCAGGTTATACGTGACTCCAGCCCAGCGTCAAGCCGATAGAAATCGATGACGAGCCGCAGGTGAGGCTACGTGACACCGTTTTAGCCACACGCACTAATTTTAGGAGAAAATCGTCTTGCACTCAATGCAGGTAAATGTACATCACAGGTGCATATTGACTGAACATACATCTCCCACCCTTGAGTAACCAAGGATGTAAAGCACTCACAATGATCAAACAAAACACTCGTGCACTCTGATTTTCATTTTAGCAACAAACGCGCATAAAAGGCTAAAGTTTACATGCATACGGCATGCGAATGTGAGTATTGAGATCGTATGATCAGTAATGGTAACCATTACTCATTGTTTATTTATGTATCTGAGCAGAAATTTTCTTCAATTGAATATTGGGAAGACTGAAACCATAGTATTCAGTCCCCGCCACAAGCTGCGTTCCCTGGCCACTGACCCATCCCTCTCCCCAACTTCTGTCTGAGACTGAACTAGACTGTTTGAAAACTTGGTGTCATATTTGACCCTAAAATGAACTTCCGACCACATATCCACCACATAACTAAGACCACCTAATGCCACCTCCGTAACATCGCCTGTCTCCGCCCCTGCCTCAGCTCATCCGCTGATGAAGCCCTCATCCGTGCCTTTGTTACCTCTAGACTTGACTATTCCAATGCACTCCTGGCTGGCCTCCGACATTCTACCCTGCGTAAACTTGAGGTGATCCAAAACTCAGCTGCCCTTGTCCTAGCTCGCACCACGTCCCGCTCACCCATCACCCCTGTGCTCGCTGACCTACATTGGCTTCCGGTTAAGCAATGCCTCGATATCAAAATTCTCCTCCTTATTTTCAAATCCCTCCATGGCCTCACCCCTTCGTATCTCTGTAATCTCCTCCAGCCCCACAACCCCCCGAGATATTTGCGCTCCTCTAATTATGCCCTCTTGAGCATCTCTGATTATAATCGGTGGCCATGTCTTCTGTTGCCTAGTCCCCAAGCCCTGGAACACCCTCCCTAAACCTCTGGGCCTCTCTACCTCTCTTTCCTCCTTCAAGATGCGCTTTGAAACCTACCTTTTTGACCAAGCTTTTGGTCACCTGGGCTAATTTCTACTTATGCGGTTTGGTGTCAAATTTTTTAATCTCATAAAACGCCTGTGAAGCGCCTTAGGATGTTTCATTGCATTAAAGGCGCTATATAAATACAAATTGTTGTTATTGTTGTTGTTAATAATCTGAAGTGCACTTAGTCACATCTGGATTTCCAATGAGCCACATGTGGCTAGTGGGCTAACGCTTTGGCCAGCACTGCTGTAGTGTAAATGCTCTGAGATAATCAAGGTGAAGCTCAAAGATCTCAGGCCCAAACCCATTGTCGGAGCATTATTTCTGGATTGGGCTAAAAATACCAAACTTGCCCACGACTTGAGGACATTAGTTGGTGAGAGGTTTTGTCCCCCTACTGGAGAGTCTAGAACTAGGAGTCATAGGGTCCCGTATTTGGCGGACTTATCGCCCGCTACCGCCGAGCTTTTTGGCCGGTCTCCCCTCGGTGCCATTTTCGATGATGCCTCCCGCCAGCAGGGGGCGGGGAGTACCGCTGGGAACCGCCCAATGACGTCCGCTAGCGTGCAAGGCGTGTAAGTATCCTCCTGCCCACCAAGCTGGCAGATTGCTTCGGGCGGGTGTCGGCAGCAGCAGGGGGAAGGACCGCCGTGTGGAGGCAGGTCTAACCCCAACGGTCAGTATGAAACCTGCAAAAAAAGGTTAATACACTTTTATTTATTTTTTAAACAGCGATTCAGGTGGATGGGGTCCCGTGAAGGTTTTCCAGTGGGTTTTTTTTGTGTTTATTTTTATGTGCTCCCCCCTCCCTGGGCCTGACTCAATCCTCGGTGACATTTTGGCGGGGATCGCATTTGCCGCCGGGATTGGGAGCTCCAGCCCGCTGCCGCCCAGATCACGGCATAAGTTGTTGTTTTGCCACCGGGTGATCTTTGCAGATGTTTTTGAGGAATCTCCCTGCCAAATACCGCCAGGTCTCTCGGCGGTCCTTTGGGCGGCACTCGGGTGGGCCAAGTTCAGGCCCATAGTCTCAGGATATGGGGACGGTCTTTTAGGACTGAGATGAAGAGGAATTTCTTCACTCAGAAAATGGTGAATATTTAGAATTCTCGACCTCAGACTGCTGTGGAGGCTCAGTGGTTGAGTATATGAGATTGATAGATTTTTGGATATTAAGGAAATCGAGGGATTATGGGGATCGGGCAGGAAAGTGCAGTTGAGGTAGACAATCAGCCATGATCTTATTGAATGGCAGAGCAGGCTCGAGGGGCCGTATGGCCGACTCCTGCTCCTAGTGCGTGAAACATTTTTTTTTAAATGGTGACAGAGAAAATACTTTCCAATTTGCTCAGCTGGATAAGCGATAATATTTAAAATATGTGACTCCATTTTTATATTATTTGTAAATTTAGGTGAGTATGTTTCTGGTCACGGTGTGTGTTTCTGGTGAGCTGAAGGCAATTGAAAAACACTCCTTTAAAACTAAATCCAATTAATGTTTGAAGGAAGGCTGTGCACAGAGGCTTAGCTGCCAGTTCAAAGAGAAATGTTAAATAATGATGCTCCAGTTACAATGTAAGTCTATTTGTATTATCTATCATAAAATCAACAGGAGCTGTAGTTGTGTCATCGTGCTAACAGATTGCAATTTCCAATTTAAACGGTTTCCTATTCACATTTCACAATACCCAATTTAAAAAGGTAAACAGCCCATAAATAGCCTTTCATCAGTCTACTGCTGAAGTTTCTTTTGAATCTCTCACTGTTTGCGGAGGGTTGCCATATGGGGAGTATGATTGCATGGAAGAGCTTGCTTTGCAAAGAGAAGATCTAAACCAGGAACCATAAATATAAGATAGTCACTAATAAATCCAATCGGGAATTAAGGATAATTCCTTTCAGCTCAGAGTGGTGAGAATGTGTAACTCGCTACCACAGGAAATAGTTGAGGCGAATGATATTGTCATGTATTCAATTATCATTGTAACCCATGTATAAGCTAACCTAAGTTGTACACCTTGAGAACATTGACCACAAGGGGGTGAACTTGTGGGAGACACTCCTAACCTGGACTTTCAGGTATAAAAGGGGAAGCTCCACCAACTTTTAGCACTTGAGGTCTTGATAATAAAGGTAACTGGTCACAGAGTGACCTTCTCTCAAGTATGGGCCTCGTGTGCATTTATACTGTATAGTAAGGATATATTATTGGCGACAAGAAACTGGGATTTAAACCATACGAGCATGGCCACTAGCAGCACAGAAGAGAGGTACTCTGTTGGTGATGATTTGGACGACTTTATTGAGAGACTACAGCAAAATGTTGTCACTAAGGAATGGTTGGGACAGGATTTGGCCGACAAATGCAGGGCTCATCTCCTGACGGTTTGTGGATCCAGAACGTACTCCCTGATGAAGGACCTTCTAGTGCCAGAGAAACCGGCGGACAAGACGTTCGAAGAGCTCAGTAAGTTGATCAGGGAACACCTTAAACCGGCGAGCAGCATGCACATGGTAAGACAGCGGTTTTACATGCACTGGCGGCAAGAAGGGCAAAGCATTCCAGACTTTGTGGCAGATCTCCGGCGACTGGCGAGCCTATGTAAGTTGCCAGATGCATGCAGAGCGGAGATGCTGCGAGACTTTTTTATTGAGGGCATCAGGCACGCTGGGGTTTTCAAGAAACTGATTGAGACCAAAGACTTGACCTTGGAAGCGGCGGCTCTGATAGCCCAGACATTTATCTCAGGGGAGGAAGAGACCAGAATGATGTATGACAAAAATCTTGGCTCAAATGCGGCAAACAGCTAGGGAGTCAACATTGTTAATGCGGCACACAGACAGACAAGGACAATAGGATATGCCCCAGCATGCAGTCAAACCCAAAGGGGGAATTCAACAGAGACAATGGCTAGCTGAACGGCGATTCATGCCATCGCAATGGACAATGCGGCCAGTAATGGGGCCATCAACACCTGTTAATGGTGCGCTTAAGGACAGTTACAGAGACAGTCAGAGACGATCGACTGGTAATGGACCTTTTGTTTCCAACAACGGGGCCTCCAGCTCATGCTGGAGGTGTGGAGGCAAACACCCAGCTAGAGCTAGCAGGCATCAGCAATATACCTGCAGAAACTGCAACGTCAGCTGTCACTTGGCGTGTATGTGCAGGAAGCCTGCAGCCAGGTTGATGTACAAGGAGGATGGGCCCGATGTAAGCCCTACGAGGTCAAATGAATATTGGGATAAATCGCTAAAGCTGAAGTTCAGCGAGTTCATGTGGAGCACATATACAGGTCATATACCAGGACGCCACCGATAATGATGAAAGTGCTCCTCAATGGCATCCCAGTATTAATGTAGCTAGATACGGGGGCCAGCAAGTCCCTGATGAGTATCAAACAGTTCGAAAGGTTGTGGGTGTCCAAGGCCAGGAGGCCAAAATTATTGCCGATTGACGCACAGCTACGGACATATACAAAGGAGATCATTCCGGTGCTAGGCAGCGCCATGGTAGTCGTGACCCACAAAGATTCGGAGAACAGGTTGCCACTCTGGATTGTCCCATGGGACAGTCCCGCATTACTGAGGAGGAGTTGGCTTGCTGTCATGAACTGGAAATTGGGCGATGTCAATGCAATTTCTTCTGTGGAGCGAGTATCATGCTCACAGGTCCTGGACAAATTTGACTCATTATTTCAACCTGGCATCGGCACTTTCATGGGGGCCAAGATAGTGATTCACATAAACCCGGACACCAGGCCAGTACACCACAAGGCCAGAGCGGTGCCGTACGTGATGCGGGATAAGATAGAATACAAATTGGACTGCCTGCTGAGGGAAGGCATCATTTCGCCAGTCGAATTCAGTGACTGGGCGAGCCCGATTGTGCCGGTGCTTAAGGCGGATGGGTCGTTCAGGATATGTGGTGATTACAAGGCCACCATCAATCGGGTGTCACTCCAAGACCAGTACCCGCTACCGAGAGCGGAGGACCTCTTTGCAATGCTATCCAGTGGCAAACTTTTTTCAAAATTGGACCTGACCTCAGCTTACATGACCCAGGAGCTGGCGAGTGAATCGAAGAAGCTGACCACCATCATGACACACATGGGGTTGTTTGAGTATAACAGATGTCCGTTCGGGATTCGTTCGGCCGCCGCGATCTTTCAGCAAAATATGGAAAGCCTCCTCAAGTTGATTCCAAGGACGGTGGTTTTTCAAGACGACATCCTCATCACCGGTCGCGATACTGAAGAACACCTCCACAACCTGGAAGAGGTGCTATGCAGACTGGACCTGGTAGGGCTGCGACTGAAAAAGGCGAAGTGCGTCTTCTTAGCTCCAGAGGTAGAATTCCTGGGTGGAGGGTAGCAGCAGACGGGATCAGGCCTACTGCGTCCAAAAAGGAAATGTTCCAGAGAGCACTCAGACCCCGTAACACGATGGAGCTGCATTCGTTCCTGGGGCTCCTGAACTATTTTGGTAACTTTCTTCCCAAATTGAGCATGCTGTTAGAGCCGCTACACGTGCTCCTACGCAAAGGTCACGATTGGGTCTGGGGGGACAGCCAGGAAAGGGCTTTTGATAAAATACGCAATTTGTTATGCTCCAACAATCTGTTGACGCTATATGACCCATGTAAGAAACTAGTTTTAACGTGCGATGCGTCGTCCTATGAGGTCGGGTGTGTGTTGCAGCATGTGAATGCAAATGGTCAGTTACAGCCGGAAGCTTATGCCTCCAGAAGTCTTTCCCAGGCAGAAAGGGGCTACAGGATGGTAAAAAAGGAAGCGCTAGCATGTGTATATGCAGTAAAAAAAATGCACCAGTACCTGTTTGGCAGGAAATTTGAGCTGGAGACAGACCACAAACCCCTAACGTCCCTTTTGGCCGACAACAAGGCCATAAATACAAATGCATCGGCCCGCATACAGAGGTGGGCACTTACGTTAGCCCCCTATGATTACACAATTCGGCACAGACCAGGCACTGAAAACTGTGCTGATGCACTCAGCAGGCTCCCACTAGCCACCACTGAGGGGGCAACTGAGCATGATGCTGAGATTTCATGGCTGTTGAAGCTTTTGAAAGCATAGTCTCACCTGTGACAGCCTGTCAGATTAAAGTCTGGACAAATAAAGACCCGCTACTGTATTTAGTTAAGAAATGTGCCCTGAATGGGGACTGGGCAGCCACGTTCAGGGCATGCCCTGAGGAATTTAAAGCATTTCAATGGCGCAAGGATGAACTCTCGATTCAGGCTGATTGCCTACTGTGGGGAAACCAAGTAGTCATGCCCCAGATGGGCAGAGAGGTGTTTATCAGAGAACTTCACAATGAGCACCCAGGCATTGTCATGATGAAGGCAATGGCCAGGTCACATGTTTGGTGGCCAGATCTGGAACTTTGTGTTCGCAAGTGCAACAAGTGTGCTCAGCTGGGCAACGTACCCAGGGAAGCCCCCATGAGCCTCTGGTCCTGGCCCACCAAGCCAATGTCACGCATCCACATGGACTATACAGGTCCTTTCATGGGAAAAATCTTTATGGTTGTAGTAGACGCCTACGCCAAATGGATTGAGTGTGCCATTTTAAATTCAAGCACATCCTTTGCTACGGTAGAAAGTCTACGGGCAATGTTCGCCGCCCATGGTCTACCGGATGTCTTTGTCAGCGACAATGGCCCGTGCTTTACAAGCACTGAATTCCAGGACTTCATAGCAGGCAATGGAATCAACCATGTCAGAATGGCACTGTTCCAGCTGGCCTCAAACGGCCAGGCGGAACGAGCAGTGCAGATAATCAAACAGAGGATGCTCAGAATCCAAGGGGTTTCCCTACAAAGCCGCTTATCACCTCTTCTGTTGGCCAATAGATCCCGACTACACTCGCTCACAGGGGTCCCACCCGCAGAGCTGCGAATGAAAAGGACGCTCAAAACCAGGTTATCCCTATACGCCCTACTATGAAAAAAATTGTTGAGAGCAGGCGTCAGTCACAATGTGACTACCATGACAGGAATGTGAGGGCGCGATGTATTGATGTCAATGACCCCGTTTCTGTCCTTAATTACACTGCAGGGCCCAAATGGCTTGCAGGCACTGTGAGTGCCAAAGAGGGGAATAGGGTTTTGGTAGTTAAACTTACCAATGGACAAATCTGCCGCAAACACGTGGATCAAAAAAAAAGGAGGTTCAGCAACCCCATAGAAGAAGCAGAGGAAGAACACGATGTAGAATTTACTCCACCACAGGTGACCAAACACCGGAACCAAGTGGAGGAGAGCCCAGTCATTGTGAGCAGTCCGGACAGGCCTGAGGCACCGCAAACAGCAGACACTCAGGCCAGCGCCCAACAACCGTAGCCCCAACTCAGGCGCTCTACAAGGGAGCGTAAACCACCAGAGAGACTTAACCTGTGATCCCAATAAGACTTTGCGGGGGGAGGTGATGTCATGTTTTCAACTATCATTGTAACCCATGTATAAGCTGACCTAAGTTGTACACCTTGAGAACATTGATCACAAGCGGGTGGACTTGTGGGAGACACTCCTAACCTGGACTTTCAGGTATAAAAGGGGAAGCTCCACCCACCTTCATCACTTGAGGTCTTGGTAATAAAGGTAACTGGTCACAGAGTGACCTTCTCTTAAGTATGGGCCTCGTGTGCATTTATACTGTATAGTAAGGACATATCAAGTACAGATAAAGGGGTAGTTTGATAAACACATGAGGGAGAAAGGAATAGAAGGATATTCTATGTTTTAGTGCTTTAGTGGCACGCCAGCATAGTGGTTATGTTACTGGACTAGTAATTCCGAGGCCTGGACTAATGATCCAGAGACATGAGTTCAAATCCCACCACAGCAGCTGGGGGAATTTAAATTCAGTTAATTAAATAAATCTGTAATAAAAAGTTGGTGGTCCATAAGGTTAGTAATCATTTCATCATCGGCAGTCCCTTGTATCGAGGATGACTTGCTTCCATGCCAAAAAGGGATGAGTTCATAGGTGCTTCATAGAAAATAGGTGCAGGATTAAGCCATAAGGCCCTGTGAGCCTGCACCACCATTCAATAAGATCATGGCTGATCATTCCCTCAGTACCCCTTTCCTGCTTTCTCACCATACCCCTTGATCCCTTAAGCTGTAAGGGCCATATCTAACTCCCTCTTGAATATATCCAATGAACTGGGTTCAACAACTCACTGAGGAAGAGAATTCGTCAGGTTAACAACTCTCTGAGTGAAGAAGTTTCTCCTCATTTTAGTCCTATATGGTCTAGCCCTTATCCTCAGACTGTGTCGCCTGGTTCTGGACTTCACCAACATCCGGAACATTCTTCCCGCATCTAACCTGTCCAGTCCCGTCAGAATCATATATGCTTCTATGAGATCTCCTCTCATCCTTCTGAACTCCAGTGTATAAAGGCCCAGTTGATCCATTTGTCAGTCCAGCCCTAACAGTCAGTCCCGGGAGTCAGGCTGGTGAACTTTCGCTGCACTCCCTCAACAGCAAGAACGTCCTTCCCCAGATTAGGAGACCAAAACTGGACACAATATTCCAGGTGAGGCCTCACCAAGGCCCTGTACAACTGCAGTAAGACCTTCCTGCTCCTATACTCAAATCCCCTAGCTATGAAGGCCAACATGCCATTTGCTTTCTTCACTGCCTGCTGTACCTGCATGTCAACTTTCAATGACTGATGAACCATGACACCCAGGTCTCATTGCACCTCCCCTTTTCCTAATCTGCAGCCATTCAGATAATATTCTGTCTTCATGTTTTTGCCCCCAAAGTGGATAACCTCACATTTATCCACATTATACTGCATCTGCCATGTATTTGCCCACTCACTTAACCTGTCCAAGTCACCCTGCAGCCTCTTATCGTCCTCCTCACAGCTCACACCACCACCCAGTTTTGTGTCATCAGCAAACTTGGAGTTATTACACTCAAATTCCTTCATCTAAATCATTGATGTATATTATAAAGAGCTGGGGTCCCAGCACTGAGCCCTGCAGCACCCCACGAGTCACTGCCTGCCATTCTGAAAAGGACCCGTTTATCTCGATTCTCTGCTTCCTGTATGTCAACCAGTTCTCTATCCACCTCAGTACATTACCTTCAATATCATGTGCTTTGATTTTGCACACCAATCTCTTGTGTGAGACCTTGTCAAAAGCCTTTTGAAAGTTCAAATACACCACATCCACTGGTTCTCCCTTGTCCACTCTACTAGTTACATCCTCAAAAAGTTCCAGAAGATTTCTCAAGCATGATTTCCCTTTCATAAATCCATGCTGACTTGGACCAATCCTGTCACTGCTTTCCAAATGCGCTGCTATTTCATCTTTAATAATTGATTCCAACATTTTCCCCGGTACTAATGTCAGGCTAACCGGTCTATAATTACCTGTTTTCTCTCTCCCTCCTTTTTAAAAATGTGCTGTTACATTAGCTACCCTCCAGTCCATAGCAACTGATCCAGAGTCGATAGACTGTTGGAAAATGATCACCAATGCATCCACTATTTCTATGGTCACTTCCTTCAGTACTCTGGGATGCAGACTATCAGGCTCCGGGGATTTATCGGCCTTCAATCCCATCAATTTCCACAACACAATTTGCCGCCCAATAAGGATATCCTTCAGTTCCCCCTTCTCACTAGACCCTCGGTCCCCGAATACTTTCGGACGGTTATTTGTGTCTTCCTTCGTGAATACAGAACCAAAGTATTTGTTCAACTGGTCTGCCATTTCTTTGTTCCCCATTATAAATTCACCTGAATCTGACTGCAAGGGACCTACGGTTGTCTTCACTAATCTTTTTCTCTTCACATATCTATAGAAGCTTTTGCAGTCAGTTTTTATGTTCCCAGCAAGCTTCCTCTCATACTCTATTTTCTCCCTCCTAATTAACACCTTTGTCCTCCTCTGCTGAATTCTAAATTTCTCCCAGTCTTCAGGTTTGCTGCTTTTTCTGGCCAATTTATATACCTCTTCCTTGGATTTAACACTATCCTTAATTTCCCTTGTTTGCCACGGTTGAGCCACCTTCACCATTTTATTTTTACTCCGGACAGGGATGTAAAATTGTTCTGGTTCAACCATGTGATAATATAAGAACATAAGAACATAAGAATTCGGAACAGGAGTAGGCCATCTAGCCCCTCGAGTCTGCTCCGCCATTCAACAAGATCATGGCTGATCTGGCCGTGGACTCAGCTCCATTTACCCGCCCGCTACCCGTAACCCTTAATTCCCTTATTGGTTAAAAATCTATCTCTCTGTGACTTGAATACATTCAATGAGCTAGCCTCAACTGCTTCCTTGGGCAGAGAATTCCACAGATTCACAACCCTCTGGGAGAAGAAATTCCTTCTCAACTAGGTTTTAAATTGGCTCCCCCGTATTTTGAGGCTGTGCCCCCTAGTTCTAGTCTCCCCTACCAGTGGAAACAACCTCTCTGCCTCTATCTTGTCTATCCCTTTCATTATTTTAACTGTTTCTATAAGATCACCCCTCATCCTTCTGAACTCCAACGAGTAAAGACCCAGTCTACTCAATCAATCATCATAAGATAACCCCCTCATCTCCGGAATCAGCCTAGTGAATCGTCTCTGTACCCCCTCCAAAGCCAGTATATCCTTCCTTAAGTAAGGTGACCAAAACTGCACGCAGTACTCCAGGTGCGGCCTTACCAATACCCTATACAGTTGCAGCAGGACCTCCTTATTTTGTACTCCATCCCTCTCGCAATGAAGGCCAACATTCCATTCGCTTTCCTGATTACCTGCTGCAACTGCAAACTAACTTTTTGGGATTCATGCACAAGGACCCCCAGGTCCCTCTGCACCTCAGCATGTTGTAATTTCTCCCCATTCAAATAATATTCCCTTTTACTGTTTTTTTCCCAAGATGGATGACCTCACACTTTCCAACATTGTATTCCATCTGCCAAACCATTCGCTTAACCTATCCAAATCTTTTTGCAGCCTCTCTGTGTCCTCTACACAACCCGCTTTCCCACTAATCTTTGTGTCATCTGCAAATTTTGTTACACTACACTCTGTCCCCTCTTCCAGGTCATCTATGTATATTGTAAACATTTGTGGTCCCAGCACCGATCCCTGTGGCACACCACTAACCATCGATTTCCAACCCATTCATCCCGACTCTCTGCTTTCTGTTCACCAGCCAATTCTCTATCCATGCTAATACATTTCCTGTGACTCCACATACCTCTATGTTCTGCAATAACCTTTTGTGTGGCACCTTATCGAATGCCTTTTGGAAATCTAAATACACTTCTATCCACCATGCTTGTTATATCCTCAAAGAATTCCAGTAAATTAGTTAAACATGATTTCCCCTTCATGAATACATGCTGCGTCTGCTTGATTGCACTATTCCTATCTAGATGTCCCGCTATTTCTTCCTTAATGATATTTTCAAGCCTTTTCCCCACTACAGATGTTAAACTAACCGGCCTATAGTTACCTGCCTTTTGTCTGCCCCCTTTTTTAAACAGAGGCGTTACATTAGCTGCTTTCCAATCCGCTGGTACCTCCCCAGAGTCCAGAGAATTTTGGTTGATTATAATGAATGCATCTGCTATAACTTCTGCCATCTCTTTTAATACCCTGGGATGCATTTCATCAGGACCAGGGGATTTGTCTACCTTGAGTCCCATTAGCCTGTCCAGCACTAGCCCCCTAGTGATAGTGATTGTCTCAAGGTCCTCCCTTCCCACATTCCTGTGACCAGCAATTTTTGGCATGGTTTTTGTGTCTTCCACTGTGAAGACCAAAGCAAAATAATTGTTTAAGGTCTCAGCCATTTCCACATTTCCCATTATTAAATCCCCCTTCTCATCTTCTAAGGGATCAACATTTAGTTTAGTCACTCTTTTCCGTTTTATATATCTGTAAAAGCTTTTACTATCTGTTTTTATGTTTTGCGCAAGTTTACCTTCGTAATCTATCTTTCCTTTCTTTATTGCCTTTTTAGTCTTCTTTGCTGATGTTTAAAGTTTTCCCAATCTTCTAGTTTCCTACTATCCTTGGCCACCTTATCAGCATTGGTCTTTAATTTGATACTCTCCTTTATTTCCTTGGTTATCCACGGCTGGTTATCCCTTTTCTAATCGCCCTTCTTTTTCATTGGAATATATTTTTGTTGCGCACTATGAAAGAGCTCCTTAAAAGTCCTCCACTGTACCTCAATTGTGCCACCGTTTAGTCTTTGTTTCCAGTCTACTTTAGCCAACTCTGCCCTCATCCCACTGTAGTCCCCTTTGTTTAAGTATAGTACGCTCGTTTCTGACACAACTTCCTCACCCTCAATCTGTATTACAAATTCAACCATACTGTGATCACTCATTCCGACAGGATCTTTTACTAGGAGATCATTTATTTTTCCTGTCTCATTACACAGCTCCAGATCGAAGATAGCTTGCTCACTTGTAGGTTCAGTAAGATACTGTTCTAAGAAACAATCCCGTATGCATTCTATAAATTCCTCTCTCAGGCTACCCCGTGCGATTTGATTTGACCAATCGATATGTAGGTTAAAATCCCCCATGACTACTGCCGTTCCTTTTTCACATGCCTCCATTATTCCCTTGATTATTGCCCGCCCCACCATGAAGTTATTATTTGGGGACCTATAAACTACGCCCACCAGTGACTTTTTCCCCTTACTATCTCTAATCTCCACCCACAATGATTCAATATTTTGTTCATTCGAGCCAATATCGTCTCTCACAACTGCCCTGATATCATCCTTTATTAACAGAGCTACCCCACCTCCTTTCCCTTCTTGTCTATCTTTCCGAATCGTCAGATACCCCTGAATGTTTAATTCCCAGTCTTGGCCAACCTGCAACCACGTTTCTGTAATGGCCACCAAATCATACCCATTTGTAATGATTTGTGCTGTTAACTCATTTACTTTATTTCGAATGCTGCGTGCGTTTAGGTAGAGTGTTTTAATCCTAGTTTTTAAACCATGATTTTTAGTTTTGACCCCTCCTGCAGCCCCTTTATATTCAGTGGCCCTTTTCGTTTTTTGCCTTGGATTTCTCTACCCTCCACTTTTACTCATCTCCTTTCTGTCTTTTGCTTTTGTCTCCTTTTTGTTTCCCTCTGTCTCCCTACATTGGTTCCCATCCCCCTGCCATATTAGTTTAACTCCTCCCCAACAGCACTAGCAAACACTCCCCCAAGGACATTGGTTCCGGTCCTGCCCAGGTGCAGACCATCCGGTTTGTACTGGTCCCACCTCCCCCAGAACCGGTTCCAATGCCACAGGAATTTGAATCCCTCCCTACTGCACCACTGCTCAAGCCACGTATTCATCTGAGCTATCCTGCGATTCCTACTCTGGCTAGCACCTGGCACTGGTAGCAATCCCGAGATTACTACTTTTGAGTTCCTACGTTTTAATTTAGCTCCTAGCTTATTAAATTCGTCTCGTAGGACCTCATCTCTTTTTTTATACCTATATCGTTGCTACTAATGTGCACCATGAGAACTGGTTGTTCACCCTCCCTTTTCAGAATGTCCTGCACCTTCTCCGAGACATCCTTGACCCTTGCACCAGGGAGGCAACATACCATCCTGGAGTCTCGGTTGCGGCCGCAGAAACGCCTATTTATTCCCCTTACAATCGAATCCCCTATCACTATCGCTCTCCCATTCTTTTTCCTGCCTTCCTGTGCAGCAGAGCCAGCCACGGTGCCATAAACTTGGCTGCTGCTGCCCTCCCCTGATGAGTCATCCCCCTCAACAGTACTCAAAACGGTGTATCTGTTTTGCAGGGGGATGACCGCAGGGGACCCCTGCACTACCTTCCTTGCACTGCTCTTCCTGCTGGTCTTCCATTCCCTAGCTGGCTGTGGACCTTTCACCTGTGGTAAGACCAACTCGCTACATGTGCTACTCACTTCATTCTCAGCATCGTGGATGCTCCAGAGTGAATCCACCCTCAGCTCCAATTCCGCAACGCGGTCCGTCAGGAGCTGGAGGCGGATACACTTCCCACACACGTAGTCGTCGGGGACACCGGAAGTGCCCACATGGTACAGGAGGAGCATATCACGTGACCGAGCTCTCCTGCCATGACTTAACCCTTAGATACACTTAAATTGGCAACAACAATGCTAAAGTTTACTCACTGTTATAGAAGAGAAAAAAGAAAAACTACTCACCAATCACCAGCTAATCACTTACCCCCTTGATCTTTAAATGTTTGCCATTGCCTATCCACCGTCAACCCTTTAAGTATAATTTGCCAGTCGATTCTAGCCAATTCACGCCTCATACCATCGAAGTTAAGTTTAGGACCCTCGTCTCTGAATTAAATGTGTAACTCTCAATCTTAATAAAGAATTCTACTATATTATGGTCACAATGAAGGACCTAAAAATCCAGGTCCCAAACTACATGTTTAACGTCGGGTAACCGTTGCACGCCCGCCACCACACGGGCTTGGCAGAGCTCGGTCTTGGTCCAGTGGCAAGTGTTAACCAAGACGCAGCAGGTCAAGCCTACAAAGGTCAGTAATGGTGACCATAAAACTACCGGATTGTCATAAAGACCCATAGGGAAGGAAATCTGCCGTCCATACCCGGTCTGGCCTATATGTGACTCCAGACCCATAGCAATGTGGTTGACTCTTAACTGCCCTCTGAAATGGTGCCTCTCACGGGCACTTAAGGATGGGCAATAAATGCAAGCGACACCAACATCCTGTGAATGAATTAAAAAATGATGTTAATAGTGTTACATAAAGAGGGCGGAAGGTAACTCGAAGAGACTCGTGTGGAGCATAAACAATGGCACGAACCATTTAGGCTGGATTTCTGTTTCTGTACTGTAAATTCTACGTTGGTAATTTGACTTTGCATGTATTCAATACAACGAGTGACTGAGGTGATAACAGGACCAAGCTCAGTTCCAGAAATACTTCACTTTCAACCCTCCCAAAACCTCCGGATCAATAACTCCGAAACTCTCTGTTCCCCAGATTACGACAGTGACTACACTCCAAGAATACTTCATTGGCTGTAAAGCGCCTTGAGATGTCCGGTGATGGTGAAAGGGGCTATATAAAATGCAAGTCTTTCTTTCTTTCTTCATTAGACAGGAATTGGAGCTGGTCGCGCCACGTGTACACAAGGGCCTGTGTCCGGGGACTGAGGATTTGCCCATAGATGCCTGAAAGATGTCTAACCGGATATTGTTTGGACCATTCTTCAGGCCCACTTAAAGTAAGTGTTCGGGCCTTGAATATGCTAATGAGGGGCACGATGCCAGATTTAGGACACCCTTCGGAGAAATTGGGCTACCCTGAGTGAAGCAGGCACAGGACCTGCTCCACTCGGCCTTTGTACACGTGGCAAGCAGATGCCACCAAAAAGGGAGGTTGTTTTCCTATGTTTGATGGGATACAAGAGGTGCTGGGGAACTTCTCCCAGTTTCACACCACTGCCAAGAGACCATGCCCACTCGCAATCGGCTTCTCCCCCGTCCTCCTCGCTCCCCCTCCCCCTCCCTCCTCTCTCCCCCTCCCTCCTCACTCCCCCTCCTCCTCGCTCCCCCACCTCCTCCTCCTCACTCCTACTCCCCCTCCTCATCACTCCACCTCTCCCCTCCTCCTCGCTCCCCCTCCCCCCTCCTCCTCACTCCCCCTCCCTCTCCTCATCACTCCCCCTACCCCCCTCCTCGCTCCTCCTCCCTCCTCGCTCCCCATCCCCCCTCCTCCTCGCTCCCCCTCCCCCCTCCTCCTCACTCCCCCTCCCTCTCCTCATCACTCCCCCTACCCCCCTCCTCGCTCCTCCTCCCTCCTCGCTCCCCATCCCCCCTCCTCCTCACTCCCCCTCCCCCTCTTTCTCACTCCCCCTCCCTCCTCGCTCCCCCTCCCCCGTCCTCCTCACTCCCTCCCCTCCTCGACCCCCTCCCTCCTCACTCCCCCTCCCTACTCGCTCCCCCTCCCCCTCCTCCTCACTCCTCCCCCCCTCCCTCTTCCTCCTCGCTCCCCCTCCCCCCTCATCACTCCCCCTCCCCCTCCTCCTCGCTCACCTCCCCCCTCCTCCTCGCTCCTCCTCCTCCTCGCTACCCCTACCCTTTCCTCCTCACTCCCTCTCCCCCGCCTCCTCGCTCCCCCTCCCCTCGCCTCCTCGCTCCTCCTCCCCCTCACTCCCCCTCCCCCCTCCTCCTCGCTCCCCCTCCCTCTTCGCACCACCCTCGCTCCCCCTACCCCCTCCTCCTCGCTCCCCCTCCTCTCTCCTCCTCGCTCCCCCTCCCCCTCGCTCCCCCTCCCCCCTCCTCCTCGCTCCCCCTTCCCTCTTCGTCCTCGCTCCCCGTTCCCCTCCTCCTGGCTCCCCCCCCTCTCCTCCTCACTCCACCATCCTCCTCGCCCCCCCTCTTCCTCACTCCCCTTCCTCCTTACTCCCCCTTCCCCTCCTCCTTGCTCCCCCTCCTCCCCACTCGCCCTCCCCCTCCTCCTCGCCCCCCCTCCACCCCTCCTCCTCGCCCCCGCTCCACCCCTTCTCCCCGCTCCCCCTCCCCCCTCCTCCTGGCTCCCCCTCCCCCCTTCTCCTGGCTCCCCCTCCCCCCTTCTCCTCGCTCCTCCTCCCCCCTTCCTCCCCGCTTCCCCTCACCCTCCTCCTCGCTCCCCCTCACCCTCCTCCTCGTTCCCGCTCCCCCCTCCTCCTCGCTCCCTCTCCACCTCAATCCCTACTTCCCCCTTCCTCCCCTCCTCCTCGGACTTGCCCTTCGCGCCGCAGCAAGTGCCCCGATGTCCATCCTTGCTCAATGGGCGAGTTACCAGTTGAGGCAAGGCAGATGCCAGCACCTTACGCCAATAAAGTTAGTGCAGCCCACAGCCCAATTTTGTTGCAAACGTGAGGTCAGTAAGAAGCGTCAGGGGAAATCATTGTCCTTTGGACAGGATGAACATGAACAGATTACTGTGGAGAAGGAAAGCTGGACTGGGAGTAAGAACATAAGGAATAGGAGCAGGAGTAGGCCATTTGGCCCCTCGAGCCTGCTCCGCCATTCAATAAGATCATGGCTGATCTGATCTTGTCCTCAACTCCACTTCTCCACCTGCTCCCCATAACCCTTCACTTCCCTATAATTCAAAAATCAATCGATCTCCACCTTAAATATATTCAATGACCCAGCCTCCACAGCTCTCTGGGGCAGAGAATTCCAAAGATTCATGACCCCCTGAGAAAAGAAATTCCTCCTCATTTCTGTCTTAAATGGACGACCCCTTATTTTGAAACCATGGCCCCTAGTTCTAGATTCCCCCACAAGGGGAAACATCCTCTCTGCATCTACCTTGTCGAGCCCCCTCAGATTCTTATATGTTTCAATAAGATCACCTCTCAATCTTGTAAACTCCAACGAGTACAGGCCCAACCAGCTTAAGCTTTCCTCATAAGACAACCCCTTCATCGAAGGAATCAACCGCGGTGAACTTTCTCTGAACTGCCTCCAATGCAAGTTTCCTTCCTTAAATAAGGAGACCAAAACTGTGCGCAGTACTCCAGGTGTGGTCTTACCAACAGTTGTCATAAGACGTCCCTACATTTATACTCTATCCCTCTTGCAATAAAGGCCAACATTCCAGTTGCTTCCTAATTACTTGCTGTACCTGGATACTTACTTTTTGTATAAGAGAGACTGAAGTGAAGTCACAGCACAGAACTAAGTTTGGAGGTAATATAGAAACATAGAAGCATAAAAAATAGGTGCAGGAGTAGGCCATCCAGCTCTTTGAGCCTGCACCACCATTCAATGGCTGATCATTCACCTCCATACCCCTTTCCTGCTTTCTCTCCATACACCTTGATCTCTTTAGCTGTAAGGACCATATCTAACTCCCTCTTGAATATATCCAACGAACTGGCATCAACAACTCTCTGCAATAGAGAATTCCACTGGTTACCAATTCTCTGAGTGAAGAAGTTTCTCCTCATCTCTGTCCCAAATGGCTTACCCCTTATGCTTAAAATGTGACCCCTGGTTCTGGACTTCCCCAACATCGGGAACATTCCTCCTGCATCGAACCTGTCCAGTCCCATCAGAATTTTATATGTTTCTATGAGATCCCCTCTCATCCTTCTAAACTCCAGTGAATACAGGCTCAGTCGATCCAGTCTCTCCTCATATATCAGTCCAGCCATCCCAGGAATCAGTCAGGTGAATCTTTGCTGCACTCGCTCAATAGCAAGAACGTCCTTCCTCAGATTAGGAGACAATGCAGGGAGACAGAGGGAAACAAAAAGGAGGCAAAAGCAAAAGACAGAAAGGAGATGAGGAAAAGTGGAGGGCAGAGAAACCCAAGGCAAAGAACAAAAAGGGCCACTGTACAGCAAAATTCTAAAAGGACAAAGGGTGTTAAAAAAACAAGCCTGAAGGCTTTGTGTCTTAATGCAAGGAGTATCCGCAATAAGGTGGATGAATTAACTGTGCAAATAGATGTTAACAAATATGATGTGATTGGGATTACGGAGACGTGGCTCCAGGATGATCAGGACTGGGAACTCAACATCCAGGGGTATTCAACATTCAGGAAAGATAGAATAAAAGGAAAAGGAGGTGGGGTAGCATTGCTAGTTAAGGAGGAAATTAAGGCAATAGTTCGGAAGGACATTAGCTTGGACGATGTGGAATCTATATGGGTAGAGCTGCAGAATACCAAAGGACAAAAAACGTTAGTGGGAGTTGTGTACAGACCTCCAAACAGTAGTAGTGATGTTGGGGAGGGCATCAAACATGAAATTAGGTGTGCGTGCAATAAAGGTGCAGCAGTTATAATGGGTGACTTTAATATGCTCATAGATTGGGTTAAACAAACTGGAAGCATTACGGTGGAGGAGGATTTCCTGGAGTGCATAAGGGATGGTTTTTTAGACCAATATGTCGAGGAACCAACTAGGGGGGAGGCCATCTTAGACTGGGTGTTGTGTAATGAGAGAGGATTAATTAGCAATCTCGTTGTGCGAGGCCCCTTGGGGAAGAGTGACCATAATATGGTGGAATTCTGCATTAGGATGGAGAATGAAACAGTTAATTCAGAGACCATGGTCCAGAACTTAAAGAAGGGTAACTTTGAAGGTATGAGGCGTGAATTGGCTAGGATAGATTGGCGAATGATACTGAAGGGGTTGACTGTGGATGGGCAATGGCAGACATTTAGAGACCGCATGGATGAACTACAACAATTGTACATTCCTGTCTGGCGTAAAAATAAAATAGGGAAGGTGGCTCAACCGTGGCTATCTAGGGAAATCAGGGATAGTATTAAAGCCAAGGAAGTGGCATACAAATTGGCCAGAAATAGCAGCGAACCCGGGGACTGGGAGAAATTTAGAACTCAGCAGAGGAGGACAAAGGGTTTGATTAGGGCAGGGAAAATGGAGTACGAGAAGAAGCTTGCAGGGAACATTAAGACGGATTGCAAAAGTTTCTACAGATATGTAAAGAGAAAAAGGTTAGTAAAGACAAACGTAGGTCCCCTGCAGTCAGAATCAGGGGAAGTCATAACGGGGAACAAAGAAATGGCGGACCAATTGAACCAGTACTTTGGTTCGGTATTCACTGAGGAGGACACAAACAACCTTCCGGATATAAAAGGGGTCGGAGGGTCTAGTAAGGAGGAGGAACTGAGGGAAATCTTTATTAGTCGGGAAATTGTGTTGGGGAAACTGATGGGATTGAAGGCCGATAAATCCCCAGGGCCTGATGGACTGCATCCCAGAGTACTTAAGGAAGTGGCCTTGGAAATAGTGGATGCATTGGCAGTCATTTTCCAACATTCCATTGACTCTGGATCAGTTCCTATGGAGTGGAGGGTAGCCAATGTAACCCCACTTTTTAAAAAAGGAGTGAGAGAGAAAACAGGGAATTATAGACCGGTCAGCCTGACATCGGTAGCAATAAAATGATGGAATCAATTATTAAGGATATCATAGCAGTGCATTTGGAAAGAGGTGATATGATAGGTCCAAGTCAGCATGGATTTGTGAAAGGGAAATCATGCTTGACAAATCTTCTGGAATTTTTTGAGGATGTTTCCAGTAGAGTGGACAAGGGAGAACCAGTTGATGTGGTATATTTGGACTTTCAGAAGGCTTTCGACAAGGTCCCACACAAGAGATTAATGTGCAAAGTTAAAGCACATGGGATTCGGGGTAGTGTGCTGACATGGATTGAGAACTGGTTGTCAGACAGGAAGCAAAGAGTAGGAGTAAATGGGGACTTTTCAGAATGGCAGGCAGTGACTAGTGGGGTACCGCAAGGTTCTGTGCTGGGGCCCCAGCTGTTTACACTGTACATTAATGATTTAGACGAGGGGATTAAATGTAGTATCTCCAAATTTGCGCATGACACTAAGTTGGGTGGCAGTGTGAGCTGCGAGGAGGATGCTATGAGGCTGCAGAGTGACTTGGATAGGTTAGGTGAGTGGGCAAATGCATGGCAGATGAAGTATAATGTGGATAAATGTGAGGTTATCCACTTTGGTGGTAAAAATAGAGAAACAGACTATTATCTGAATGGTGACAGATTAGGAAAAGGGGAGGTGCAAAGAGACCTGGGTGTCATGGTACATCAGTCATTGAAGGTTGGCATGCAGGTACAGCAGGCGGTTAAGAAAGCAAATGGCATGTTGGCCTTCATAGCGAGGGGATTTGAGTACAGGGGCAGGGAGGTGTTGCTACAGTTGTACAGGGCCTTGGTGAGGCCACACCTGGAGTATTGTGTACAGTTTTGGTCTCCTAACCTGAGGAAGGACATTCTTGCTATTGAGGGAGTGCAGCGAAGGTTCACCAGTCTGATTCCTGGGATGGCGGGACTGACCTATCAAGAAAGACTGGATCAACTGGGCTTGTATTCACTGGAGTTCAGAAGAATGAGAGGGGACCTCATAGAAACGTTTAAAATTCTGATGGGGTTAGACAGGTTAGATGCAGGATGTTCCCAATGTTGGGGAAAAATGTTCCCAATGTTGGGGAAGTCCAGAACCAGGGGACACAGTCTAAGGATAAGGGGTAAGCCATTTAGGACCGAGATGAGGAGGAATTTCTTCACCCAGAGAGTGGTGAACCTGTGGAATTCTCTACCACAGAAAGTTGTTGAGGCCAGTTCACTGAATATATTCAAAAAGGAGTTAGATGAAGTCCTTACTACAAGGGGAATCAAGGGGTATGGCGAGAAAGCAGGAATGGGGTACTGAAATTGCATATTCAGCCATGAACTCATTGAATGGCGGTGCAGGCTAGAAGGGCCGAATGGCCTACTCCTGCACCTATTTTCTCTGTTTCTATGGTTCTAAAACTGAACCCAATATTCCAGGTGAGGCCTCACCAAGGCCCTGTCCAACTGCAGTAAGACTTCCCTGCTCCTATACTCAAATCCCCTAGCTATGAAGGCCAACATGCCATTTGCCTTCTTCACCGCCTCCTGTACCTTCATGCCAACTTTGAATGACTGATGTGCCATGACACCCAGGTCTCGTTGCACCCCCCTTTTTCCTAATCTGCCGCCATTCAGATAATATTCTGCCTTCATGATTTTGCCTCCAAAGTGGATAACCTCACATTTATTCACACTATACTGCATCTGCCATGCATAGCCTGACATCAGTCGTGGGGAAAATGTTGGAATCAATCATTAAAGATGAAATAGCAGTGCATTTGGAAAGCAGTGACAGGATTGGTCCAAGTCAGCATGGATTTATGAAATGGAAATCATGCTTGACAAATCTTCTGGAATTTTTTGAAGATGTAACTAGTAGAGTGGACAAGGGAGAACCAGTGGATGTGGTGTATTTGGACTTTCAAAAGGCTTTTGACAAGGTCCCACACAAGAGATTGGTGCAAATTTAAGGCACATATATTGGTGGTAATGTACTGACGTGGATAGAGAACTGGTTGGCAGACAGAAAGCAGAGAGTCGGGATGAACGGGTCCTTTTCAGAAAACGGTTCATTATAGATCGGTTAGCCTGACATCAGGCATGGGGAAAATGTTGGAATCAATCATTAAAGCTGAAATAGCAGTGCATTTGGAAAGCAGTGACAGGATTGGCCCAAGTCAGCATGGATTTATGAAAGGGAAATCATGCTTGACAAATCTTCTGGAATTTTTTGAGGATGTAACTAGTAGAGTGGACAAGGGAGAACCAGTGGATGTGGTGTATTTGGACTTTCAAAAGGCTTTTGACTAGGTCCCACACAAGAGATTGGTGTGCAAAATTAAAGCACATATATTGGGGGTAATGTACTGAAGTGGATAGAGAACTGGTTGGCAGACAGGAAGCAGAGAGTCGGGATAAACGGGTCCTTTTCAGAATGGCAGGCAGTGACTAGTGGAGTGCCGCAGGGCTCAGTGCTGGGACCCCAGCTCTTTACAATATACATTATTGATTTAGATGATGGAATTGAGTGTAATATCTCCAAGTTAGCAGATGACACTAATCAGAGTGGTGGTGTGAGTGGTGAGGAGGACGCTAAGAGGCTGCAGGGTGACTTGGACAAGTTAGGCGAGTCGGCAAATACATGGCAGATGAAGTATAATGTGGATAAATGTGAGGTTATCCACTTTGGGGGCAAACACACGAAGGCAGAATATTATCCGAATGGTGCCAGATTAGGGAAAGGGCAGGTGCAGCGAGACCTGGGTGTCATGGTTCATCAGTCATTGAAAGTTGGCATGCAGGTACAGCAGCCGGTGAAGAAGGCAAATGGTATGTTGGCCTTCATAGCTAGGGGATTTGAGTATAGGAGCAGGGAAGTCTTAATGCAGTTGTACAGGCCATTGCTGAGGCCTCATCTGGAATATTGTGTTCAGTTTTGGTCTCCTAATCTGAGGAAGGACTTTCTTGCTTTTGAGAGAGTGCAGCGAAGGTTCACCAGACTGATTCCAGGGATGGCTGGACTGACATATGAGGAGAGACTGGATCAACTGGGCCTTTATACACTGGAGTTTAGAAGGATGAGAGAGGATCTCATAGAATTATATAAGATTCTGATGGGACTGGACAGGTTAGATGCGGGAAGAATGTTCCCGATGTTGGGGAAGTCCAGAACCAGGGGACACAGTCTTAGGATAAGGGATAGGCAATTTAGGACTGAGATGAGGAGAAACGTCTTCACTCAGAGAGTTGTTAACCTGTGGAATTCCCTGCTGCAGAGAGTTGTTAATGTAATTTCATTGGATATATTCAAGAGGGACTTAGATATGGCCCTTACAGCTAAAGGGATCAAGGGGTAGGGGGAGAATGCAGGAAAGGTATACTGAAGTAATGATCAGCCATGATCTCATTTAATGGTGGTGCAGGCTTGAAGGGCCGAATGGCCTACTCCTGCACCTATTTTCTATGTTTCTATGTAATGTAATTTTTTCATGGCTTCTTGTTTGAGAATTCATAGCAACATATTGCTATTCAGAACTAGTTGGTTTATTAACAAAAATTCACCAATCATACCACACCTTACCAATACGTGAGCCTTACTAGTCTCACAACTGCATATCTTATCGTGGATGACCTCGACCCAACTGACTGGGGTTTTATTGAGTCTTGTGAACATCACATGACTGGCTAAGCCACTCACAATGCAACAGCTCTACAACTTTTTTAAAGTGAACTTTAAATCAAACTTTCAATCAAGTGTTCCCTTTTAAAGAGGCACTAAAACCGACAAATAATCAAATTATATTTTTGAAAAACTATCGTCAAATTAAAATTTGTTTGCCAGAGGTGATGATGCACTCCGGTCCCTTCGGTGTCCACCTCTCGCGGAAGGCCGCGAGCGAACCGGTGGACACCGCGTGCTCCATCTCCAGGGATGTAACCGCAGAAGAGAGGCAGGCAATCGGGCTGAATGATCCCTTCGACCGCCTGCTGGCTGGACCGGCTGATGGCACCCTTGGCCGTGCCCAGGAGCAGTCCTATGAGGAGACCTTCTGCAACAGCTCTACAAACCTGTGAGTATACTCACAAGTGCATACATTACAGGTATGCTGAAAGTGTTAGCTGAAGTAGGGTGGAGGAGGCTCGTGTGGAGCATAAACACCGACACGGACCAGCTGGGCTGAATGTTCTGTTTCTGTGCTGTGCATTCTATGCAGCGAGGTCAACATACAACATTTTTACAGGGCTTGACAGGTTAGATGCAGGAAGGATCTTTCCTCTGGCTGGAGAGTCTAGAACCAAGGGTCAAGGTCTTAGAATAAGGGTTCGGCCATTTGGGAATGAGATGAGGAGAAACCTCTTCACTCAGAGGGTGGTGAATCTTTGGAATTCTCTACCCCAGAGGGCTGTGGAGGCTCAGTCGTTGAGTATATTTAAAAAAAGAAAGACGTGGATTTATATAGTACCTTTCACAACCACCAGATGTCCTAAAGCGCTTTCCAGCAAATGAAGTACATTTGGAGTGCAGTCACTGTTGTAATGGGGGAAACCCCACAGCCAATTTTGCACAGCAAGCTCTCACAAACAGCAATGTAATAATGACCAAATAATCTGATCTTTTATTAGGTTGACTGAGGTGTACATATTGGCCAGGACAAGACAGAGATCGATAGATTTTTTGATATTAAGGGACTCAAGGGATATGGAGATAGTGCAAGAAAGTGGAGTTGAAGTAGATCAGCCATGATCTTATTGAATGGTGGAGCAGGCTCAAGGGGTCGAATGGCTGACTCCTGCTCCTATTTCTTATGTTCCCTTCAGGAGAGCTTGCAATGGGATCATCAGGATGCAGTGGACAACACAGCAGGAATCAGAGGAGTCACAAGCGAGAGTTGGGGTGGGGGAACAGATGTAGTGGCTCCCTCTGATCTCCACTGAAACCGTTAATTGTGTTACAGACTTGTAACAAATCTATAGATGTTTGTTACTCTGAGTGATTTGATTTGAGCTGGAGGCAGTTTGGAGCAAGTGACTGGCTGCTACAGAGGGATAACTTAATTAAGCTCCTGACGTGACTCGTATAGACAAAACAGAAGGCTCAGAGGACATCGACAGACAGGGAAGGGACTGTGCTTCTTCGTGATTACATTTGAAAGAAGGCCCTAGGCAGAAACAAAGATTGAAGCGCCGATAACGAAATAGCCTTTGAAGCAGGCAGTGCCCAGCCACATGGAAGGACGACAGCAAGTTGCTTTGGGATACGTTTCATAGACCACAGTCAGCACTAGCAGACAGACTCATTTATATTTCAGTCCAGGGGAAGGAGCACTGAATAGGATATCCACCACGCTCTCTCATAGAATCATCGACATTCCAGCAGACAAACAGGCCACTCATCTCTTCAAATCTGAGCCAGTGGTTTTTTTCCATAAATGGCTCCCCTGCTCACTCGCCAGACTCTTTTATACTCTTCGTTTTCAAACAACTTATTCCCTAAAAGGACGTGATGGATTCTGCTTCAGTAACAACCATTTGCATTTTGTCTAAAACCGTTAACTGCCCTCCTGCCCTCGTCAAACCTCCTATCTCATATTCACGGCCTTCCCCCTTGACCTTGTCATCTCCCACGGACTCCCATGGTCTCAATCACAGAAGAGGCCATCTCCAAACACTGGCTTGTGGCCCTGATCACCACCTTACCACAGTGACTGCAACTCAAACCTACTTAATTGGCTGTAAAGTTCTTTGGGACGTCCTGAGGGTCGCTGTATCAATGCGAGTCCTTCATTTCTACTTTTCACACAGTTCCAACCTCACTTCCTTCTGCGTCCGTCCCTGGAAAAAACAACTCTAGCCCAACTCACTAATGACTGCACTTTCAAATTTCTCGAAGCACTTCACAAATAGGAGGTAAGCAGAGATGCTGAGCCAGGCAAGGGAATGATTAGAAGGAGCAATCGAAAGCTTGGATGAAGAGCTGGGATTTCAGCAGGTTTTCAAAGGTGGGGAGGGTTAGGGTGCGAGTTCTGGAGATAAGGACGTAAGTAAATACTTGACAGGAAAAATTTGCAGGGCTGTGGGAAAGGAGCGGGCGAGTGGGACATAAGAACATAAGAACATAAGAAATAGGAGCAGGAGTGGGCCATACGGCCCCTCAAGCCTGCTCCACCATTCAATACAATCATGGCTGATCTGATCATAGACTCAGCTCCACTTCCCTGCCTGCTCCCCATAACCCCTTATTCCCTTATCAGTTAAGAAACTGTCTATTTCTGTCTTAAATTTATTCAATGTTCCAGCTTTCACAGCTCTCTGAGACAGTGAATTCCACAGATTTACAACCCTCTGAGAGAAGAAATTCCTCCTCATCTCTGTTTTAAATGGGCAGCCCCTTATTCTAAGATAATGCCCCGAAGTTCTAGTCTCCCCCATCAGTGGAAACATCCTCTCTACATCCACCTTGTCAAGCCCCCTCACAATCTTATACGTTTCGATAAGATCACCTCTCATTCTTCTGAACGAATTGGATCGCTCTTTCAAAGAGCCGGCATAGGCTCGATGGGCCGAATGGCCTCTTTCTGTGCCGTATCATTCTGCGATTCCAGGAGAGAGGTTCGGCTTTGACTGAAATTTGGCTCAGGGTTGTCAGAACCTTGATTGTCACGGAAACCTTCCTGCCTGGTGATACGTGCCACCACCTGCTCTACCATAACCACCACAGTTGCGCTTTTCAACCAAGTCACACCTTTGTCTCTCCTCAAAGAAGTCCTTGTTGTCTGCTACGTCCACAAGCTCCAACACAAGTTTCAGCCCAATCTCCCCTTCCTTTCCAATGAAGCACGTGATGATCCGTGGGCTTTTACTGAGTGAACATCTTAGCTGTTTCTTGAAGGGAGAAGCGTCACGTGAACAGCTCAAATATTCATCCAAAATATCGGCCACAGTTTTCTCGCTATCGGCTCTTTTCTCGAGAAAAGAGAAGGCTGAAGGGACTGAACGGAGGTCCTTAAAATTATGAAAGCATTTGAGAGGGTAGACCCAGCGAAGATGTTTCCACTTGTGATGGTGTCCAAAACTGAGGCCAAAAATATCAGATAGTCACTGATATATCCAATGGGGAATTCAGGAGAAACTTCTTTACCCAGAGAGTGGTGAGAAGGTGGAACTCGCTGCCACAGGGAGGGGTTGAGGCGAATAGTATCAATGCATTTAAGGGGAGGCTGGACAAGCGTATGAGGGAGAAGGAATAGAGGGTTATGTGGATTGATTTCGATATGAATGCCTTTAAGGGGAAGCTAGATAAATGTATGAGGGAGAAAAGAATAGAAGGTTATGCTGATAGGGTGAGATGAAGAGGGGTGGGAGGAGGCTCATGTGGAGCATAAACACCAGTATTGACCTGTTGGACTGAATGGCCTGTTTCTGTGCTGTAATTTCAATGTAATTCTATGTAACTGTAATTTCTAAGCTACAGACACTGGTGCAAAGCATTAGTAATGTGGAAAATAAGTAAAAAAGACTTGCATTCATATAGCACCCTTCACCACACCAGACGTCTCAAAGCGCTTGACAACCAATGAAGAACTTTTGGAGTGTAGTCACTGTTGTAATGTGGGAAACGCGGTAGCCAATTTGCACACAGCAAACTCCCACAAACAGCAACGTGATAATGACCAGATAATCTGTATTTGTTATGTTGATTGAGGGATAAATATTGGCCCAGGACACCGAGAAGAACTCCCCGGCCCCTCTTCGAAATAGTGCCATGGGATCTTTTACGTCCATCTGAAAGAGCAGACGGGGCCTCGGTTTAACATTTCATCCGAAAGATGGCACCTCCGACAGTGCAGCACTCCCTCAGCACTGCACGGGAGTGTCAGCCTAGATTCATGTGACCAAGTCTCTGCAACGGGACTTGAACCCACAACCTTTTGACTCGGAGACAAGTGTACTACCCACTGAGCCACATGCAGGAATCCTCTAGTGCCAGTCCTGCCGGCAAAGAGCCTCACGCACTGGCAGTGCCATTTTCCGATGTCTGTTACAGGTGGGCGAGCTTCCCTGTTGGCCACCCGTCCCGTGATCGGAAAATCCCCCCCCCACCCCCCCTGCCCACACACATTCCCCACTTCCCCGTGGTAGCTATCAATGCCAAATGATACTTAACACTTGTGAGTGAGCCATACAATGGAAATGAGGAGGAATTTCTTCTCTCAGAGGGCGGTGGAGGCTGGGTCATTGAATACATTCAACGTGGAGATAGACAGATTTTTGAACTATAAGGGAGTCGAGGGTTATGGGGAGTGAGCGGGATAGGGGAATTGAGGCCAGGATCAGATCAGCCATGATCTTATTCAATGGCGGAGCAGATTCGAGGGACCAAATGGCCTACTCCTGCTCCTATTTCTTATGGTCCTATTACTTCTGATGCCTTGCTTGGCTCAACCATCGTCTTCCCTGCTGTGTTAGCGCTCTCTGCATCAACAAATGCTATTGGATAATAATGGATTCTTGGGACTAACTCAGGAAATAATCTGATTGAGGAGTCCATGGCCGAAATTGTTCGACATACCGCATCCTACCGCCCGCGTACTGCCGACATACCGCCCAAAAATGCGATTTTGATCAAAAAACATCTACATATCGCTCAGCAGAATATTCTTCATTGACATACCACCAAGCGGTATGCACACCATCCGCCATTCAGGACCGCCCGCATACCGTTAAAAAGTCTGATTTTCATCGCATACCGCCGATATACCACTGGAGCTGCATACCATCCTGGAAAAGGTGGTTTTATGCGATGTTAAGTGGGCAGGAATGGGCGGAGTGCATGTAGGCACCATTTTGGAAATTGGGAACTGTCAGCTAAAGCAGGACCTCTGTATCTCTGAGCTGAACAGTAATTTTACAGCGCGATTTTAATTTGAAAAGGTATATTTACTATTACTGAGTAACTTATTAAGATAGAAAGGCATTTTAGTTATATTTTTTTAATCGAAAAATATTGTGTAGATTGAAAAAGAATGGGGCCTGTATTATCTCAGCCTGTATTGCTGGACTAATTGTCCAATGGAGGAACCAGATGTGAGGAAGTATATTGAGCAGAGTTATAAGGGTAATGGATGAGGTCGCAGAATGATGAGGAGGGGGCCTTACCTGCAAAGGATCTTCAGGAAAATGTTTGACTCTGTACAAGAGTGCTTAAATTCAATTCAAACGTTTATGTAAAAATGTAAAAAATATAAAATCATTTTAAAACTTTGTAAAACTTACAACTATAAAACAACTGCAACAACTTTAATAACAACTTTAACCAAACTTTACTAACTTTAATAACAACTTTAACAATACTTTTGCAACTTTAATAAACTTTTACAAATAAAACTTCAATTACAACAAAAAGACCCTTTACTTTCCCTGCCCTCGCTCTCTGCCCCTTCCACACGCACGTGCCACACCACCATTGGGTCTATTCCCCACTTTCTTACCACCGCCCTTCCCTTTCCCAGTGTCCGTGGGCAGGGACCTCTCCGTGTTGATACCAAGCCAACGTGCGGCACCTCGAGTGATGTTGCTGTCGTTGGGGGTGAGGCATTGCGTGCGCAATAACTGGGGCCTCAGGAGAAGCTCACAATGTGGAAGGTGAGTTTTCAGGGCTATTGACCTGACTGTTATGGCATGGGGGAGGGGGTCCCGCGCCATGTCCCGATCCTGTCGATTGCAGCATGGCTTCGACGCCGTCAGCGGTTCGCTCCATCTCGACGATCATATGGAACCTTTCCTCCGACTGCCGCTCTGATAGAGCCGCGATGTTTGCAGCTATTGTAGTCATGGCCTTGAGCAGCTCTCGTCCTATGTCGATGCTGGCCTGTGACAGACACATCATGTCCTGATACATGCCAACAGCAACCGACCTTTCCTGCACTAATCTCCGTCGCTGCGGCAAAGGTGCTGCAAAACTGGGGGCGCATTGCTGCGCATTACTTGGCCCCGCAGACTCAGAGGAGTCATGGAAGAATCCCTGGAATACAGACTCCGTGGTGGAAGATGATCCAGTTGGCCCACATGGAGCTGGTGTATCGTCCTCCATCTCCACTCCCAGCTCCATCTCCACTCCCAGCTCCATCTCCACACCCAGCTCTATCTCCACTGGCTCCAGGATCAGTGGCTTTTCCTCTTCCTCATCAGGAAAGGGCTGGGTGATGCCAGAAGTGGAGGTAGTGGGTCTGTCATCTGAGTTGTCTCTGAAAGATCCTGCAAATCCACTGGGAGGACAGACCCAGCAATGTCAGCATCCTCGACCAACCCAACATCCCCAGCTTCGAAGCACTGACCACACTCGACCAGCTCCTTTGGGCGGACCACATTGTTCACATGCTTGACACAAGACTCCCAATGCAAGTGCTTTACTCAGAACTCCTACATGGCAAGTGAGCCCCAGGTGGGCAGAGGAAATGTTTCAAGAACACCCTCAAAACCTCCTTGATAAAATGCAACACCCCCACCAACACCTGGAGTCCCTGGCCAAAGACCACCCTAAGTGGAGAAAGTGCATCCGGGAGGGCGCTGAGCACCTCGAGTCTTGTCGCCGAGAGCATGCAAAAAACAAACGCAGGGAGCAGAAGGAGCGTGCGGTAAACCAGACTCCCCACCCACCCTTTCCTGCAATGACTGTCTGACCCACCTGTGATAGAGACTGTAATTCCCATATTGGACTGTTCAGTCCCCTACGAACTCACTTTTAGAGTGGAAGCAAGTAATCCTCGATTTTGAGTGACTGCCTATGATGATGATGTACAGTAGACACCTCAAGTCGCTGGAGAAATACCACCAACGATGTCTCCGCAAGATCCTGCAAATTCCCTGGGAGGACAGATGCACCAACATTAGCGTCCTCGACCAGGCCAATATCCCAGTATTGAAGCACTTACCACACTTGATCAGCTCCACTGGGCAGGCCACATTGTTCGCATGCTAGACACGAGACTCCTAAAGCAAGCGCTCTACTCAGAACTCCTTCACGGCAAGCGAGCCCCAGGTGGGCAGCGGAAACGTTTCAAGGACACCCTCAAAGCCTCCCTGATAAAGAGCAACATCCCCACCGACACCTGGGAGTTCCTGGCCAAAGACTGCCCTAAGTGGAGGAAGTGCATCCGGGAGGGCGCTGAGCACCTCAAGTCTCGTCGCCGAGAGCATGCAGAAACCAAGTGCAGGCAGCGAAAGGAGCATGCGGCAAACCAGACTCCCCACCCACGCTTTCCCTCAATGACTATCTGTCTCACCTGTGACAGGGATTCTGGTTCTCATATTGGACTGTTCAGCCACCTAATGACTCATTTTTAGAGTGGAAGCAAGTCTTCCTTGATTCCAAGGGACTGCCTATGATGACGATGATGTGGTCTAAATCATCCGAGTCTGGAAGTATAAAACAACATTTAAAAAAGCTTGGCACCAGGGGAGCGGTCAGGGTTACATGAGTACATGAGTACAGTGACTTATCGCAGTATTACTTAAATATCCACAGTACTGCTGCAGTGCTGCATTACATATCGCAGACAGACAATACATATATACATTGTGTTACATGCCCCAACATTGCAGTACATCACATGTTCCCAATATTACAGTGCAATAAACTTACATTACTTTACATCAAGCCAACATTACAGTTACAGTTACGTTGCATGACATTACAGGACTGCAACACAGACTGCATTTTATTCAACTTACCATCTTCTTGTGTCGGTGGGTCAGCTCCAACGCCGGTGGTGGCACGGTTGCTATCACCGACCAGGGACGGGGCATGGATCTCAATCTCCGTCAATGGTTCTTCTGTTGGGAGTCCTCCTCTCGTACGCCGCTGATCCACTGCTATTGCAGATGTCTTCTTCTGCAGAAAGTGAAGTAAATGAAAGTAAAAATCTTCAATCCATTTAACATCGCACACACACACACACACATACATACAAAAAGCATTGCGTTGATCCTCTTGTCATTGCTGGAAAGCACGACTACATCGCCGTAACCTTAAGATAAATAACATCATCCATTTGACACTGAACCTACATTTACATGGTACATGGCACATGGGGGGGGTGCATAAATAAAATCATTACTTACTCTTGCTACCCTCACCAGGTTGTTCCACCTCTTACAGCACCTTTCCCCAGTGCATACAATGGTACTTGTGGACGACACAGCCTCCCCAATCTTGTCCCATTTTCGGTTGTACTCCTTTGGGGGGTCTTTCCATGACCACCCTTGGTTAGCTCGGAGTATCTCTCTGTTATGTGCTCCAGAAGGGCAAGTAACTCTGTCTCATCGAAGGCAGGCATCCTCAACCTCCCCTCCCTCTCAATGTTCTTGCGCTTTGATGTCTTTTTTAACATTGGCATTATCCTTTTACTGGTAGGAATTTTGGTTTGTTAAGTATCTCTCTTGTCTTCAAAGTGAAGAATTATTAGTTGTTAGTAATATATTTCCACTGTGCTATGTATTTTTAAACTCACTGCTAGTCGACTAACTTGCTGCTCCTTCTCACTCTCTCTCCATCCTCTTCAACTCACTGCGCATGCGCGGGTGACCCCTGATCCCCGAAATCACGAGTAAAACGCATGCCTAAAAAAACCAAGAAAAAATAATTTGCACTTGCACAGTTCTGTGCCGCACCGATCATTGAACAGAAAGTCGATCTGGTTCAACTACAAAGATACATACCGCCCGATGCAGACCGCTGACATACTGCTGGCATACCGCCGAAAACATTTTGATGAATTTTGTCCTCTTAGGGCTCGGCGGTATGCCAGCGGTGTGAAACAACATACTGCTGGCATACCACCGAGAAATGGGCGGACCTTATGTATCGACCAATTTCGGCTCCAATATCTGATATTAAAAAATGTGACAATAAGATTATATGAGATTGTAGCCTTGAAGTCACTCTCTACTTCATAGCTTGTGCTGTTTCAATTTTGTATGGCAGGTATATTTATGTGTTGATCCATGTCTGTGCCTCCAGTGTCCATCAATGAGCACACTGGTTTAAAGGACAATGTGCGTCATTAATGGATGATGAAGAATCTGCCAGTAATTGGTGAGGAATTGATTTGGCAGGTATACCCTTCATTTGTCTTTCTATCCTTGTGTTAGAAAAAGAAAACTGTTCAAACTGCAGTACCTGCTGCATCTAGTAGACGAACACAGGGACAGTCACTGACATAGTTTGAAGAGCCCAAGGCAACATTTACAGTGAGCGCAGCAGTTGAAGTAGGAGGCCCACACCACCACTAGCCATAATCCTGAAGATTTTATTTTAAAGTTACCAGTCTACGACCAGTTATACATGTGTCCAGACGTGTCGGCTGTGGTTCAACACTCTCGCCTCTGAGTCAGAAGGCCACGGGTTAAAGACCCACTCCAGGGACTGGAGCCTGTAATCCAGGCTGACAGTTGAAAATCGCCTCCTTAAAATGTTAACTGGTTGGTGAAAGAACTTGCATTTAGCACATCCCAATGAAGTACTTTTGGAGTGTCATCTCTATTGCACTGTGGGAAACATTGCAGACAATTTTGCACAGCAATCTCCCATAAACAGCAATGTGATAAAGACCAGATAATCTGTTTTTTTGTGATGTTGGTTGAGGGATAAATATTGACCAGGACACCGGGGAGAACGCCCATGCTCTTATTCAAAATAGTGTTATGGCATCTCTTACGACCACCGGAGAGGGTAGACGGGGCCTTGGTTGAACATCTCATCTGAAAGACGGCACGTCTGACTGTGCAGCACTCCCTCAGCACTACGCAGGAGCGTCAATTGAACCTACAACAGACTGACGGAGAGACCAGAGTGCGACCCACTGAACCATGGCTGATACTTGAACAATGATCTGAAACTATAGACACCGTTCCAAAGAGAACCAGTACATAGAAACATAGAAATATAGAAATTTACAGCACAGGAGGAGGCCATTCCGGCCCATCGAGTCCGCGATGGCCGACAAAGAGCCACACGGCCCTCAGTCAGCAGCCCAGAATGTTACATATAAACCTATAAACAATGAATAATGGCGGAAAGGCAAAGAGCACCCAGCCCAACCAGTCCGCCCTCCACAGAACTGCAACACCCCTTACACTGAAACATTCTACACTCCACCACAACCGGAGCCATGTGATCTCTTTCAATGCACAGTCTATACCCAGTAACTCAAACCTCAATTACAATGAAGCCAATTGCCAAAGATGTGTGTCACAAGTGAATACACGGAAGTTATGTTCTAATGTCGGGAACTATTGAAATACATCAGAATTCAGCAATCCATCGCGAAACCCTCCAGAAACCCAGCAGAGACTTGAGGTAGTGATCAAAAAATCCAGGGGGAAATCGCAACATATCACTAAGTCATAAATATGGAGAAACTATGTCCACTGGCATGGGCCGGGGGTCAGTTACCAGAGGACACAGGTTTAAGATAATTGGCAAAACAAAACAGAGGGGAGATGAGGAGAAATGTTTTTATACTTCAAGCTGTTATGATCTGGAATGCGCTGCCTGAATGGATCAGATTCAATGGTAACTTTCAAAAGAGAATTGGATAAATACTTGTAAAGGAAAGGGTTATGGGGAAAGCGCAGGGGGAGAGGGACTAAGTGATTAGCTCCTTCAAAGAGCCGGCACAGACACGATGGGCTGAATAGCCTCCTTCTGTGCGTTATCATTCTATGATTCTCTGATAATGCAGCAATAAATTCTGTGCCAACATTACACCACATTAAAACAGGAAGAATTATGGAGTTAAATATTCAGAATCTGTTTATATTTTTCCATTTCTTGTCATAAATAATCTCAATCAGGGTCAGTGTTTTTTTATATAATTATTGACCAAACTCACTGCTTGTTTGTTATTTTCATTTTGGTCCAAAGCGTGCTGATGGGATCAATAGATTATGAAGTATGTAGCTTTTTTGCAGGACATTCAATACTAAAACAAGCTGAAACTCTCTTGTAAAAACAGCTATCCTAGTGGGTACAATATACTCTCCCTTGTCTCTAAATTATTCCCATTCAATGCTCTCATTATTTCAGATCTGCTGTATTGCTGACTTTATCGCTTTCCTCCAATGTTCTTGATTTCCCCTGCTTTAGGCCACTGATTGCCCACCTCTGTCTGGCTGCCGTACCTCCCCAGGATACGCCATGTGGCGCCTAGCAGCATTAAAAGGCTTTATACAAGTTCCCACACAAGAGTTTGGTGTGCAAAATTAAGGCACATGATATTGGGGGTAATGTATTGACGTGGATAGAAAACTGGGTGGCTGACAGGAAGCAAAGATTGGGAATAAATGGATTCTTTTCAGAATGGCAGGCAGTGACTAGTGGGGTACCGCAGGGTTCAATGCTGGGATCCCAGCTATTTACAATATACATTAATGATTTAGACGAAGGAATTGAATGTAATATCTCCAAATTTGCAGATGACACTAATCTGGGTGGCATTGCGAGCTGCAAGGAGGATGCTAGGAGGCTGCATGGGGACTTGGACAGGTTAGGTGAGTGGGCAAATGCATGGCAGATGCAGTATAATGTGGATAAATGTGAGGTTATCCACTTTGGTGGCAAAAACAGGAAGGCAGATTATTATCTGAATGGTGACAGATTAGTAAAAGGGGAGGTGCAACGAGACCTGGGTGTCATAAGAACACCAGAACATAAGAATTAGGAACAGGAGTAGGCCATCTAGCCCCTCGAGCCTGCTCCGCCTTCATGGTACATCAGTCATTGAAGGTAGGCATGCAGGTTCAGCAGGCAGTAAAGAAAGCAAATGGCATGCTGGCCTTCATAGCAAGGGGATTTGAGTAGAGGGGCAGGGAGGTGTTGCTACAGTTGTACAGGGCCTTGGTGAGGCCCCACCTTGAGTATTGTGTGCAGTTTTGGTCTCTTAATCTGAGAAGGACATTCTTGCTATTGAGGGAGTGCAGGGAAGGTTCACCAGACTGATTCCCGGGAAGGCAGGACTGACATATGAAGAAAGACTGGATCGACTAGGCTAACATTCACTGGAATTTAGAAGAATGAGAGGGGATCTCACAAAAACATATAAAATTCTGATGGGATTGGATAGGTTAGATGCAGGAATAATGTTCCCGATGTTGGGGAAACATAGAAACATAGAAACATAGAAACATAGAAAATAGGTGCAGGAGTAGGCCATTCGTCCCTTCTAGCCTGCATCACCATTCAATGAGTTCATGGCTGAACATGCAACTTCAGTACACCATTCCTGCTTTCTCACCATACTCCTTGATTCCCCTAGTAGTAAGGACTTCGTCAAACTCCTTTTTGAATATATTCAGTGAACTGGCCTCAACAACTTTCTGTGGTAGAGAATTCCACAGGTTCACCACTCTCTGGGTGAAGAAATTCCTCCTCATCTCGGTCCTAAATGGCTTTCCCCTTATCCTTAGACTGTGTCCCCTGCTTCTGGACTTCCCCAACATTGGGAACATTCTTCCTGCATCTAACCTGTCTAACCCCATCAGAATTTTAAACGTTTCTATGAGGTTCCCTCTCATTCTTCTGAACTCCAGTGAATACAAGCCCAGTTGATCCAATCTTTCTTGATAGGTCAGTCCCGCCATCCCGGGAATCAGTCTGGTGAACCTTCGCTGCACTCCCTCAATAGCAAGAATGTCCTTCCTCAGGTTAGGAGACCAAAACTGTACACAATACTCCAGGTGTGGCCTCACCAAGGCCCTGTACAACTGTAGCAACACCTCCCTGCCCCTGTACTCAAATCCCCTCGCTATGAAGGCCAACATGCCATTTGCTTTCTTAACCGCCTGCTGTACCTGCATGCCAACCTTCAATGACTGATGTACCATGACACCCAGGTCTCTTTGCACCTCCCCATTTCCTAATCTGTCACCATTCAGATAATAGTCTGTTTCTCTGTTTTTACCACCAAAGTGGATAACCTCACATTTATCCACATTATACTTCATCTGCCATGCATTTGCCCACTCACCTAACCTATCCAAGTCGCTCTGCAGCCTCATAGCATCCTCCTCGCAGCTCACACTGCCACCCAACTTAGTGTCATCCGCAAATTTGGAGATACTACATTTAATCCCCTCGTCTAAATTATTAATGTACAGTGTAAACAGCTGGGGCCCCAGCACAGAACCTTGCGGTACCCCACTAGTCACTGCCTGCCATTCTGAAAAGTCCCCATTTACTCCTACTCTTTGCTTCCTGTCTGACAACCAGTTCTCAATCCATGTCAGCACACTACCCCCAATCCCATGTGCTTTTAATTTGCACATTAATCTCTTGTGTGGGACCTTGTCGAAAGCCTTCTGAAAGTCCAAATATACCACATCAACTGGTTCTCCCTTGTCCACTCTACTGGAAACATCCTCAAAAAATTCCAGAAGATTTGTCAAGCATGATTTCCCTTTCACAAATCCATGCTGACTTGGACCTATCATATCACCTCTTTCCAAATGCACTGCTATGACATCCTTAATAATTGATTCCATCATTTTATCCACTACCGATGTCAGGCTGACCGGTCTATAATTCCCTGTTATCTCTCTCCCTCCTTTTTTAAAAAGTGGGGTTACATTGGCTACCCTCCACTCGATAGGAACTGATCTAGAGTCAATGGAATGTTGGAAAATGACTGTCAACGCATCCACTATTTCCAAGGCCACCTCCTTAAGTACTCTGGGATGCAGTCCATCAGGCCCTGGGGATTTATCGGCCTTCAATCCCATCAATTTCCCCAACACAATTTCCCGATTAATAAGGATTTCCCTCAGTTCCTCCTCCTTACGAGACCCTCCGACCCCTTTTATATCCTGAAGGTTGTTTGTGTCCTCCTCAGTGAATACTGAACCAAAGTACTTGTTCAATTGGTCCGCCATTTCTTTGTTCCCCGTTATGACTTCCCCTGATTCTGACTGCAGGGGACCTACGTTTGTCTTTACTAACCTTTTTCTCTTTACATATCTATAGAAACTTTTGCAATCCGTCTTAATGTTCCCTGCAAGCTTCTTCTCGTACTCCATTTTCCCTGCCCTAATCAAACCCTTTTTCCTCCTCTGCTGAGTTCTAAATTTCTCCCAGTCCCTGGGTTCGCTGCTATTTCTGGCCAATTTGTATGCCACTTCCTTGGCTTTAATACTGTCCCTGATTTCCCTTGATAGCCATGGTTGAGCCACCTTCCCTTTTTTATTTTTACGCCAGACAGGAATGTACAATTGTTGTAGTTCATCCATGCGGTCTCTAAATGTCTGCCATTGCCCATCCACAGTCAACCCCTTCAGTATCATTCGCCAATCTATCCTAGCCAATTCACGCCTCATACCTTCAAAGTTACCCTTCTTTAAGTTCTGGACCATGGTCTCTGAATTAACTTTTTCATTCTCCATCCTAATGCAGAATTCCACCATATTATGGTCACTCTTCCCCAAGGGGCCTCGCACAACGAGATTGCTAATTAATCCTCTCTCATTACACAACATCCAGTCTAAGGTGGCCTCCCCCCTAGTTGGTTCCTCAACATATTGATCCAAAAAACCATCCCTTATGCACTCCAGGAAATCCTCCTCCACCGTATTGCTTCCAGTTTGGTTAGCCCAATCTATGTGCATATTAAAGTCATCCATTATAACTGCTGCACCTTTATTGCACGCACCCCTAATTTCATGTTTGATGCTCTCCCCAACATCACTACTACTGTTTGGAGGTCTGTACACAACTCCCACTAACGTTTTTTGCCCTTTGGTATTCTGCAGCTCTACCCATATAGATTCCACATCGTCCAAGCAAATGTCCTTCCGAACTATTGCCTTAATTTCCTCCTTAACCAGCAATGCTACCCCACCTCCTTTTCCTTTTATTCTATCTTTCCTGAATATTGAATACCCCTGGATGTTGAGTTCCCAGTCCTGATCATCCTGGAGCCATGTCTCCGTAATCCCAATCACATCATATTTGTTAACATCTATTTGCACAGATAATTCATCCACCTTATTGCGGATACTCCTTGCATTAAGACACAAAGCCTTCAGGCTTGTTTGTTTAACACCGTTTGTCCTTTTAGAATTTTGCTGTACAATGGCCCTTTTTGTTCTTTGCCTTGGGTTTCTCTGCCCTCCACTTTTCCTCATCTCCTTTCTGTCTTTTGCTTTTGCCTCCTTTTTGTTTCCCTCTGTCTCCCTGCATTGGTACCCATCCCCCTGCCATATTAGTTTAAATCCTCCCCAACAGCACTAGCAAACACTCCCCCTAGGACATTGGTTCCGGTCCTGCCCAGGTGCAGACCGTCCGGTTTGTACTGGTCCCACCTCCCCCAGAACCGGTCCCAATGTCCCAGGAAATTGAATCCCTCCCTGCTGCACCACTGCTCAAGCCACGTATTCATCTGCACTATCCTGCGATTCCTACTCTGACTATCACGTGGCACTGGTAGTAATCCCGAGATTACTACTTTTGAGGTCCTACTTTTTAATTTAGCTCCTAGCTCCTTAAATTCATTTCGTAGGACCTCATCCCTTTTTTTACCTATGTCGTTGGTACCAATGTGCACCACGACAACTGGCTGATCTCCCTCCCTTGTTAGAATGTCCTGCACCTGCTCCGAGACATCCTTGACCCTTGCACCAGGGAGGCAACATACCATCCTGGAGTCTCGGTTGCGGCCGCAGAAACGCCTATCTATTCCCTTTACAATTGAATCCCCTATCAATACCGCTCTCCCACTCTTTTTTCTGCCCTCCTGTGCAACAGAGCCAGCCACGGTGCCATGAACTTGGCTGCTGCTGCCCTTCCCTGATGAGTCATCCCCCTCAACAGTACCCAAAGCAGTGTATCTGTTTTGCAGGGGGATGACCACAGGGGACTCCTGCACTATCTTCCTTGCACTGCTCTTCCTGTTGGTCTTCCATTCCCTATCTGGCTGTGGACCCTTTCCCTGCGGTACGACCAACTCGCTACACGTGATACTCACGTCACTCTCATCATCGTGGATGCTCCAGAGTGAATCCACCCTCAGCTCCAACTCCGCAACGCGGACCGTCAGGAGCTGGAGGCGGATACACTTCTAGCACACATAGTCGTCAGGGACACTGGAGTCATCCCTGAGTTCCCACATGGTACAGGAAGTCCAGAACCAGAGGTCACAGTCTAAGGATAAAGAGTAAGTCATATAGGACCGAGATGAGGGGAAACTTCTTCACTCAGAGAATTGTGAGCATGTGGAATTCTCTACCACAGAAAGTTCGTTGAGTCCAGTTCATTAGATATATTCAAGAGGGAGTTAGATATGGCCCTTATGGCTAATGGGATCAAAGGTTATGGAGAGAAAGTTGCATGATCAGCCATGATTGCATTGAATGGTGGTGCAGGCTCAAAGGGCCGAATAGAAACATAGAAACATAGAAAATAGGTGCAGGAGTATGCCATTCGGCCCTTCGAGCATGCACCACCATTCGCTAAGATCATGGCTGATCATTCCCTCAGTACCCCTTTCCTGCTTTCTCTCCATACCACTTGATCCCTTTAGCCGTAAGGGCCCTATCTAACTCCCTCTTGAATATATCCAATGAACTGGCACCAACAACTCTCTACGGCAGGGAATTCCACAGATTAACAACTCTCTGAGTGAAGAAGTTTCTCCTCATCTCAGTCCTAAATGGCCTACACCTTATCCTAATGGGATAATGAGATGGCATTTGCCCACTCACCTAACCTGTCTAAGTCACCCTGCAGCCTCTTAGCGTTCCCTGGTTTTGGACTTCCCCAACATCGGGAACAATCTACCCGCATCTAACCTGTCCCGTCCCGTCAGAATCTTGTATGTTTCTATGAGATCCTCTCTCATCCTTCTAAACTCCAATGTATAAAGGCCCAGTTGATCCAGTCTCTCCTCATATATCAGTTCGGCCATCCCGGGAATCAGTCTGGTGAACTCCCTCAATTGCAAGAACGTCCTTCCTCAGATTAGGAGACCAAAATTGAACACAATATTGCAGGTGAGGCCTCACCAAGGCCCTGTACCACTGCAGTAAGACCTCCTTGCTCCTATACTCAAATCCCCTAGCTATGAAGGCCAACATACCATTTGCCTTCTTTACCGCCTGCTGCACCTGTATGCCAACTTTCAATGACTGATGAAGCATGACACCCAGGTCTCGTTGCACCTCCCCTTTTCCTAATCTACCACCATTCAGATAATATTCTGTCTTCGCGCTTTTGCCCCCAAAGTGGATAACCTCACATTTATCCACATTATACCGCATCTGCTATGCATTTGCCCAATCACCTAACCTGTCTAAATCCCCTCATCTCTTAGCGTCCTCCTCACAGCTCACACCACTACCCAGTTTAGTGTCATCTGCAAATTTGGAGATATTACACTCAATTCTTTCATCCAAATCATTGATGTATATTGTAAAGATCTGGGGTCCCTGCACTAGCCCTGCGGCACTCCACTAATCACTGCCTGGCATTCTGAAAAGGACCCGTTTATCCCGACTCTCTGCTTCCTGTCTCGATCCACGTCAGTATATTGTCCCCAATACCATGTGCTTTGATGTTGCACACCAATCTCTTGTGTGGGACCTTGTCAAAAGCCTTTTGAAAGTACACCACATTCATTGGTTCTTCCTTGTCCACTCTACTAGTTACATCCTCAAAAAAACTCCAGAAGATTTGTCAAGCATGAATTCCCCTTCATAAATCCATACTGACTTGGACGGATCCTGTCACTGCTTTCCAAATGCTCTGCTATTTCATCCTTAATAATTAATTCCAACATTTTCCCCACCACTGATGTCAGGCTAACCTGTCTATTATTACCCTCTTTCTCGCTCTCTCCCTTTTTAAAAAGTGGTGTTACATTAGCTACCCTCCAGTCCATAGGAACTGATCCCAAGTCGATAGACTGTTGGAAAATGATCACCAATGCATCCACTATTCCTAGGGCCACTTCCTTTAGTACTCTGGGATGCAGACTATCAGGCCCCGGGGATTTATCGGCCTTCAATCTCATCAATTTCCCCAACACAATTTCCCACCTAATAAGGATATCCTTCAGTTCCTCCTTCTCACTAGACCCTCGGTCCCCGAATATTTTCGGAAGGTTATTTGTGTCTTCCTTCGTGAAGACAGAACCAAAGCATTTGTTCAATTGGTCTTCCATTTCTTTGCTCCCCATTATAAATTCACCTGAATCCGACTGCAAGGGACCTACGTTTGTCTTCACTAATCTTTTTCTCTTCACATATCTATAGAAGCTTTTGCAGTCAGTTTTTATGTTGCCGGCAAGCTTCTTCCCGTACTCTATTTTCCCCCTTTTAATTAAACCCTTTGTCCTCCTCTGCTGAATTCTAAATTTCTCCCAGTCCTCAGGTTTGCTGCTTTTTTTGGCCAATTTATATGCCTCTTCTTTGGATTTAACAGTATCCTTAATTTCCCTTGTAAGCCACGGTTGAGCCACCTTCCCCGTTTTATTTTTACTCCAGACAGTAATGGCCTACTCCTGGAACTATTTTCTATGTTTCTATGTTTCTAATTATGGTCTTGTCTGACTTTAGGCCTCAATGAAGCCTGGCTTCCAATTTGTGAGTGATGCGGTGTTGTAGAGCAAAGTGGGCTGTGACCCTGGTGAAACGCTGACCCAAGAACCCTGCTGCCTGATGGGTTTGACTTGGTAAATTACCTGAGACTGCCAGGCTGTTTGACCTCTACTCTGCTATTCATCATAGGCGGTCCCTCAAACGAGGATGATTTGCTTCCACAAGAGTTCACAGATGTTTCAATGAAGGACCCGATGTTCCAGTCCTGAATTCCAATTGAGGGGGAGGAAGATGCCTGTGCGTGGAGTTTGGTGACTATTGCACATCAGCCACCACACGGGCTTGACAGAGCTAGGCCTTTATCCAGTGGCAAGGGTTAACCAGGACAACTGGAGACCTGTTCTGCTGCACAGACCGAGTGCGCGCACATATCACAGTGTGGGCTGGCCCGTGCTGCCCCTGGGCCCTCTGCTCTTCATTTGCCGCACCTCCGCCCATGATGTTCCAGGGCCCGGCGCTCCAGCTCTATTTCGAGCCCCGACTTGTGGTGGTGTTCTGACACAGGTCGGGGCGGCCCATGATGTTCCAGGGCTCTGCTATTAGGTGCGTGATCTCTGGTCTTGGGCTCCCTCATAACTTGATGGTGATTTGACAACAGCATCCATTTACGCTGCTTACATCGCGTTATTTAACAAATATGCAAAAAGAAAAAGAAAGACTTGCATTTCTCTGGCACCTTTCATGACCACCGGACGTCCCAAAGCGCTTTACAACCAATGAAGTACTTTTGGAAGTGTAGACGCTGTTGTAATATGGGAAATGCGGCAGCCAATTTGCGCACAGCAAGCTCCCACAAACAGCAATGTGATTACAACCAGGGAATCTGTTTTAGTGATGCTGATTGAGGGATAAATATTGGTCAAGACACCGGGGATAACTCCCCTGCTCTTTTTTGAAATAATGCCATGGGATCTTTTATGTCCACATGAGCGGGCAGACGGGGCCTGGGTTTAACAGTATCTCCGGCAGTGCAGCGCTCCCTCAGTACTACACTGGAGTGTCAGCCTAGATTTTTTGTGCTCAAGTCTCTGGAATGGGTCTTGAACCCACAACCACCTGACTCAGACTTTAAACTTGAATCTATCAAATCAGTATATATCCTGTCATTTCTTTGTTTACAGCCACAAGCTTATTTATTTTTAAAAAATTGTTTGCTGAATGTAAAATGCAATCATGTAAGTCACGTTGGATTTCTCAATCTCACACTCTTCTGGGATCTACCTCTTACACGGCAAGTTAAAATGATTCCACTACTTGAAACGCTGGTGCATAGATCAATTGTAGGCTGCTGAGTCCTGAAATAAGACATTACTAATCTATCATAAAATGCGGGTCCTTTGTCAGAATTCAGAACTAGTTCTGAAATGAAACATAAAGCTGTCTTTTCTCTTCACAGGTGCTAATGGATTTGCAGCAGTTACTCTTTTGGTTTCAGCTACAGGCACGTTCCGTTTGACCTCGCTGCTGTATTTTTTACCGAATGCGATTTTCAGCCATGCCTCAGTGGGTAACACTCACACCTCAAGGTCAGAAGGTCGTGCTTTCAAATCCCACTCCAGAGACTTAAACACAGAATCTAGGCTGCTGCTCCCATGCAATGTCGAGTGAGGGTTGCGCTGTCGAGGGGCCGTCTTTCAAATGAGAGGTTAAACCAACTTCTACCCTCTCAGGTGGTCATAAAAGATCCCATGGCGCTATTTCAAAGACAAGCAGGTGAGTTTCCCAGGTGTTCTAGCCAACATTTTTCCCTCGATCATTACAGCAGACTAGGAGGCCATTCAGCCCGTCGAGCCCGTGCCGGCTCTCTGCAGCTAGTCCCACTCCCCTCGCCCTTCCTCCGTAGCCCTGCAAAATAGAATCATAGACTCGTTACTGCTCAGTTGGAGGCCATTCGGCCAACATCTAACACAGATTATCTGGTCATCATCACATTGCTGTTTGTGGGAGTTTGCTGTGCACAATTTGGCTGCCGCATGTTCCCTACTTTTCAACAGTGACTGCACTCCAAAAGTGCTTCATTGGCTGTAAAGTGCTTTGGCCATTCTGCAATCGTGAAAGGTGCTATAGAAATGCAAGTCTTTCTATCTTTTGACTGGGTATGCAGGACAGATGATTATGCCTCCCCAATAGAAGAATGGTAGAAGCCTTTGAAGTATTTTGAGATCAACTAATTTCTGTAGAATTACCACACAGTAATATCAGTAAAGAAATCCACTTTTACTGATCGATTTCCCTAAAAAGCTGGATAAAGAGCCACCATTTCTTTTGTCCTGCACGTCATGTCATCCCTGGGCTGCCAGTTTTCTCAAGTTAGTTCATTCAAGGGGAGATAAGCCTTGCATTTTCACACAGCAAGTTTCTCTCCGAAATTGAAATATGACTTGTCTCGGAATGGGTCTATTCAATACGGCAACATTCAGCAACACAACTATCCGTCAATTGTTGGACGCTGCACTGGATTGCTTTTGTGGCTGTGTTCAGTTTGCCAGTCAGAGAATGACATGTGGGAAGGGACAACAGCAACGATTCCTTTCAGTCTGATGTCTCCTCAGAGATGAATTCAAGAGAGTCGTTTTACAAGCGAATCACTGTAAAAGTATGCCAGTCACTTGAGGCAGAGCGTCTGCTTGTACAAATTGCTGCAGATTTAACTTCAATTGCCGCAAACACCTCCCTTTGTTGTGTGTGTGTGTGTCTGACACTGCAGTGCTGTGTGAGGTCTGCTCACATCCCGGCTCAGTGGTCCCGTCACTTTGCTCGTTGGGTGGATCCGTCCATCCATCCGTCCATCTGTCTATCTGTCTATCTATACATAGAATTACATTGAATGTACTAAAACAGAAACACGCCATTCAGCCCAAATGATCTATACTGCTGTACAGCATGGACAAAGGTCTGTTGAGCCCGTGTACAGTGCACGGACAGCTTGCGTCTGCGCACATTCGGAGGCTGAACTCCAAGCCATTGTTAACATCTTCACCGAGGCGTACGGAAGCATGGGCCATACACTAAACATCCGTAAGACAAAGATCCTCCACCAACCTGACCCGGGCAAACAGCACTGCCCCCCGGTCATCAAAATCCACGGCATGGCACTGGACAACGTGGCTCATTTTCCATACCTCGGGAGCCTATGATCAGCAAGGGCAGACATCGACGACGAGGTCCAACACTGCCTCCAGTGTGCCAGCGCAGTCTTCAGTCACCTGAGGAAGAGAGTGTTCATTGACCAGGCCCTCAAATCTGGCATCAAGCTTATGGTCTACAGGGCTGTAGTGATACCCGCCCTCCTGTATGGCTCAGAGACATGGACCATGTAAAGTAGATACCTCAAAGTGCTGGAGAAGTGTCACTAGCGCTGCCTCCGCAAGATCCTGCAAATCCACTGGGAGGACAGACGCACCAATGTCAGTGTTCTCGCTCACGCCAACATCCCCAGCATCGAAGCACTGACCACGTTCGACCAGCTCCGTTGAGCAGGCCACATTGTCCGCATGCGCGACACGAGACTCCCAAAGCAAGCGCTCTACTCGGAACTCCTACACGGCAGGCAATCCCCAGGTGGGCAGAGGAAATGTTTCAAGGACACCCTCAAAGCCTCCTTGATAAAGTGCAACATCCCCACTGACACCTGGGAGTCCCTGGCCAAAGATCGCCCTGAGTGGAGGAAGAGCATCCGGGAGGGTGCTGAGCACCTCGAGTCTCGTTGCCGAGAGCATGCAGAAAACAAGTGCAGGCAGCGGAAGGAGCGTGCAGCAAACCAGACTCCCCACCCACCCTTTCCTTCAACCACTGTCTGTCCCACCTGTGACAGAGACTGTACTTCCCCTATTTGACTGTGCAGTCACCTGAGTACTCACTTTTGGAGTGGAAGCAAGTTTTCCTCGATTCCGAGGGACTGCCTATGATGATGGTGTGTTGGTCCATCGGTGGGTCCGTCCGTCTGTCTATCTGTCTATCTATACATAGAATTACATTGAATGTACTAAAACAGAAACATGCAATTCAGCCCAAATGGTCTAGACTGTTGTACAGCATGGAAGAAGGCCATTGGGCCGGTTGAGCCTGTGCCGGATCTCAGCTTTCCCCGTAGCCCTGTAAATTTCTCTCCTTCAGGTACTTATCCAATTCTCTTTTAAACACAGAGATTGAGTCTGCCTCCACCACCCTTTCAGGCAGCGCACCCAGATCACACCCAGATCAGCGCACCCAGATGTGGTGGCTGATGTCTAAAAAAGTTTTTCATCATGTTGAACTTTGGTTCTTTTGCCAAACACCTTAATCTATGTCCTCTGGTTCTCGACCCTTCCACCAATGGGAACAGTTTCTCTCTATCTACTCTGTCCAAACCCCAGCTTCTCCAGTCTACCCCCATTACTGAAGTCCTTCATCCCTGGAATCATCTCGTAAATCTTTGCTGCACCCTCTCTAAGGCCTTCACATCCATGCAATAAGGGTGCAGCAGTTATAATGGGTGACTTTAATATGCACATAGATTGGGCTAACCAAACTGGAAGCAATACGGTGGAAGAGGATTTCCTGGAATGCATAAGGGATGGTTTTCTAGACCAATATGTCGAGGAACCAACTAGGGGGAGGCCATCTTAGACTGGGTGTTGTGCAATGAGAGAGGATTAATTAGCAATCTCATTGTGCGAGGCCCCTTGGGGAAGAGTGACCATAATATGGTGGAATTCTGCATTAGGATGGAGAATGAAACAGTTAATTCAGAGACCATGGTCCAGAACTTAAAGAAGGGTAACTTTGAAGGTACGAGGTGTAAATTAGCTAAGATTGATTGGCGAATGATACTGAAGGGGTTGACTGTGGATGGGCAATGGCAGACATTTAGAGACCGCATGGATGAACTACAACAATTGTACATTCCTGTCTGTCGTAAAAATAAAAAAGGGAAGGTGGATCAACCGTGGCTATCAAGGGAAATCAGGGATAGTATTAAAGCCAAGGAAGTGGCATACAAATTAGCCAGAAATAGCAGTGAACCCGGAGACTGGGAGAAATTTAGAACTCAGCAGAGGAGGACAAAGGGTTTGATTCGGGCAGGGAAAATGGAGTACGAGAAAAGAAGCTCGCAGGGAACATTAAGACGGATTGCAAAAGTTTCTATGGATAAGTAAAGAGAAAAAGGTTAGTAAAGACAAACGTAGGTCCCCTGTAGTCAGAATCAGGGGATGTCATATCGGGGAACAAAGAAATGGCGGACCAATTGAACAAGTACTTTGTTTCGGTATTCACTAAGGAGGACACTAACAACCTTCCGGATATAAGAGGGGTTAGAGGGTCTAGTAAGGAGGAGGAACTGAGAGAAATCCTTATTAGTCGGGAAATTGTGTTGGGGAAATTAATAGGATTGTAGGCCGATAAATCCCCAGGACCTGATGGACTGCATCCCAGAGTACTTAAGGAGGTGGCCTTGGAAATAAAGGAAGCATTGACAGTTATTTTCCAACATTCCATTGACTCTGGATCAGTTCCTATCGAGTGGAGGGTAGCCAATGTAACCCCACTTTTTAAAAAAGGAGGGAGAGAAAAAACAGGGAATTATAGACCGGTAAGACTGACATCGGTAGTGGGTAAGATGATGGAATCAATTATTAAGGATGTCATAGCAGTGCATTTGGAAAGAGGTGACATGATAGGTCCAAGTCAGCATGGATTTGTGAAAGGGAAATCATGCTTGACAAACCTTCTAGAATTTTTTGAGGATATTTCCAGTAGAGTGGACAAGGGAGAACCAGTTGATGTGGTATATTTGGACTTTCAGAAGGTTTTCGACAAGGTCCCACACAAGAGATTAATGTGCAAAGTTAAAGCACATGGGATTGGGGGTAGTGTGCTGACATGGATTGAGAACTGGTTGTCAGACAGGAAGCAAAGAGTAGGAGTAAATGGGTACTTTTCAGAATGGCAGGCGGTGACTAGTGGGGTACCGCAAGGTTCTGTGCTGGGGCCCCAGCAGTTTACACTGTACATTAATGATTTAGACGAGGAGATTAAATGCAGTATCTCCAAATTTGCGGATGACACTAAGTCGGGTGGCAGTGTGAGCTGCGAGGAGGATGCTATGAGGCTGCAGAGCGACTTGGATAGGTTAGGTGAGTGGGCAAATGCATGGCAGATGAAGTATAATGTGGATAAGTGTGAGGTTATCCACTTTGGTGGTAAAAACAGAGAGACAGACTATTATCTGAATGGTGACAGATTAGGAAAAGGGGAGGTGCAACGAGACCTGGGTGTCATGGTACATCAGTCAATCAGTCATTGAAGGTTGGCATGCAGGTACAGCAGGCAGTTAAGAAAGCAAATGGCATGTTGGCCTTCATAGCGAGGGGATTTGAGTACAGGGGCAGGGAGGTGTTGCTACAGTTGTACAGGGCATCGGTGAGGCCACACCTGGAGTATTGTGTACAGTTTTGTTCTCCTAACCTGAGGAAGGACATTCTTGCTATTGAGGGAGTGCAGCGAAGGTTCACCAGACTGATTCCCGGGATGGCGGGACTGACCTATCAAGAAAGACTGGATCAACTGGGCTTGTATTCACTGGAGTTCAGAAGAATGAGAGGGGACCTCATAGAAACGTTTAAAATTCTGATGGGTTTCAACAGATTAGATGCAGGAAGAATGTTCTCAATGTTGGGGAAGTCCAGAACCAGGGGTCACAGTCTAAGGATAAGGGGTAAGCCATTTAGGACCGAGATGAGGAGGAACTTCTTCACCCAGAGAGTGGTGAACCTGTGGAATTCTCTGCCACAGAAAGTTGTTGAGGCCAATTCACTAAATATATTCAAAAAAGAGTTAGATGTAGTCCTTACTACTAAGGGGATCAAGGGGTATGGTGAGAAAGCAGGAATGGGGTACTGAAGTTGCATGTTCAGCCATGAACTCATTGAATGGCATTGCAGGCTGGAAGGGCCGAATGGCCTACTCCTGCACCTATTTTCTATGTTTCTATGTTTCTATGTTTTCGTAAAGTGAGGTGCCCAGAATTGGACACAATACTCTAGTTGAGTCTGAACCAGTGTTTTATACAGGTTCATCATAACTTCCTTACGTTTGTGCTCTATGCCTCTATTTATGAAGCCCAGGATCCCTCATGTTTTTTTAACCATTTACTCAGTCTGCCCTGCCACCTTCAACGATTTGTGCACATATACCCCAGATCTCTCTGTTCATGCACCCCGTTTAGAATTGTACCCTTTAGTCTATATTGCCTGTCCTTGTTCTTCCTATCAAAATGTATCACTTTGCACTTTTCTGCGATAAATTTCATCTGCCACGTGTCCGCCCACTCCATCATTATGTCATCTTGAAGAATTATCATTCTCCTCCTCAGTGTTCACTATACAGGTTGAACCTCCCTTATACAGCACCCTCAGGACCTGGGCTGTCCCGAACGAGGGATTTAGCCGGATGAGGGGCGGTCACATGTTTGGATGGATTGCGCCTTTAAGTGCTGTTGCTGGGGTAAGTATGTGTGTGTGCTGATTGGCTGGACCGACTGTCAGTCAGTCAGTCAGTCAGCCAATCAGCGTGCAGGGGACCCCGACGAGCCAGCGGGCCTCAAGGGGTTGGCCCGACCCTCCGGAGGGAGCACTGTGGGGACGAACGGCCAGCCTCAGGACTATGGCTGCAGGTGTTCCAGCAGACGACAAGGATGAGGCAGCCAAATCGAGGAGAAAGATTATATCAGTGAGTATGATTTTGACGGTCGCGTTCTGCTCATGCGCCACCCGGTGGCCAGGAATAGTCCGGACAAAGGGTGGTGCCGGATAAGGGAATCCCGGATAAGAGAGGTTCAACCTGTACTTCCAAATTTGGTTTCATCTGAAAATTTTGAAATTGTGCCCAGTACACTAAGTCATTAATATAAATCAAGAAATGCAGTGGCCCAGTACCGTGTACCCTAGGGAACTCCAGTCTGAAAAACAACTATTCACCACTACTCTCTGTTTCCTGTCACTGAGCCAATTCCGTATCCATGCTGCCACTGTCCCTTTTATTCCATGGGCTTTAACTTTGCTAGCAAGCCTATTATGTGGCACATTGTTGAAGCTTTTAGAAATCCATGTACACCACATCAATCACATTGCCCTCATAAACCCTCTCTGTTATCTCATCAATAAGTTCAATCAAGTTGGTTAAACACGATTTGCTTTTAACAAATCCATGCTGGCTTTCCTTAATTAATCCACACTTGTCCAAGTGACTATTAATTTTGTCCCGGATTACTGTTTCTAAAAGCTTCCCCAGTACTAAGTTTAAACTGACTGGTCTGTAGTTGCTGGATTTATTTTTACACCCTTTTTTGACAAGAGTGTAACATTTGCAATTCTCCAGTCCTCTGGCACCAGCCCCGTATCTAAGGAGGATTGGAAGATTAAGGCCAGTACCTCTGCGATTTCTTCCTTCATTTCTCTCAGTGTCGGAGGATGCATCCCATCTGGTCCTGGTGATTTATCTACTTCATATACAGCCAGCCTTTCTCGTACCTTGTCTTTATCAATTCTTATCCCATCCCGTATCTCCAGGACCTCCTCTTTCACTATGACTTTGGCAGCACCTTCTTCCTTGGTGAAGACAGATGCAAAGTACTCATTTAGTACCTCAGCCATCCCCTCTGCCTCCATGTGTAGGTCTCCTTTTTGGTCCATAATCAGCCCCATCTAACCTCTTACTGCCCGTTGACTAATTATATGCCCATATAAGACATTTGGATTGCCACCTCAGTAACATCACCTGACTCTATCCCTGCCTTAGGTCAATTGTTGCTGAAACCCTCATCCATGCTTTTTTTAACCTCTAAACTTGATTATTCCAACACACTCCTGGCTGGTCTCCCACGTTCTGCCCTCCATAAACTTGATGTCATCTAAAACACTGCTGGCCGTCTCCTAACTTGCACCAAGTCCTGATCGCCCATCACCCCTGTGCTCGCCGACCTACATTGGCTCCCTGTTAAACAACATCTCAATTTCAAAATTCTCCTCCTTGTTTTCAAATCCCTCCATGTCCTCACCCCTCCCTATCTCTGTAGTCTCCTCCAGCATCACAAAGCTCCCCCCCCCCACCATCTCCCCGAGATATCTGCGCTCCTCTAATTCTACCCTCTTGATTGATTATAATCGCTCAACCATTGGTGGCCCTGCCTTCTGTTGCCTGGGCCCCGAGCTCTGGAACTCCCTGCCTAAACCTCTCCCCTTCTCTCCTCTCTTTCCTCTTTTACGACGCTCCTGAAATCCTACCTCTTTGACCAAGCGTTTGGAACAGCTTGGTACAACAGGCAGTAAAGAAGGCAAATGGCTTGCTGGACTTCATCGAGAGGGGATTTGAGTAAAGGAGCAGGGAGGTCTTATTGCAGTTGTACAGGGCCTTGGTGAGACCACACCTTGAGTATCGTGTAAGCTTTGGTCTCCTAATCTGAGGAAGGACATTCTTGCTATTGAGGGAGTGCAGCAAAGGTTCACCAGACTGATTCCCGGGATGGCAGGACTGACATATGAAGAAAGACTGGATCAACTGGGCTTATATTCACTGGAATTTAGAAGAATAAGAGGGGATCTCATAGAAACATATAAAATTCTGACGGGATTGGACAGGTTAGATGCAGGAAGAATGTTCCCAATGTTGGGAAAGTCCAGAACCAGGGGTCACAGTCTAAGGATAAGGGTTAAGCCATCTAGGACCGAGATGAGGAGAAACTTCTTCACTCAGAGAGTTGTTAACCTGTGGAATTCTCTACCACAGAAAGTTGTTGATGCCAATTCGTTGGATATTTTCAAAAGGGAGTGAGATGTGGCCCTTATGGCTAAAGGGATCAAGGGGTATGGAGAGAAAGCAGGAAAGGGGTACTGAGGTGAATGAACAGCCATGATCATATTGAATGGTGGTGCAGGCTTGAAGGGTCGAATGGCCTACTCCTGCACCTACTTTCTATGTTTTTATGTTTATATGGTCACCTGCGCTAATGTCTCCTTGTTTGATTCAGTGTCAGATTTTGCTCAATAATGCTCATGTGAAGCTCCTTGGGATGTTTTACAATGTTAAAAGGAACTATATAAAAGCAAATTGTTGCTGTTGTTGCGGCCTCCTGACCAATTATCAGACGCCTTTATCACAATGTCAGCGCAGCTCTTAAATTCCTTTATTTTTCTGCGTCCTTCCTGTTGGTAAATGCGAGCCTCCATTGTACATCTCGAAGCCCATGAAGCTGCCACAGATTGTGACTGATTATTTTTCCAACTCAGGGCATTGTTATGTGTTTTTTTTCTTCACTTTACAGCTGCCTGAGTGTGGAGGTCCAAGCTGCCACATTTCACAGCAGCAATGTATATTTCTTTATTATATCAGTAAATTTACAACCTCCCGGCCCCAAAGCTTCCCCAGGAATAAATCCGCTCCCTGTCATCACCAAAACCTCCCGTTAAATATTCATCGTAGTTTCTTTTCCCTTTCGATAACAATAGCAGCTGTTGGCAACAGCCAAGTTGACGGAAATAATTCATACCTGCCTTGCAGAGGTACCTGGCCTCGAAGGCTCGGAAAGACTCACGTCTAACCTGCTTCAATATGCAGCTGATTAATTATATAATCTAATTCCCCTGCTGCACCTCTCGCTATTTATAGCATAGGATGAAATGTAAATTCTCGACAGTCGTGGAGCAGGAGAAGGAAGGAGAGACTGACTTATCTCTGGTCCAGGGGCTATCACTTGCTGCTGGCAGTGTGTGCTCAGTGCTCCAGCTGTACACTCGCACCCCCCCCCCGCCCTCATCCAGTCAGTGAGTCTCGCTTCCCACCGGGCGCTCGATGGGCTCCCACTGTTGATGCCACTGGATAAAGACCTAGCTCTGTCAAGCCCGTGTAGTGGCTGATGTGCAACGGTTACCGCACATTAAAAAAATCCACGCACAGGCATCTTCCACCCCCTTAATTGGAGTTCAGAACTGGAACATCAGGTCCTGCATTGAAACATCTGTGAACTAGTGGAAGCAAGTCATCCACGTTCGAGGGACCGCTTATGGTGATGAGTGTTGATCCACTGTTTCCAGGCCTGAGCTCGACTGGTCCGGTTGCTTTGGTCCGTTTTGTTCAAGCGATGCTGCATGGTAAAGGGGCCATCTTTGTTGGCTGGAACTTGGTACGTGAAGTGCCCGTTTCTTGGACGCAACTGGGACACTGGAGGCCCCAATATGATGGACAGGAAGTGTGCAGCATTTCCGTCCGGAAGTGCCCCTATCCTCCTTCCCGCCATATTGGGTAAGGAAAATCAAGAGGCATTGTTTACCCACGGCCTTTGTCTAGTGCCTGGTTTGCGCTGAGGCAGCCGGTGCTAGGTTGAGGGATCACCGGCAGGAGTGCTCCCTCCAACCCCACGTTAAAGGACACGATCATTGCCTCTCATCCTCCCAGTGCCACCAGTCTCGTCCTCCAAACTCTGATCTCCCCGGCCTTGGCACCCAATCTCTCCCAACCCCCTGACCCCCAATCTGCAGGGCCCCAAACCCCAATCTCTCCCAACCTCAAACCATCGTCTCTCCAGAACCCCAATCTCCCCAGACTCTGAACCCCAATCTTGCCTGACCTCGATCTGCATGGATTTGCCAGCCTTGAACCCTGATCTTTTCTGCTCCTGGCATAGACCCACCCATTCTGAGCCCCCGATCTCTGACCTCCGATCTCCTGATCCTCGCCACCCCACACTTGGGCCCAGCTCCTAATCTTCGGCCCGAAACCCAACCTCTCCCACACACTCCCAACCCACCCACAGAACTCCTTCACCACACACTCCCGACCCACCCACAGACTCCATCCCCCACATACTCACAGCCCCTATTCCCCCACACACTCACAGCCCCCTCCCCCACACATTCACAGCCCCCTCCCCCACACACTCACAGCCCCCCTCCCCCACACTATCACAGCCTCCCCCTCCCCCACACACTCACAGCCCCCTCCCCCACACATTCACAGCCCCCGCCCCCACACACTCACAGCACCCTCCCCCTCCCCTACACACTCACAGCCCCTCCCCCACACACTCAGCCTCCCCCTCCCCTACACACTCACAGCCCCCCTCCCTCACACACTCACAGCCCCCCTACCCTACTCTCTCACAGCCTCCCCCTCCCCACACATTCACAGCCCCTCCCCCACACACTCACAGCCCCCCTCCCCCACACTCTCACAGCCTCCCCCTCCCCTACACACTCACAGCCCCCTCCCTCACACACTCACAGCCCCCTCCCCCACACACTCACAGCCCCCGCCCCCACACACTCACAGCACCTTCTCCCTCCCCTACACACTCACAGCCCCTCCCCCACACACTCAGCCTCCCCCTCCCCTACACACTCACAGCCCCTCCCCCACACACTCAGCCTCCTCCTCCCCTACACACTCACAGCCCCCTCCCCCACACACTCACAGCCCCTGCCCCCACACACTCACAGCACCCTCCCCCTCCCCTACACACTCACAGCCCCTCCCCCACACACTCAGCCTCCCCCTCCCCTACACCCTCACAGCCCCCCTCCCCCACACACTCACAGCTCCCCTACCCTACTCTCTCACAGCCTCCCCCTCCCCCACACACTCACAGCCCCCCCTCCCCCACACTCTCACAGCCTCCCCCTCCCCTACACACTCACAGCCCCCTCCCTCATGCACTCACAGCCCCTCACCCCCTCCCCCACACACTCACAGCCCCCCACACACTCACTGCCCCTCTCTCCCATGCTCCTGACCCACCCATACACCTCATCCGCCCACGCACTCACAGCCCCACACATACCTCCTACCCCACACACTCCCGACCCACCCACAGCCCCCCTCCCTCCTCTCTTCCTCCTGCCCCTCGTCCTTCACAATCACCCCCCCACCTCCCTCCACATTGGATTCAGCAATAATTATCTGATTAGCTCAGTGAGTGAAAAAAAACCATTTGTAGTCTGTTGACTGGCAATGAGGTCACAATCTGGGCTCTGGAACATATGTTCTGCTGCCTTCATGAATTCCCCTCCCTGTTCTTCTGCATTTTATGATAATCCTATCAGTCTGCTTCAGATTTGTCTTAAAAAAGAAGCTATTATTCAAATTAAGAAAGCGCTATCCATAATTCAAGGTACAGCAGACATTGAAAAATACCACTCTGAGGTGGAAAAAAATCACTTTAATTTACTTTAAGGCGTTGAGACTGTGGGCCAATTGAAAACGTGATAGACTTTTGTTCGGTGAGGGTATCAAGGGATATGGAACAAAGGGGGAAAGGTGGAGTTGAGGTACAGATCAGTCATGATCTCATTGAATAGTGGAACTGGCACGAGGTTCTGAATGGGCTCCACCTGTTCCTATCTTCCTAAGTTTGTTCTGGAACTTCAAAGGAAAAGCATTTGGATTGGGTGCATTTGCACTTCCCGTTAGTGCTCCTTGGGAGCGCTAATTGGGCACAAATGCATTAGTGCACGGACACGGTGCTGACATTGACGCCCGCCATATTGGACAGGGGTTTAGCGGCACTATGACATTGCTCCCCGATCTCCTGTGCTCAGCAGATCGTGACGTCATGGCCGCGCGCATCGTTCCATTAGCACCCCGGATAGAGCAGGAGGCGCGGATCGGCCGGCTGGCCGCTACCGGGGCGATAACTAAAGGCCAGCTGACTGAGGAAAGTAAATATCTTACCTTTGCTGCTGACGCTTCTGTTATATATGTAAACTTGTATATAATTTGTACTGCCACCAGAGGGATCCCACAATCCCCTGGGAGCACAGGTACTTAAGGAGTCCTTACAGGCTGGAGAGGCACTGTGGATACCTGCAATAAAAGACTAAGGTCACACTTCACTTTGAGCTCAAAGAATCCAGTCAGACTCTTTATTCATACATTCCAACTGGTGATGAGTTAAAGATGACGAACCCAACGATGCAGAGAACAGTGGGCATCCTGGAGAAATTTTCGGAGGGAGATGATTTGGAAACCTTCGTGGAGTGACTTGACCAATACTTCGTGGCCAATGAGCTGGAAGGAGAAACGAACGCTGTCAAACGAAGGGCGATTCTCCTCACCGTCTGCGGGGCACCAACGTATGGCCTCATGAAAAATCTGCTTGCTCCAGCAAAACCCACAGAGAAATCGTACGATGATTTGTGCACACTGGTTCGGGAGCATCTGAACCCGAAGGAAAGCGTTCTGATGGCGAGGTACCAGTTCTACATCTACAAAAGGTCTGAAGGCCAGGAAGTGGTGAGTTATGTCGCCGAGCTAAGACGCCTTGCAGGACATTGCAAATTTGAAGGACCTTTGGAGCACATGCTCAGAGACTTTTTCGTACCTGGCATTGGCCAGGAAATGATACTTCGCAAACTTTTGACTGTAGGGACCCCAACCTTGAGTAAGGCCAAAGCGATAGCCCAGGCGTTCATTGCACCAGTGACAATACTAAGCAAATCTCTCAGCACATGAGTGCTGCTACAAGTACTGTAAACAAAGTGATGTTGTTTTCAAATCGCAACGTACAGGGCAGGCCCCGCAGATGTCTCAGAGTCCACCATCAAGGGTGATGAATGCAAGGCCATTAACATCTTGTTGGCGCTGCGGGGGTTATCATCGTTTCCATTCATGCCGCTTCAAAGGGTACAGTTGCAAGGGCTGTGGAACAATGAGACACCTCCAACGTATGTGCAGGCAAGCTACAAATCCTGTTAATCCTGCAAACCACCATGTTGCAGAGGAGGACAGATCCACGGTAGATCACGACGAACCAGAGCCTCAGACCGAGGAGGCAGAGGTATATAGGGTGCACACATTTACCACTGAGTGTCTCCCCGATAATGCTGAAGGTTGAACCAAATGGACTCCCGGTGTCAATGGAGCTGGACACGGGTGCGAGCCAGTCCACCATGGGCAAAAAGATTTTTGAAAAATTGTGGTGCAGCAAGGCCTCAAGGCCAGTCTGGACTCCAATTCGCACAAAACTAAGAACTTACAGAAATTAAACTGATTCCCTGTAAAGTTCTCCTACGATGGAGCGGTGCAAAAGCTACCACTCTAGGTGGTACCGGCCGATGGTCCCACGTTGCTCAGCAGGAGCTGGCTGGGACAGATACGCTGGAACTGGGACGACGTCCGAGCGCTCTCGTCCACTGACGAAACTTCATGCACCCAGGTCTTAAACAAATTCCCTTTGTGTTCGAACCAGTCATCACGAAGTTCCAAGGAGCAAAAGTGCAAATGCATCTAATTCCGGAGGACAACCCATCCATCACAAGGCGAGAGCAGTACCGTACATGATGAGAGAAAGGGTAGAGATTTAACTAGACCGGCTGCAAAGAGACGGCATCATTTCCCCAATCGAATTCAACGAGTGGGCCAGTCCAATCGTTCCAGTCCTCAAGGGAGACGGCACCGTCAGAATCTGTGGTGATTACAAAGTAAATATCAATCGTTTTTCCCTGCAGGACCAATACACACTACCAAAGGCAGATGACCTTTTTGCTACGTTGGCAGGAGGAAAGATGTTCACGAAGCTGGACTTGACCTCATCCTACATGATGCAGGAGCTGGAGGTATCATCAAAGGGCCTCACCTGCATCAACACGCACAAAGGTCTCGTCATTTATAAGAGATGCCTATTTGGAATTCGATCAGCCGCAGCGATATTCCAGAGAAACATGGAAAGCTTACTGAAATCGGTCCCGCGCACAGTGGTCTTCCAGGCGACATCTTGGTCACAGGTCGGAACACAGTCGAGCATCTGCAGAACGTGGAGGAGGTTCTTAGTTGGCTTAATAGTGTGGGGCTCAGGTTAAAATGCTCGAAGTGCGTTTTCCTGGTGCCTGAAGTGAGTTCCTGGAGAGGAGAATCGCGGCGGACAGCATCAGGCCCACCGATTCGAAGACAGAAGCAATCGAGAATGCACCGAGACCACAGAACGTGACGGAGCTGCGGTCGTTTCTAGGACTCCAGAACTATTTTGGTAAATTCTTACCGGATCTCAACACATTGTTAGAACCACTGCACGCCTTACTGCGTAAAGGAGACAAATGCGTATGTGGCAAAAGCCAAGTAAATGCCTTTGTAAAAGCGAGAAAATTGTTACGCTCAAACAAATTGCTTGTGTTGTGTGATCCATGTAAGCTTTTGGTATTAGCATGTGATGCGTCGTCGTACGCCGTTTGGGTGTGTATTGCAACAAGCTAACGATTTCAGAAAAACTGCAACCGGTTACTTATGCATCCAGAAATCTGTCTAAGGCTGAGAGAGCCTACAGCATGACTGAAAAAGAAGTGTTAGCGTGTGTCTCTGGCTTAAAGAAAATTCATCAATATCTGTTTGGGCTAAAATTTGAATTGGAGACTGACCATAAGCCACTAATATCCCTGTTTTCCGAAAGTAAGGGGATAAATACTAATGCATCGGCCCACATCCAGAGATGGGCGCTCACGTTGTCTGCACACAACTACGCCATCCACCACAGGCCAAGCACAGAAAACTGTGCCGATGCTCTCAGTAGGCTGCCATTGCCCATCCACGGGGGTGGAAATGGTGCAGCCCGCAGATTTAGTCATGGTTAAGGTAGCATTTGAGAGTGAGCCCGACAGATAAGAACGTGGACAAGCCAGGACCCCTTACTCTCACTAGTTAAAAGCTGTGTGCTTCAAGGGACCTGGTCCAGTCTCCCAATGGAAATGCAGGAAAAGATAAAGCCGTACTAGCTGTGCAAAGATGAAATGTCTATACAGGCAGATTGCCTTCTGTGGGGAAATTATGCAGTGTTCCCCAAGAAGGGCAGAGACACCTTCATCATTGACCTCCACAGTACCCACCCAGGCATCGTAATGATGAAAACGATAGCCAGATTCCACGTGTGGTGTCCTGGTATCGATGCGGACTTAGAGTCCTGCGTTCACAGATGTAATACATGCTCAAAGTTAAGCAATGTACCCAGGGAGGCGCCGCTAAGTTTATGGTCTTGGCCCTCCAAACAGTGGTCTATGGTACAAGTCGACTATGCAGACCCGTTCTTGGGTAAAATGTTCCTTGAGGTTGTAGATGCATACTCCAAGTGGTATGAATGTGAGATAATGTCGGCTAGAACATAAGAACATAAGAACATAAGAATTAGGAACAGGAATAGGCCATCTAGCCCCTCGAGCCTGCTCCGCCATTCAATAAGATCATGGCTGATCTGGCCGTGGACTCAGCTCCACTTACCCGCCCTCTCCCCGTAACCCTTAATTCCCTTATTGGTTAAAAATCTATCTATCTTTGACTTGAAAACATTCAATGAGCTAGCCTCAACTGCTTCCTTGGGCAGAGAATTCCACAGATTCACAACCCTCTGGGAGAAGAAATTCCTTCTCAACTCGGTTTTAAATTGGCTCCTCCGTATTTTGAGGCTGTGCCCCCTAGTTCTAGTTTCCCTTACCAGTGCAAACAACCTCTCTGCCTCTATCTTGTCTATCCCTTTCATGATTTTAAATGTTTCGAGAAGATCACCCCTCATCCTTCTGAACTCCAACGAGTAAAGACCCAGTCTACTCAATCTATCATCATAAGGTAACCCCCTCATTTCTGGAATCAGCCGAGTGAATCATCTCTGTACCCCTTCCAAAGCTAGTATATCCTTCCTTAAGTAAGGTGACCAAAACTGCACGCAGTATTCCAGGTGCGGCCTTACCAATACCTTATACAGTTGCAGCAGGACCTCCCTGCTTTTGTACTCCATCCCTCTCGCAATAAAGGCCAACATTCCATTCGCCTTCCTGATCACCTGCTGCACCTGCAAACTAACCTTTTGGGATTCATGCACAAGGACCCCCAGGTCCCTCTGCACCACAGCATGTTGTAATCTCTCCCCATTCAAATAATATTCCCTTTTACTGTTCTTTTTCCCAAGGTGGATGACCTCACATTTTCCGACATTGTATTCCATCTGCCAAACCTTAGCCCATTCGCTTAACCTATCCAAATCTCCTTGCAGCCTCTCTGAGTCCTCTACACAACCCGCTTTCCCACTAATCTAAGTGTCATCTGCAAATTTTGTTGCACTACACTCTGTCCCCTCTTCCAGGTCATCTATGTATATTGTAAACAGTTGTGGTCCCAGCACTGATCCCTGTGGTACACCACTAACCACCAATTTGTAACCGGAAAATGACCCATTTATCCCGACTCTCTGCTTTCTGTTCACCAGCCAATTCTCTATCCATGCTAATACATTTCCTACGACGCCGCATACCTCTATCTTCTGCAGTAACCTTTTGTGTGGCACCTTATCGAATGCCTTTTGGAAATCTAAATACACCACATCCATCGGTACACCTCTATCCACCATGCTCGTTATATCCTCAAAGAATTCCAGTAAGTTAGTTAAACATGATTTCCCCTTCATGAATCCATGCTGCGCCTGTTTGATTGCACTATTTCTATCTAGATGTCCCGCTATTTCTTCCTTAATGATAGTTTCAAGCATTTTCCCCACCACAGATGTTAAACTAACCGGCCTATAGTTACCTGCCTTTTGCCTGCCCCACTTTTTAAACAGAGGCGTTACATTAGCTGCTTTCCAATCCGCTGGTACCTCCCCAGAGTCCAGAGAATTTTGGTAGATTATAACGAATGCATCTGCTATAACTTCCACCATCTCTTTTAATACCCTGGGATGCATTTCATCAGGACCAGGGGACTTGTCTACCTTGAGTCCCATTAGCCTGTCCAGCACTACCCCCCTAGTGATAGTGATTGTCTCAAGGTCCTCCCTTCCCACATTCCTGTGGGCTGCAAATTTTGGCATGGTTTTTGTGTCTTCCACTGCGAAAACGGAAGCAAAATAATTGTTTAAGGTCTCAGCCATTTCCACATTTCCCATTATTAAATCCCCCTTTTCATCTTCTAAGGGACCAATATTTACTTTAGTCACTCTTTTCCGTTTTATATATCTGTAAAAGCTTTTACTATCTGTTTTTATGTTTTGCGCAAGTTTACCTTCGTAATCTATCTTTCCTTTCTTTATTGCTTTTTTAGTCATTCTTTGCTGTTGCTTAAAATTTTCCCAATCCTCTAGTTTCCCACTAACCTTGGCCACCTTATACGCATTGGTCTTTGATTTGATACTTTCCTTTCGTTCCTTGGTTATTCACGGCTGGTTATCCCTTCTCTTGCTGCCCTTCTTTTTCACTGGAATATATTTTTGTTGCGCACTATGAAAGAGCTCCTTAAAAGTCCTCCACTGTTTCTCAATTGTGCCACCGTTTAGTCTTTGTTTCCAGTCTACTTTCGCCAACTCTGCCCTCATCCCACTGTAGTCCCCTGTGTTTAAGCATAGTACGCTCGTTTCTGACACAACTTCCTCACCCTCAATCTGTATTACACATCCACTGCCACCACTGAAAGCCTGCGGGCCATGTTTGCCACACATGGCTTACCCGATGTCCTTGGGAGTGACAACGGGCCATGCTGAGTTCAAAAGAATTCATGACCCGTCACAGGATCAAACATGTTACATCTGCCCGGTTCAAACCAGCACCCAATGGTCAGGCAGAGAGTGCAGTGCAAACTATCAAGCAGGGCTTGAAGAGGGTAACTGAAAGGTCACTGCAGATTCGCCTATCCTGAGTCCTGCTTAGCTACCGCACGAGACCCCACTCGCTCACTGGGATTCCACCTGCTGAACTGCTCATGAAAAGGGCACTCGTTAGTTCACCCTGATCTACATGAACAGGTAGAGAGCAGCCGCCTTCAACAAAGTACATATCATGATAACGTAAGTGTGTCACGCAAGATTGAAATCAATGATCGTGTATTTGTATTAAATTATGGACAAGGTCCCAAGCGGCTTCTCGGAACTGTTGGGGCCAAAGAGGGGAGCAGGTTGTTTCGGGGCAAACTTTCAAATGGGCTCATTAACCGGAAACACTTGAACCAAATCAAACTCAAATTCATGGACTATCCTGAGCAACCCACTTTGGACCCTACCTTCTTTGACCCCCTAGCATACACACCAGTGGCAACTGACACTGCGGTTGGCCACGAAGCAGAACCCATCGCCCGCAGCAGCCCAGCAGGACTCACCACACCAGGCAGCCCAGCAAGGCCAGCTGCACAGCAGCCCGGTGATGGCCCAACAAACGACTCACCAATACAAGCATTTGCACCGAGACGATCAACCAGGGCAAGAAGGGCCCCAGATCGACTCACCTTGTAAGTACTATTGTCTTTGGGGCCGGGGGGTGGAGGGTTGAGTGTTGTTATATATGTAAACTTGTATATACCTTGCACTGCCACCAGAGGGCTCATACCCTGGAGTCCCAAGGGATCCCATAATCCCTTGGGAGCACAGGTAAATAAGGAGGCCACACAGGTTGGAGAGGCACTCTGGAGACCTGCAATAAAAGACTAAGGTCACACTTTGAGCTCACAGTATCCAGTCAGAATCTTTAATCATACAAAACAGTTTTCTTCTGTTCTCTTCACAGGGTTCCTGCCCGGGACCGCTCAGCCCGGCACTGCGCTCGAGTACCGGGCTGATCGCGGCTCCCCCGCTCCCTGGGCGATCCATCCAGGCAGGTGATTCTTTACACTGCAGAGCATGCAGCGATGGCCTTTCCCTTTACGGGAGGGAAGGGCCCTTTGTACGCAGCAGCACGGCACAGCCCAGGGAGCAGCTCTGCTTAAGTGTGCACCCCGCTAGCGCCTCAAGAAGGAAGTGGAGCCCTTGATTTAGGCATTTCGGGAGCGCTAAAGCCAATTTTCGGAGAGCGAGTAAAGTTTCCTGCCTCCCAAAAGTTACTGCCCATAAATGGGGTGATAACCAATTTCTCCCCCAATATTTCAAGGATTTGGTATTGCCCCTCAGTAACATAGCTTGGTGTTATTTGAATGTCAAGCCATTCATTCAATCAAATGTAAACCTGAATGCCTCAAGCTGAAAAATTCTTCATTTAATTGTCCAAATTTTCTTAATTGGTCTCTCGTCTCCAAATTAAAATTGACTTGCCCAGAATTGTCCTCTGATCACCCATTAAAACAAACGGCAGCTTCCAGAATCTTAAAGTATTCTGAAGTGATTTCATTGGTCAAGTATCCCCGCAGGCTTTGCTGTAACATTTTAGCTAGAGAGCGAATGTGGAGGAAGCGTGTGAGGAATTGAATCTTGTTCTTGCTGCTTTCGAACGAAGGAAGCTGAGAATCAGAGAATGGTTACAGCAAAGAAGGAGGCCATTCGGCCCGTCGATCCCGTGTCGGCTCTCTGCAAGAGCACCTCAGCCAGTGTCACTCCCCCGCCCTTTCCCTGTAGCCCTGCACATATTTTTCCTTCAGGTACTTATCCAATTCCCTTTTGAAAGCCGTGAATGAGTCTGTCTCCACCTCCCTTTCAGTCAGTGCATTCCAGATCCTAACCACTTGCTGCATAAAAAAGGTTTTTCCTCATGTCGCCTTTGGACCTTAGAATCATAGACATTTAAAGCACGGAAGGAGACCATTTCGGCCCATCGTGTCCGCGCCGGCCGACCAAGAGCTATCCAGCCTAATCCCACTTTCCAGCTTTTGGTCCGTAGCCCTGTGGGTTACGGCACTTCAAGTGCACATTCAAATATTTTTAAAATGTGGTGAGGGTTTCTGCCTCTACCTCCCTTTCAGGCAGTGAGTTCCAGACCCCCACCACCCTCTGGGTGAACTTCTGCCAATCACTTAAATCTGTGTCCTCTGGTTCTCGACCCTTCCGCCAATGGGAACAGTTTCTCTCAATCTAGTCTTGTCTAGACCTTGTCTATGATTTTGAATGCCTCCTCACAACATTCTCTGCTCGAAGGAGAACAACCCCAGCTTCTCCAATCTATCCCCGTAACTGAAGTCCCTCATCCCGGAGAGATAGAGAATGCTGAAGTCTCCTTTGGCTGTGACTCCCAGGTATTAGACAGATAAGAACGCTGGTTGCAAAGAGACCGATTGTGTTCTGAACACAGATGAGACTGCACACAGGGAGGTTAAAGTAACAGTGACGTCAGTCTTTATTAAGACACTCCAGAGTGAGGAACAGGCCTTAGGGGCCGGCTTATATACAGTGCTCCCAACGGATGCTGGGATCCCTTGGGACTTCAGAGGATGCGCTCCCTGGTGGCGGAACATGGGAGTGCATGCTTTACTGATACACAACATTACTCCCCACCAAAGTCAAAGTGAAAACTATTTACAAGGTGAGGCGGTCGGGAGCCTTTCTTTTCCTGGTGGACTGCCTCGGTACAAATGTCTGTTCTGGTGTGTTGGCTGTGCCCTCGCTGGGCTGGCGTGTTGTTGTCCCTGCAGGGCTGCTGCGTGAGCCTGGCCTTGCTGGGCTGTTGGGTGTGATGGGTTCAATTTCCTGGTCCAGGGTGGTGTCGTTGATCATTTGGGTGTGTGTTGTGGGCTCGAAAAAGGTGGTGTCTGCTGTGGGTTGTTCAGGGCAGTCTGTGAACCGCAGCCTCGTTTGGTCCAGGTGCTTTCTGCAAATTTGTCCATTGTCTAGTTTGACTACAAACACCCTACTCCCTTCTTTAGCTATCACCGTGCCCGTGATCCACTTGGGACCATGTCCATAGTTCAGCACATACACAGGGTTATTCAGATCAATTTCCCGTGACACAGTGGCGCGACCATTGTTTACATTTTGTTGCTGCCGCCTGCTCTCTACCCAATCATGCAGGTTGGGGTGAACCAGCGAGAGTCTGGTTTTAAGTGTCCTTTTCATGAGTAGCTCAGCGGGGGGCACCCGCATGAGTGAGTGGGGACTCGTGCGATAGCTGAGCAGTACTCGGGACAGGCGGGTTTGGAGTGAGCCTTCTGTGACTTGTTTAAGGCTCTATTTGATTGTTTGTACTGCCCGCTCTGCCTGCCCATTTGAGGCTGGTTTAAACGGGGCCGAGGTGACATGTTTGATCCAATTGCGAATTCTTTAAATTTGGCACTGGGGAAACATGGCCCGTTGTCACTGACCAGTATGTCAGGCAGGCTGTGGGCGGCAAACATGGCCCTCAGGCTTTCAATGATGGCGGTGGCGGTGCTTCCCGACATTACTTCACATTCAATCCATTTTGAAAAAGCATCCACCACCATCAGGAACATGTTACCGAGAAACGGGCCCGCATAGTCGTCATGGATCCTCGACCATGGTCTGGAGGGCCAGGACCACAAACTTAGTGGTGCCTCTCTGGGCACGTTGCTCAACTGAGCACACACGTGGCATTGCCGTACACAGGACTCTAAGTCACAGTCGATACCGGGCCACCACACGTGGGATCTGGCTATCGCTTTCATCATTACTATACCCGGTTGTGTGCTGTGGAGATCTGAGATGAACGTCTCCCTGCCCTTTTTGGGTAGTACTATATGGTTACCCCACAATAGGCAGTCTGCCTGAATGGACAGCTCGTCTTTCACCACTGGAATGGCTTGATTAGCTCTTGTATTTCAATAGGGATGCTGGCCCAGCTCCCATGCAGTACATATTTTTGACTAGGGACAGCAAAGGATCTTGGCTGGTCCAAGTCCTAATCTGGTGGGCCATGACAGGTGATTTATCATTTTCAAACGCTTCCATGACCATTAACAAGTTTGCGGGCTGTGCCACAATCAACCAGTTTGCAGGCTGGACCATTTCCACCCCCGTGGTGGGGAATGGTAGCCGACTGAGAGCATCTACACAGTTCTCGGTGCCTGGCCTGTGACGGATGGTATAGTTATAGGCTGATAGCGCAAGTGCCCAACTATGTATGCGGGCTGAGGCATTGGTAATTATCCCCTTGTTTTCAGCGAACAGGGATATGAGGGGCTTGTGATTGGTTTTGCAGATCAAATTTGAGGCCAAACAGGTACTGATGCATTTTCTTTACCCCGAACACACACGCTAATATCTCTTTCTCAATCATGCTGTAGGCCCTCTCGGCATTAGACAAGCTGCTGGAGGCATAGGCTACAGGTTGCAACTTCCCCACGACATTAGCTTGTTGTAATACACACCCGACTCCGTACGACGACGTATCACATGCTAGCACAAGCCTTTTACATGGGTTATACAATACAAGCAGCTTGTTGGAGCATAAAATGTTTCTGGCTTTCTCAAAAGCAATAACTTGTTTTTTTTCCCCATACCCAGTTCTCAACTTTACGCAGTAACACGTGTAGGGGCTCTAAGAGGGTGCTTAACCCCGGTAGGAAATTATCAAAATAGTTGAGGAGTTCCAGGAACGACCGCAGCTCTGTGATGTTCTGTGGCCTGGGAGCATTCCTAATAGCGTCTGTCTTGGTGTCTGTGGGCCGAATGCCATCCGCCGTGATCTTTCTCCCCAAAAACTCCACTTCTGTTGCTACGAAGACGCATTTCAACCTCTTCAGCCGCAGCCCTTTGCGATCCAGTCACTGGAGGACCACCTCCAGGTTTTGTAGGTGCTCGACGGTGTCCCGACCCATGACCAATATGTCGTCCTGAAAAACCACCGTGCGTGGTACCAACTTGAGTAGGCTCTCCATGTTTCTCTGGAAGATCGCTGCAGCTGACGAAATTCCAAATGGGCATCTGTCCCTTGTGCATGTTGATGCAGGTGAGTCCCTTCGAAGACTCCTCCAGCTTCTGCGTCATGTAGGCCGAAGTCAGGTCAAGCTTGGTGAATGTCTTGCCTCCTGCCAGTGTAGCAAATAGGTCGTCTGCGTTAGGTAACAGGTATTGGTCCTGTTGCGAGAAACGATTAATAGTTACTTTATAATTGTCGCAAATCCTGACCGTGTCATCACTTTTGAGTACTGGAACAATCGGGCTGGCCCATTAGCTGAATTCCACTGGGGAGATGATGCCCTCGCCTTGCAGCCTATCCAGCTCGATTTCCACTCTCTCCCTCATCATGTGAGGTATCGCTCGCACCTTGTAGTGAATGGGTCGTGCCTCTGGGACCAAGTGGATCCGCACCTTTGCCCCGGAAAAGTTTCCAATGCTTGGCTCAAAAAGGGAAGGAAATTTGTTTAGAACCTGGGTACACGAGGCCTCATCGACATGTGATAGCGCTCGGATGTCATCCCAGTTCCAGCGGAATTTGCCCAGCCAGCTCCTGTCAAACAGTGTGGGGCCATCGCCCGGGACAATCCAGAGTGGCAGTTCATGCACCGTGCCCTCGTAGGTGACCTTGACCATGGTGCTGCCCAGGACAGTGATAAGCTCTTTGGTGTATATTCTCAGTTTCGTGTGGATGGGGCTCACTGCTGATCTGAGTGCCTTGTTGCACCACAGTCTCTCAAACACCTTTTTACTAGCGCCAGTATCTAGTTCCATGGCTATGGTTAAGCCAATTAATTTTACATTTAGCATTATAGGTGGACATTTCATCAAAAATGTGTGCACCCCGTGTACTTCAGCATCTGCCTCCTCACTCTGAGGCTCAAAATTGCTTTGATCCAACATGGACCGATCTTCCTCTGCCACGTGATTCTTAGCAGGTTTTGCAGAGCTTGCAGCTTGTCTGCAAGCTCGTTTGAGGTGCCCCATTGTTCCACAGCTCTTGCAAACATATTCTATGAAGCGGCATGAATAGGCTGACTGGAAACATCCACAACGCCAACAAGGTGTGAATTGCCTTGCATTCATCCTTTGTTGTGGACTCTGAGTCATCTGGGTCACCTGAAGCCTGCTGGCAGTTGCAGACTTGTGGTTTCTGCCCTGTACATTTCTGCTCGCAAAGACAATTCCAGTTAATTTATGAACATTGCTAGCACTTGTGTGCTGAGAGATTTATTTGGTGTTATCACTGGTGGACAGAAATGCCTGTGCTATCGCAATGGCCTTACTGAGGGTCAGTGTCCCTACAGTCAAATGTTTTCGTCGGATGGTCTCGTGGCCAATGCCCAGTAAAAAAAAGTCTCTGAGCATCTCACCATCAAACTCACATTGTCCTGCAAGTCGCCTTAGCTCAGCAATGTAGCTCACCACTTCCTGACCTTCAGATCACTGGCACGTGTAGAACCAATACCTCGCCATCAGCACGCTCTCCCTCAGGTTAAGATGCTCCCGAACCAGTGTACACAGCTCCTCATATGACTTATCTGTGGGTTTCACCAGAGCCAGAAGATTCTTCATGAGGCTGTAGGTCGGTGCCCACAGACCATGAGGAGGACCGCTCTCATTTTTGCAGCGCTTCCTTCTCCGTCCAGCTCGTTGGCTACAAAGTACTTGTCTAGCCATTCGACGTAGGCTTCCCAGTCCTCACCCTCCGAGAATTTCTCGAGGATGCCCAAAGTTTGCTGCATCTTTGCGTTGGATTCGTATACTCATCGCCAGTTATTGTGTTCCTAACACAGATGTGACTGCACACAGGGAGGTTAAAGTCACAGTGACCTCAGTCTTTATTAAGATACTCCAGAGTGAGGAACAGGCCTTAGGGGCCGGCTTATGTACAGTGCCCCCAAGGGATGCTGGGATCCCTTGGGACTTCAGGGGATGCGCTCCCTGCTGACGGAACATGGGAGTGTATGTTTTACAGATACACAAGACCCACATACCCAAAATGGGAAACTGCTCTCGCTTTTGGGACTTTACAGCTGTAAATAAACCAGTGCTTTGAAATATAATCTTAGGCATTCCTGAGAGGTACGGATGGGCTAGGAATTCAGTTAGGGGACTCCTGCAGCGCTAATATCACCCTGGGCACTGAATTTAACAGTGGAAGATTTTTAACGCCGGTCCCAGTGTAACAAAATTTGCAGATGACACAAAGATTAGTGGGAAAGCGGGTTGTGTGGAGGACACAGAGAGGCTGCAAAAAGATTTGGATAGGTTAAGCGAATGGGCTAAGGTTTGGCAGATGGAATACAATGTCGGAAAGTGTGAGGTCATCCACCTTGGGGAAAAAAACAGTAAAAGGGAATATTATTTGAATGGAGAGAAATTACAACATGCTGCGGTGCAGAGGGACCTGGGGGTCCTTGTGCATGAATCCCAAAAAGTTAGTTTGCAGGTGCAGCAGGTAATCAGGAAGGCGAATGGAATGTTGGCCTTCATTGCGAGAGGGATGGAGTACAAAAGCAGGGAGGTCCTTCTGCAAATGTATAGGGTATTGGTGAGGCCGCACCTGGAGTACTGCGTGCAGTTTTGGTCACCTTACTTAAGGAAGGATATACTAGCTTTGGAGGGGGTACAGAGACGATTCACGAGGCTGATTCCGGAGATGAGGGGGTTACCTTATGATGATAGATTGTGTAGACTGGGTCTTTACTCGTTGGAGTTCAGAAGGATGAGGGGAGATCTTATAGAAACATTTAAAATAATGAAAGGGATAGACAAGATAGAGGCAGAGAGGTTGTTTCCACTGGTCGGGAAGACTAGAACTAGGGGGCACAACCTCAAAATACGGGGGGAGCCAATTTAAAACCGAGTTGAGAAGGAATTTCTTCTCCCAGAGGGTTGTGAATCTGTGGAATTCTCTGCCCAAGGAAGCAGTTGTGGCTAGCTCATTGAATATATTCAAGTGACAGATAGATCGATTTTTAACCAATAAGGGAATTAAGGGTTACGGGGAGCGGGCGGGTAAGTGGAGCTGAGTCCACGGCCAGATCAGCCATGATCTTGTTGAGTGGCGGAGGAGGCTCGAGGGGCTAGATGGCCTACTCCTGTTCCTAATTCTTATGTTCTTATGTTCTTATGTAAATTCAGTTTCAGCCCCCTGAGAGTGGAGTGGAGTGCGAAGGGAAGCATTCCACACTTGTCTTAGGGCGCTAGGCCAGATGCGCAACTGAATATCCCGGGCTAAAGAGCCGGATACGTAGCGCCCTAAGAGAGGCCTTGCTGCAAAAAAACTCATCAGAGCAAGATTCACAAAAAACGTTCCTTATACATCACCTGAAATAAAGTTAAATTGCAAAAAGAAAATGGTAACAATACTCACACTTACCTGATGCAGTCACGCCTTCCATTAGCATCCCTGGACAGCTCTGCATACCAGGCTTTCTCTGGTGAGGACACCGCGTGTCGCTAATGGTGCCGAGCAAACCAAAGTTTGCGTCCGTGTCGCTACCGGTGGCGTTGCACACGGGCGCTACGCTCCCAAGTTATACTTCTCAGCACCGCCGGTAACTGCATACTGAAGGTGCTGAGTGGCGTTACTGTCGACGTCGCTGACGCTGGCCCGAGGGGCGCTATCCAACAGAATATTTTGCCCATTGTCTCCGGCCAAGATAAGATAAGAAGAGCCCACGACCATCCCATAGTCTGCTACAGCCGAGCTGCAATGATGGGATAATTTATGCCTGGAAGGTAGGAACAGGGGTGTGTACGTGCAGCCTAAGGTTGTTGAATAGTGTAAAGATAGAATTTTTCCCCCTTTGACAGTTAGAATTCTCAGGACAGTCGGAAGACCACAGACAGCCTCCAACACTGGGTCTGAACACTCCAAGGTCTAGGAACCAGGTTGTATTACATGCATGTCATCTCTTGCTTGCCATTTAATGTAACCTGCAGACAGTAGTATAACACAGTTGAGCCAAAAGATATTGAAACTTGTTGAATCAACCACTCGAGCCTGAATCACGCAGAACTTATTGTTTTTTATTTATTCGTTCATGCGATGTGGGTGTCGCTGGCAAGTCCGGCATTTATTGCCCATCCCTAATCGCCCCTTGAGAAGGTGGTGGTGAGCCACCATCTTGAACCGCCGCAGTCCGTGTGGTGAAGGTGCTCCCACAGTATTGACTTTGTTGTAGCTGTTCGGTACAACTGAGAGGGCAATTAAGAGTCAAGCACATTGCTATGGGTCTGGAGTCACATATAGACCCAAAACGGGTAAGGGCGGCAGATTTCCTTCCCTAAAGGATGTTAATGAACCAGTTGGGTTTTTACACAAATCCGCTAGTTTCATGATCACCAACACTTGCTTTTTATTCCAGATTTATTTAATTAACTGAATTTAAATTCCCCAGCTGCCATGGTGGGATTTAAACTCTTGTCACTGAATCAGTAGTCCAGACTCGGAACTCAGAATTCGGAACTCCTACACGGCAGGCCAGCCCCAGGTGGGCAGAGAAAACGTTACAAGGACACCCTCAAAGCCTCCCTGATGAAGTGCAACATCCCCACCGGCACCTGGGAGTCCCTGGCCCAAGAACGCCCTGAGTGGAGGAAGAGCATCCGGGTGGGCGTTGAGCACCTCGAGTCTCATCACCGAGAGCATGCAGAAACCAAGCGCAGGCAATGTAAGGAGCGTGCGGCAAACCAGTCCCACCCACCCTTTCCTTCAACCACTGTCTGTCCCACCTGTGACAGAGACTGTAATTCCAGTGTTGGACTGTTCAGTCACCTGAGAACTCACTTTTAGAGTGGAAGCAAGTCTTCCTCAATCCGAGGGACTGCCAATGATGATGATGAGTCCAGGCCTCTAGGACTAATACTCATGTAACATAACCACTGTGCTACCGTTCCCCTAGTTACAAGATGAACGACCCTGTTGCAGTGAAAGTAACCACGGTAGCTTTATTCGCTTTCATTCCAGACAAATGATTTTCTTTGCGCAGAATCTTCTGGCTCCGTTTAGATCCCAGCCTCGAATCAGTGGCGTGAAGTTGATGCAAAATTATCAATAGCCAATCGGCAGTCCAGTTCATTGAATCCATTTCCTTTTTCATTAAGGCTGGCAGTGGTTCACTTGCACTTGATACCAAAATAATAAAAATATCACCAGGCTCTGCCAGCTCATCTTTCCACCAAAGGTGACCTAGCTCTGTCAAGCCCGTGTGGTGGCTGGTGTGCAATGGCCACCACACGTTAAAAAAATCCATGCACAGGCATCTTCCACCCTTCAAGATATAGTTTGGAATCCGGAATATTAGGTCCTGGGATGGCAGGACTGACATATGAAGAAAGACTGTATCGACTGGGCCTGTATTCACTGGAATTTAGAAGAATGAGAGGGGATCTCATAGAAACGTATAACATTCTGATGGGATTGGATAGGTTAGTTGCAGGAAGAATGTTCCCGATGTTGGGGAAGTCCAAAAGCAGGGGTCACAGTCTAAGGATAAGGGGTAAGCCATTTAAGACCGAGATGATGAGAAACTTCTTCACTCAGAGAATTGTGAACCTGTGGAATTCTCTACCGCAGAAAGTTGTTGAGGCCAGTTCATTAGATATATTCAAAAGGGAGTTAGATGTGGCCCTTACGGCTAAAGGGATCAAAGGGTAGGGGGATAGAAAGCAGGAATAGGGTACTGAAGTTGCATGATCAGCCATGATCATATTGAATGGTGGTGCAGGCTCGAAGGGCCAAATGACCTACTCTGGCATCCATTTTCTATGTTTCTATGTCCTTCATTGGAACATCTGTGAACTCATCCCTTTTCGGCGTGGAAGCAAGTCATCCTCGCTTCAAGGGACTGCCTATGATGATGATAATTTCATCAAACACCAAATGAGCTCTTTGTTTATAGACTCACACCGCACAGAAGGAGGTCATTCGGCCCATCGTGTCTGTGCCGGCTCTTTGAAAGAGCGATCCAATTAGCCCCACACGCCGCCCCCCTCCACCCCAGCCGTGCAATTTCTTTTCCTTTTGCAGTATTTATCCAATTCTATTTTGAAAGTTACTATTGAATCTGCTTCCACCGCCCTTTCAGGCAGTGCATTCCAGATCACAACAACTCGCTGCGATCTAATCACTGCGTAAAAAAAAATCTCCTCCCCTCCCCTCCGGTTCTCTTGCCAATTACCTTCAATCTGCGCCCTCTAGTTACCGAGCCTCCTGCAGCCAGTCACAACAGTAAAGGGCAGATGACACAGTGTCTGTTTAACATTGTCTGGCACTAGGATTAGAAGGAACCTTTTTGATAATTATACATAATTGGAAAACAGTAAACAACAATGGGATATTGGAAAACAGTGAACAACAATGGGATATTGGTAAGGAAAATCAATAATTCATGTTTGCCACAGGCGGAAGTGAGTTCTGAGACCTTTGGGAAGAGTGAAATAAACCCATTAAAGCCAATCCTGATGGTGGATCATATAATTCATCAGTGCCACAGGTCTGGGTAAATTATGAATGAATATTTCTGATTGAAATAAACTCAGTACTGCATCAAAAGCCAGCCAGATATTCCAGCTATCCTTCAGATATTTTATATTCCAAGAGACAAAGGGGTAAAATTCCCGCTTTTTATTTCCTTTTTATTGCCTCCGGCTGGCGCTAACACGCGCAAGGCAGTTTACACCCGGGGGAAGGGGGGAGGTACCACCTCCCGGGAAATCGCCCTGGACATTCCGGAGGTGAGGACCCGGCAGTGTCGCGTCCCACGGTTAGTGCCCCAGGCCGCCGCGCAACCGCCAATGATGGTGACCCCTCACCGCCCCACGCTGGCCTCTCACAGTCCCGCGGGGGAAATTGCCCACGGGCCGCGAGCCTGGCGCGAGCGGATGTCAACGGATATACTAGATTTGGTCCCCTTATCTAAATCTAGGCTGACATTCCCAGTGCAGTGCTGAGGGAGTGCTGCACTGTCGGAGGGGCCTCTGTCAGATGAGACGTTAAACCGAGGCCCCATCTGCTCTCTCAGGTAGACGTAAAAGATCCATTTGAATTGCAGGGGAGTTATCCCCAGTGTCATTACAATGTCTATCCTTCAATCAAAGCTGATAATCTGGTCATTTATCTCAGTGCTGTTTGTGGGATCTTGCTGTGTGCAATTTGGCTGATGCGCTTCCTACATTACAGCAGACACTACTTTAACAATACATCATTGGCATTGAAGCACTTTGCAACTAATTGCCTAAACCTCTCCGCCTCTCAACCTCTCTTTCTTCCTTCAAGATGCTCCTAAAACCTATCTCTTTGACAAAGCTTTTGCTCACGTACTTTAATTTCTCCTTACGCGGCTCGGTGTCAATTGTTTTATTCTCATAATACTCCTGTGAAGCGCCTTGGGACATTTCACTACTTTAAAGGCGCTATATAAATACAAGTTATTGTTGTGGGATGTCAGCATGGAGTACTATCGTAATGATGTTACCTTTCAGAGCGCAATTATTGCAAAAATGCGAATATTTATCTGTGCTGGCTTGCGTCAGAGATGAAGTCTGGAGAGAATTCCAGATTATTTATATACAAATAATGATTACTATTTATTCCCAATTGCACTGGGACCATATTAATATACTTATGATGAGCATCATACTGCTGTCATCAGGCGGGGTGGGTCAGCGGGGAAGTTGTGTCTCGTGCACTGATGGCAGGAGGCCTTGCAGCACATTCGTGGGTTGTATTACACAGTATTTACTGCACGGACACAGGCCATTCGGCCCAACAGCTCCGTGCCGGTGTTTATGCTCCACACCAGCCTCCGCCCAACCCTCTTCATCTCACCCCATCAGCATATCCTTCTATTCTTTTCTCCCTCATGTGTTTATTCAGTTTCCCCTTAAATGCATCGATACTATTCGCATCAACCACTCCCTGTGGCAGCGAGTTCCACATTCTCACCACTCTCTGGGTAAAGAAGTTTCTCCTGAATTCCCTATGGGATTAATTAGCGACTGTCTTATAGTGACTGAGTGAATCCCTTCCCACACTCAGAGCAGGTGAACAGTCTCTCCCTGGTGTGAACCAGCTGGTGCTTTAGAAGTATGGATGACTGAGCGAATCCCTTCCCACACTCAGAGCAGGAGTTGAATTCTGCTGTTATTGCTGCTGTTATTCACATCCCGACTGAATCATGTTCATTCTGTTGGTTAGCATTTGTTTCTGCTGATGTTAATAACCCTTCAACTAGGCTGGAGTTTAGTATTTCGATATTTTAAATAACAGTGTCAATATTTGATGTCGCCAAGATAAGAGGAGGCTAATTGATGTCCTGTTACTAACTGCTCCATTTTTGATCGGGGCGGAGGAGCAGTGAGTGATCAGGGCCCAGGAGCGTCGTGATCGGGGCCCAGAAGAGGCGAGGGCCCAGGGGCAGAACGTGCCAGCCTACACTGCAATATGTGTGCGCACTAGGTCCGTGCAGCAGAGCAGGTCTCCAGTCGTCTTGGTTAACCTTCGCCCAAGACCTAGACCTAGCTCTTTCAAACCCGTGTGGTAGCTGGTGTGCTTGGCCACCACATGTTAAAAAAATCCACGCACAGGCATCTTCCACCCTTCAGGGTGTAGTTCAGGACCTGGAATATTAGTTCCTTCATTGAAACACCTGTGAACTCATCCCTTTTTGGTGTGAAAGCGGGACATCCTCGCTACAAGGGACTGCCTAATATTACACTATACTACCATCTTATAGTTATGGCCGATGGGCTTGGAGTGGGAAAGGCTTCCTAGTATGTTCATGAGAAATCACCCACCAGAAGTAGGTGCCAGACAAAATGAACCAATTTCCCTGCCTTCTTCCTGTCCTGATAAATTATAGTTTATTTACTCATTCACAGGATATAGGCATCACTGGCAAAGCAGCATTTATTGCCCATCCCTAATTGCCCCTTGAGAAAGTGGTGGTAAGCCACCTTCTTGAACCGCTGCAGTCCGTGTGGTGAAGGTACTCCCAAAGTGCTGTTAGGGAGGGAGTTCTAGGATTTTGACCCAACAACGAAGAATGAACGGCCGATATAGTTCCAAGTCGGGATGGTGTGTGACTTGGAGGGGAACATGGAGGTGGTGGTGTTCCCATGCGCCTGCTGCCCTTGTCCTTCGAGGTGGTGGAGGTCGCGGGTTTCGGGGTTATGGGCAAAGAACTTGATTTGCATAAATATGATTTGTATTCCCTTGAGTACGGAAGATTGAAGGGTTGATCCAACAGAAGTGTTTACAATGGCAATAGGATCCAATGGTACAGATACAAAGAAGCTATTCCTTCTGTCAGCGTAATCCCCAACAAAGTAACATCATCTTAAAATTAGCGCTGGGCCATTAAGGAGTGAAATCAGGACGTGTTTCTTCACACAAATGGTTGTTGAGGCTGAGGTTCCACTAACATTTTCAAGACTTGAGATGAATTGATTTTTGTTGGGTAAGGGTATCGAGGGATACGGGCCAAAGGTGGGTAAATGGAGTTGAGGTTCAGATCAGCAGTTAGCTCATTGAATGGCGTTCCAGGTTCGAGGGGCTGAATGGCCTCCTCCTGTTCCTATCTTCCCAGCCCTAGCCTAAGGCGGGCATTCAATGTTTGACCGTTGTTACACCATGTTCCTGAGGTTTCTGTGACTTTTCTCCCGAAACTGTGGTGCACGAGAACGACGATGGAGATGGCAATTCAACCGCCGGGAGGGGGGGTGGTGTTATCATCTTTTGACTCAGGGCCTTGTTTTTAATACATGTGTTTCAAATTCACTTTTCACTAGTTTAAGCTTGTGCACTCTCTGATTCTACCATGAAGTAATATTCAGTGTTCAGCTAATCTGTGCCCTTTAATATTTCATGTAATTCCTCAAGGTCCCTCATGACTGTAATCGGCACATTACAATAGGCAGAGCTCTACGGTTGGTTGCATTTGAAAAACGATTGTGGATCGAGGGTCATTCGCTCTTGGACATATATTTAAGAGGTGATTTCCTGAGCTTTGCCCAAGCGGTGATGAACTTTGGGTGCACTTAATTCTCCAGCCTGGAAAGAACTAGCATACCAAAAGCAAAATACTGCGGACACTGGAATCTGCAATAAAAACAGAAATGCTGGAGATCTCAGCGGGTCAGGCAGCATCTGTGAAGGGAGAAACAGAGTTAACGTTTCAGGTCGATGACCCTTCTTCAGAACTGGCGAATGGTTGAAAATAACAGATTCTTAAGGCGCACTGAAAGGGGGAGGGGAGGAAAGAATAAAAGGGAAGGTCTGTGATAGGGGGGAAGGCAGGAGAGATTAGAGAGACAAAAGGGATGATGGCAGGAGTTAGAAAAAGGTCAGTCTAGACAGGGTGTAAATGGTGGAATAATGACCAGCTGCCTTTGGAGACAGAGAGATAAATTACATAAGATCAGGGGGAGGGGGTGGGATACATTGGCCAATTGTAAAATTGACCTCAGTGAAGACAATGTGGGACGGCAGGGACGGTTAGTGAGTGAATAAATATGTATCGGGCTCAGGCAAGCAGCGGCATATGCTTGATGCAAAAGTCAAGCCACCGAAACATGCCATTTTTACCTCCGCTTTCCGTGAGGTGAAGCAGCGTTGGAGTGAATAGATTAAGACTGAGTGACTTTCACATAGCACAAGGTTCGAGGTGGTAATGCACAAATATTCAATGGAGCATATTTATCTGACGACAATCCCACTTGCCGAAATCCGACTCATTAAAGATCATTTTTGCCTTTCAGTGTTTATCTGTGCAATTGTTACACCAAGCATAAATTTTTGAGGAACAGATTCTTATAGCTTGAAAATGAACCTTATTGTACAAGGGGACACACTAATTCAATCAGAAACAGAAAACATACATATGTATTTCATGGAATCTTGCGGCACAGATGAGGCCATTCGGCCCATCGAGCCTTGGCTGGCTCTTTGAAAGGGCGATCCGATTAATCCCACTCCAAACCCGTGCAAATTTTTCCTTTTCAACTCTTTATCTAATTCCCTTTTGAAGGTTATTATTGAATCTGCTTCCATTGTTGTGTCAGGCAGCGCGTTCCGGATCACAGAAACTCACTACGTTAATAGCTATTCTCCTCATCTCGCCTCTGGTTCTATTGCCTATTACCTTAAATTTATTGATAAAAATCGTAAAAGATGCCTGTAGAATCATGGAAACATAGAAACATAGAAAATAGGTGTAGGAGCAGGCTATTCGGCCCTTCGAGCCTGCACCACCATTCAATATGATCATGGCTGATCATGCAACTTCAGTACCCCATTCCTGCTTTCTCTCCATACCCCTTGATCCCGTTAGCCATAAGGGCCACATCTAACTCCCTTTTAGAATATATCTAACGAACTGGCCTCAACAACTTTCTGTGGTAGAGAATTCCACAGGATCACAATTCTCTGAGTGAAGAAGTTTCTCCTCATCTCGGTCCTATATGGCATACCCCTTATCCTTAGACTGTGACCCCTGCTTCTGGGCTTCCCCAACATCAGGAACATTCTTCCTGCATCTAACCTGTCCAGTCCCATCAGAATGTTATATGTTTCTATGAGATCCCCTCTCATTCTTCTAAATTCCAGTGAATATAAGCCAGTCAATCCAGTCTTTCTTCATACGTCAGTCCTGTCATCCCAGGAATCAGTTTGGTGAACCTTCGCTGTACTCCTTCAATAGCAAGAATGATCTTCCTCAGATTAGGAGACCAAAACTGAACACAATATTCAAGGTGTGGCCTCACCAAGGCCCTGTACAATTGCAGTAAGACCTCCCTGCTCTTATACTGAAATCCTCTCGCTATGAAGGCCAACATGCCATTTGCCTTTTTCACCGCCTGCTGCACCTACATGTCAACTTTCATTGACTGATGTACCATGACATCCAGGTCTCCTTTTCCTAATCTGTCACCATTTATATAATATTCTGCCTTCCTGTTTATGCCATCAAAATAAATTTGTAATTAAGTGTGCGATGGTCAAATCCTTCTGCTATTCCAGGATCACCCTTGAGTGTGAGGACAATCCCGATATCCTTTCGGTGATAAATTGCTTCCCCTCTTCTCCGCCCATCCTCATCTCCAAGATCAAGTGTAAGAAGCTCATAGATGTGATGTCTTCCTTATGACATCACTAAGCACACTACACAGAAGATGGTGCTCCAGAAAACTATCATGTGACCTGGTCACATGACCATTTTATTGTATTTACATGAGTAATTGCAATACGTCGGTTTTCCACTAGGTGGACCAGTAGTCCACTAGGGGGAGCTCTACCTTACAATAGATTTCTTTTCATCTCGAGGATTGAAGGTAACTGCTCAGTCCCGTCTTCTCAGTGTCCTCCAGTCATCCAACTCTGACCTTCTATCTATTTAAACCGGGCTTGGACCAGTGCCCCAGCAAATCGAGTCACTAGGGTGGTAGACAGGAGTGGGGGGCAGTGGGAGGATTCAGGAAAGGGAAAATTCAGAAGCTGTAAGAGAAATGTCAAGGCTGTAGAGCAGAGCATTGATCTGGGTAAATACAAGCAGTGGGTCAGGAAGGGAGAGAGAGCTTAACAAAGGTAATAGGACATCAGTGACTATAGTTTAAGCTAAAGGCACTATATCTGAATGCGCGAAGCATCCTCAACAAAATAGATGAATTAGTAGCACAGATAGAAATAAATGGGTTTGATCAATCTAATTCTCCATATCTCCCACCCAGCCTCGTCAGCTTTGTCTCCTCCATAAAACCCACCAGTTCTATCTGCAAGCCCCTCGTAATCCAACTCTTGACCACATGACCAGCTTTCAAGAGCCCAATGTTTGGGGACCGTCATCACTCCAGCTCAGTTCATCTCTCCTTCAATAGTACCATCATTGTCCCGTCCTCCGAAACCTCAGCCTCAACTATCACCCCCCAGCCCCCCCCCGCCAACCCTGCACCCACCACCACCACTCCCCTGTGCCCACACCATCCTCTTTGACTGCTACCAAATCTCTAACCTCCCTTTACTCTCAAAGGTCTTTCAACATGCCACCATCACCAGTTCTGCACTCAGCTCAGCCATCACTTCCAGTTTGAAGCCTTTCACTACAGTTCCCACCCTGCCCTAGGCATTGAGACTGAACTGGTCAAAGATACCAATGACATCCTTCGTGACTGTGAAGGCGATGCCCTACCTCCCATCCCCCACACTCCAGGACCTCTCTGCAACGTTTGGTCGACCACTCCGTCCTCCTCCATCTCTCTCTCCCTCCATAGATCCTACATTGCTTGATTCCACTCCTGCCTGATAGAGCTGATACTACCCGATAGGGGTGATACTACTCGATAGGGATGATAATACTCGATAGGGATGATACTACTCAATAGAGATGATACTCGACAGAGGTGATACTCGGTGAATCAAGCGCTATGGGGATCGGGCGGGAAAGTGTGTTGAGGTCGACGATCAGCCATGATCATATTGAATGGCGGAACAGGCTCAGGGGTTGTATTGGCCTACTCCTGCTCCTATTTCTTCTGTTCTTAAGTCAGCTTCCTGTGGCCCATGCTCCCTGAATACAAACTCATCCCAACGCTCTTCTGGCCCGATCCTGCTTGCACTAATTCCCACTCCTCAATCGCCCATGAGCTTTACGATTTCCATTGCTCTCAATGAATTCAACAACCCTCAATGAATTCAAAATTCTCCCCCTCCTTGTTTGAAACAGGTTAAATCCACCATTCACACAGTTGTGGAGAGAATTTGGTGCGACACATTAAGAGCTGCCTATGATTCCCAACCATCGAGACATAGGAACAGGAGGAGGCCATTCAGCCCCTTGAGATTTCTCTGCCATTCACTTAGATCAGGGCTGATCTGCACCTCAATTCCAATTACTCACTTTAGCTCTATATCGCTCGATACAAAAAATCTAGCGATCTCAGTCTCGAAAGCTCGAATTGCCACCCCTTGTGCTCCCCCAGCATCCATAGAGGGTGAGAATTCCAGATTTCCACAACCCAGTGTATGAAAATGTGCCTCCTGATTTCACTCCTAAATGGTCAAGCTCTTAAATTTGTAAAATAATTTAATGAAAATGAATATGTGAGTACAACATTCAGATAGTTCTCTCCCCTTGCATGGATTCACATTGAGAGGACATTTGGAAAAGCAAAATTCAATCAGGCAGAGTCAGCATGGATTTATGAAGGGGAAGACATGTTTGACAAATTTGCTGGGGTTCTTTGAGGATGTAACAAACAGGGTGGATAAAGGGAAACCAGTGGATGTGGTGTATGTGGACTTCCAGAAGGCATTTGACAAGGTGCTCCATAAAAGGTTACTGTACAAGATAAAAGTTTACAGGTATGGGGGTAATATATTAGCATGGATAGAGGATTGGCTAACTAACAGAAAACCGAGAGTCGGGTTAAATGGTTCATTCTCTGGTTGGCAACCAGTAACTAGTGGGGTGCCGCAGGGATCAGTGCTGGGACCCTAACAATTTACAATTTATATTAACGACTTGGAAGAAGGGACTGAGTGTAACGTAGACAAGTTTGCTGATGATACAAAGATGGGAGAAAAAGCAATCTGTGAGGTGGACACAAAAAATCTGCAAAAGGACATAGACAGGTTAAATGAGTGGGCAAAAATTTGGCAGATGGAGTATAATATTGGAAAGTATGAGGTCATGAACTTTGGCAGAAAAAAAATCAAAGAGCAAGTTATTATTTAAATGGTGAAAGATTGCAAAGTGCCGCAGTACAGCGGGATCTGGAGGTACTTGTGCATGAAACACAAAAGGATAATATGCAGGTACAGCAAGACATCAGGAAGGTCAATGGTATCTTGGCCTTTATTGCAAAGGAGATGGAGTATAAAAGCAGGGAAGTCTTACTACAGCTATATAAGGTATTGGTGAGGCCACACCTGGAATACTGAGTGCAGTTTTGATTTCCATATTTACGAAAGGATATACTTGCATTGGAGGCAGTTCAAAGAAGGTTCACTAGGTTGATTCCGGGAATTAGGTGGTTGATTTATGAGGAAAAGTTGAGTAGGTTGGGCCTCTACTCATTGGAATTCAGAAGAATGATCTTTTTCGAAATGTATAAGATTATGAGGGGGCTTGACAAAGTGGATGGAGAGAGGCTATTTCCACTGATGGGGGAGACTAGAACTAGAGGGCATGATCTTAGAATAAAGGGCCGCCCATTTAAAAAAGAGATGAGGACAAATTTCTTCTTTCAGAGAGTTGTTGATCTATGGAATTCGTTGCTGTGGAAGCCGGGACATTGAATAAATTTAAGAAAGAAATAGACTGTTTCTTAAATGATAAGGGGATAAGGGGTTATGGAGAACGGGTGGGGAAGTGGAGCTGAGTCCATGATCAGATCAGCCATGATCTTATTGAATGGTGGAGCAGGCTCGAGGGGCCATATGGCCTACTCCTGCTCCTATTTCTTATGTAGAATCTCCGTCAGTCTGTTAGCTGATGTAATCAAACTGTTTTTATTTGGTTTGTTTTTCATGTTGTCAATTGATCAGCTGGAGCAATGGCCACTGGCCTCCCGCATCAGGCTGACAGACGTGGTTCCTGAGCAGCGTGAATCCCATGGCCATGCAGGGAAATTTAAAAAGTTGGGGGGGAAAATGCTCTTAAGCGCCTATAAAGTATCGCATAATGATCTCAATTGAATCCCCACACCACTGCAGGTCAGGTTGGCTCTGCACTGACAGACGAGCCTGGGGGAAAGGACCTGGGTGCGAGATGACAGGGGTTCCTAACCCGCGGTCAAAAATAACAACTTTCCCACCCATCATCATCGTCTCGCCACTGATTATGCCCGCTACCACCCTGGAAAATTCAGCCCACGATGTTTGGGACGGGAGTGTAGTGCTGGGCAAGGCCACACAGATAGGGACGGATTTAAAAATGAGAGTAAGTATTTGAAATGGATTAATGTTTCAGTTAAACTAGCGCAGAGAGAAATCCAACATGGACGCTTTAAGCATTGTGCAACAATATCTTTCAGAGCAATTTGCAAGCGGTTAATCTGTTTAATCAATACACCTATTTAATAAGAATATAATTCCATTTGTGATTGGGTTATTGTAAGCAATAAGCAACAGCTATATACTCATCATGTGTTCATTTGAAAAGTGTCGTTAATAGTGCAATTGATCCACGGATCTAGTTATTAAAGAAATATGTTTTTACTGTTACAAACGAGTTATACAAACCTTCCAATATTCAAAGCTTATTTCACGTGACACTGAAGCATTTTAATCATTGTGCTGGGTCTTGCAATCTCAATGTTTGTGGAGGAACAATAATTAATTCGAGATAATCAAGGCCTGTTAACTCATCCATGATACCTGATGCTGGAACTGTGAAATACAAAGCAACTGCTGCACTGTGCCCTAACTTCAGTTTCCATCCTTAAATACACCAAGCATTCTGTCACCTAAGATTGTCATGGTTGTATGTTAATCGTAGAATGATACAGTACAGAAGTAGACCATTTGACCTATTGTGCCTGTGCCCAACGTTAGCGATGTAACAGGTTTTAAGCAAGTGCAGGGGCAGGGAAAGGGGAGAAGGGAGGAAAGAACAAAAGGGAAGGTGATAGGATGGGAGGCAGGAGAGGTTAAATGAGCAGCTGAATCATTATGGAGTATAATGTTGGAAAGTGTGAGGTCATGCACTTTGGCAAAAAAAATCAAAGAGCAAGTTATTATTTAAATGGAGAAAGTTTGCAAAGTGCCACAGTACAGCGGGACCTGGGGGTACTTGTGCATGAAACACAAAATTATAGTATGCAGGTACAGCAAGTGATCAGGAAGGCCAGTGGTATCTTGGCCTTTATTGCAAAGGGGGTGGAGTATAAAAGCAGGGACGTTTTGCTACAGCTATACAAGGTATTGGTGAGGCCACACCTGGAATACTGCATGCAGTTTTGGTTTCCATATTTATGAAAGGATATCCTTGCTTTGGAGGCAGTTCAGAGAAGGATCACTAGGTTGAATCTGGGGATGAGGGGTTGACTTATGAGGAAAGGTTGAGTCAGTTGGGTCTCTACTCATTGGAGTTCAGAAGAATGAGAGGTGATCTTATCGAAATGTTTAAGATTATGAGGGGACTTGACAAGGTGGATGCAGAGAGGATGTTTCCACTGATGGGGGAGACTAGACTAGAGGGCATGATCTTAGAATAAGAGGCTGCCCATTTAAAACAGAGATGAGGAGAAATTTCTTCTCTCAGAGGGCTGTAAATCTGTGGAATTCGCTGCCTCAGAGAGCTGTGGAAGCTGGGACATTGAATAAATTTAAGACAGAAATAGACAGTTTCTTAAACGATAATGGGATAATGGGTTATGGGGAGCGGGTGGGGAAGTAGAACTGGGTCCATGATCAGATCAGCCATGATCTTATTGAATGGCAGAGCAGGCTCGAGGGACCATATGGCCTACTCCTGTTTCTATTTCTTATGTTCTTATTCTTCAGGCTGTCGGTTATTGTTGAACTTAATATAGCACATGCTCCCTTGGCAGTGTGACTTTGCTCAAACTAACAATTACTCTTTCTGGCATAATAATATACAATGAAATATTTATAATAATGGAATTTCAAAGAATTTATTTCATTGCTATGTTTAATTCAACTCTTTGTCACTGACTGATCTCGGAGCTTCTTAAGTTGAAGAACACAGCTAAGGATAAGTTGCTGTCAGCTGTGCTACAGTCGGTTGCACACACTCTCGCCAGTGAGTCAGAAGGTTGTGGGTTCAAGTCCCACTTCAGAGACTTGAGCACAAAAAGCTAGGCTGACACTCCAGTGCAGTGCTGAGGGAACGCTACACTGTCGGAGGTGCCATTTTTTGGATGAGATGTTGAACCGAGGCCCCATCTGATCTCTCAGGTGGACGCAAAAAGTCGCATGACACTATTTTGAAGAAGAGCGGGGGAATTCTCCATGGGGTCCTGGGGCCAATAGTTATCCCTCAATCAACATCACTAAAACAAATTATCTGGTCTTCATCATCAATATCGTTTGTGGGAGCTTGCTGTGCACAAATTGGCTGCCGTTTTTCCTACATTACAACAGTGACAACATGTCATAAAGTACTTCATTACCTGCAAAGTGCTTTGTTACACCCTGAGGTCGTGAAAGATGCTAAATAAATGCAAGTCTTTCTTTCTTTCTGACATTTGTGAAAAATCTCTTCTGTATAACTGGACTTAGTTTAGCCCCTAAGTTAATTACAAACAAGTATTTGGAATAACATTATTAACAACAACATAATTAAAGAAAGGCAAATTTATGTGCGAGCAAAGTATGATTTTGCAGGCTTGTCAGTCGAAATAAGTCTTTTAAATTCAATGTTGTTATTGTCAGCAGTTTGTGTAACTTTCCCTGTGCACCTACATCAGGAGACAATGTCGACTGTAGTTAACTTATATTTATGGGATCGTGGTATTGGAACCTTACGGGAGTTGTTAAGAGGCTGCTTGGCTTTGGGAAGCAATGAAATCTAGTTCCCATAATATTATTACCATCTGCTTCAAAATAGTACAATGACACCTTTTACATCCACTTGAGAAGACACTAGTTATATTCGTGGGCCGCCCCGACCTGTGTGAGAACACCACTGCAGGTCGGGGCTATTAATAGAGCTGGAGTGCTGGGTCCTGGAACACCGTGGGCGAAAATGCGGCGAATGAGGATATGGGGCCTAGAAGAGCCGAGAGCCCAGGGCAGCACGGGCCAGCCCACATTGTGTGTGTGCGCACTAGATCTGTGCAGCAGAGCAGGTCTTCAGTCATCCTAGTTCAACCATTGCCACTGGGTAAATACCTAGCCCGTGTGGTGACTGATGTGCAACGGTCACCACATATTAAAAAACGGTCCACCTTTTCAATTGGAGTTCAGGATTGGAACATTGGGTCCTTCATTGAAACATCTGTGAACTCTTGTGGAAGCAAGTCATCCTCGTTCGAGGGACCACCTATGATGACATATCACTGGAATAATAATCCAGAAAACATCAGTTCAGATCCCACCATGGATTGTTTGAGAATTTGAATTCATTTTGTTTTTAATCTGGAAATAAAAATCTGGTCTCAGTAAAAATGACCATGAAGCTGTCGGATTGTCGTCAAAACCCAACTGGTTGACTGATGTCCCTTTCGGGAAGGAATCCTGCCATCCTTACCAAGCCTAGGCCTGTATGTGACGCTAGTCCCACAGTGTCGTGGTTGACTCTGAAGAAGTTTAGCAACCCATTCAGTGGTAACAGCGGTTCAAGAAGCTTCACCACCATCTTCTGAAAGACAAGTAGGGATGGCCAATACAAGCCCGCCTTGCTATCAACACCCACATCCTAAGAATGAATGGAAAAAAACTTGTAATCTAATCATTCCTCCTGATCAAGTAGTTTAGCCCCATATTATGGAATGCCTCAGTATGTCATGCCATGAACACATCATTCTTCTTGTCGACCCTCACTGTAAAATCATGGAAGGTTCCTTCGAAACCTAATATTTTTTCTCCACATGATCCGACGTGTCTAAACCCATTCTCTGCTTCAACCCTTTAGCATTACTCAAGAAACTGTCTGTCTTATAAAAGAATGGGCCTGATTTTCTGAGCGTGCTCTTTTGGTGAACCATGCTGCTAACTTGAATCCTCCTTCACTCGGTGAATTGCAGAGGCACTATAATATAGAGAGCCCCATAGTGGACTACTGCTTCACCTAGTGGATTACTGTGGTAATGCAATTGCTACTGTGAATACAATAAAAGACACATGATATACTGGAGCCATTTTGTAAAGTCTGTCTGTTAGTGATTTTGTAAGAATATATAACATTGGCGAATGAGGATAGTATAATCGGATTCCCTAGCTGAAATTTTTGTTGGTGAATGATTCAGCCAACTGACAGAGAGACTTTGAGTGGTTCTTTATTTTGCAGAACAGCTAAAAATCCAAGGTAAATTACAAGCTAAACTGAAGAGTCCAGATGGCCATGTTTATGGTAATAATAAGGCACTCAGGTAAGTTCCAACATGATCGTGAGACTTTCTGAGTGTATGTGGAGTGGCTAGAAATGTTTTTCACCACAAATGGTATCATCAAAGTCCCTGATGATGAATGTAGTTTTAGAAAGAAAATGGGCTATTTTCCTGACTGAAGCAGGCCCCGAGGTGTATGAAACCCTGAAAAATGTGCTTGTTCCCGTCAAGTCAAAGGACACGCCACTGACGGAGATTTTAACCAAGGTAAAACAGAACTACAGTCCTGAGCCCTGAAAATCATTGAAAGTTATTGCTTTGGAAAACAAGATCAGATAAATGACAAGAGTATCAGTGAGCACATTGTAGCATTAAAAAAGCTATCCATTCACTGGTGTTTCAGAAACTTTCAGGACCGAGCATTGTGTGACCGCCTTGTTTGTGGGATGAAAAAAGAAGCAATCAGAAGAAAGTTGGTGACAACTCGACACTTGACTTTTGATTTAGCTTGTCAGACAGCTATGCCAATGGATATAGCCGACCAATACTCCCGAGAATTTGATGCAATTTCCAGTTGTCATACAACCCAGGTGAATCGCCTGCAGGCTAAAAGTAAAAGGCAGTTCCGCCCCAAGGCCTCAGTAACTGGTCACGGTAACAAAGCATTGAAATCGTGCTATCAGTGCCTGGGGCAACAGATTGCTCAAAGATGTCCATATGTGAAGGCAAAGTGTTTCTTCTGCAGGAAAACTGGACACCTTGCGAAGGCATGCCGACTGAAGAGTAAATCGATGTTCAATGCTCGAAGTAGAAATCACCAGACACTACATAGCATTGAAGATAACAACGGGACAAGGAGGTTCTGGAGATACCCGTCATCAGGAGCATGAGGGTATCTAACAACAATTCACGATACATCCATCATCCAAGTAGATGTTCCAGGAACCAGGATACACATGGAAATCGACACTGGTGCATCCGTGAGCATAGTACTGGAATCGCTATATCTCGACAAGTTGAGTGATTTTCCGATGGAGAAATCAAAGCTGCGAGGTTACTCAGGAGAGCAAATCCCTGTGGGAGGACGTATCAGCTTACCAGTGAAATATAAGGATCAATTTCAGAGCTTGCCTCTCTTGTAGTGGCAGGAGACAAGTCTGCCTTGATAATGTAGAAATTGGTTGGGATCACTGAAGCTGGATTGGAGTGAGATGAGATTTGTGCGGAAATGAAACTTGCATCAAAAGATGACGTCATATCCGAATGTGTTCCGTGAAACAGGTAGACGGATCCAAGGGTTCAAGGTGAGTGTCAGGGTACTGAAGGACGCAAGCCCACTTTACTGCAAGCCACGTCCCGTACCATACGCTCTCAAGGTTCATATTGATTGGACAAAGCAAATTGGCCAGGGTAGCCTTGAGGAAGAGTTCATAGAATGTATCCGGGATAGTTTCCTTCAACAGTACATACAGAACCAACCAGGGAGCAGGCTATCTTAGATCTGGTCATATGTAATGAGTCAGGATTAATAAACAATCTCCTAGTAAAGGATTCTCTAGGAATGAGTGACCATAGCATGGTTGAATTTCAAATTCAGTTGGAGGGTGCGAAAGTGGGATCTCAAACCAGTGTCCTAAGCTTAAACAAAGGAGACTACAAAGCTATGAAGGTGGAGTTGGCTAAAGTGGACTGGGAAAATAGATTAAAGTGTGGGATGGTTGATGAGCAGTGGCAGACATTCATAACTCTCAACAAAAATATATTTCAATGAGAAGAAAAGACTGTCAGAGAAGGGATAACCATCTGTGGCTAACTAAGGAAATAAGGGATGGTATCAAGTTGAAAACAAGGGCATATAACGTGGCCAAGACTAGTGGGAGGCCGGAAGATTGGGAAAGTTTTAAAAGCCAGCAAAGAACGACTAAAAACATGATTAAGAGAGGGAAGATGGATTATGAAAGCAAACTAGCACGAAATATAAAAACAGATAGTAAGAGTTTCTACAGGTACACAAAAAGGGAAAAGTGGCTAAAATAAATGTTGGTCCCTAAGAGGATGAGACTAGGGAATTAATAATAGGGAACAGGGAATTGGCAGAGACTTTGAACAAATATTTTGTATCAGTCTTCACGGTAGAAGACACTAAAAACATCCCAACAGTGGATAATCAAGGAGCTATAGGCGGGGAGGAACTTAATACAATCATTATCATGAAAGAATGCAGTACTCGGTAAAATAATGGAACTAAAAGTGGACAAGTCCCCTGGACCTGACGGCTTGCATTCCTAAAATAAGTGTTTGCAGAGATAGTGGATATATTGGTTGTAATCTACCAAAATTCGCTGGATTCTGGGGAGGTCCCAGCGGATTGAAAGCCGCAAATGTAACGCTCCTATTTAAAAAAGGAGGGAGACAGAAAGCAGGAAACTATAGAACAGTTAGCCTAACATCTGTCATTGGGAAAATGCTGGAGTCCATTATTAAGGAAGCAGTAGCAGAACATTTGGAAAAGCATGATTCAATCAAGCAGAGTCAACATGGTTTTATGAAAGGGAAATCATGTTGGTCAAATTTGCTGGAGTCCTTTGAGGATGTAACAAGTAGGTTGGATAAGGGGGAACCAGTGGATATGGTGTATTTGGATTTCCAGAAGGCATTCGATAAGGTGCCACATAAAAGGTTGCTGCACAAGATAAGAGTTCACGGGGTTGGGGGTAATGTATTAGCATGGGATAGAGGATTTGCTAACTAACAGAAACAGAACATAAGAACATAATAATACAAGACAAAAGCAAAATACTGTGGCTGCTGGAATCTGGAATAAAAACAGAAAATGCTGGAAATCTCAGCAGGTCAGGCAGCATCTGTGGAGAGGAAGCAGAGTTAACATTTCAGGTCGATGACCCTTCGTCAGAAATGCTGAATGTTCGAAAGTTAAGTTTCATTTGTAAATATGGCAAAATAAGTCCATATCTTTTGTTGTGTAAAACCATGCAAGTTATGTATGATGGTTATTTTGTTGTGATTACTTCTTCATTAAGGAGGGAGAAGAGTAATATATAGCTCCACCTAGTGGACTACTGTGGTAATGCTGCTGTAAATATAATAAAAGACACATGATGTATTGGAGCCATCTTGTAAAATCTTTGTGTTAGTGATGTCGTAATAACATATCACAGATACTGACCGCGATTAGCAATCAACAATAACAACAACAGCTTGTATTTATATAGCGTCTTTAACATAGCAAAAAGTCCCAAGGCACTTCACAGGGGTATTATAAGATTAAAAAATTGATACCGAGCCGCATAATGAGAAATTAGGGCAGGTGACCAAAAGCTTGGTCAAAGAGGTAGGCTATAAGGAGCGTCTCGAAGGAGGAGAGAGCGAGTTAGAGAGTTGGAGAGGTTTAGGCAGGGAAATCCAAAGCTCGGGGCGCAGGCAACTGAAGGCACGGCCACCGATGGTTGAGCAATTATATTCAGAGATGTGGAATTGAGCAGAATTAGCTCAATGAGCGCAGACATCCCGCGGGGGTTGGGGGGCTGGTAGAGATTACAGAGATAGGGAGGGGTGAGGCCATGGAGGGATTTGAAAACCATTTTGAAATTGAGGCGTTGCTTAACCGGAAGGCAATGTATATCAGCGAGCACAGGGAGTGATGGGTGAGGGGGACTTGGTGCGAGTTAGGACATGGGCAGCTGAGTTTTGGATCATCTCTGGTTTACATCGGGATCATCTCTGGTAGAATGTGGGAGACCAGCCAGTAGTGCATTAGATTAGTCAAGTCGAGAGGTAGCAAAGGCATGGATAAGGGTTTCTGCAGTGGATAAGCTGAGGCAGAGATGGACAAAGTTACATAGAAACATAGAAACATAGAAAATAGGTGCAGGAGTAGGCCATTCGGCCCTTCGAGCCTGCACCACCATTCAATAAGATCATGGCTGACCATTCCCTCAGTACCCCTTTCCTGCTTTCTCTCCATACCCCTTAATCCCCTTAGCCGTAAGGGCCATATCTAACTCCCTCTTGACTATAACCAATGAACTGACATCAACAACTCTCTGCGACAGGGAATTCCATAGGGTAACAACTCTGAGTGAAGAAGTTTCTCCTCATCTCAGTCCTAAATGAGCTACCCCTTATCCTAAGACTATGTCCCCTGGTTCTGGACTTTCCCAACATTGGGAACATTCTTCCCGCATCTAACCTGTCCAGTCCCGTCAGAATCTTATACATTTCTATGAAATCCCCTCTCATCCTTCTAAACACCAGTGAATAAAGGTCCAGTTGATCCAGTCTCTCCTCATATGACAGTCCAGCCATCCCTAGAATCAGTCTGATGAACCTTCGCTGCACTCCCTCAATAGCAAGAACGTCCTTCCTCAGATTAGGAGACCAAAACTAACACAATATTCCAGGTGAGGCCTCACCAAGGCCCTGTAAGACCTCCCTGCTCCTATACTCAAGTCCCCGAGCTATGAAGGCCAACATACCATTTGCTTTCTTCACCGCCTGCTATATCTGCATGCCCACTTTGAGTGACTGATGAACCATGACACCCAGGTCTCGTTGCACCTCCCTTTTTCCTAATCTGCTGCCATTCAGACAATATTCTGCCTTCGTGTTTTTGCCCCAAAATGGATAACCTCACTTTTATCCACATTATACTGCATCTACCATGTATTTGCCCACTCACCTCACCTGTCCAAGTCACCCTGCAGCCTCTTTGCGTTCTCCTCACAGCTCACACCACCACCCAGTTTAGTGTCATCCGCAAACTTGAAGATATTACACTCAATTCCTTCATCCAAATCATTAATGTATATTGTAAAGAGCTGGGATCCCAGCACTGAGCCCTGCGGCACTCAACTAGTCACTGCCTGCCATTCTGAAAAGGACCCGTTTATCCCGACTCTCTGCTTCCTGTCTGACCACCAGTTTTCTATCTACATCAGTACATTACCCCCAATACCATGTGCTTTGATTTTGCACACCAATCACTTGTGCGGGACCTTGTCAAAAGCCTTTTGAAATGCAAATACACCACATCCACTGGTTCTCCCTTGTCCACTCTGCTAGTTACATCCTCAAAAAATTCCAGAAGATTAGTCAAGCATGATTTCCCTTTCATAAATCCATGCTGACTTGGTCCAATCCTGTCACTGCTTTCCAAATGTGCTGCTATTTCATCCTTAATGATTGATTCCAACATTTTCCCCACTACTGATGTTGGTCTGTAATTACCCTCTCTCTCTCCCTCCTTTTTTAAAAAGTGGAAATTTTCGGTTTTAGTTATGCTGCGGATATGTGGTCAAAAGCTCTTTATCAATGGGTAGATAATGGCGGGTATGTAACTGCCACCCTCCATACCCCCACCGCCCATGATTCCCAGATCCGCAGAGCTATTGGCCAGTGGGTGGAGGCTTGTGTTAATGCCACCCACTCGGAATATCGTCCCTCGAGGAACATCTCCAATCACCACTCAGCTCGACACTGCTCCGTGGATTTGATTATTAATAAAATACAGCAAATTACTCCCTAAAACATAGAATCGCAGAATCATACAGAACAGACGAGGTCATTCGGCCCATCGTGCCAGTGCTGGGTCTTTGAAAGAACGATTCAATTAATCGCACTCTTTCCCCTATAACACTGCAGATTTTCCTCTCCAAGTATTTATCCAATTCCCTTTTGAAAGTTATTGTTGAATCTGCTTCCACCGCCCTTTCAGGCAGCTCACTATGTAAAAATAAATTCTGCTCAGGGCAGAGAGCACAGACCTCAGGGTTCCAGAATTCAAAGTCCGCCGAAGGGTGCAAATCGAGTAGCACCATGTTGGCGTTGCAGAGGAAACCATAGGGCTCATCAGTGTCGGTTTGCTGAGTATGTATGCAAAGCCTGTAATATGAAGGCCCACTTCCAGCGTATTTGTAAAAGAAATACAACTCATCGTCTAGCAGAGGAGTGGGTAAATGACTTTGAATCCAGTGGGGAGTATGATGATTTGGCCAGAGAGTCAGCTCAGCCCCAAGAAGAAGTGTATGGAGTATATACCTGCATCACCGATTGTCCTCCAGTGAAGAAAGAAGTCGAGATAAACGCCGTTCCAATATTCATGGAAGTGGACACGGGAGCGAGCCAGTCAGTAATGAGCCAGGATGCCTTTGAGAGGCTATGGAACGAAAAACGACCCGAGCTGGTTCCAGTACAGGAAAAGTTGCGCACCTACACTAAGGAGCTGATCCCAGTCCTTGGTAGTGCTGATGAAAGTGTAATCCATATTGGCGTGGTGCATAAGTTACCTCTGTGGATTGTTGCAGGTGATGGTCCAACGCTACTTGGAAGAAGGTGGATGGGGAAGATCCAGTGGAAATGGGAAGACCTCTTCACTCCAGCAATCGATGTCCCCCATGCTCAGAGGCAGAGCAAAACCTCACCTTCGCTTGGGCTAGGCACCAGAGAACAGACCAGCGCAGTATCTGAGGTACAGAACATCCATCACGACTGCGTGGCAATGATCCAACCGAACAACCTAAAAGTACCTTTCCGGCTCCAGTGGCAGGACTCCTGGGGAGGAGATCGAATTTACAGGCACTCTTCCAGCTTTTGTGGCAGAATCGCGGAAGAGAAGGATCAAGGCAGTCGACCTCGAGGACAGAGGCAAGATGGCATCCCTGCTGCAGCGAGGTGCAGCGTGGCTGAAAAAAAAGATGGCCACGGTCATATCATGAGGTGCAACGCTGAGGGACCAACACGTGGTGTTTAACAAAGGATTTGATTGGGGTAAAGCCAGCAGGGTTCTCTTAAAGGAGACCTGCAACCAACTGAACTTAAAGTTTATTCATGGCAAGTAATGTAACGAACCGATTAAAATTGTGAACAAAATGCTATTGCGAGATGTCGGTACTGTTCCTAATGTAAAGAACAAAATGTTGTTGCGAGATGTCGGGAATAGAGTGTCCCCAAAAGTAGCAAGCGAGCAAATTCGAAAGAGTTAAGGCGCTGATCCTGATACCCTGCCCCAGGTCTATCTCACGCTGCAGGCACCCGATGGCACTATTCGCTACGGACCTGGAAATGAAAATGGCGCCAATACGCGCAGTCAGCCACCATTGCCCACCACCCGGGTGGAGACGGCGCAGCCCCCAGACCAAGTCGCTACCTCGGCCATGTCCGGGAGCAAAAGATCAGAACCAACGAGTTCCCCAAACGGGACCTGAAACTGGCACGTTCCCAACACCGTTAGAGAGCAGGCAGAAGATTCTGCAGCTCTCAAAGGAGGACAGGGAGGCCACACACATCTGTGGCTCTGCCCAACACTAGGCAAAGGCAAAGGCCCTGAGTCCTGGCAAGGTGAGTGAAACTAGCCCACCCTGCTGGCAGGGGTCACAGCGCCGCTTTCAGATGACTAGGACCCCGTCCGGTTGCGCAGGAACTAGCGTCCTTGCATACCTGTACTGCAACCTCAGTACTGACCATGACTGAACAATGAATCCAATCCACCCAATCCTAGCGCCTGACCGTAAAATGTAACTAATGTAAGTCACTGAACCAAGATGTCACGATACAAACTGTAACTTTCTTTCTTTGTATTTGCACTGTGTCTGATCCTGTATGTTAATGTAATGGGCCAGCTGCATGATCTCACTGTGGGGGGGGGGCGAGGGGGGGGGGGTGGGGGAATGGATATATGTAGCCATGGACACACACATGGATCACACCCAGAATCCACTGGAACCACCAGTGCATCATCGAACCATCCAATCTGGTAACCACCACCCAACCACCCAATGTTGTGGCAAAAGGACTTGGGGTTTAACAGGCAGAGAGCCAAGTCAAAGCACAGCCAAGATGCAAGGGCTATTGGCACTTAAGTCTGGGGAGAGCTAAGCCAGAGCACTTAGTGCAAAGGTAATTAGCAAAAAGTACTTGGGGAGAGTGATGTTGTATATGCAGACTATGGATGTACTCTCTGTGTAGTCACTGTGTGGTTGCATAAGATGGAGACTTGATTACCTGATGCACTATCATTAAGGTTTACAGCGTGTACATACATTCTTGCACCACTAAAGGGTGCAACTGGTGGAGACTGGACTTTCCTGCCCTGGTGGCAGGGCCCAGTATAAAAGGCTGCACACCATGCTTGTGCCTCACTCTGGAGTTTGGAAAAAAGGACCAAGGTTACTACAGTTTGAGTACAACACATTGTCTCGTGGAGTCATTCATTAGTACATCACAGACATAATAAAAACACCTCATACATTTGAACACTTCGATCAAACCTCCCCTCAACCTTCACAGCTCTAAGGTGTGAACAACCCCAGCTTCTCCAATCTCTCCACATAACCGAAGTCCCGCATCCCTGGTACCATTCTAGTAAAACTCTTCTGCACCCTCTCCAAGACTTTGACATCCTTCCTAATACTCGCAATACTCCAGTTGAGGCCAAACTGGTGATGTATAAAGGTTGAACATGTTGAATGTTCATGATCCGGACTGCTAGTTTTTATCGGGACCTTCCGCTTTGAACAAATAGTCAAGATATGTCGAATAAAACCAAACGCTCTGTAGACTCAAGCAGTGTAAATATGTATGAAACATGTCATGCCAAGAGCTGACATTTGTTTCATTCTGTTACACAATGGCACTGTCGCTCGGAATCTGTATGTATGAGAGAACTTTCATTGAAGTATTCAATTGATAGTCTCTGAGCAGAAATCTTCACTCATGCTCCCTCTGATGTTGAATTTTGTGTTATTACTGTTCTATCGAGGGTATTGGGCCCACTTCCTACAGACATCAGAGGCTCATTCCAATGGAACACCCCAGGCTTTAAATATCTTGAAGTGCAGCTAACTTGTGATTTGTATCTTCCGTGGAAAGCACAACATAGTGGGATTCTCAAAGTGATCTCCAGGCACCAAGAGAGGGGAACTATCTCTTCACTCATTCAACAGGAAGAACGAGTTACTGAATAAAGTACATATTCACAGCCTGAATTGAAAGGATTATTCTCAGCAATAATGATAAGAAGCAATATCAGTGGATTTGCAACTTGACTAAGTGTCAGCTGTGGCTCAGTGGGTAGCGTTCCCGCCTTTGAGTCAGAAGGTTGTGGGTTCAAGCCCCACTCGAGGGATTTAAGCACATGAAATCTAGGCTGACACTCCCAATGCAGTACTGAGAGAGTGCTGCACTGTTGGAGGTGCCGTCTTTCAGATAAGACATTAAACCAAGGCGTGCCTACTCTCCCAGGTGGACATAAACAATCCCATGGCATTATTTCAAAAAAGAGCAGGGGCGGTGTCCTGTGCCAATATCTATCCCTCAATCAACATCACTAAAACAGATTATCTGGTCATTGTCACCTTGCTGATTCTGGGAGCTTGCTGTGTGCAACTTGACTGCTGCATTTCCTACATTACAACAGTGACTACACTCATTGGCTGTAAAGCGCTTTGTGATGTATGGTGCTTGTGAACAGTGCTATATCAATGCAAATCTTCCCAAGGTGCTTCACAGCAGCAATTGTCAGTCAAAATTTGACACTGAGCCACATAAGGAGATATTAGGACAGATGACCAAAAGCTTGGTCAAAGTGGTAGGCTTTAAGGAGCTTCTTAAAGGAGGAGAGAGAGAGGTGGAGAGGTTTATGGAGGGAATTTGAGAGTTGCGGGAGTGCAGTGATCTCAGGGATTGTACAAAGGGAAATCGACAGATTAAGTAATTGGGCAAAATGGTGGCAAATGGATTTCAGTGTAGGCCAATGTGAGGCCATCCACTCTGGACCTAAAAAGGATAGAACAGTGTACTTTCTAAATGGTGAATAGCTAAAAACTGTGGAGATCCAGGTACATCGATCATTAAAATGTCATGAAGAGGTACAGAAAATAATCAGAAAGGAATGCTGGCCTCTATATCTAGAGGACGAGAATACAAGGGGGTAGAAGTTATTCCTTCAGCTATACAAAGCCCTGGTTAGACCACACCTGGAGCACTGTGAGCAGTTCTGGGCACCACATCTTCGGAAGGATATATTGGCCTTGGAGGGAGTCAGCGTGGGTTTGCCAGAATGATACCCGCACTCCAATAGTTAAGTTACGAGGAGAGATTACACAAACTAGGGTTGTATTTCCTAGAATTTAGATGGCTAAGGGGTGATCTGATCGGTTTTAAGTATATTAAGGGGAACAGATGCTTTAGAGAGAAACTATTCCCGCTGGTTTGCGAGTTTAGGATGAGGGACCATAGTCTAAAAATTAGAGTTAGATCTTTCAGGAGTGAAATAAGGAAAAATTCCATACACAAAGGGTGGCAGAAGTTTGGAACTCTCTTCCACAAAAAGCAATTGATCATTTTAAATTGGAGATTGGTAGCTTTTTGTTAACCTTTGGCATTAAGGGATATGGGCCCAAGGTGGGTATATGGAGTTGGGTCACAGATCAGCCATGATCATATTGAATGGTGGAACAGGCTCGAGGGGCTGAATGGACTCCTCCTGTTCCTATGTTCCTATGTCGGGCTGGAAGAGGTTAGAGAGATAGGGAGGGGCGAGACAATAGAGGGATTTGAACCCAATGAGGAGAATTTTTAAATCATCATGTTGGCATGATAATGTTTTCAGATATCTTTTAAAATAAAGTAGGTTTGCATTATTTGTTCCTTTGCTTCTTTTCAGAGATTTTAATCTCAAAAGTAGGTACTTGTTTTGGAATCAGAGAATCGTTAAATATTGCAGCACAGAAACAGACCATTCTGCCCATTAATTCTATGCTGATGTTTTTTTTCTCCAAATGAGCCACATAGTCTAATCCCACTCTCCTGCTCACTGTCCAAACCCTATTAATACACTCTCAGAGAATTGTGAACCTGTGGAATTCTCTACCATAGAAAGTTGTTGAGGCAGTTCATTTTAGATACATTCAAAAGGAAGTTAGATGTGGCCCTTATGGCTAAAGAGATCAAGGGGTATGGAGAGAAAGCAGGAATGGGGTACTGAGGTTGAATAATCAGCCATGATCATATTGAATGGTGATGCAGGCACCGAAGGCCTACTCCTGCTCCTATTTTCTATGTTTCTATGTTTCTTCTTTCCCAATCAACTTTCCAATTCAGTTCCTCTGATAGCCAACAAGACAATTGTCCACTGATAGCTGTTGAGACTTTGGCCTGGAAATTCAAGCCATTTGCGCCTCCCGTGAGCACTCTGTTTCTCTCTCCACCGACGTTGCCTGATCCGTTGAGATTTCCAGCATTTTATGTTTTTGTTTCAGATTCCAGTATCTGCAGTATTTAGCTTTTGGTCAGTGTTGCTGCTGAAAAAATAGCTACATTTGCAGGTGTATAGAATAAAAATGCAAAAAGGCACTTAAAGAATCTGACAGCACAGAAGGAGGCTGTTCGGCCCATTGTGCCTGTGCCAGCTCTTTGAAAGAGCGATTCGATTAGTCCCATTCCCCTACTCTTTCCACCTAGCCTTGTAATTCTTTTTCCTGTTCAAATATTTATTCAAGTCCCTTTTGAAAATTACTATTGAATCTGCTTCAGGCGGTGCTTTTCAGATCACAACAACTCGCTGTGTAAAAAATTCTCCTCATATGCCAATTACCTTAAATCTGTGTCCTCTGCCTTCCGACCTCCTGCAGTGGAAACAGTTTCTCCTTATTTACTCTATCTGTACCCTTTATAAATTTGAACAATGAAATCTCCGCTTAACATTCCTGGAATGCATTTCATACAGATTCCTAGAACAACACGTCATGGAACCAATCAGGGAACAAGCTATTTTAGATCTTGTATTGTGTAATCAGACAGAGATAATAGTAAAGAATCCTCTGGGGAAGAGTGATCAAAATATGATAACATTTCACTTTGAGTTTGAGAGTGACTTACTTCAGTCAGAAAAGTCAATTACCACAGGTATGAGAGGGAAGTTGGCTAAGTTAAACTGGGGAATTAGATTAAAAGGTAGATAAGTAGTGGCATGCATTTAAAGAAATATTCCAAAAATTCTCAACGAATATATATTCCATTGAGAGTTAACAGGAAAAATCATCCTTCAATGGCTAACTAAAGAAGCTAAAGATGGTATTTGATTAAAAGAAAATGCTAAAATTTAGCGAAGAATAGTAGTAAGCCTTTAGAAACCAGCAAAGGATGACCAAGAAATTGATAAAAAGGGAGAAAATAGAATATGAGAGTAAACTAGTAAGAAATATAAAAACAGATTGTAAGAGTTTCTTTTGTGCTGCAGTTTTCGGTTGGCGCGGCTGAGCACAGGTGTGCAATGTCTGATTTAGCGTCCCTGATCATTGTAGCTGAGTTCCAGGCGAATATCTCGGACGGAGGCACAAACTTTTATAAGGCGCTATACTTACCGCCCCACCATGATTAATGCCACAAAATGGCCAGAACCGAAAATTATGATGCAGGTACAGCAAGCAATTAGGAAGGCAAATGGAAAGAGAGAAAGAGAGAAAGAAAGAAAGAAAGAAAGAAAGAAAGAAAGAAAGAAAGAAAGAAAGAAAGAAAGAAAGAAAGAAAGAAAGAAAGAAAGAAAGATTTATATAGCGCCTTTCACGACCACCGGACGTCTCAAAGGGGGCCTTTATTGCAAGGGTGTTGGAGTACAAGATCAAGGAACTCTTACTACAATTGGACAGGGCTATGATGATACCATACGGAGTACTTTTCACACTTTTGGTTTCCTTATCTGAGAAAGGACATACACGCCTTAGAGGCGGTGCAATGAAAGTTCACTAGATTGATTCCTGGGATGAGTGGGTTGTCCTATGAGGAAATGTGGAACACGTCTAGCCTGTAGTCTCTGGGATTTAGAAGAATGAGAGGTGATCTCACTGAAATATATAAGATTTTGAGAGGGATTGACAGGGTAAATGCAGAGAGATTGTTTCCCCTTGCTGGGGAGTCTAGAAATAGGGGACATAGTTTCAGGATAAGGGGTCGGCCATTTAGGACTGAGATAGGAAGAATTTCTTTACTCAGAGGGTTATGAATCTTTGGAATTCTCCACCCTAGAGGGCTGTGGATGCTGAGTCATTGAGTATATTCAAGGCTGAGATGGATAGATTTTTGGATTCTAGGGGAATCAAGGGATATGAGGCAAGTGGAGTTGAGATCGAAGATCAGCCATGATCTTATTGAATGATGGTGCAGGCTCGAAGGGCCATGTGGCCTACTCCATAAGAGAATAACTCTTATGTTCTTCTCTGCTATAAGGAGAACACCCCACGACTTTTGAAAATAGGTCTCCCAGGAGATCACATGGCTCTGGTTGGGGTGGAGTGTAGAATGTTTCAGTGTGAGGGATGTCGCAGTTGTGTGGGGCGGACTGGTTAGGCTGGGTGCTCTTTGCCTTTCCGCCATTGTTCATTGTTCATAAGGCTGCTGACCGAGGGCCGTGTGGCTCTTTGTCAGCCGGCGCAGACATGATGGGCCGAAATGGTCTCCTTCGGTGTTGTAACTTTCTATGTTGCTATGTTTAAGAGGTATTGCTCATGAATTTTAGAATTGGGACTCGGGTATTGGAAGTCACCGGAGTCGAAGGGGAGGAGAGATTAAATAAATAGTTTTGCTTAGTTGAAGGCCCAATAATCCATTAATAGATTCTTAACCCAACAACTTCCAAAATAAAGCAACTTGCCTTTCATTAAACACATGACAACAGCAACATCTTGTATTTATATTGTGCTTTTAATGTAGTAAAATGTCCCAAAGCACTTTAGCGGCATGCAATCAAAAATAAAATGGACACCGAACCACATAAGGAGATATTAGAGCAGATGACCAAAAGCTTGTTCAAAGAGGTAGGTTTTAAGGAGCATCATAAAGGAGGAGAGAGAGGTAGAGAGGCGGAGAGGTTTAGGGAGGGGCCTCCAGAGCTTGGGGCCCAGGCAGCTGAAGACACGGCCACCGATGGTGGGGCGATGGAAATTGGGGATGTTCAAGAGACCAGAATTAGAGGAGCGCATAGAACTCGGAGGGTTGTGAGGCTGGAGGAGATTACAGAGGGAAGGAGGGGCAAGGCCATGGAGGGATTTGAAAACAAGAATGAAAATTTCAAAATTGAGGAATTGCTGGACCGGGAGCCAATATAGGTCAGCGAGCACAGGGGTGATGGGTGAGCGGAACTTGGTGCGAGTTAGGACATGGGCTGCTGAGTTTTGGATGAACTGAAGTTTATTGAGGGTGGAGGATAGGAGGCCAGCCAGAGCATTGGAATAGTTAAGTCTAGAGGAGGTAACAAAGGCATCTATGAGGTTTGGAGCAGAAGATGAGCTGAAGCAGTGACGGAGTCGGGCGATGTTATGGAGGTAGAAATAGTCAGTCTTGGTGATGGCGAGGATATGTGCTTAGAAGCTCATATCAGGGTCAAATATGACATCAAGGTTGCGAACAGTGTGGTTCAGCCTCAGACAGAAGTTGGGGAGAGGGATAGAGTCAGTGGCTAGGGAACAGAGTTTGTTGTTGGGGACTGAAAACAATGGCCCTGAAATTCCGGCCTCTCCGGGTCCGTACGGAGTTCCTACGGACCCAGGAAAGTATTGGAAATGCCCGTTTCCTGCGCGCAATGCGCATGCGCTGGAAACCGCCATTTCCGATCTGTCAAGTTTCTAGCTTGACAGATCGAAGTCAGATCGGGAGCAAGGACACTTGTAAATGGAAATTTCCGATATTTACGCTTACAGATGTCCTCAAAAATCTTGTGTCTGAAAAAGCTGGTGCATAGCCTACTTTTATAGGTGCAAGTGTTTTAAAAAACACAAAAACATATAAAAATAAAGTTATTAAAGCATATTTTATCATTAAAAACCCTCCCCACAACGGGAAGTTTATTTTAAAAAACTTTTTTAAAAGATCGGGAAATTATATTTTTTAAGACATTAATAACTTTAATTTAAATGAACGTAGTGTAATTATTTTCTATTTTTTATTAGTGTTTTGGGTGTTTGGGACTGTGTTTTGGGTGTTTCGGGCTCTATCACAAACATAGTAATAGGAGTTTAGGACCCTACGGAACTCCTATTACGATGATACCTTATCTGATTGGCTGTCCAGAGCCATGTGACGCCAGCTCAAGCACTGCGCACATCCCCACGTGCACGCGCTGTGACTGGTAGTCAAAGGAGGCCTCATGCTCGGAAGTGCGGACGTGGGCAACAGCTTAAGGTAAGTGCGGATTTTTTCTCTAAAATGCCCGCGGGAAGGCCGCATCGGAATTTCTGGGCCAATAACTTTGCTCTTCCCAATATTTAGTTGGAGGAAATTTGAGCTCATCCAGAACTAGATGTCGGACAAGCAGCCTGACAATATGGAGGAGTTGGGAGAGGTGGTGGTGAGGTAGAGCTGGCTATCATCAGCATATGTGAGGATCCTGGCATTGCTTGCACAGATGGCATCTGTGTCCTCATAATTCTGTGCATGTACAATAGAACTGTTGCCGAGACGTTCCGTGAAGTTATTGGAGAGGTGAAAGAGCCAGGCACTGTCCCTCTCCCACCTGAGAACCATTTTGGAATTTTACTACTTCTTTTAAATAAGACTAAAATAATGGATCCTTCGTAAGATTCATCATCATCATCATCGGCAGTCCCTGGAAATCGAAGACTTGCTTCCACTCTAAAAGTGAGTTCTCAGGTGACTGAACAGTCCAATACAGGAATTACAGTCCCTGTCACAGGTGGGACAGACAGTGTTTGGAGGAAAGGGTGGGTGGGGAGTCTGGTTTGCCGCACGCTCTTAGCCTTCGTAAAATTATACTTGAGGTAGTTGATAAGAAGAAAGAATGAGGACAGATTAATTTTAATTCATTCACGGGATGTGGGCATCGCTGGCAAGGCCGACATTTATTGCCCATCCCTAACTGCCCTTGAGAAGGTGGTGGTGAACCGCCTTCTTAAATCGCTGCAGTCCATGTGGTGAAGGTGCTCCCACAGTGCTGACTTTGTTGTAGGAGTTTGATACAACTGAGTGTATCGCTGGGCCATTTAAAATGGCAGTTAAGAGTCAACCATATTTCTGTGGGTCTGGAGTCACGTATAGGCCAGACTGGATAAGAACGGCAGATTTCCTTCCCTCAAGAACATTAGTGAACCAGTTGGGTTTGTTCCGACAATCTGGTAGTTTCATGGTCATCAAGCTGAGACTGCATGAGAGCAGTCGGAGTTTCAATGTCACCAACCATTGTCTGCATTACAGCACCAAGACATTGTGTCGCTTCCACCTGTGCTGCATTGGAAGCTGCCACATCTCGCATGACATGCTTCATGAGCTCTGGATCCACACGGTCTCTCTGGTAGTCCACCATCGTCTGCAGAGTGGAAATGATGGGCTCTGTAAGCACGAATGTACCCTTCCAAGAATCACTCGTCACTCAGGGTCGGTCCATACATCAAAACGGTTTATTACGCCGGCGGGGAGATGAAGCACCGTTTGGGTCCAGGTACCTCTCTCCGCCAAACAAAGGGTTTCATGGATTCTTATATGTTTTACAACAGTTTACAACAGTTACATCAGCCCATTTTGGCCGGACACTATCCAATCAAATTTATTATAGATTACATATAGATACAAATAGACCAATAGAAGTAGTCTCTAACCATTATGTGACTGCGTGATTATCTCATGTGTTACTAAGGGTTATTCATGGTCCTGTAACATGATCTGGGCACCCCCCCTTATTTTACTGTCCTTGGGTGCTGTCTTTGGGCAGTCTCCTTATCTTAGTCCTGTTACAGAGTCGTATTGTTCTAACATGAACCAGGACATCTTGTCTCAGGCCTGTTAGCCTGCCGATTGGGAACATCTGCGAAGTTCATGTCTCTCCCTTCGTGAGAAACACAGCAGTTATCAGAACCTAAGAATGCAGTCTCTTTTCTGCTGGCTGAAATCCCTTGGGGCTTCGCTAGACCACGAGCAGCCATCTTTGTACATTTTACTCACACATTTAATACTACGGTTACATATTTAGTTCTAACCTTATGCTACAGGTGCCATTGCCCTAGGGAAAAATCTTTTCGCTATAACAGGCTCCATGGTGTGCGCAGAGCTCTGTGCAATGATGGAGATGGACTCCTCCACACTCCGTACCATTGCAGAGAGGCTCTCGGGCATCCTTGCCATTGCACCTATCATCTCGGAGTGCGTGGCCATCACCCTGTGTGTGAATGTCTCCCCATCAAGGTCCTCATCTGAATCCTGTGCAGCAGAACTCGTGCGCGAACTCTCCCTCTGGGGAGCTGGCTCTCGAGCTACCCCTTCTCCTTGGCCTTACTGCAGGTCTCTAGGCCCTGGTGCATCGCCCAGTGCAAACCCCTCTACTAACCTAACCTCTAAGGACCGCGTAGTGCCAGTGCCCGAGCTGGTGCCTGCAGGTTAGAGAGACAGTGATGCAGTACTTGGCTCCTCCTCTTCCCCTTCCTCCTCCTCTTCCTCTCCCTCCTGACAGTGATGGGGAGGCACAAGCTGCACATTTGCTGACTGATTATCTGAAAGCATAAATAGCACAAGACTGTTTTGGTCTCCTAATCTGAGGAAGAACATTCTTGCTATTGATGGAGTGCAGCGAAGGTTCACCAGACTGATTCCCGGGATGGCAGGACTGACATATAAAGAAAGACTGGATCGACTAGGCTTATATTCACTGGAATTTAGAAGAATTAGAGGGGATCTCATAGAAACATATAAAATTCTGACGGGATTGGACAGGTTAGATGCAGGAAGAATGTTCCCGATGTTGAGGAAGTCCAGAACCAGGGGTCACAATCTAAGGATAAGGGGCAAGCCATTTAAGACCGAGATGAAGAGAAACTTCTTCACTCAGAGAATTGTGAACCTTTGGAATTCTTTACCACAGAAAATTGTTCAGGCCAGTTCGTTAGATGTATTCAAAAGGGAGTTAGATGTGGGCCTTATGGCTAAAGGGATCAAGGGGTATGGAGAGAAAGCAGGAATGGGATACTAAGGTGAATGATCAGCCATGATCTTATTGAATGATGGTGCAAGCTCGAAGGGCTGAATGGCCTATTCCTGCACCTATTTTCTTTGTTTCTATTTTTCTATGTTTCTATGTAAGACTTGCGTTAAGATGAGGGCAGGGGGGCAGGAATGGAGGAAGGAAGGCAAACAGCATCAGGAGCTGGAACGTGATAAAGTCTTCAAGTTTGACAGGAAATTGGGATGAGAAAAGGAGGGAGGATAAAAATACTGTTGTTGCCCCCAGCGGGGTCGATGTCTCCGCCGGCCACGGTGCCCACTACCTGCAGACTAATGAACCACAGTACTCACCCCTCTAGGTCAGTGAGCACGCGCTGGAGGTTCACCCCCTCCAGTCCACTGTTCCTCCTATTATGTGCCTGCAAAATATAGGAACCTGTGTGAGTAAGAATTCAGCTCTGTATGTGGAAGATATGCCTGCCGTGGTTGAATAGGTGTGAATGTAGGGAAGGCGTGAGATGAGGATGTGAGTGTGAGTAGCTGCAGATGTTTGGTGGTTCAATGGTGGGGGAATGATGATTTGCTCAGTGTGCAGACAGAGGTTCAGAGGTTGATATGTAGGAGGTGTTGAAGCATGTACTCAGCTTCACCACCCGACGGAGGCCATTGAATTTCTTACAACGCTATGTCAGGGTTCTGTCTACCACAGCACTGGTCGACAACTCCTCAGTCACTTCTTGCCACATGACTGTGAATACCTGCGACGATGGCCCCCTTCCAGATGAAGGGAACTGCGACGCCTTCCTTCTCTCCACTGCCCCCACCAATGTCTCCAATGCCACATTATTAAAATGCGTGGCCCTCTCCCTTGCAGCAGTATTCGTACCAGCCATTTCACCAAGGTGTCTGAGTTGCTGAGAGGTCTGACTCAAGGGCAGCAATGCTGAAAATGAGCAGCAGCTTGAAATTACCTTTCCTGTAAGAGCTGAAATGAGCTAGAGGCAAGGATGAAGGCTGATTACTGGATGCAAGTCAGCTGAAATTGGATAACTCCCTTCAATATTGCCCCTGCAGCATCCCAGTGAGGCATAGCATCATAGGCAGTCCTTTGAAATCGAGGACTCATTCAAATCAAGGAATCCTAAACACCTCATTTATTGCACCCCCGCCTTCCTTCCTGGGGCGAAAATGTTCAATTTCCCACAATTTTGCAAGCTATTTCACCGGGTACTAACGTTTTCAAAAAGTTAAAAGTTAGCACCCCAAAATTAGTCCCCCTTGGTCTCCTTACCTAAGGAAGGATACACGTGCCATAAAGGAAGGGCAACAGAGACTGACTGCTGGGACGGGGGGATTGTCCTAAGAAGAAAGACTGAGTAGACTAATAATAACTTCTATTTATTTAACGTAGTAAAACGTCCCAAGTTGATTCACAACAATTTTACAACACGTTAGATATTGACCATTGAGTGAATGAGAGAAAAAGCGGAAGAAGGAAATGTAAAGAGAAGCTCGGGTCCGAAGCGGCAGCTAAAATGCGCGCGAGAGGTTTGGAAAGGTTCCTTGTTGCAGAACAGCTAAAAATCCATAGGTAAATTTCAAGCACACTTGGCGGAACTGTCGACATTGCCAGAGTCGATGTAAACCGTAACCTATTGGTTTTAGAAAGGAAACTGACTATTTTCTTGAATGTAGCAGACATTGATTTGTGTGAAACCCTGAAAAATATGCTTGTGCCCATCAAAGTAAAGGACACGCCATTGATACAGATTATAACCACGTTAGAGCAGCACTACAGTCCTGAGCCCCTGGAAAATACTGAAAGTTATCATTTTGGAACTCAAAATCAATTGAATGACGACAGTATCATTAAGTGCATTGTCGTTTTAAAAAAGCTATCCATTCACTGTCATTTTGGAAACTTTCAGGACCGCGCATTGAGTGACCGCTTTGTGTGTGGGTTGAAAAATGAAGGAATCAGAAATAAATTGTTGATAACCCCTCACTTGACTTTTGATTTAGCTTGTCAGACAGCTATGTCGATGGATATGGCCAACCAATACATCCGAGAATTACAAACCATTTTCAGTCGTCAGACAACCGAGGTGAATCAGCTGCAAGCTAAAAGTAAAAGGCATTTGGGCCCCAAGGCCTCAACAACCGGCCACGGTAACAGCGTATTGAAATCGTGCTATTGGTGCCTGGGACACATAAAAGGTCAAAATTCACGGGAACCCCCCCCCGCCCCCGCCCCAGTGTTTGGGCTCATTGTAAAGGAAATTTAATTTGGGACTATCTACCGGAAAGTTTGAAATCCTAAACTATTTATGGAAGAAACTACAAACTTTAATCAAATTTTGGACTTTTACAAGACAAATTCAAGTCTGTGGGCGGGCCTAAGGAACTAAAGGAGCCAACTTGATTATTGGAACTGTCTGGGTGTTGGGACTAAAATAAATTGTCTGGAGAAATGGATATTCGAAAACCCTTCTCCACAAGAGACATTTACATTACAACACTAACTCAGATATGGCTAGCCATCAAGCTAAACCGAGAAAAGCCATCTTCAGCATGAATAAGAACAAAGGGCCCACTACAGCCTGTATGCAAAAACCAAGCACAAAAGGACATTGCGATTACCAAGCTTATATTTCCATCAGGAAACAGTTTTAGAAGAGCAACCCACCCAAGACATATTAACTTTTAACAAGCCCACCAAAATATTACAAAGAAATGTCAAGCCTGCCAAGTTTAAATAAAGAATTCTGGACTGATTTTGGCGTGAAGATTAGGACAACTCAAACCGTATAACTAGCCCCCTGTTTTAACAAAGGATATTGTCATACTACGACTATGCCATCAAGAAGGGAGAGAAACCAACGTGACAGTTGAAAACTAACTTCTCCAGCCTCGAAGTCCTGAAGTCCAAAAGGAAGGAAGAACATCACCATCGTGGCAGTACCGACCACAGCCAACGTGACACCACCAAAACCACCGCCATCGACCGAACTCAAAACAAAACTCCAACAGAAAGAAACCGAAGAATCGAAAGTTTCCACTTTACAAGCTGTTCCTGAGCTACCAACGGTAAAACATTATCTAAAGAACTGTAAAACCCTGCCCTGGAGACTAAACTAGCGAGGATTAGGTATTGGGAGGTGGGGGGCGTAATTTTTACTGTAACCCCCCTTTGAATATGTAATGTATTGTTCTTTATTAGTGTGATTATAAGTTTGACATTGTCATTTCTTGTCGGTATTAAAATCAAAGTTCTTTTGCATCAAACCAATGGTCCTTTGCACTTTATCACATCCCCCCCAAATAAATCCAGAGTCTAGAACCCAAGGGAGTGGGAGTGATTCAAACTGCTCAAGTAGGTCAGAGGTGAACCTGACCCCCGGGACCACCCCTTACACACACATTGCTCAAAGTTGTCCATATGTGGAGGCAGAGTGTTTCTGCTGCAAGAAAACTGGGCATCTTGCGAAGGTGTGCCAACTGAATGCTAGAAGTAGAAATCGCCAGAGACTGCATAGCATTGAAGAGAAGCAAAAGGATGAGGAGGTTCGAGAGATACAAGTTATCAGGAGCTCAAATGTATCTAACAGCGATTCACAAAGTATATTCATCCAAGTACATGTTGCAGGCAACAGGGTACCCATGGAAATTAACACTGGTGCATTCATGAGCCTATTACCAGAATTACTATATTTCGACAAGTTGCGTGATTTTCGAAAGGAGAAATTGAAGATAGAGCTGAGAGGCTACCCAGGAGAGCAAATCCCTGTGGTAGGACGTATCACCATACCGGTGAAGTACAAAGATCAGTTTAAGAGGTCTCATAGTAATGGCAGTAGACAAGCCTGTGTTGATAAGTAGAAATTGGTTGGGATCACTGAAGCTGGATTGGAATGACATTTCTTTGTATAGAATCAAAATTTGCATCGTAAGATGATGTCATCAATAAGTTTCCAAAGGTGTTCCATGAAATGGGCAGTCCGATCCAAGACTTCTAGGCGAGTGTCAGAGCGCAGAAGGATGCTAGATCAGTTTACTGCAAGTCACGTCCCGTACCATAAGCACTCAAAGAGAAAGTTGAGCAAGAACTCAAAAGACTAGAAACTGAGAACATTATTTCTAAGGTAGATCTATGTAATTGGGCTACACCCATTGTTGTTGTATCTAAGTTTGATGATAAGGTAAGGTTGTGTGGTGATTATAAAATAACAGTAAAATAGGTTCTAGAGGATAATCTCCCTAATTATATTGCCAAATATAGAAGATGTGTTCACAACACTGACAGGTGGTCAGTTCTTTTCAAAATTAGATCAGTGGAGTACTTAGGGCACAGAGTAGACAAAGACGGTCTACATCCAACCAAGGGAAAGCTGGACGCAATCAGATATGCACCCACTCATTTTTGAACTATTATGGGAAGTTCCTACCAAGTTTGGCTAGAGTGTTACATCCACTGGTCCATTGGAAGTGGTCAGAAAAATGCGACACAGATTTCAAGGAATGCAAAATCCAGTTGGTAGAGAGTACCATGTTAGTTCACTATGATGTATCTAAGGAGATCAAGCTAGCATGTGATGCCTCTTTGTATGGAATTGGGGCAGTGATCTCTCATGCACTACATGAGGAGAGACCAATTGCTTTTGCTTCACGCACCCTCAGTGCCAGTGAGCGGAATTATGCGCAGATCGAAAGGGAAGCTTTGGCATTGATTTTTGGGATCAAGAAGTTTAAAAAATACTTGATTGGTCGTAAGTTTACAATAGTTACTGACCATAAGCTCCTGACAGCAATCCTCCATCCAAAGTCCACAGTTTCAACGTTAGCTGCAGCCCGAATGCAGAGATGGGCATTGATTTTTCAGCATATACGTATGACATTGAGTACAGACGATCAGCTGATCACAGTAATGCTGATGCTATGTCTCGGTTGCCTTCCCCATGACAAGTTACACCCAATAGGGAAGAAGTGTTCTATTTTTCATACATTGATGAGCTGCCAGTCACAGCTGAAGAGATTGGTAGGGCAAACAAATGTGACCCAGTGATGTCAAAGGTGTATGATCACATCGCAAAGGGCTGGTCAAACCAGATAACAGAGAATGATATTCATCCATACTTTGTTCATAGGAATGAATTGTCAGTGGATAAAGATTGTATCATGTGGGGAGCAAGAGTGGTTATTCCAACTAAGTTCAGGTCCAAATTGTTAGGAGATCTTCATGACCAGCACCTGGGAATGTGCTTGGCCAAGAGTTTTGCAGGCAGTTATTTATGGTGGCCAGGTTTAGATAAAGACGTCAATCGGTGAGCAAGAAACCACCATCAGTACCATTACAGCCATGGAAATTGCCTCCCAGAATGTGATAATGTTTATATATAGACTTTGCTGAGCTCGAAGGACAGCAATTGTTCCCAGTGATAGATAGTCATTTGACGTGGATAGTGGTGTTTCCAATGTGGACAGTAACAAAAGTAAAATACTAGACAATTTGCGAAGACTGTTTTATTCATATGGCCTCCCAACAGATATTGTGTCTGATAACGGGCTGCAATTTTGTGAAGAAGAATTTGCATAGTTCATGAGCAGAAATGGTGTGAAACATACCAAAGTTCCACCCTGCTTCAAATGGTGCACAAATTGTAAAACACGCCCTCATTAAGCAAATGTTCGATCCAAATCCAAGGAAATGGCAGTTGTCATTGGACCACAAACTGGCAAATTTTCTGATTACTTCATGAACTAATCCTCATTCCACTACTGGTAGAACACCAGCAGAGTTTCTCACAGTTGTTTTTTACAACAGCCACAAACCGGGTCCTCCTTGTTAAAACCAAACTTGGCACAGTCAGTAGAAGAGAAAGAATCAAGGCAGAAAGAGAATCATGATAGAGGTAGATCAAGAGAGAGAAAAGTGTGAAATTGAATCAGAAGGTGAGAATGAAGAATCATCACCATAAATGGTTAAGGAGTTTACCAGGAAGGATAGTGAAGATATGCGGTCCTCACACATATTGGGGCAAGATATTTGATCATGGACAGGTTAGGTTTCTTCACACTGTTTATATTTTACCTACAGATGTGGAAGGAGTTGAATGTTGGAATAATTCAATGTATTCTGATGAGTCAGATAGTTTTGTTACAAGTAGAGTACCAATAGCAAATCCTACATCAGATGTACTAGAAACAAGTCCAAGAGAATGTCAGACTTCAAGTCTGCGTCTAAGTCAGGCAGACAAACTGTTTGAAGTTGTAGAGAGTCCAAATGTGGATCAAGGGCATCCCTTGGAGAAAAAACTCTCCTCAGGATCAGCCTAGAATGAGTCTAACTTTGGCACCTAGTGGATTACTGATGTAATAACAACTATTGATGTAATAACAATAAAAGGTCATTTGTCAAGGTCATGTGACACAGTTCTTGTTCAGAGCCATCTTATAGTGTGTATGCTTGTGCAGTGGTGTCTAAAGATATCACATTGAGGATAGTGTAGGAAAGTGGAGTTGACGTTGAAGATCAGCCATGATCCTATTGAATGGCGGAGCAGGCTTGAGGGGCTGAATGGTCGACTCCTGCTCCTAGTTCTTCTGTTCTTACATGCTCAAGCCCCTGGAATGGGAATTGGACCCACAACCTTCTAACTCAGAGGAGAGTGTGCTACCCACTGAGCCACGGCTGACACTAAACAAAAGTCTGGTTTGCTGCTGAAGAGTTCGGGCTGAACAGTCTAATTAAAATTTGCACAGATAGTTCAGTTGCTTGCCCCCATTTTACACCGGTTTAACACCACTGACTGCACTAATGGGAATGCAAATAATGCAGACTCAGGAATCTTGCGTGTAACTCCCTCTGCAGGCCATTGGTGGGCTATATCTTACTTTAAGCGGCCAGCAGCAGTGCAACTCATTTCAAGGAAATTCTCGGCCCATCATTTCAAAAAGCAATTGTTCACTGGGCTGGCTGTGCAGGACCAGGAGATGACATGTGGACAAAATATGCAGATTATTCTGAATCTACATATGCAGATTAGGTTAATTAGGTCTGAGGAGTCTGGGACTAATAAGGCAGCCCACTATAAAATTAGCAGACAGTGGGTAGATTTTAAGAAGTGATTATAGAACAAATTCCTGTCTGAGGGACTGCATTACAGTCAAGCTGCAAATTGTGTTTTTAATTATGGAATAGTTCAGGAAGCTATCAGTGACTGACAGCTGCTGTATTGAACATTGCACATAGCAATGGATGTTGGGACCATCACAAGTATTGAGACAGTCCTAATGCACTCATTTTGTCTATTTCGATTAGTTTGCCTCTTTCATAGCATCATGGGCTTTGACAACACAGAAATAAACCAGTCAGTTAGTTGCACTCGGAAAGAGCACTCCACTTAGTCCCATTCCCCTTTCCGAGACTTTCACCTTTTTATTTTTTAAATATTTATTCATTTAGACCTTTTTAAATCTTCCACCACTGTGTCTCGCTTGTCCTAGCTATCCCGTGTGCAAGAAAAATCTCCTAACCTTGCCCTTGGTATCAGCCACTGGCTCATTGTGTAGCCTCTGACCCTCTGAGTCAGCAGGTCATGGGTTCATGGTCCCACTACAGAAACATGGGCACATAACGCAGGCTGACACTCCCAGTGCCAGTACCGAGGGAGTGCTGCACTGTCGGAGGTGCCGTCTTTCAGATGAGATGCTTAACCGAGGCCCCGATTGCTTTCCCGGGTGGACGAAATAGATCTCATGGTGCTATTTAGAAAGAAGAGCATGGGAGTTGTCCCCATTGCCGGGGAGCCAATAATTATCCTCCAACCAACATCATTAAAAACAGATTCTCTGTTCACAATCACATTGCTGTTTGTGGGAGCTTGCTGTGTGCAAATTGGCTGCCGCGGTTCCTACATTACAACAGTGACTACACTCCAAAAGGACTTCATTGGCTCTAAAGCACTTTGGAACATCCTGAGATGCTATCCTTGGGTCTTTTAATGAAAATCTTAAATTTATGGGCCTGGGTTTTACGGGGCCTATGACGCATTCTATGCTGCTGTAAATTTCCCACAAGCTCCAGGTTTCCGCATGCGATCACCAAAAACCTGGAACTTCAGATCTGTCAAGTTTCTCCTTGCAGACTTTACCCATCAGCTACAAATTCACTTTCGCTGGCGCAGAGTTGGGCTATTTGCCCAACAACTGCCCAGTGAATACCCACCAAACCCCTACACCTGATAAAATAAATTTAAATTAACATTTTTTTTAAATGATCTAAACATTCACTTACATTTAAAATTAGTTTAGGTTCATTTTTGTCCCATCTAAAAATGTTTTGATGAATTTTTTTATTGTATTTTTTTACTTTAAATGTTTACTGAAAGGGTATTTTAATTCATGCTGAACCCATGATCATTTATCTTTATTTCAGTGGTGTGACGTTTTATTTATTCGGTGGTTTCTATTATGCTCATGGGGATTCGGGATGTAGAAGGAATCTCCGTCAAACATCATAAGCCTCGGTCACGTGATCCTTGGGCGCGTGTGAACCGCGTGCGCTCCTGGGATGCGTGGGCCTTTACCCAGTAGCATGAGTGTCCGAACCTCTTGAGCCATTAGGTAGGCACGGAGTATTTTCGTGGTTCAGAGGTGCACGCGGGCGGCAATCCTCCGACTGCAGTTGCCAAGCCGTAGGGCTGGAGTTTCATTCTTATGCCGTCCCACTTAGCGCTCCAGAGGGGCGGCAATGGCGGCGGTAAGCCCTTGCGCCCGGGCGGCCAGGTTCCAGTGCTCTGCCGGGACATTCGGTGCCAGTATCGACAGAGGGGAGCAAAACATTACCGCCCGGGAGAGGCGAGCCCGTGTGCAACGCCCCTGGTTGCGACACCAGTTCGATTTTTGGCCAACCCGTAGAGCGCGCCGTGCTGGGACCGCCTGTGAAAGCGGGCGGTCCAACCTGTAGCGGCCGCAGTCAGGTGAGTAATGTTGACCTTGGGTAAGTGTGATTGTTTTTTTTAAATTATTTTGCGATTTATGTTGTGGTGGCGTGAGCTATGTATTGGGAATGTTGTTGTTTTTTTTTCAGATTTTCTTTCATTCCGAGGCCTCTGTTATGGCGCTCCCAGGCTGGCTGTTTAGCTTGGGATTTTCCTTGCTCAGCCGGCCTCGTGCCCTGAGAGAGGCGATCAACGCTTCCCTTAGCGCCCCGCTCCAAATTCCGGTCCCAGCTGATGAATTTTGCGGTGGCAAACACAAACCATTTGCTGACACAAAATTTATCGCTCCGCCCAGGACATCGCAACAAAGGTGCCACCAAATTTCCGCTCCCATGGTCTCTCTCTAACCGGCTCGGAAGTATTTATTGCCTATTTGCTCAAAATCCCAAATTATTTTGAACACATCTATCGGATTTATTAACTTTCTTTATTCTAATGAACAGAGATTTATTTCCTCTAGCCTCTCCTCTAACTAAAGCCTCTCATCCATTGTGTCATTTTTGTGAATCTCTTTCCTTTCCATTGGCATGGCCTTGACATCTGCCTAAAGTAGGCCACCCTAAAATTGGACACAATATTGCTTCTGTGGCCTAACCAATGATATTTTTTGGTTTGTTCGATCACAACTCCATTTGCTGTTTTGTACCACCCATTTTAAATATCCCAAGGTTGAGAAAACTGCCCCTATTAAACCGAGGTGAAGCGCCTTGGGACGTTTCACTACGTTAAAGGCGCTATCTAAATACAAGTTGTTGTTGTTGAGGTCTTGTCTGCCTGTGCCAATGGTGGACCTCAAGGGTCTATTGGAAGGAAAGCAGGTAATTCCCGCGGGGAAAAATCCATCCCTCAATCAACCGCGGCGAAAAGGAAACAGTTTAGCAGGTCTTTCAACTCATTGCTGTTTCTGAGGGCTCCTCAAACATTAAATGGCTGCCTGGTCTGTCTCCATGGCACATGTCACCACACTGCAAATTGGAAAGTGAGTCGAGGCAGTTTGGGAGAGATGTACTTAAGCACCATACAAATGCAAAACTAAACTCCTGCTCTCTGTGCATTCCTGCGTGTTGATGACTGTGACTTTGAGATCAATTGCCCTTCATTGCACATACTGGCACAGTGTCACTACTAGATGAGATCAGCAAAGTTAGATTAGTTGGTAAATTGGAAATGTCAAACTAGATTATGAAATTTACACTTATATTGTGTATTCAGCGTTGTAACGTTATCGAGTGTTGACGGATCATAGGATAACAATTAATACCTTACAAGTGACACATGACCTTATGATCTTTACGTGTAGTTAATATTTCTTGAGCAATCACAGTCATGTTGTCTCAGCGACAGGTACTGAGACTTAATGGACCCTTAATTAACTGAAATTGATTTCATTTTCCAAATGATTTAGGTTAGGAGGTTATCGGGAAGTTATTTTGGCATTAATTGGTCATATAAATGATAACTGAGTCACGTTTAATTCATATTTCAAAGCGCGCAAAGAGAAAAAATGAGAACAATGTTGGACACATAATCTGAATTTTTACTGCACTGTGGGTAAATCGGGATTTTCTCAATCATATTGAACATCATATTTTGTTTGCGAGTCATAAAAAATGTCACTCAAGGGCATGTAACTATTTTGCTGACCAAAATGGAGAACCGGAATCCCGGAAATTTCTTGATAACCAATTCACAAACATTGTCTTATCAAAAAGGGAATGGGAGCATAGTGATTATCTTACTGGGCTAATAATCCAGAGGCCTGGACTAATGATCCAGTAAAGATGAGCTCAAATCTGGAATAAAAAGCCAGTGTCAATAATGGTGACCATGAAACTACCAGATTGTCATAAAAACCCATATGGTTCACTAATGTCCTTTAGGGAAGGAAATCTGCTGCCCTTACCCGGTCTGGGCCTACATGTGACTCCAGACCCACAGCAATGTGGTTGACTCTTAACTGTCCTTTGAAATGGCCCAGTGAGACACTCAGTTGTCAAGAAGGTAGCTCACATCAAAAAGAAAAAAGAAAGAAAAAATTTAATTTCCTAGCACCTTTCTTGACTACTGGACGTCTCAAAGTGCTTTACAGCCAATGAAGTACTTTTTGGAGTGTAGTCACAGTTGTAATGTGGGAAACACGGCAGCCAATTTGTGCACAGCAAGCTCCCACAAACAGCAATGTGATAATGACCCAGATAATCTGTTTTTTAGTGATGTTGATTGAGGGATAAATTTAGGCCAGGACACCGGGGATAACTGCCCTGCTCTTCTTCAAATTAGTGCCATGGGATCTTTTACGTCCATTTCGGAGGGCAAATGGAGCTTGGTTTAATGTCTCATTGGAAAGATGGCACCTCCGACAGTGCAGCGCTCCCTCAGCCCTGCACTGGGGGCGTCAGCCTAGATTTTTTGTGCTCAAGTCCCTGGAGTGGGATTTGAACCCACAATCTTCTGACTCAGAGGCGAATGTAATTAGGGCAATTAGGGGTGGGCAATAAAATACTGGCCTTGCCAGCGATGCCCACATCCTGTGAATGATTAAAGCAAAAGTAGACAGGTAGAGAAAGAGAGAGAGAGAGAGATTTAGTCAAAATAGTTCTGCCTTGATAGTTTGTGTTACTATATTTTCCTTTCTCAGTTTTATTGCTGTACCTTCATAAAGTGCGGAGGCCCGACCCACAGTTAGTTCCACAAACCAATAACTATAATTGTATGTCTTATTTTGAAGAAATCTATACACTGGCACATTAAGTGAAAAATAAACCAAATTGACCGAAATTGGTATTAGAAAAATTGGAGCAAAATTCTGCAGACGGCAGAGAGCTGGAGTGTTTTAATGCTGATAGAATTAATGTTGCATCTCCCGACAATCAATACAATATCAGTGCACAATCTAGCACTGTAGAGCAAAGTATTTACATCAGGTGTCTGGCAGGATCGTTCGTTGGAAGAGAAGGATGAAGGTCTCCATTCAAAAACAACAACTGGCATTTATATATCGGCCTTTAACGTAATAAAACGACCCAGGGAGCTTCACAGGAGCATTAGCAGACAAAATTTTACATCGAGCCGTATAAAGAGGTAGGTTTTAAGGAGCGTCTTAAAGGAGGAGAGAGAGGTAGACAGACAGAGAGGTTTAGGGAGGGAGTTCCAGAGCTTGGGGCCCAGGCAGCCAATGTTTTTGATTTTATTTGTTTACTGGGAAAGGACAGGGAGAGTGGAACTTGCTTAGGTGCTCTTGCACAGAGCAGGCACGGGCTCGACGGGCCAAATGGCCTTCTTCTATGCTGTAACTATTCTATGATCCTATGTGGCCATCGCTGGCAAGGCCAGCATTTATTGCCCATCCCTAATTGTCCTTGAGAAGATGGTGGTGAACTGCCTTTTTAGAGAGCAGTTAAGAGTCAACCACATTGCTGTGGGTCTGGAGTCACATAGAGACAAAGAGATATTAAGACAGGTCAAGAGGTAAGTGTTGTGTATGCATGCCTGTTTACTGTGTGATGTCTGTAATACTGTTATGCAACACTGAATGTAGTCTTACACTGTACACACCTTGCCTGTACACCAGAGGGTGCTGCTGCTGGAGACCTAATATATATTTTTTTCTCCACTTCCACTCCTGAATACTTTCCCGCTTGCAGGAGTAAATTTTAAAATTTCTAGTCACCTGCATCACCTGCACACTGCAGGTAACCCAATATAAAAAGGAACACACAGCTTGTTGCACTCACTCAGGAGAGGCAAATAAAGAACTACAGGTCTACACAGTTTAAGTATCATACCCTGCCTCGTGGAATCATTATTACAAGTGCCTACATACACTACAGTAAGCATAGCACATTTCCAAACAAGATGGATGTTTACAACAATCCAGTAGATTCATGGTTACAAGTACTAGCCTTTTTTTTAAATTCCAGATTTATTTAATTAACTGAATTTAAATTCCCCAGCTGCCATGTTGGGATTTGAACTCATAGTCTCCAAATTGTTAACCTAATCTCAGGATAGTGCGGTTGGGAGGGCTTTAAACCAGCTTGGCAGGGGGATGGGAATTCAGGAGAGGGCAGAGTTGGCTAAAGTAGACTGAGAACACAGACTAAACGGTGGCACAATTGAGGAACAGTGGAGGACTTTTAAGGAGCTCTTTCATAGTGCTCAACAAAAACATATTCCAGTGAAAAAGAAGGGCAGTAAGAGAAGGGATAACCAGCCGTGGATAACCAAGGAAATAAAGGAGAGTATCAAATTAAAAACCAATGCGTATAAGGTGGCCAAGGTTAGTGGAAAACTAGAAGGTTGGGAAAATTATAAACGACAGCAAAGAATGACTAAGAAAGCAATAAAGAAAGGAAAGATAGATTACGAAAGTAAACTTGCGCAAAACAAAAAAAGTGATAGTAAAAGCTTTTACCGATATATAAAATGGAAAAGAATGACTAAAGTAAATGTTGGTCCCTTAGAAGATGAGAAGGGGGATTTAATAATGGGAAATGTGGAAATGGCTGAGACCTTAAACAATTATTTTGCTTCGGTCTTCACAGTGGAAGACACAAAAACCATGCCAAAAATTGCTGGTCTTGGGAATGTGGGAAGGGAGGACCTTGAGACAATCACTCTCACTAGGGGGGTAGTGCTGGACACAATGGATCTCAAGGTAGACAAGTCCCCTGGTCCTGATGAAATGCATTCCAGGGTATTAAAAGAGATGGCGGAAGTTATAGCAGATGCATTCGTTATAATCTACCAAAATTCTCTGAACTCTGGGGAGGTACCATCAGATTGGAAAGCAGCTAATGTAACATCTCTGTTTAAAAAAGGGTGCAGACAAAAGGCAGGTAACTATAGGCCGGTGAGTTTAACATCTGTAGTGGGGAAAATGCTTGAAGATATCATTAAGGAAGAAATAGAGGGACATCTAGATAGGAACAGTGCAATGAAGCAGATGCAACATGGATTCATGAAGGGGAAATCATGTTTAACTAATTTACTGGAATTCTTTGAGGATATAACGAGCATGGTGGATAGAGGTGTACCGATGGATGTGGTGTATTTAGATTTCCAAAAGGCATTCGATAAGGTGCCACACAAAAGGTTACTGCAGAAGATAAAGGTACGCGGAGTCAGAGGAAATGTATTAGCATGGGTCGAGAATTGGCTGGCTAACAGAAAGCAGAGAGTCAGGATAAATGGGTCCTTTTCGAGTTGGAAATCGGTGGTTAGTTGTGTGCCACAGGTATCGGTGCTGGGACCACAACTGTTTACAATATACCAAGATGACCTGGAAGAGGGGACAGAGTGTAGTGTAACAAAATTTGCAGATGACACAAAGATTAGTGGGAAAGCGGGTTGTGTAGAGGACACAGAGAGGCTGCAAAGAGATTTAGATAGGTTAAGCGAATGGGCTAATGTTTGGCAGATGGAATACAATGTCGGAAAATGTGAGGTCATCCACCTTGGAAAAAAAACAATAATAGGGAATATTATTTGAATGGGTAGAAATTACAACATGCTGCGGTGCAGAGGGACCTGGGGGTCCTTGTGCATGAATCCCAAAAAGTTAGTTTGCAGGTGCAGCAGGTAATCAGGAAGGCGAATGGAATGTTGGCCTTCATTGCGAGAGGGATGGAGTACAAAAGCAGGGAGGTCCTGCTGCAACTTTATAGGGTATTGGTGAGGCCGCACCTAGAGTACTGCATGCAATTTTGGTCACCTTACTTAAGGAAGGATATACTGGCTTTGGAGGGGGTACAGAGACGATTCACGAGGCTGATTCCGGAGATGAGGGGGTTACCTTATGATGATAGATTGAGTAGACTGGGTCTTTACTCGTTGGAGTTCTGAAGGATGAGGGGTGATCTTATAGAAACATTTAAAATAATGAAAGGTATAGACAAGATGGAGGCAGAGAGGTTGTTTCCACTGGTCGGGGAGACTAGAACTAGGGGGCAAGGCTCAAACTATCGGGGAGCCAATTTAAAACCAAGTTGAGAAGGAATTTCTTCTCCCAGAGGGTTGTGAATCTGGAATTCTCTGCCCAGGGAAGCAGTTGAGGCTAGCTCATTGAATTATTCAAATCACAGATAGATAGATTTTTAACCAATAAGGGAATTCAGGGTTATGGGGAGTGGGCAGGTAAGTGGAGCCAAGTCCACGGCCAGATCAGCCATGATCTTGTTGAATGGCGGAGCAGCCTCGAGGGGCGAGATGGTCTACTTCTGTTCTGAATTGTTATGTTCTTATTAACCTGTCCAATCCCGTCAGAATTTTATATGCTTCTATGAGATCCCCTCTCATTCTTCTAAATTCCAGTGAATATAAGCCCAGTCGATCCAGTCTTTCTTCATTTGTCAGTCCTGCCATCTCGGGAATCAGTCTGATGAACTTTCGCTCCACTCCCTTAATAGCAAGCACGTCCTTCCTCAGATTAGGCGATCAAAACTGCACAGGTAAGGAACCAGTCGAGAGTCTCACCAGTGTGAAAAGACAATAGAGGCATTGTCGAATGACCTGAATGCAGACCCAGGTAGAATAGTGGAGAGATAATGTCAATTCTTCTGCTCCTCCATTTACTTTGCCCGCCTGGCATGGGTTTATATGTACGTTTGCCAGTTGCACAACCAGTGATGGTTTTTGGGTTAAATGTTTCTCTCTGAGGCTGCGATGCCTGTCAATGGAAGGCGGGAACTCAGTCTGGCAGACTCGGCAACCTGGTATCTGAATCAGATTGGTCCACAGGATTCTCGGCAAGGGTCACCAACTCAGGTTGAAAATATTCCTGCAATGCATCATCACTTGACCACCTGCCCCGCCCCCTCTCTCTCACCAGCGGTCGCCCGACACATCTATCCTCGTGGCGCCCCGCCTTCCCACGTCCAATCGGCGAAGCGAACAGACTCGCCCTTACCCGATTGGACGATTCCTGGTTTTCTCCCCCAATCTGCGATATTCTGATAATTAGTGTCAAAGAAAAATGAAGAGGACATTTTGGGGGGAGAAATTCGGCATGGTAGTGCCCCCAGTTACCACCTGGCGGTGTAGCTAATGGGGTGCTCAGGCTGTAGCTCTGCGGTGGGGCAAATCCCGTGCCGCATGGCAAATTCGCCGGCCCCATAGCGCCGGCGATAGCAGTTAGTGCATGGCACGTTTTGCCATGCAGATCGCAACGTCTGGGAGTGTGAAACACTTGCTGGGTGCCCGCTCAGCAAATTTGAGTAGCGTCCCCCAGCCTTAGCGTCTTGTGCCGACAGCGCCAGGGAGCGGTGACGTGAAGCAGCCAGCTAGCAGCTGCCGGCAACGTTACTTAAAGGGGGGTCACCTCCGTTCCAAAGATCAGTTATGAGTGACAGAAAGCGCAGGATGAATCCGCAGCCAAATTAAGGCTGCTTAGTCCCCTGAGTGTTGCGGGCCATCAAAGGACTTTGCGTTTCATCCTACAGCATATCGCCATTCTGCACTCCCCGAATCATTGGGGGCGGGTGTGTAGACTCCAGCAACCCTCCCCTTTAATGTCTGGAAGGCGCCTTGGCCAATGCTCACTCCCGATTATACAGCACCCCATATTCCTTATTGCTTAGAGCCTAACGCCACTCACCTATGCCATTAGCGCCTGATTTAGCGCTGCCCTGCAGTCTTTGATCACTAAGACTGAACGTAGCAGGCAGCAAGATTGATTAGTGCCTGGCATTAAACTTCCAACCTATCAAAAGCCGATACCCCAGCCCGGCCGATACCACATTTCTAACCTCGTGGTTTTTAAGCCCCGATGGTTTTTCTCCTGGGTTTGCTCTCAGCAGTCTCCTGGAGATCAATGTTTGGAGATGCAAGGTCAATCCTGGAAGAGTGGCAGCCCCACAGTGGGCCTCTATTGGTGATTGGCTGGTGGGTCTGGCTTGTTAATGGAACCTGGTGAGGGTGGCGGGGGGGTTAAACCTGACCCCAGGTGGTCCAGCAAGCCAGTGCATCAACGGACCGGGTGGTCCCAGACAGACAAGCAACAGGAAACCTATGCGCGCTCAGTGCGGGCAAGCTGTGCAGTTTCAGAAAGAAAGAAAAAAGAGTTACGTTTCTAAAGTGCCTTTCTTGATCACGGGATATCTCAAAGCGCTTTACAGCCAGTTAAATGCTTTTTGGAGGTGCGCTCACTGTTGTAACGTGGGAAATGCGGCAACCAGTTTCCCACAAACAGCAACATGATAATGACGAGATAATCTGTTTTATTTGCTATGTTGATCGAGGGATAAATATTGGCCAAGACACAAAGGATAACACCCCTGCTCTTCTTCAAACCGTTTAACATCTCATCTGAAAGACGGCACCTCCGACAGTGCAGCACTCCCTGAGCACTGCAGTGGAAGTGTCAGATGGTTATATTGCAGCAGTATCTTGTGCAGCAGAGCTGATCTCCAGTCGTCTTGGTTAATCCTTGCCACTGGACCAAGACCTAGCTCTGTCAAGCCCGTGTGGTGGCTGGTGTGCAACGGCCACCACAATTAAAAAAAATCCACGCACAGGCATCTTCCACCCTTCAGGATGTAGATCAGGACCGGGAATATTAGGTCCTTCATTGAAACATCTGTGAACTCATCTCTTTTTGGCATCATCCTTGATGTGCGGGACCGCCTATGATGACCTTGTTACGCACTCAGGAGTCCCTCAACCTTCCTTTTGCCAACCTGCACCTTAGCTCGATGGTGCCATGCAAGTCGGGCAGCTCTCTATTTGAGGAAGGTGAGATCAAAGAGAACCTACACATTGTCCCCATAATGGTGTCTCGTTTCTTCACCTATCCGCCCTTCCTCACCTCCATCTTAAAAGTAACGAAGAAAAGAAACACAAGAACATAAGAAATAGGAGCAGGAGTAGACCATACGGCCCCTCGAGCCTGCTCCGCCATTTAATAAGATCATGGCTGATCTGATCACGGAATCAGCTCCACTTCCCTGCCAGCTCCCCATAACCTATTATCCCCTTATCGTTTAAGAGTCTACTTCTGTCTTAAATTTATTCAATGTCCCAGCTTCCATAGCTCTCTGAGGCAGCGAATTCCACAGATTTACAACCCTCTTAAAGAAGAAATTTCTCCTTATCTCAGTTTTAAATGGGCAGCCCCTTATTCTAAGATCATGCCCTCTAGTTCTAGTCTCCCCTATCAGTGGAAACATCCTCTCTGCATCCACCTTGTCAAGCCCCCTCATAATCTTATACGTTTCAATAAGATCACCTCTCATTCTTCTGAATTCCAATGAGTCAAGGCTCAACCTACTCAACCTTTCCTCATAAGTCAACCCCCTCATCCCCGGAATCAACCTAGTGAACCTTCTCTGAACTGCCTCCAAAGCAAATATATCCTTTCGTAAATATTGAAAGCAAAACTGCACGCAGTATTCCAGGTGTGGCCTCACCAATACCTTGTATAGCTGCAGCAAGACTTCCCTGTTTTTATACTCCATCCCCTTTGCAATAAAGGCCAAGATTCCATTGGCATTCCTGATCACTTGCTGTACCTGCATACTATCCTTTTGTGTTTCATGCATAAGTACCCCCAGGTCCTGTTGTACTGCGGCACTTTGCAATCTTTCTCCATTTAAACAATGACTCGCTCTCTGATTTTTTCTGACAAAGTGCATGACCTCACACTTTCCAACATTATACTCCATCTGCCAAAGAGTCAGAGATAGAGAAGCAAAAAAGTAGAGTTAACAACTAAAGATTTCCATAGAAGAGACTGTTAGCTAAAATTCATGGAATTGATGGCGAATTATTGAAGTGGTTCAGAGATTGGTGAAGACAGAGAGTGAGGATAATGAGTATGTACTCAAATTGCAAGGAAATGACTAGAGGTGTCCCACAAGGCTCTGTGCTGGGCCCTCAACTATTCACTATCTTTATTAATGACTTAGATAACACAAGAAAGTGATATATCCAAGTTTGTGAATGACACAAAGATTGTTGGTGTTATGTCTGCAATTACCATCGAGTAACTCCACGAGGCCATGTACTGTAAGTAAGAGCTGTGTGACTTCAGTTCATTTCAAAACATAGAAACATAGAAAATTGGTGCAGGAGTAGGCCATTCGGCCCTTCGAGCCTGCACCACCATTCAATAAGATCATGGCTGATCATTCACCTCAGTACCGCTTTCCTGCTTTCACCCCTTGATCCCTTTAGCCGTAAGGGCCATATCTAACTCCCTCTTGAATATATCCAATGAACTGGCTTCAACATCTCTCTGCAGTAGGGAATTCCACAGGTTAACAACTCTCTGAGTGAAGAAGTTTCTCCTCATCTCAGTCCAAAATGGCTTACCACAAATCCTTAGACTATGTCCCCTGGTTTTGGTCTTCCCCAACCTCGGGAACTGTCTTCCTGCATCTCACCTGTCCAGTCCCGTCAGAATTTTATATGTTTCTATGAGATGCCCTCTCATCCTTCTAAACTCCAGTGAATACAGGCCCAGTCAATCCAGTCTCTCCTCATACGTCAGTCCTGCCATCCCGGGAATCAGTCTGGTGAACCTTCGCTGCACTCCCTCAATAGCAAGAACGTCCTTCCTCAGATTAGGAGACCAAAACTGAACACAATATTCCAGGTGAGGCCTCACTAAGGCCCTGTACAACTGCAGTAAGACCTCCCTGCTCTTATACTCAAATCCCCTAGCTATGAAGGCCAACATACCATTTGCCTTCTTCACCGCATGCAGTACCTGCATGCCAACTTTCAATGACTGATGTACCATGAGAACCAGGTCTTGTTGCAGCTCTAGTTTCCCTAATCTGCCACCATTCAGATCGTATTCTGCCTTAGTGTTTTTGCCACCAAAGTGGATAACCTCACATTTATCCACATTATAGTGCATCTGCCACGCGTTTGCCCACTCACCTAACCTGTCCAAATCACCCTGTAGCCTCTTAGCATCCTCCTCACAGCTCACACCGCCACCCAACTTAGTGTCATCTGCAAACTTGGAGATATTACACTAAATTCCCTCATCCAAATCAATAATGTGCATTGAAAATAGCTGGGGTCCCAGCACTGAGCCCTGCGGCACCCCACTAATCACTGCCTGCCATTCTGAAAAGGACCCGTTTATCCCGACTCTCTGCTTCCTGTCTGCCAACAGATTCTCTATCCACGTCAGTACATTACCCTAATACCATGTGCTTTAATTTTGCGCACCAATCTCTTGTGTGGGACTTTGTCTAAAGCCTTTTGAAAGTCCAAATACACCAAATTCACTGGTTCTCCGTTGTCCACTCTACTAGTTACATCTTCAAAAAATTCTAGAAGATTTGTCAAGCATGATTTCCCTTTCATACATCCATGCTGACTTGGACTGATCCCATCACTGCTTTCCAAATATGCTGCTATTTCATCTTTAATAATTGATGCCAACATTTTCCCCACTACTGATGTCAGACTAACCATTCTATAATTACACATTTTCTCTCTCCCTCCTTTCTTAAAAAGTGGTGTTACATTAGCTACCCTCCAGTCCATAGGAACTGATCCAGAGTTGATAGACTGTTGGAAAATGATCACCAATGCACCCACTATTTCTAGGGCCACTTCCTTAAGTACTCTGGGATGCAGACTATCAGGCCTTGGGGATTTATCGGCCTTCAATCCCATCAATTTCCCTAACACAATTTCCCGCCTAATGAGGATTTCTTTCAGTTCCTCCTTCTTGCTGGATCCTCGGTCCCCTAGTATTTCCGGAAGGTTATTTGTGTTTTCCTTTGTAAAGACAGAACTAAAGTATTTGTTTAACTGGTCCGCCATTTCTTTGTTCCCCAATATAAATGCACCTGAATCTGACTACAAGGGATGTACGTTTGTTTTCACTCATCCTTTTCTCTTCACATATCTATAGAAGCTTTTGCAGTCAGTTTTTATGTTCTCAGCAAGCTTCCTCTCATACTCTATTTTCCCCCTCCGAATTAAACCCTTTGTCCTCCTCTGCTGTATTCCAAAATTCTCCCAGTCCTCAGGTTTGCTGCTTTTTCTGGCCAATTTATATGCCTCTTCCTTGGATTTAACAGTATTCTTAATTTCCCTTGTTAACCACTGTTGAGCCACCTTCCCCGTTTTATTTTTACTCCAGATCATATATGTGATCTTTAAATGTTTGCCATTGCCTATCCACCGTCAACCCTTTAAATATCATTTGCCAGTCTATTCTAGCTAATTCACGTCTCATACCATCGAAGTTACCTTTCCTTAAGTTCAGGACCCTAGTCTCTGCATTAACTGTGTCACTCTCCATCTTAATAAAGAATTCTACCATATTATGGTCACTCGTCCACAAGGGGCCTCGCACAACAAGATTGTTAATTAGTCCTTTCTCATTACACATCACCCAGTCTAGGATGGCCAGCCCTCTAGTTGGTTCCTCGACATATTGGTCCAGAAAACCATCCCTAATACACTTCAGGAAATCTTCCTCCACCGCATTGCTACCAGTTTGGTTAGCCCAATCAATATGTAGATTGAAGTCGCCCATGATAACTGCTGTACCTTTATTGCATGATTCCCTAATTTCTTGTTTGATGCTGTCCCCAACCTCATTACTACTGTTTGGTGTTCTGTACACAACTCCCACTAATGTTTTCTGCCCTCTAGTATTCAGTAGCTCCACCCATACCGATTCCACATCATCCAGGCTAATGCCCTTTCTTACGATTGCATTAATTTCCTCTTTAACCAGCAATGCCACCCTGCCTCCTTTTCCTTTCTGTCTATCCTTCCTAAATGTTGAATACGCCTGGATGTTGAGTTCCCAGCCTTGATCAACCTGGAGCCATGTCTGCTTGATGCCAATTACATCATATCCATTAACTGCTTTCTGCACAGTTAATTCATCCCCCTTATTCTGAATACTCCTCACATTGAGGCACAGAGCCTTCAGGCTTGTCTTTTTAGCACCCTTTCCCCCTTTAGAATTTTGTTGTAATGTGGCCCTTTTTGCTTTTTGATTTGGGTTTCTCTGCCCTCCACTTTTACTTTTCTTCTTTCTATCTTTTGCTTCTGCCCCCATTCTACTTCCCTCTGTCTCCCTGCATAGGTTCCCATCCCCCTGCCATATTACTTTAACCTCTCCCCAACAGCACTAGCAAACACTCCCCCTGGGACATTGGTTCTGGTCCTGCCCAGGTGCAGACCGTCTGGTTTGTACTGGTTCCACCTCTCCCAGAACCGGTTCCAATGTCCCAGGAATTTGAATCACTCCCTTTTGCACACTTCTCAAACCGCGTATTCATCTGAGCTATCCTGCGATTCCTACTCTGCCTAGCACATGGCACTGTAGCAATCCTGAGATTACTACTTTTGAGGTCTTACTTTGACTGTATACAGTCCAAATATAACTGTAAAGTGAGGGGCAGCATGGCTGACCGCCTTTTATATGCCCCTGCACACCTGGGCAGGTACCTCTGGGGTCTCCAACAGCCGCGCCCTCAGTTGGTACATCGTACATAGTTACATAGTGAATACAAAGAGTTTGCATACATGACAGGTGGTATAGTAAGTAGCGTAGACAGGAGCATAGAATTAGAAAGAGACATTGATAGATTAAGTGATTGGACAAAATGCAACGCAGGCAAGTGTTCGGTCATCAATTTTGGACTAGAAAAGGAATAGTGAATAACTCAAAACAGTGGAGGACCAAAGAAATTTAAGAGTTCATGTGCACTAATCACTAAAATGTTGTGGTCAGATACAAAAAATAATCCAAAACTGGTAATAGCAAATTCACAGGGCCCTTTACATTCCCTCCATGAAAAGATAATCAGGCGGAGTGTGGAAAGGGCAGTCGATTTGCTATCACCCGCTTTCCGCTTCTGCCCAAAATTCCACCTCTGCCGCGAGTGATGCCAGGGGAGATCGACTAGTAAACAAATGCTGATCTTCCTCGGTATGAATTATCAGCGAGACAACTTGTAGTGCACCTTTAACATAGTGAAATGTCCCAACGCGCTTCACAGGAGCGTTATCAAAAAAGATTTGACGCCAGGCCGCACAAGGAGATATTAGGACAGATGGCCACAAGCTTGGTCAGAGAGGTAGATTTTAAGGAGCGACTTAAATGAGGAAAGAGAGGTAGAGATATGGAAAGGTTCAGGGAGGGAGTTCCAGAGATTATTCATTGAACACAAAATGTAATAGAAGGGCTCAACGAAAAATTAATTTAAGATCTTACAAATCATTTTAGAATCATTTTACAGACTAGACTTACCAATCCTATTTATCTAACAATGGTTGCAGGCCCACTCTAGAGACCTGAGCACAAAAATCTAGTCTGGCACTCCAGGGCAGTGCTGAGTGAGGGCTGTACTGTCAGATGAGATGTTAAACTGAGGCCTCGTCTGCCCTCTCAGGTGGACGTAAAAGATCCCATGGCCACTATTTCGAAGAAGAGAAGTGGAGTTATCCCCGGTGTCCCGGCCCAGATTTACCCCTCAATCAATGTCACTAGAAACAAATTATTTGGTCATTATCACGTTGCTGTTTGTGGGAGCTTGCTGTGTGCAAATTGGCTGCTGCATTTTCAACTTTACAACAGTGACTGCACTTCAAAAAGTACTTCATTGGCTGTAACGCGCTTTGGGACGTCCTGAGGTGCTGTATAAATGCAAGTCTTTCTGTCGTTTTTCTTTAACAGATCTTTGATTTTCACTGATACATGTTTGAAATGACATAAACTCAGCAAAGCACTAGCAGCTAAGGTTCTTAAAGGACAAATGCCTCTCCTCTACCCAGTAGCAAAATAAAAAATCGAATAAGCCTTGTTGCTCCCTGTCTGTCAGTATTTAAATTGTGCCCTACTCAAGCTATGTATAGGGGAAGCCACAGGGCTATCACATTCCACTGGGGAGACAACATTGATTCTACACAGTCATCTTTCCCAGAATATTGAAAGGAAAGTCAAACAGTTTGCCCAACCAAAGTAAGATGATGAGGCAAGGGCAAAGAGAATCTTAAAGTAATTATAGCCATTACAAATTTGAAAGACTAGGTCTAGGGTCAGTTGATAAATATTCACCTTGGGCTGTCATTAAGGTAAGTAGATACGGTGTGAATGGCGGAATAATTGCGAGTTGCCATGGGAGAGAGAAAAATATTATATAAGATCGGGGAGGGGGTTAAAAAAAGGAGGAAAGAGAGCAAAATTGGGCAGAGGTTATGGTCTGCCTGCCTCACCAAAGCTCAGTTTTGAGGTCCACATTGATCACACCATTAAATTTAAATGACATCATCCACATACCCTTTCTCTACAATGTACCAGGTCGCTGTCCAGCAAATCTTGTCTACTGCTGAATCACATGGGAATGTCACATGACGGTCATGTGACCTGGCTTGAGTGGTAATTGACCGTTTTCTGTAATTAAGAGCTCGGTTCTGAGCAAATGCTTTGGACTCATTCTCCCACGGTTTGCTTTTAGTTGTCCATCTCAGTTAGCCTGCAACACATTGCAGACCAAAGCCTTGCTTATCTATGTAGCAATCAGCTGAAAGCCCCAAAATCATGAAGAGTAAGGGACTGAAAAGTGAAGATAAATTGAAGATGGGCCGGTCCGACTGTAGTCACGTGTTTCTCCAACTCCGACCTTCTGTGATTCCTGCTCTTCCTCCCGGCCCAAAGCCTTCATCTGTCTCAAACATACTCTCTAGAGATCTCTAGCTCAACCCCTCTGTCTCTTCACTTCTCTCTCCTCCTTTAAAAGCCTTTTAAAATCAACTTCTTCAACCAAACCTTTGATCATCTCTCCCACTGTTGCTATAACGTATGTTCATTTCTTCCTCAGTGAAGCAACTTGGAATGTTTTTTTTCCATGTTTAATGCACCATATAAATAGAAAGAAAGACTTGCTACAGTGCCTCGAAGTGCTTTGCAGCCAATGGAGAACTTTTAGAAGTCACTGTTGTAATGTTGTTGGACTTTCATGTTCTGATTGTAGTTGTTCCAACAGAAAGAAAGGGGAAACTTTCAAACTATAGGAAATACAAGCATATGGACAAAACGTAAAGGGTATTCGAGCTTGTCCCATTCGGTTTCAGTAAAACAATGCATCTTTGGAGTGAAATTGTTCTCGCCACTAGTACGAAACAGACTAATAGTGAATCGGAACCTATGCTTTATACCGCAACCAACTTTCTTTACCATTGAAACAAAACCGTGTGTGTGTGTAAAACAATAAACGACAGCAACTTGCATTTATATAGCACCTTTAATGCAGTAAAACATCTCAATGCGCTTCACAGGAGCAATTATCAAACAAAAATGTGGTACACCGGACCACATATTAGGACAGGCGACCTAAAGTTTGGTCAAAGAGTTGGGTTTAAGGAACGTCGTAAGGTCGGAAAAAGAGGTGGCGACGTTTAGAGAAAGTACTTCAGAGCTTAGGGTCTAGGCTGCTCAAGACACGGCCACCAATGGGGCAGCGATGAAAATCGAGAATGGGTAACAGGCCTGAATTCGAGGAGCGCACAGATGTTGGAGGGATGTGGGGCCCAAAGAATTACAGAGATAAGTTATAGAGGGGTGAGGCTATGGAGGGATTTGAACAAAGCGGGCAGAGGATACACCATGAGTGTATTTTGTTCTACTGGCAAAGACCAATTTCACTCCCACCCTCCATCACCCTCAATGCTCCACTCCAATCAGCAGCCATGTCATTTCCCGGGAAAGGTAAAATTACAGATTTTTATTTAGAAAACCTATTGCCAATTCAGGGAAAAGGAATTTGGGGAAATTCCTCTCCTCACTTGAAGTGCCGTAACCTAGAAGGCTATGGACCAAGAGATGGAAAGTGGGATTAGGCTGGATAGCTCTTTGTTGGCCGGCACAGAAACGATGGGCCGAATGGCCTCCTTCTGTGCTGTAAACTTCCATGAATCTATGACATCTAAAGATGATCAAAATGAGTTCCAGGCTGTGGTATATTATCTACAACATCACTAACAACACACACTACAGCATGGCTCCAATATATCATGTGACTTTTATTGTATTTACAGCAGCAGTTGCATCACCACAGTTGTCCACTTAGTGGAGCAGTAGTCCATTAGGGGGAGCTCTATATTTCACTTGCGCTGACAAAGGACCAAGAGATACTTCACCCAACGTCTGCCATCTTTTATACTCAGTGATATTGGCCTCCTCCAGGAACTTGTCCAGCTATCTTTTGAATCTACACTCGCTGCATAAACTGGCAACATATTCCAAGGGGCTCAGTGACTGTCAGATTGCAGCACGGTTCAAAGCTCGGGAAAATGCTGACATTTATTTTCAACATGGCCGACACCTCCCCTTTAAGTTGCCTCCTGCAACCCCCCCCCACCCCCCGCAACCACCCGGTTCATGACCCTAAAACTGTCGCTGACATCACCCGCCACAGTTTCAGGGGGCGATACCCGATTTAGGATCCGGGGCAAAAATGGGGCAAGGCGCCACTGCTAAACTCCCATGGAATTTAGCGGGGCTCATTAGCGGTGCCCGCCCGGGCGAAAAGTCGTTAGCGCCCCGTTAACGCCCCCCGGGGACGCTCACGGGAGATGCAAATGACCCGAATTTCTAGCTCTTAGTCTCCTAGCTATGGCTTCCCCCAACAGAGGAAATTGCTTCTCCCTATATACCCTAACAAATCACTTTATCATTTTAACCACCTTGAACAGATCACCCCTCAACCTTCTAAGCTCAAGGGTAACACAAAAGAAGTTTGTGCAACTTAATCTCATAACTGAACCCTTTCTGTCCCGGTATCATTCCGGTGAATCTGCACTGTATCCTCTCCAAGTATACCTTTCCTGAGACTCCGTCGCCAGAACGGAACACAGTTACTCCAGATGGGGTCGGACTAAGACTCCGTACAACTGAAGCATCACTTCCTCACTTAGGTATTCTAAGCCCATCCATTCCAAAATATCCAATTATCTTGTACTTATTCTCATATAGATGTCATAATACTGTCTGAAATATTATTGCCAAGCCTATCATTCCCATTATTGTTTGAATATTATCAAACCAGATTTGATATCAAAATGAATATCTATCAAGGGGTCCATTATTGCACGAGCTGGATACTGAACGAATATCTGCTCGAGCAGAATGATTGTGTTGATTCTCCAACAAGCTTTCATTCAATCTTTGGAAAACGGTGGAACTATTATTTAGTTAAAGAATGAATTAATTGACAAGACATTTAAGAAGTGACACTAAAAAACACATGACTGGGGTGTAATTGTTTCAATATTGTTGGAAATACACGATATAAGCACTCGCCAGTTTCATAAACTCCACAGTGCCATGGATAGGTCCATTCGGTGTAATAGATCTCAGCAGCAATAATCAAAAACCACGTTGAAAGCAAAACCCCTTCAAGCATCTGGCAGATTTATAAATAAGCTTCACACGTGAGTTACTTTAACAAAAACACTTCTGTCAAGATTATTTATGAGCATAAAGAGATTAGTTACATATTGAAGAGATTTTTAGGGGAAATTTAAATAATATTTTTTTACCCTTACAGCACAAAGATGGAGCCATCTCCTTTAACCCCATCGCCCTGCCCTTTCCCCGTATCCCTTTAAATTCTTCCTTTTGAATGATGTAGCCTGTTCCCGGTGGCGGGAATCTCCGTGGGAGTTTACCCTGTTGCAGGACCCCAGGGGAAAGGGAGTTATACGGCCGACGAAGCCATTTCCCCAGCGTGTCCGCCAATCCTCCGCCAAAGATCCAGTAAGAAATCGAGGAAACACCCCCTCCACTGCCCCCGTCGCTTCCCGCGGAAATTCTGCTCCATGATTTCTGCGGGAGAAATTGGTGTTTGGCAGTTGTGTGGAGCAGGCGGTAGCTTCAGGTTGCAACTCTTTTTCGTTTGTATCGAAGTGGCTGGAATAAATAATTCAGGCGGTGAGTGAAATGGTGGGCAATTTGCTATCATAAGAATTGGGAGCAGGATTAGGCCATTCGGCCCCTCGAGCCTATCGCCCTATTCATGCTCCTGACTAAGACCTATCATCCCAGTGAGTCGATGCCTCTGTAAAAATAATAGACCAATGAATACAATGCAAAAATATTACGCATTCATCCACTAATACTGGCAAGAGCAACTTCTAGACCTTAATGATTGTCATATTATTTACTTGTTAACATCAATCCATCTGGTGTATTGGGATTTAAAGCACAATGCATTATTGTTGTCTTCATACTCAATTTATTTGCTCCAATTCACTTGACGGGCATTAGGACCCTGCGGGAGATATTCACAGTTGCTGTACTCATGCTGCTGCATGCTGGTTTGGGGACACTATATTGGGCTTATAAAAGCAGTTAAGTTAAGTTACATTTCTCCTGGCTCAGTTTGTCAGTTATTTACGCATACACAACATAATTTGGTGATGAGGATGAATCAAATTAACCTCCCTACCCCCCCCCCAAAGCCCCCCCCCCCTGCCTTTCCTCTCCACATCATGGTGAATAGGTTAGACGGCAACAACGTAACATCAGCTCGCCACTTACTTATCACTGCCTCGGCACCGAAGGCCAACGCATCTTTGGCCAAATCGAAGACACGGAGTCCTACGACAAAAAGGTAAGGGCCTTAGAGAACTACTTTGGGCCAAAAAAAGGATAGTGATGGTGAGATACCAATTCCATCAAAGGAGGCAAGGCAACGGTGAACCAATCAAACAGTACATAGTTTCATTAACTGAACTGGCCGCTATGTGTAACTTTGGAGCACTCACAGAGAAAATGATCAGGGATCAAATTATTGAGAAAACAACGATCTCCCTCATGCGGGAACGTTTGCTAATGGAGGATGACAAATTGACATTGGACAAAGCAACTAATTTGGCCATCCTAATCGAATCAGCGCTTTCTGATTCAAAAGCGATCAGATCCCCTGCTCCTCCTGTGCAGCAGACTGCAGCTACAGCTCATGCGCAAAGCGTTCGTCCAAGGCGGAAATCACAGCAGAGACCCAGGACTAATAATAAGCCACCCACTACGGATCGCGGGCTTAACTTCCACTGCTTTATCAGTGGGGACAAATCACACTCAGCAAACAGTCTGAACTGCCCTGAACGTGGGAAGAAATATTCTGCATGTGGTAAAATGCTACTCTCTGTCGCTCATCGCAGCATATTCGACATGTGGACAACTCCGATAATGATGAACCCAGTATGGTTTACATCCTTAATGACATTTCGCACATTGGTTCGGGAAAATTCTAGGATGGTGATGTAAACATTGACGGCATGCACATCTGCCTCCTCATTGACCTTGGAGCCAAAGTCTCCATATTGAGCGAGACTCAATTTTGGGTTGTATAAAAGCACAGTTAAGTTAAGTTACATTTCTCCTCGCACAGTTGGTCAATTATTTACGTGTACACAACAATTATATCCAGCCACTTCAATCAGCCTTTGATTATCATTTCTCAAAGCTGAACATTTGTCAACTCGTTTGATTATACAATCGCCCAGAGTTTGCTGGGACAATATCGGCGAGTTTAATGGCGCTCCCGTTATTAATGTGTAAATTGTGCAGCAAGTTGTGATGTGGAGTCCAGTGAGCTGCTGGATGATTTGTGCCACAGAAATTGTTGCAATTATGTCGTAAATACAAATTAAACTCACCGCAGAAAGTTAGGGCTGGTATTTAACAGTTTACTGGGAACGGTAGCATAGTAGTTATGTAACTGGACGAGTAATTCAGAGGCCTGGACTAATGATCCTGTGGCATGAGTTCAAATCCCACCACGGCAGCTGGGGAATTTAAATTACATTTTTTAAATAAATCTGGAATTAAAAAGTTAGTGTCAGTAATGATGACCATAAAACTATTGGATTGTCATAAAAACCCATCTGGTTCACTGATGTCCTTTAGGGAAGGATATCTGCCATCCTTACGCAGTCTGACCTATATGTGACTCCAGACCAACAGCAATGTGGTTGAATCTTAACTGCCCTCTGAAATGGCCCAACGAGGCTCTCAGTTGTAAAAAGAACAACAGTTCAAGAAGTCATTCTCGGGATGGCAGGACTGATATATGAAGAAAGACTGGATCGACTAGGCTTATATTCATTGGAATTTAGAAGGATGAGAGGGATCTCATAGAAACATAAAATTCTGACGGGATTGGACAGGTTAGATGCAGGAAGAATGTTCCCGATGTTGGGGAAGTCCAGAACAAGGGGGTCACAGTCAAAGGATAAGGGGTAAGCCATTTAGGACCAAGATGAGGAGAAACTTCTTCACTCAGAGAATTGTGAACCTGTGGAATTCTCCACCATAGAAAGTTATTGAGGCCAGTTCGTTAGATATATTCAAAAGTGAGTTAGATGTGGCCCTTACGGCTAAAGGGATTAAGAGTTATGGAGAGAAAGCAGGAATGGGGTACTGAAGTTGCATGATCAGCCATGATCATATTGAATGGTGGTGCAGGCTCGAAGTGCCGATTGGCCTGCTCCTGCACCTCTTTTCTATGTTTCTATGTTTCACCACCACCTTCTCACACCCCGTGATCAAATAAACAAAAAATAAAGAATGTTTAATGACCAGGTTTATGTTCCTGCAATGCCACGCAACTTCACTGGTCCAGAAAGGGAACAACTAAAACTATGGAGTTTCTTTCCTGCAATGTTCTTAGTGGTTTAAAAAAAAAATTCTTACTTTTTCTTTCCGAGAAACATAGAAACAGAAACATAGAAAATAGGTGCAGGAGTAGGTCATTCAATATGATCATGGCTGATCATTCACCTCAGTACCCCATTCCTGCTTTCTCTCCATAACCCTTGATCTCTTTAGCCGTAAGGGCCATATCTAACTCCCTTTTGAATATGCCCAATGCACTGGACTCAACAACTTGTTTCTTTTCTCTCTCTTAATCCAATCTTTCTTTCCCTCTCCTGATTCCTCTTTCTTTACCAGATTTGACTTTAATTCACTCAATTTCCTTCTCAGTCATTCCTTGTTCTTTTGCGATCCTTAAATCTCACGGGTTAAGGAGACTGACTGTAAGTCCCGCCATTGACCGAGGTCCCAGATGCCCTGCTGCCCTCTCTGCGCTGTTATCAGCCTGCACACCTGGCAAGTTACAGCGCATAGCTTTTTGTGCTGAAGATTGCAGGAAACAATCTAGTTCATGGGGGAGGGCGACATGGCCCACTCCAGTAAAGTTTGGGTCAGAACGTGTTTAAATCGGGAAGCTGATCTTTTGCAATTTTATAAAACGGTGTACAGTTTTCAAGGGAGTGATGCACCTCGAGGTTTCGATGTTGTTGGTAAACTGCTGGGGTTCCATCCTCACACTCTATCATATCTTTTGAACTTTTCTCATGCTGATATCTTTCACCACACACCAATTCCCGTCCTATCCCGTACAACAAAGCCAAGAACCGCTCTCAAGTGCAGATTGAAAACCTGTGAAGAATTATATCGTGATAATCTAAGAGAGCGCTTTATATGGGATCTGAAATATTAATGACATTTATGCACTTTGTAGCTGTAATGTGAATTCTTGGACTTCAATGCGGTCTTCAAAACATTTGGCCATATTTTTATTTACAACATAGTCTGCATTTTACGAGAGTATTTTTATTCAGTTATGCAGCAGAATTTGTGCTAGCAGTAACTCTGAATGTGGATTCATGACCATGGAATTCATTGTAAAACAATAGCTGATTTGCCAGGGCCTTGCTCACAGATGCTTAGCTGGAGTGGAGTTTGATGTTGTCTGTCCTTTGTGCAACAACAACACCAACACCACCACCAACACCAACAACAACACGAACACCACCAACACTAACACGACCAACACCAATAAAACCAACACAAACAACACCAACACCACCAACACCAATAAAACCAACACCAACAAAACCAACACCAACAACACAAATAACAACACCAAAATCAACACCAATAAAAGCAACACCAACACCACCAACACCAACACCACCAACTCCACCAAAAACACCAACAGCATCAACCAAAAATACCAACAACAATACCAACAACACCAACACTAACAACACCAACAACAACACCAAATTTAACACCAACAACACCAACAACACCAATAAAAGCAACACCAACACCAAAACCACCAACTCCACCAAAAACACCAACACCATCCACCAAAAATACCAACAACAACACCAACACCAACATTAACAACACTAACAACATCAACAACACCAATAAAACCAAGACCAACAACAACACCAACAACACCACCACCAACACCAGCAACACCAGCAACAACACCAACACTATCAACATCAACACCAACAACAACACCATCAACACCAACAACACCAATATCAACGCCAACACCACTAACACCATCAACACATACACCAACTCACCAACACTAACATCAACAACACCAATACCAACAACACCAACACCAACAACACCCACAACACTGATAAAACCAACACCAACAATAATACCAACAACTCCACCACCACCAACAACAATAACAACACCAGCAACACCACCAAAACCACCAACACCAACAACATCACCAACAACACAAACACCAACATCAACAACAGCAACACCAACATCAACACCAGCACCAAAAAACACCAAAACCGCAAACACCAACATCACCAACACATACACCAACACCACCAACATCAAAAACAACAACACCACCAACACCAACACCAACATCACCAACAACACCAACACCAACAACACCAACACCACCAAAACCAACACGAACAACATCACCAACATCAACACCAACAACACCAATAAAACCAACAGCAACACCACCAAAACCAACACCAACAACATCGCCAACATCAGCACCAACAACACCAATAAAACCAACAGCAACACCACCAACACCAGCAACACCACCAACACCAATAAAACCAACAACAACACCAACACCACCAACATCAACACCAACAACACCAACACCAACAACAACACTAACACCAACATGAACACCAACAACAACACCAATAACACTAACATCAACAACAACATCACCAACACCAACACCAACAACTACATCAACAACACCAAAAACACCAACATCACCAACAAGAACAACACCACCAACACCAATAACATCAACAATACCAACATCAACACCAACACCTCCAACACCAACACTAACACCACCATCACCAACACCAACACCAACAACACCAACACCAATGCCATCATCATCAACAACAACACCAACAACATCACCAACACCAAAGCACCAATACCAACAGCACCAACACCAACACCACCAACTCCACCAAAAACACCAACACCATCAACCAAAATACCTACAACAACACCAACAACAAAACCAACTTCACCAACAACACCAATACCAACATCACCAAGACCAACACCAACAACACCAACACCAACACCACCAACACCAATAAAACCAACACCAACAAAACCAACTTCACCAACAACACCAATACCAACACCAACATCACCAAGACCAACACCAACACCACCAACACCAACACAACAACAACAACACCCATAAAACCAAACCAATACCAACACCATCAACATCATAAAAACCAACACCAACAAAACCAATAAAACCAACACCAACATCAACAACAACACCACCAACACCAATAAAACCAACACCAACACCATCACCAACACCACCATCACCAACACCAACATCACCAACACCAACATCACCAACAACAGCAACACCAACAACACCAAATCCAACACCAACAACACCAACAACACCAACAAAACCAACAACACCAACACCAACATCACCAGCAACACCAACAGCAACACCAAAATACCAACACCACCAACACCAACACCAACACCAACAAAAATATCAGCAACACCAAAACATCCAACACCAATTCCAACACCAACACCAACAACACCAACAACAAAACCAACACTATCATGAACACCACCAACACCAACAACACCAACACCACCAGCACCAACACCAACACCAACAACAGCAATAAAACCAACACCAACATCTACACCAAGAACAACACCAACATCATCACCAACAACACCAATACCAAGACCAAAACACCAACACCACCAACACCAATAAAACCAAAACCAACAACATCAACACCAACATCAACACCAACAACACCAACACCACCAACAACAACACCAACAACAACTCCAACAACTCCACCAAAAACACCAACACCATCAACCAAAAATACCAACAACACCAACAACAAAACCAACACCACCGCCAACACCACCACCAACAACACTAACACCAATACCACCAACACCAACACCAACAACACCAAAACCAACACCAGCAACTCCACGAAAAACTCCGACACCATCAACCAAAAATACCAACAACAACACCAACAACAAAACTAATACCACCGACAACACCAACGCAAACACCAACAACACCAACACCACCACCAACAATACCACCAACAAAACCAACAACACAAACAACATCAACAGCACCAATATCACCAACAACACCAACACCATCAACCAAAAATACCAACAACAACACTAACAACAAAACCAACAACACCAACACCAACAACACCACCAACACCAATAAAAACCAATGCCAACACCAACACCAATACCAACACCACCAACACTAACACTAACACCAACACCAACACCTACACCAACACCATTATCACCAACAACAACACCACCACCAACACCAACACCACCAACACCAACAACACCAACACGAACACCAACAACACCAATACCAACAACAACAACACCATCAACAACCCCAACAACACCAACAACACGAGCACCAACACCAACAATATCAACAACAACATCAACACTATCAACAACAACATCAACACAAACACCACCATGACCAACACCAACAACACCAACACCAACAACACCAACACCAACACCAAAACACCAACACCAACACCAACAACACCAACACTAACAACACTACCAACACCAACACCAACAATAACAGCACCAATACCAACAACACCAATAAATCCAACACTAACAATACCAACACCAACACCACCAATACCAACACCAACAACACCAACAACAACACCATCGGCACCAATAAAACCAAACACCAACACCAACAACACCAACAACATCAACAACACCAATAAAACCAACACCAACACCAACAGCACCAATAAAACCAACAAAAACACCAACACCAATGCCAACAACACCACCAACACCAATAAAACCAACACCAACAACAACACCACCAACACCAATAAAACCAACACCAACACGAAGAACAACAACACCAACACCAATAAAAGCAACACCAACAACACTACCATCAACACCAACAACATCAACACCACCAAAAACACCATCACCTACATCACCAACATCACCAACTCCAACAACATCAATACCAACACCAACATCACCAACACCGACAACACCAATACAAACAACACCAACAACACCAACACCAACACCTGCAACACTTAAACCAACACCAGCACCAATAAAACCAACACCAAATCCAACACTAACACCAACACCAACAACAACAACAACAACACCAATAAAACCAAAGCCATCTGCAACACCAACACCTACACCAAGATCAACACCAACAACACCAATACCAATACGAACACCAACAACTTCACCAAAAACACCAAAACTATCAACCAAAAATACCAGCAACGACACCAACAACAAAACCAACACCACCGCCAACACCAACGACACCATCAAGAACACTAATACTAACAACAAAACCAACACCAACATCACCAAGAACACCAACACCAACACCAGCAACACCAATACCAACACCAATAAAACCAACACCAACAGCAACGCCAACACCAACACCACCAACACCAACACCAACAACGCCAACACCAACACTAACAACATCACCAACACCAATAAAACCAACACCAACACCAAAACACCACCAACATCAACACCAACTACTCCAAAACCAACACCAGTAACACCAACAAAAACACCAACGCCAATATCACCAACAACACCAAAAATGCCACCAACACCAACACCAACAACAGCACCAAAAACACCAATATCACCAACACCAACATCACCAACACCAAAAACACCAACACTAACATCACCAACACCAAAGCACCACCAACACCAATACCAACACCACAAACACCAACAAAAACACCAACAACACCAAAAACACCAACACCAATATCAACAACAACACCAACAACACCACCAACACCAACAACAGCACCAACAACACCAATATCACCAACACCAACATCACCAACACCAAAAACACCAATACCAACATCACCAACACCAAAAACACCAACATCACCAACACCAACACCACCAACACCAATATCACAACACCAACATCACCAACAACAAAACCAATACCACCAACACCATCACCAACACCAACAACACCAACACCAACAACAACACCAACAACAAAGCCAACAACACCAACAACAACAACACCACCAGCAACAACACCAACACCAACAACACCAACACCAACAACACCAACAAAACCAGTAACACCAACAACACCAACAACACCAACACCAACAACACCAACACCAATAAAACCAATACCAACACCACCAACACAAACACCAACACCACCAACACCAATAAAACCAACACCAACACCACCAACATCAATACCAACACCACTAACACCAATAAAACCAACGGCAGCAACACCAACACCTACAACACCAAAACCACCAACACCAACAACACCAACAACACCAACACCAAGACCACCAACACCAACAACACCACCAACAGCAACACCAATAAAACCAGCACCAAAACCAACACCAATAAAACCAACACCATCAACACCAATAAAACCAACACCACCAACATCAACAACAAGACCAACACCAACACCACCACCACCAACACCATCAACAACACCAACAACAAAACTAACACCAACACCACCAACACCAACATCACCAACACCAACAGCACCAATAAAACCAACACCAACACCAACACCCACACCAAGAATAACACCAACAACATCACCAATACCAACAACACCAACTCCACCATCAACCAAAAATACCAACAACAATACCAACAACAAAACCAACACCACCGCCAACACCAACACCACCACCAACATCATCAACACCAACAACAAAACCAACAACACCAACATCACCAACACCAACTACAACACCAACACCAATAACACCAAGACCATCAACCAAAAATACCAACAACAACACCAATAACAAAACCAACAACACCAACACCAACAACACCAACACCAACACCAACAACGTCAACACCAACACAACCAACAACACGAACAACACCAACACAAAACCAACAATACCAACATCACCCAGAACACCAACACCAACAACACCAACATCACCAACAACACCAACACCAATAAAACCAACACCAACACCACCAACACCAACACCAACACCACCAACACCAACAACACCAACACCAACAACAACACCAACACGATATTCATAATTCTTTGAAGGTGGCAGGTCAAATTGATAAGACGATTAAGAGAATATATGGAATATTTGGCTTTATAAAGAGGGGCATTGAATACATAAACAAAGAAGTTATGCTAAACCATTACAAATTTCCTGTTCAGCATCAGCTGGAGTATTGTGTCCAATTCTAGGCTTCATACTTTAGGAAGGAAATCTTGGGGAGGTACAGAGGAGGTTTACCAGGATGATTCCGGGATTGAGGGAGTTCAGTTATGTGGCGAGATTGGAGAAACTGGGTTGTTCTTGTCAGAGCAGAGAAGGTTAAAGGGGAGATTTAAGAGAGGGGTTCATAATATTCTAGGGTTTTGATAGGGAGAAACTCTTTCCTTTGGAAAATGGGTCATAGATTTAAAATAATTGGCAGAAGAGCGAGAGGGGAAATGAGAAGTCATGTTTCACACAGGGGTTGACAAGATCTGGAATGGTCTGCATGAAAGGGTGGTGGAAGTAAACTCCATAGGAACTTTTAAAAGACAATGGACACATATTTGAAGAGAATTAATTTTCAGTATTACGGGGGAAAAGCTGGGGTCCAAAGAGCCATCAGAGGTGTGATGGGATGAATTACCTCATTCTAATATTCTATGATACTAACAACAACAGCCAAAACCGGTTACAACAACAGGTTCTAAGGATGGAGGAGGCTAAAGAGATAGGGAGGGGTGAGGTCACGGTGGGATTTAAACACAAGGATAAGAATTTTAATTTTAGAATTTGGGGAACGAGGTGACTCTGTAAGTCAGTAAGGGCAAGCGTTACCTCGTGCAGGCAGCAGAGGTTTGGGTCAGCTTGAAGTTTGTGGATTGTGGAGGAGGGAGGTGGACCAGGAGTGCACCGGAATAGTCAGGACTGGAAGGATCAATGTCTGGGCTGAATGGCCTCCTTCTGTGCAGTTGAGATAAGGGATCAGCCATGATCATATTGAATGGTGGTGCAGACTTGAAGGGCCGAATGGCCTACTCCTGCTCCTATTTTCTATGTTTCTATGTTTCTAAACCTTCACGTTTCTATCCACTGATGTGCAGTTCCTGAAGACAGGGCAGAGGGAAACAAAACATGGTATCAGGGAGAGAAAAAAATTGCATTTCTAAAGCGCCTTTCACGACCACCGAACGTCCCAAAGCCCTTCACAGCTGGTGAAGCGCAGTCACTGTTGTAATATAGAAGAGTTTGATATGATTGGGCCTTTTAGCCTCAATATCATATATCTCAGACAGGCCATAATAGAGGTTTCTATGTTAATTAATAGGGTTAGGGTATCCGATTATCCAATACTACGTTGCCAATGTGATATATTATTAACGACTTCACAAATACATGTACTAGATGGCTGTACAGGAACTTGTCAGGTGACCTTGTCACAATGTTGCTTTTATTGCATTGACACGAGTAGTTGCATTACCGCAGTAGTCCACTAGGTGAAGCAGTAGTCCACTATTACAGTAGAGATAGCAAACCTGGAGATATAAGAAAGACCAATCATGTCCTCAGTATGGACCAGAGTGTTTCAGCACAAATCAATTACCTTTTTGGAAATGTAGTCCAATAAAGAAGGCGGAGAGGGCGACCTGATCGAGGGCTCTCAGATTATGAAAGGGTTTGATAGGATAGACGTAGAGAAGAGGTTTCCACTCAAGTAGGATTCCAAAAGTAGTGGCCATAAATATAAGATAGTCACTAATAAATCCAGCAGTGAATTCAGGAGAAACTTCTTTACCCAGAGAGTGGTGAGAATGGGCAAGTCAGATAAGCAGAGGAGGGAAGAAGGATTAGAAGGATATGTTGATAGGGTGCGATGATGAAGAGCGGTAGGAGGCTTGGACAAGCTGGGCTGAATGGCCTGATTCTGTGCTATGTATTCTCTGAAGTTCTCTGTTGTCACTGTTGTTTGGTCGGAAAATGCAGTCGTTAATTTTCTCACAGCTACGTCCCACAACCAGCAGTGTGGTAAATGACTGGCTGATCTGATTTTTACATGCATTGATTGAAAGATCAATGTTGAGGTGAAGCACTCCTCTGTTCGATTTTAAGTAGTACATGGGATCTGTTACATTCTGCTGACGAGGCAGACAGGGCCTCAGTTTAACATCTCACCTGAAGGGTAGCAACATTCACAAATCTGCAATCCCTCAGAACCAAACTGGTTCCGGAGGACTGGAGGACTGCTAACGTGGTATCTTTTTTTAAAAAGGAAAAAAGGGATAGATTGAATAATTACAGGTCAGTCAGCCTAAACTCAGCTGTGGACAAATTATTGGAAAAAATTCTCAGGGACAGGATAAATCATCATTTAGAAAGACACAGATTAATCAAGGACAGTCAGCATGGATTTGCTAAGGGAAGGTCATGTCTGACTAACTTGATTGAACTTTTTGAGATGGTAACACAGAGGATCGATGAGGGTAGTGCGTATGATGTCGTGTATATGGATTTGAGCAAGGCTTTTGATTAGGTCCCACATGGCAGCCTGGTCATGAAGGTAATAGCCCATGGGATCCAGGGCAAAGTGGCAAGTTGGATCCAAAATTGGCTCAGAGGCAGGAAGCAAATGGTATTCGTTGATGGGTGTTTTTGTGACTGGAAGGTTGTTTCCAGTGGGGTTCCACAGGGCTCAGTACTAGGTCCCTTGTTTTTTGTGGTATATATCAATGATTTAATCTTGAATGTAGGGGGTATGATTAAGAAGTTTGCAGATGATACTAAAATCGGCTGTGTGGCTGATAATGATGAAGAAAGCTGGAGACTGCAGAAAGATATCAATGAACTGGTCAGGTGGTCAGAACAGTGGCAAATGGAATTCAATGCAGAGAAGTGTGAGGTAATGCATTTGAGGAGGGCTAAAAAGGCAAGGGAATACACATTAAATTGTAGGACATTAAGAAGTGTAGAGGAACAAAGGGACCTTGCATGTCCACAGATCCCTGAAGATAGCAGACCAGGTAGATAAGTTGGTTAAAAAGGTATACGGAATACTTGTTATGCTTGAACTGTAAAAAACACTAGTTAGGACTCAGCTAGAGTACTGTATGCAGTTCTGGTCACCACATTACAGGAAAGATGTGATTGCAATAGAGAGGGTACAGATGAGATTTACGAGGATGTTGCCTGGACTGGCTGGACTCAGCAATGAGTGAAAATTGGATAGGCTCCGTTTGTTTTCTTTCGAACAGAGGAGGCTGAGGAGAGACCTTATTGAGGTATATAAAATTATGAGGGGCCTAGATAGAGTGGATAGGAAGGACCTATTTCCCTTAGTAGAAGGGTCAACAACCAGTGGGAATAGATTTAAAGTTGGTAGAAGGTTTAGAGGGGATTTGAGGGGAAATTTTGTCACCCAGAGGGTGGTGGGGGTCTGGAACTCACTCCCTGAAAGGGTGGTAGAGGCAGAAACCCTCACAACATAAAAAAGTACTTGGATGTGCACTTGAAGTGCTGTAACCTACAGGGCTATAGACCAAGAGCTAGAAAGTGGGATTAGGCTGGATAGCTCTCTTTTGGCCAGCGCAGACACGATGGGCCAAAATGGCCTCCTTCTGTGCTGTAAATTTCTATGATTCTATGATACTGCAGTGGCAGCAGCCTACATTATATCAACAGGTCACTTGAGTTGGTCAATGGTTTGTTAGGCAAGTGTATTAAGGGCTACGGAGCCAAGGTGGGTAGATGAGGTTAAGATACAGGTCTGTCATGATCTAATTGAATGGTGGAACAGACACGAGGGGCTGAATGACCTCCTCCTGTTCCTATTTTTCCCATGTTGTTGAATCCATCTGGAAGGTGAGAGTTCGACCACTGACCCTTCAAAAATGTTCACGTACGAGGACCACAGGACAAGGAGGTGCAGGTTCTGGGTGATGAATAGGTGAAGGAACACAGAGGGCGATTAGCAGGTGGAACTGTTTACTGAAAGGAGCGATTGAGGACAAAGCATTGGGCTCATTTAAAGAAAGTGCTGAGGTTGTAAAGGGAAAAGAGTGAGGTATGTATTCTGCAAGGGTAAGATGAAAGAAAGAAAGTAAGAAAGACAGTAAGACAGAAAGACAGAAAGAAAGATTTGCATTTATATAGTGCCTTTCACAACTTCTGGATGTCCCAAATCTCTTTACAGCCAATGAATGACTTTTTGGAGTGTAGTCACTGTTGTAATGTAGGAAACGCGGCAGCAAATTTGCACATAGCAAGCTCCCACAAACAGCAATGTACTAATGGCCAGATAATTTGTTTTTTACTGATGTTGATTGAGGGATAAATATTGGCCAGGACACCAGGGAGAACTCCCCAGCTCTTCTTCAATGTAGTGCCATGGGATCTTTTATGTCCACCTGAGAGAGCAAACGGGGCCTTGGTTTAATGTCTCACCCGAATGACGGGCTGAAGAGTTTGTTCAACTCATCTAGTGATCTCACAATGTTATTTTATTTCTCATTACTATTAATTCATTAGCAATCAGAGTCTACAATCGGTTAGTTCAGATCAGATGTTCATGCATAAACTATGTTATACCCTAATGTACTTTGCCATCTGCTGCTTTGAAAACTGAGTAAAGGCTCTGAATAGGATTTGTTATTCAGTAAGTGATCACCTCTTAGTTCTGCATAGCAAGCAGCTACAGCCAATGTATTGGTGCTGTTAACATATGGTCAGCAAGATATCTAAATACATTGGACCATTCATTTAATAATAATAAGGTAGGTGTCAATGAACTTTTATTTCACTTGTGCATGTTTTTTATTTAGAGTTGGGGAATTAGGCTTGGGAGGTTGCAATGAGTAGGGCAAAGGGCCTAAGCAGCTGATTCTGCAGGTCTCGGGAAACTCACATAGAATCCCAGCGGGTTAAATTCATTGTCGCCGCGTTTGGGCACGGAAAGTTTTGAAAGCTCTCAAGTGTTTCCCGCTCTCAAAAAATTGGTTTTAATGCTCCGGGAAGGAAGTGGAACATTAAATCAAGAGCTCCACTTCCTTTTTGCAGCGCTAAAAGACGCGGGCGGGGCGGAGATCTCAGAAGCTCTAAACACCGGGCCGTGCAGAGCAGCCGCGTTCAAAGGGCCCTTCCCTCTCTTAAAGGGAAGACCCATCACTGCATGCTCCGCAATTTAAAACAGACCTACCTGGACCACCAAGGGAGTGGCGGACCCGCTAGATCAGCCCGGCACTGACCACACTCGATCAGCTCTGCCGGGCAGGCCACATTGTCTGCATGCCAGACACGAGACTCCCAAAGCAAGCCGCTTTACTTGGAACTCCTTCACGGCAAAAGAGCTAAAGGTGGAAACATTACAAGGACACCCTCAAAGCCTCCTTGATAAAGTGTGGCATCCCCACCGACACCTGGGAGTCCCTGGCCAAAGACTGCCCTAACTGGAGGAAGAGCATCCGGGAGGGCGCTGAGCGCCTCGAGTCTCATTACCAAGATCATGCAGAAATCAATGGCAGGCAACAGAAGGAGCGTGCGGCAAACTAGCCCCACCCTCCCTTATCCTCAACCACTTTCTGTCCCACCTGTGACAGCGACTGTGGTTCTCGTATTGGACTGTTCAGCCACGTAAGGACTCATTCTAAGAGTGGAAGCAAGTCTTCCTCGATTCCGAGGGACTGCCTTTGATGATGATGAGATCAGCCTGGCAGTCGAGCACAGTGCTGGGCAGAATGATCGCGGGTAGGAACCCGGCAAGCAAACAGCAACAACAAAGGTAAGTTTACATTTTTTTTTACTCTCCCGTAATGGGAGCCATAGATGCGCACAATTTCTCTCCCAGAGAATCATAAAATGGTTACAGCACAGAAGGAGGCCATTCTGAAGGAGGTGCAAGAGCACCTTAGCCAGTCCCACTCCCCCGCCCTTTCCCCGTAGCCCTGAAATGTTTTTTCTTTCAGTTACTTATCCAACTCCCTTTTGAAAGCCACGATTGAGTCTGCCTCCACCACCCTTTTAGGCAGCGCATTCCTGATCCTAACCACTCGCTGCTTAAAAATGTTTTTCATCCTGTCATCCTTGGTTGTTCTGCCAATTACCTGTGTCCTCTGGTTCCCGGCCCTTCCACCAATGGGAACCGTTTCTCTCTATCTGCTCTGTCCAGACCCCTCATGATTTTGAACATCTCGATCAAATCTCCTCTCAACCTTCTCTGCTCCAAGGAGAACAACCCCAGCTTCTCCAGTCTATCCACATAACTGAAGTTTCTCATCCCTTGAACCATTCTCATAAATCTTTTCTGCACCTTCTCGAAAGCCCTCACATCCTTCCTGAAGTGCGGTGCCCAGAATTGGACACAATAGTCCAGTTAAGGTCGAACCAGTGCTTTATAATGTTTCATCATAACTTCCTTGCTTTTTTACTCTATGCCTCTATTTATAAAGCCCAGGATACCTACCATATGCTGTTTTAATTGCTTTCTCAACCTGTCCTGTCACCTTCAATGATTTGTGCACATATACCCACAGGTCTCTCTGTTCGTGAGCCCCCTTTAGAATTGTACCTTTAGTTTGTATTGCCTCTCCTCGTTCTTCTAACCAAAATGTATCACTTTGCAATTTTCTGTGTTAAATTTCATCTGTCACGGGTCTGCCCATTCCACCAACCTGTCTATGTCCTCTTGAAGTCTATCACTCTCCTCCTCACTGTTCACGATACTTCCAAGTTATGTGTCATCAGCAAATTTTGAAATTGTGCCCAGTACACCCACATCCAAGTCATAAATATATATATAGAAAAGCAGTGGTCCCAGTATCGATCCCTGGGGAACACCACAGTATACCTTCCTCCAGTCCGAAAAACAACCGTTCACCACTACTCTTTGTTTCCTGTCACTGAGCCAATTCCGTATCCATGCTGCCGTCCCTTTATTCCATGGGCTTGAACTTTGCTGGCAAGCTTATTATGTGGCACTTTATCGAAAGCCTTTTGGAAATCCATGTACACCACATCAACCATATTGCCCTCATCAACCCTCTCTGTTACCTCACCCAAAAACTTAATCAAGTTGGTTAAACACAATTTGCCTTTAACAAATCCGTGCTGGTTTCCCTTAATTAATCCACACTTATCAACGTGACTGTTAATTTTGTCCAGAATTATTGATTCTAACAGCTTCCCCACCACCGAGGTTAAGCTGACTGGCTTGTAGATGCTGGGTTTATTTTTACAGCCTTTTTTGATCTAGAGTGCAACATTTAACGTTCTTCAATCCTCTGACACCACCCTCGTATCAAAGGAACATTGGAAGATTATGGCCTGTACCTCCGCAATTTCCACCTTTACTTCCCTCAGCATCCTAGGATGTCTCCCATCCGGTCCTGGTGACTTATCTACTTTATATACAGCCAGCCTTTCTAGTACCTCCTCTTATCCCATCCAGTATCTCCACGACCTCCTCTTTCACTATGACTTCAGCAGCATCTTCTTCCTTGGTGAAGACAGATACAAAGTAGTCATTTAGTACCTCAGCCATGCCCTCTGCTTCCATGCGTAGGTCTCCTTTTTGGTCTCGAATCGACCTTACCACATTGCTGTTTGTGGGAGCTTGTTGTGTGCAAATTGGCTGCCGCATTTCGTACATGACAACAGTGACTACACTCCAAAAGCCTGTCGTTGGCTGTAAAGGGCTTTGGAACATCCGAAGGTTGTGAAAAATGCTGTAGAGATGCAAGTCCCTTATTTTCTTTAAGATGGCCAAAATAATTGAAGAAAAATGATTGCTTGACATTTATGTTAACACCATGTATCAATGATCACCAAAAACGCAAATCTGTACTCTCAAAACACAAAACTGAAGATGTTTACAAATTTTGCAGCTATTTCCCTTTGTCCCAAAGCTGTATTCTATTTCTAATTATGATAATTCAAAATTATGAGTGTTTTTGTTCAAGTAAATAGGGAGAACCTGCTCCTACTGGTGGTAGGACACAGATTTAAGGTAATGGCAAAAGAAACAGGAGAAATGTATTCACGCAGCGAGTGGTGAGGATCTGGAATGCGCTGCCTAAAAAGGTGGTGGAGGCAGATTCAAAAGTAACTTTTAAAAGGAAATTGGATAAATAGTTGAAGGGGAGACCATGATTGGGCTCTAGGGAAAGAACAGGGAGTGGGACTAATTGGATCGCTCTTTCAAAGAGCTGGCACAGGTACAATGGGTCAAATGGCCTCCTTCGGTGCTGTATCATTCTATGATTAACGTACAACTGTGACAATCTTAGGTGACAGAATTTTTGGTGTATTTAACGATGGAAACTGGAGTTAGGACACAGTGCAGCAGTTACTTTGTATTTCACAGTTCCAGCATCAGGTATCATGGACGAATTAACAGGCCTTGATTATCTCGAATTAATTATTGTTCCCCCACAAACATTGAGATTACAAGACCCAGCACAATGATCAAAATGCTTCAGTGTCACGTGAAATAAGCTTTGAATATTGGAAAGTTTGTATAACTCGTTTGTAACAGTAAAAACATATTTCTTTAATAACTCGATCCGTGGATGAATTGCAATTTAACGACACTTTTCAATTGAACACATGATGAGTATATAGCTGTTGCTTATTGCTTACAATAACCCATTCATAAATGGAATTATATTCTTAATAATTAGATGTGTTGATTAAACAGATTAACCGGCTTGCAAATTACTCTGAAAGATATTATTGTACAAAAGCTTAAAGCGTTCATGTTGGATTTCACTCTGCGCTAGTTTAACTGAAGCATTAATCCATTTCAAATACTTACCCTCATTTTTAAATCCGTCCCTATCTGTGAGGCCTCGTCCAGCGCCACACTCCCGTCCCAAACACTATGGGCTGAATTTTCCAAGGTGGTAGCGGGCACAATCGATGGCGGGATGATGATGATGGGTGGGAAAGTTGTTATTTTTGACAGCAGGTCAAGAACCCCTGTCATCTCGCTCCCCAGGCACCTTTCCCCCAGGCTCGTCTTTCAGTGCGGAGCTGACCTGATGTGCAGTTACGTGGGGATTCAATTGAAATCATTATGAGATACTTTATAGGAAATTAAGAGCATGTCCCCCCCTACTTTTTAAATTTCCTCACATGGGCACGGGATTCACGCAGCTTGGGAACCATGTCTATCAACCTGAGGCGGGAAGTCAATGGCCATTGCTCTAGCTGATCAATGGACAACATGGAAAACAAATCAAATAAAAACATGTTGATTACATCAGCTAAAAGATTGAAGGAGATTCCACATAAGAACATAAGAAATAGGAGCAGCAGTAGGCCATACGGCCTCTTGGGCCTGCTCCGCCATTTAATAAAATCATGGTTGATCTGATCATGGACTCAGCTCCACTTCCCTGCCCACTCCCCAGAACCCCTTATCCCATTATCGTTTAAGAAACTGTCTATTTCTCTCTTAAATTTATTCAATGTCCCAGCTTCCACAGCTCTCTCAGGCAGCGACTTCCACAGATTAACAACCAGCTGAGAGAAGAAATTTCTCCTCATCTCTGTTTTAAATAGGTGCCCCGTTATTCTAAGATCATGCCCTCTAGTTCTAGTCTCCCCCATCAGTGAAAACATCCTCTTTGCATCCACCTTGTCAAGTCCCCTCATAATCTTATATGTTTTGATAAGATCACCTCTCATTCTTCTGAATTCCAATGAGTAGAGGCCCAACTACTCACCCTTTCCTCATAAGTCAACCCCCTCATCCCCGGAATCAACCTAGTGAATCTTCTCTGAACTGCCTCCAAAGCAAATATATCCTTTCGTAAATATGGAAAACAAAACTGCACGCAATATTCCAGGTTTGGCCTCACCAATACCTTATATAGCTGTAGCAAGATTTCCCTGCTTTTATACTCCATCCCTTTGTAATAAAGGCTGAGATACCATTGGCCTTCCTGATCACTTGCTGTACCTGCATACTATCCTTTTGTGTTTCTTACACAAGTACCCCCGGGTCCCACTGTACTGCATTTAAATAATAACTTTCTCTTTGATTTTTTTCTGCCAAAGTGCATGACCCCACACTTTCCAACATTATACTCCATCTGCCAAATTTTTGCCCACTCAGTTAGCCTGTCTATTTGCAGATTTTTTGTGTCTTCCTCACACATTGCTTTTCCTTCCATCTTTGTATCATCAGCACACTTGGCTATGTTACACTCAGTCCCTTCTTCCAAGTCGTTTATATAGATTGTAAATAGTTGGGGTTGCAGCACTGAACCCTGCGGACCCGACTAGTTAGTGGTTGCCAACCAGAGAATGAACCTTTTATACCGACTCTCTGTTTTCTGTTAGTTAGCCAATCGTCTATCCATGCTAATATATTAACCCCAACATGAAACATAGAAAATAGGTGCAGGAGTAGGCCATTCGGCCCTTCGAGCCTGCACCACCATTCGATAAGATCATGACTGATCATTCCCTCAGTAACCCTTTCCTGCTTTCTCTCCATACCCTTGGTCCCCTTAGCCGTAAGGGCCATATCTAACTCCCTCTTGACTATATCCAGTGAACTGGCATCAACAACTCTCTGTGGCAGGGAATTCCACAGGTTAACAACTCACTGAGTGAAGAAGTTTCTCCTCATCTCAGTCCTAAATGGCTTAGCCCTTATCCTAAGACCGTGTCCCCTGGTTCTGGACTTCCGCAACATCGGGAACAATCTACCCACATCTAACCTGTCCCGTCACGTCAGAATCTTGTATGTTTCTATGAGATCCCCTCTCATCCTTCTACACTCCAATGTATAAAGGCCCAGTTGATCCAGTCTCTCCTCATATGTCAGTCCAGCCACCCGGGAATCAGTCTGGTGAACCTTTGCCGCACACTTCAATAGCAAGAACGTCCTTCCTCAAATTAGGAGATGAAAACTGAACACCATATTTCAGGTGAGGCCTCACCAAGGCCCTGTACAACTGCAGTAAGACCTCCCTGCTCCTATACGCAAATCCCCTAGCTATGAAGGCCAATATACCAGATGCCTTCTTTACCGCCTGCTGTAGCTGTCTGCCAACTTTCAATGATTGATGAAACATGACACCCGGGTCGCATTGCACCTCCCCTTTTTCTAATCTACCACCATTCAGATAATATTCTGTCTTCACGTTTTTGTCCCCAAAATGGATAACCTCACATTTATCCACATTATACTGCATCTGCCATGCATTTGCCCACTCATCTAGCCTGTCTAAGTCACCCTTCAGCCTATTAGCGTCCCCCTCACAGCTCACACCACCACCCATTTTAGTGTCACTTGCAAACTTGGAGATATTACACTCAATTCCTTCATCCAAATCATTGATCATTATTGTAAAAAGCTGGTGTTCCAGCACTGAGCCCTGCGGCACTCCACAAGTCACTGCCTGCCAATCTGAAAAGGACCGGTTTATCCCAACTCTCTGCTTCCTGTCCACCAACCAGTTCTCTATCCACATCAGCATATTACCCCCAATACCATGTGTTTTGATTTTGCACACCAATCTCTTGTGTGGGACCTTGTCAAAAGACTTTTGAAAGTCCAAATACACCACATCCACTGGTTCTCCCTTGTCCACTCTACTGGTTACATCCTCAAAACATTCCAGAAGATTTGTCAAGCATGATTTCCCCTTCATAAATCCATGCTGACTTGGACCGATCCTGTCACTGCTTTCCAAATGCTCTGCTATTTCATCCTTAATAATTGATTCCAAGACTTTCCCCACCACTGATGTCAGGCTAACCGGTCAATAATTACCCTCTTCCTCTCTCCCTCCCTTTTTAAAAAGTGGTGTTACATTAGCTATCCTCCAGTCCATAGGAACTGATCTCGAGTCGATAGACTATTGGAAAAAGATCACCAATGAATCCACTATTTCTAGAGCCACTTTCTTAAGTACTCTGGGATGCAGACTATCAGTCCCCGGGGATTTATCGGCCTTCAATCCCATCAATTTCCCGAACACAATTTCCCGCCTAATAAGGATATCCTTCAGTTCCTATTTCTCACTGGACACTCAATCCCCTAGTACTTCCAGAAGGTTATTTGTGTCTTTCTTCGTGAAGACAGAACCAAAGTATTTGTTCAATTGCTCTGCCATTTCTTTGTTCCCCATTATAAATTCACCTGAATCCGACTGCAAGGACGTATGTCTTCACTAATCTTTTTCTCTTCACATATCTATGGAAGCTTTTGCAGTCAGTTTTTTTGTTCCTGGCAAGCTTCTTCTCGCACTCTATTTTCGCCCTCTTAATTCAACCCTTTGTCCTCTGCTGAGTTCTAAATTTCTCCCAGTCCTCAGGTTTGCTGCTTTTTCTGACCAATTTATATGCCTCTTCCTTGGATTTAACACTATCCATAATTTCCCTTATTAGCCACGGTTGAGCCACCTTCCCCATTTTATTATTACTCCAGACAGGGATGTACAATTGCTGAAGTTCATCCATGTGATCTTTAAATGTTTGCCATTGCCTATCCACCGTCAACCCTTTAAGTATCATTTGCCAGTCTAGTCTAGCCAATTCACACTTCAAACCATCGAAGTTACTTTTCCTTAATTCAGGACCCTAGTTTCTGAATTAACTGTGTCACTCTCCATCTTAATAAAGAATTTTACCATGTAATGGTCACTCTTCCCCAATGGGTCTCGCACAACAAGATTGCTAATTAGTCCTTTCCCATTACACATCACCCAGTCTAGGATGGCCAGCTCCCTGGTTGCTTCCTCGACATATTGATCTAGAAAACCATTCATAATACACTGCAGGAAATCCTCCTCCACCGCATTGCTACCAGTTTGGTTAGCCCAATCAATATGTAGATTAAAGTCACCCATGATAACTGCTGTACCTTTATTGCATGCATCCCTAACTTCTTGTTTGATGCTGTCCCGAAACTTACTACTACGGTTTGGTGGTCTGTTCGCAACTCCCACTAGCGTTTTCTGCCCCTTGGTATTCCGCAGCTCCACGCATACCGATTCCATATCATCCAAGCTAATGTCCTTTCTTATTATTGCATTAATTTCCTCTTTAACCAGCAATGCCACCCCGCCTCCTTTTCCTTTTTGTTTATCCTTCCTTAAGGTTGAATACGCCTGGATGTTGATTTCCCAGCCTTGGTCACCCTGGTGCCATATCTCCGTGATGCCAATTACATCATACTCGTTAACTGCTATCTGCGCAGTTGATTCGGTCTACCTTATTCCGAATACTCCTCTTATTGAGGCACAGAGCCTTCAGGCTTGTCTTTCGAACACACTTTGCCCCTTGAGAATTTTGCTGTAATGTGGTCCTTTTTGCTGTTTGCATTAGGTTTCTCTGCCCTCCACTTTTACTTTTCTTCTTTCTATCTTTTGCTTCTGTCCCCATTCTACTTCCCTCTGTCTCCCTGCATTGGTTCCCATCCCCCTGCCAAATTAGTTTAACTCCTCCCCAACAGCACTAGCAAACACTCCCCCTAGGACATTGGTTCCGGTCCTGCCCAGGTGCAGACTGTCTGGATTGTACTGGTCCCACCTCCCCCAGAACCGGTTCCAATGTCCCAGGAATTTGAATCCCTCCCTGCTGCACCACTCCTCAAGCCACGTATTCATCTAAGCTATCCTGTGATTCCTACTCTGACTAGCACATGGTACTGGTAGCAATCCTGAGATTACTAGTTTTGAGCTCTTACTTTAATATAGCTCATAGTTTGCTAAATTCGTCTTGTTGGATCTCATCCCTTTTTTTACATATATCTTTGGTACCTAAATGCACCACGACAACTGGCTGTTCACCCTTCCTTTTCGGAATGCCCTGCAGCGACTCCGAGACATCATTGACCCTTGCACCAGGGAGGCAACATACCATCCTGGAGTCTCGGTTGTGGCCGCAGAAACTTCTATCTATTCCCTTTAAAATTAAATCGCCTATCACTATAGCTCTCCCACTCTTTTTCCTGCCCTCCTGTGCAGCAGAGCCATCCACGATGCCATGAACTTGGCTGCTGCTGCCCTCCCCTTGTGAGTCATCCCCCTCAACAGTACCCAAAGTGGTGTATCTGTTTTGCAGGGGGATGACCGCTGGGGATCCCTGCACTACCTTCCTTGCACTGCTCTTCCTGTTGGTCATCTATTCCCTATCTGGCTGTGTACCCTTTTCCTGCGGTAAGACCAACTCATTAAATGTGCTGTTCACATCATTCTCAGCATCGTGCATGCTCCAGAGTGAATCCAGCCGCAGTTCCAGTGGTGCAATGCGGTCCGTCAGGAGCTGCAGCCAAATACACTTCCCGCATACGTAGTTGTCAGGGACACCAGAAGCGTCCCTGACTTCCCCCCGAGTACAGGAGGTGCATAACACGTTTATGAGCTCTCCTGCCATGATTTAACCCTGAGATCAACTTAATTTGGCAACAACAAGGCTAAAAGGTTACTTACTAATAAAGAAAAAAAAAAGAAAAACTACTTACCAATCATGAGCCAATCACTTACCCCCTTGGCTGTGATGTCACCTTTCGATTTCTTTCTACTTCTTTTTTGCCTTCTCTCCCTGCTGCAGCTGCTCCAGCTCGCCTTAAGTAGGCCTTCCGAACTCCCCAGACTCGCGCTGCTCCGAGCTCCCGCCTCCTCATGCTTGCTGGGCCTTAAGTAGGCCTCCCGAACTCCCCGGACTCGCGCTGCTCCGAGCTCCCACCTTCTCACGTCTGCTGGACCTTAAGTAGGCCTCCTGAACTCCCCGGACTCACGCTACTCCGAGCTCCCGCTTCCTCACGCCTGCTGGGCCTTACGTAGGCCTCCCGAACTCCCCGGAATCACGCTACTCCGAGCTCCCCGTGAACTTTTATCTTGTGCATTTACCCTTTTTGTGGCACCTCATCAAATGCCTTCTGGAAGTCCAAATACACCACATCCACTCGTTCACCTTCATCCACCCTGTTTGTTACATCTTCAAAGAACTCCAGCAAATTTGTCAAACATGACTTCCCCTTCATAAATCCATGCTGTCTCTGCCTGACTGAATTTTGCTTTTCCAAATGCCCTGCTACTGCTTCTTTAATAATGGACTCCAACAATTTCCCAACCACAGATGTTAGGCTAACTGGTCTATAGTTTCCTGCTTTTTGTCTGCCTCCTTTTTCAGATAAGAGTGTTACATTTTCAGTTTTCCAATCTGCTGGGACCTCCCCAGAATCCAGGGAATTTTGGTAAAATACAACCAATGCATCCACAATCCCTGTCGCTACTTCTCTTAAGACTCTAGGATGCAAGCCATCAGGTCCAGGGGATTTATTTGCCTTCAGTCCCATTATCTTACTGAGTACCACCTCCTTAGTGATTGTGATTGTGTTAAGTTCCTCCCCCCGCAAAGCACCTTGACTATCCACTGTTGAAAAATTGTTAGTGTCCTCTATCATATACAAAATATTTGTTCAGAGTTTCTGCCATCTCCATGTTCCCCATTACTAATTCCCCGGTCTCGTCCTCTAAGGGACCAACATTTACTTTAGCCAACTTTTTCCTTTTTATTTACCTATAGAACCTCTTGCTATCTGTTTTTATATTTTGTGCTAGTTTACTTTCATAATCTATCTTCCCTTTCTTAATCATTTATTTAGTCATTCTTTGATGGCTTTTAAAAGCTTCCCAATCTTCTGTTCTCTCCCACTAGTTTTGTCCACTTTGAGTGTCGAGAGGCGGGAGTTCGGGAGACGAGCGGCCTACAAAAGGCCCGTCAGTGAGCAGTCCGGGGAGCGTCAAGAGGCGGGAGTTCGGAAGGCAAGCGGCCTACAAAGGCCCGTCAGCAAGCAGTCTGGGGAATGTCGAGAGGCGGGAGTTCAGGAGGCGAGCGGCCTACAAAAGGCCCGTCAGCGAGCAGTCCATGGTGCATCGAGAGGCGGGAGTTCGGGAGGCGAGCAGCCGACAAAAGGCCAGCCGGTGCAGCTGCAGCAGGGAGGCAAAAAAGAAGTAGAAAGAAATTGAAAGGCGACGTCACAGCCAAGGAGGTAAGTGATTGGCTGGTGATTGGTAAGTAGTTTTCCTTTTTCTTTTCTTTATCAGTAAGTAACATTTAGCATTGTTTTGCCAAATTAAGTTTATCTAGGGGTTAAGTCATGGCAGGAGAGCTCAGACACGTGTTATGCTCCTCCTGTACTATGTGGGAAGTCAGGGACGCTTCTGGTGTCCCTGACGACTAGGTGTGCGGGAAGTGCATCCACCTGCAGCTCCTGACAGACCACATTGCGGCACTGGAGCTGCGGTTGGATTTACTCTGGAGCATCCACGATGCTGAGAATGACGTGAATAGCTCATTTAGTGAGTTGGTCTTACCGCATGTAAAGGGTACACAGCCAGATAGGGAATGGGTGACTAACAGGAAGAGCAGTGCAAAGAAGGAAGTGCAGGGGTCCCCTGCGGTCATCCTCCTGCAAAACCGATACACCGCTTTGAGTACTGTTGAGGGGGATAACTCATCAGGGGAGGGCAGCAGCATTCAAGTTCATGGCACTGTGGGTGGCTCTGCTGCACAGGAGGGCAGGAAAAAGAGTGGGAGAGCTATAGTGATGGGGATTCAAATTTAAGGGGAATAGATAGGCGTTTCTGCGGCTGCAACCCTGACTCCAGGATGGTATGTTGCCTTCCTGGTGCAAGGGTCAAGGATGTCTTGGAGCGGGTGCAGAGCATTCTGAAAAGTGAGGGTGAACAGCCAGTTTTCATGGTGCATATAGGTACCAACGATATAGGTAAATATATGGGATCATGTCATAACAAGACGAATTTAGGGAGCTACGAGCTAAATTAAAAAGTAGGACCTCAAAAGTAGTAATCTCAGGATTGCTACCAGTGCCACGTGCTAGTCAGAGTAGGAATCGTAGGGTAGCTCAGATGAATTTGTGGCTTGAGGAGTGGTGCAGCAGGGAGGGATTCAAATTCCTAGGACATTGGAACCAGTTCTAGGAGAGGTGGGACCAGTACAAACCAGACGGTCTGCACCTGGACAGGACTGGAACCAATGTCCTAGCGGGAGTGTTTGCTAGTGCTGTTGGGGAGGAGTTAAACTAATATGGCAGGGGGATGGGAACCTATGCAGGAAGACAGAGGGAAGTAGAACGGGTGCAGAAGCAAAAGAAAGAAAGAAGAAAAGTAAAAGTGGAGGGCAGAGAAACCTAAGGCAAAAAGCAAAAAGGGCCACATTACAGCAAAATTCTCAAGGGGCAAAGTGTATTACAAAGACAAGCCTGAAGGCTCTGTGCCTTAATGCCTCAATAAGGTGGATGAATTAACTGCGCAGATAGCACTTAACGGGTATGATGTAATTGGCATCACGGAGACATAGCTCCAGGGTGACCAAGGCTGGGAAGTCAACATCCAGGGATATTCAACATTTAGAAAGGATCGACAGAAAGGAAAAGGAGGCAGGGTGGCATTGCTGGTTAAAGAGGAAATTAATGCAATAGTAAGAAAGGGCATTAGCCTGGATGATGTGGAATCGGTATGGGTGGAGCTACTGAATACTAGAGGGCAGAAAACGTTAGTGGGAGTTGTGTACAGAACACCAAACAGTAGTAATGAGGTTGGGGACAGCATCAAACAAGAAATTAGGGAATCATGCAATAAAGGTACAGCCATTATCATGGGTGACTTTAATCATCATATTGATTGGGCTAACCAAACTGGTAGCAATGTGGTGGAGGAGGATTTCCTGGATTGTATGAAGGATGTTTTTTTAGACCAATATGTCAAGGAACCAACCAGGGAGCTGACCATCCCAGACTGGTTGATGTATAATGAGAAAGGACTAATTAGCAATCTTGTTGGACGAGACCCCTTGGGGATGAGTGAACATAATATGGTAGAATTCTTTATTAAGATGGAGAGTGACAACTAGGGTCCTGAACGTAAGGAAAGGTAACTTTGATGGTTTGAGGTGTGAATTACCTAGAATAGGCTGGCAAATGATACTTAAAGGGTTGACGGTGGATAGGCAATGGCAAACATTTAAAGATCACATGGATGAACTTCAGCAATTGTACATCCCTGACTGGAGTAAAAATAAAACGTGGAAGATGGCTTAACCGTTGTTGTCAAGGGACATTAAGGATAGTGTTAAATCCAAGGAAGAGGCATATAAATTGAAAAGAAAAAGCAGCAAACCTGAGGACTGGCAGAAATTTAGAATTTAGCAGAAGAGGACAAAGGGTTTAATTAAGAGGGGGGAAATAGAGTACGAGCAGAAGCTTGCCGGGAATATAAAAAACTGACTGCAAAAGCTTCTATAGATATGTGAAGAGAAAACGATTAGTGAAGACAAACGTAGGTCCCTTGCAGTCGGATTCATGTGAATTTATAATGAGGAACAAAGAAATGGCAGACCAATTGAACAAATACTTTGGTTCTGTCTTCACGAAGGAAGACACAAATAACCTTCTGGAAGTACTAGGGGACTGAGTGTCTAGTGAGAAGGAGGAACTGAAGGATATCCTTATTAGGCGGGAAATTATGTTCGGGAAATTGATGGAATTGAAGGCCGATAAATCCCCGGGGACTGATAGTCTGCATCCCAGAGTACTTAAGGATGTGGCCCTAGAAATAGTGGATGCATTGATGATCATTTTCCAACAGTCTATCGACTCTGGATCAGTTCCTATGGACTGGTGGATAGCTAATGTAACACCACTTTTTAAAAAGGGAGGGAGAGAGTAAGCGGGTAATTATTTACAGGTTAGCCTGACATCAGTAGTGGGGAAAATGTTGGAATCAATTATTAAAGATGAAATAGCAGCTCATTTCGAAAGCAGTGACAGGATCGGTCCAAGTCAGCATGGATTTATGAAAGGGAACTCATGCTTGACAAATCGTTTGGAATTTTTTGAGGACGTAACTAGTAGAGTGGAGAAAGGAGGATCAGTGGATGTGGTGTATTTGGACTTTCAAAAGGCTTTTGACAAAATCCCACACAAGAGATTGTTGTGCAAAATCAAAGTACATGGTATTGGGGGTAATATACTGACGTGGATAGAGAATTCGTTGGCAGACAGGAAGCAGAGAGTCGGGATAAACGGGTCCTTTTTAGAATGGCAGGCAGTGACTAGTATAGTGCCGCAGGGCTCAGTGCTGGGACCACAGATCTTTATAATATACATCAATGATTTAGATGAAGGAATTGAGTGTAATATCTCCAAATTTGCAGATGACATTAAACTGGGTGGTGGTGTGAGCTGTGAGGGGGACGCTAAGAGGCTGCAGGGTGACTTGGATAAGTTACGTGAGTGGGCAAATACATGGCAGATGCAGTATAATGTGCATAAATGTGAGTTATCCACTTTGCGGGCAAAAACGTGAAGACAGAATATTATCTGAATGGTGGCAGATTAGGAAAAGGAGAGATGCAACGAGAGATGGGTGTCATGGTTCATCAGTCATTGAAAGTTGGCATAAAGGTGCAGCAGGTGGTGAAAAAGGCAGATGGTATGTTGGTCTTCATAGCTAGGGGGTTTGAGTATAGGAGCAGGGAGGTCTTACTGCAGTTGTGCAGGGCCTTGGTGAGGCCTCACCTGGAATATTGTGTTCAGTTTTGGTCTCCTTATCTGAGGAAGGATGTTCTTGCTATTGAGGGAGTGCAGCAAAGGTTCACCAGCCTGATTCCCGGGATGGCTGGACTGATATATGAGGAGAGACTGGATCAACTGGGCCTTTATATATTGGAGTTTAGATGGATGATATGGGATCTCATAGAAACATATAAGAATCTGAAGGGACGGGACTGGTTAGATGCGGGTAGAATGTTCCCGATGTTGGTGAAGTCCAGAACCAGGGGACACAGTCTTAGGATAAGGTGTAGGCCATTTAGGACTGAGATGAGGAGAAACTTCTTCACTCAGAGAGTTGTTAACCTGTGGAATTCCCTGCTGCAGAGAGTTGTTGATGCCAGTTCATTGGATATATTCAAAATGGAGTTAGATATGGCCCTTATGGCTAAGGGGACCAAGGGGTATGGAGAGAAAGCAGGAAAGGAGTACTGAGGGAATGATAAGCCATGATCTTATTGAATGGTGGTGCAGGCTCGAAGGGCTGAATGGCCTACTCCTGCACCTATTTTCTACGTTTCTATGTTTCTATGTATGTCCTTATTTTTAATTGGATATCGTCCTTTATTTTTTTAGTTAGCCACAAATGGCTATCTTTTCTCTTACACCATTTCCTCCTCACTGAAATATATTTTTCTTGAGCGTTGTGAAATATCTCCTTAAATGTACACCACTGTTCATCCACTGTCCTAAACTTTAATCTATTTTCCCAGTTCCCAACTCTGCCCTCATACCTTCATAGACTCCTTTATTTAAGCTTAGTACACTGGTTAGAGATCCAACTTTCTCACCCTCCATCTGAATTTGAAATTCAATCATGCTATGATCACTCATTCCGAGGGGATCCTTTACGAGGAGATTGTTTATTAATTCTGCCTCATTAAACAGGACCAGATGTAAGATAACTTTCCCCTGGTTGGTTCCATTACATATTGCTCAAGGAAATACTAGAAAGGCTACTGGTAAATGTTAATTCAGAAATTGCTGAAGGGATGAAAGTGCTACTCTGGGTGGTGAGGAAAATACATTTTTCACTGACCAATCTCGGCTGTTGCCTTCTAACTGAACAGTAATTGGAGTGAATTGATCTGCACTATAAAAAATGGCATAAACCATTTAAATAAATTGTTGTGTTCTTTCTGGTCAGGTTTTTATCACAGTATACTGTGATTGTCCAGTTACAAATTAAATCATGTCATCAACCGTAACAATTTCATTCTCCTCACTCATTTCACTGGTTCAATTTGCTTTCAGTCCCTGAACATGACCGATGTAATTTTTCAGTCTGTGACTTTATGTTGAATTTCTGCAGAGGTTCTCCCACTTGTCCATTGTTAACTTCAACGGAAGAGCTGCATACATTCCAGAAACATATTGTGAGCACCACGTACACTGTTTGTTAGGGATTCCGCAGCTCTTCCACTGATTGTAAATCCATCCCTTTACAATTACATTTAAAATCTGCTTAATTTTATGTATTACCTATACACACCCATCTTTGTTTGTACCAGTTACTGATACAAAAGTCTGTAGATTTGTATTTAAAGCACCAATAACTTCAAAATTAATTAACTTTTTTAATTATGTTCTTGGTCGTATTTGTAGATGCAGTCATGTTACTTAATAATCATTTTATTTAAATATTTATTTGTCCATCATATACAGCTTGTAGCTCTCCAATCCGGGACTCTGATCCGGCACCACCCGTGGATCGGCATCAGTCCCGTGCCTGGAGCGTGAGCGGATGGGGTGGCGGCGGTGCTGCGGGAGCTGGTTCGGGTCCGGGGCCAGCGGCTCCAGGTCTGGGGCTGATGGTGGTCCGGGTTCCGGGACGGTTCCAGGGGGTAGGGGAAGACATGACCTTAAAAAAAAGAGCAACAAACCAGCGCGGAGAGAGAGAGAGCGAGTCCCGAGTTTCGCAGCCTGAGCCGGAGCATGGCGGAGGCGTTCAGGAGCCCGGGCTCTGTCTACAGGTACCGGGAAGCCTGGGCTCGGCGAGACCTTCCATGGTTGGGTAAATTCTCTGTTCTGGCACCGGTCAGGTCCCGAGGGTGCCGGACTGGAGTGGGACAACCTGTATAACTTATATTATATTATTGTACAATAAAGATTCAACACTCACGATGTTAGCTTAAACTTAAAATTTAATGTGGCAGAGCCCCTTTAAGGATCCCGGCTTAAAACACATCTTGAACGATGTCACCAGACCCGCTCCATCACATTGGGCTGGGTAACGCGCTGGGTGGGCTTATTGGCCTTGTTAAGGTAAGTTAATTTTGCACAGTGGGATTGAACCAGCAACGAGGTTAGGACCTGCCTCGGACCCGCCAAGGGAAGGAGAATTTCGGACTGTGTTCCTCTGACTCCAGCCTATTGCATATCCGTCCTTCTTTCACCCCACCATTGGGAACGCTGCTTTCAGCTAGCTTGGCCCGTCACTCTGTCATTTGTTTCCTAAACCTCTCCGCCTCTCCATACCGCACTCTCCTGATTTAATACCTCCCTTAAAACCCAACTCTTTGACCAAGCTATTGCTTATCCTTTCCTTTGGCACGTTTTTGCCTGTAAAGCTCTATATGTCTTGGTTCTGTATCAAAGGTTCAAAATAAACAGGTTGATGCTTTTGTATAAATTAGAAAAAAAAAGTTTTCAACACTAGCATGTTAAGTGTACGATAACATCCCTCAAAAACAAGAAAGCTTATATTTCTTGAGCACTTTTAACGTAATAAGATAAGAACATAAGAAATAGGAGCAGGAGTAGGCCATGCAGCCCCTCGAGCCTGCTCCGCCATTCAATAAGATCATGGCTGATCCAATCATGGACTTAGGTCCACATTCCTGCCCGCTCTCCATAACCCCTTATCGTGTAAGAAACTATCTCTGTCTTAAATTTATTCAATGTCCCAGCTTCCACAGCTCTCTCAGGCAGCGAATTCCACAGATTTACAACCCACTGAGAGAAGAAATTTCTCCTCATCTCAGTTTTAAATAGACGGCCCCTTATTTGAAGATTATGCCCTCTAGTTCTAGTCTCCCCCATCAATGGAAACATCTCTGCATCCACCTTGTCAAGTCCCCTGAGAATCTTATACGTTTCGATAAGATCACCTCTCATTCTTCTGAATTCCAATGAGTAGAGGCCCAACCTCCTCAACCTTTCTTCATAAGTCAACCCCCTCATCTCCGGAATCAACCTAGTGAACCTTCTCTGAACTGCCTCCAAAGCAAGTATATCCTTTCTAAATATGGAAAGCAAAACTGTACGCAGTATTCCAACTGTGGCCTTACCAATACCATATATAACTGTAGCAAGACTTTCCTGCTTTTATACTCCATCCCCTTAGCAATAAAGGCCAAGATCCCCTTGGCCCTCTTGATCACTTGCTGTACCTGCCTATTAACCTTTTGTGTAACAAGCACAGCTACCCCCAAGTCCTACTGTACTGCAGCACTTTGCAATTTTTATCCATTTAAATAATAACTTGCTCTTTGATTTTTTTTCTGACAAAGTTCATGACCTCATACTTTCCGACATTATACTCTATCTGCCAAATTTTTGCCCATTCACTTAGCCTGTCTATGTCTTTTTGCAGATTTGCATTTTTATGGTGCCATTTATGACCTCAGGACATCCCAAGCGCTTTACAGCCAATGAAGTACTTTTGGAATGTAGTCACTGTTGTAATGTGGGAAATGCAGCAGTCAATATACGCACAGCAAGCTCCCACAAACAGCAACATGATATTAACCAGAAAATGAGTTTTTAGTGATGTTGATTGAGCGATAAATATTGGCCCAGGACATCGGGGTTAACTCCCCTGCTCTTCAAAATATTGAACACACAATCTTCTGACTCAGAGGCGAGGTTGCTAAGCACTGAGCCACAGCTGATGGAGCAGGAGGCTATTGTGGCAGTAGGGAACTGTGATGTCTTGCGTGTAACTGAAAGATGGCTAAACCCAAAGATGGAAATAAATTTTAAACTTGGAGGTATAAGGCAACTGAATCAGGTGCTGCACTGTCGGAGGCGTCGCCTTTCAGATGAGCCGTTCAAACCGAGGCCCCATCTGCTCCCGCAAGTGGACGTAAAAGATCCTATTCTGAAGAAGAACCTGGGAGTTCTCCCTGGTGTCCTGGCCAGTATTTATCCCCCAACCAAGATCGCTAAAACAAATTATCGGGACACCGATGTTTGTGGGACCGAGTTGTGCACAAATTGGCTGCTGTTTTCCCACATTGCAACACTTTTTACAAGATTACTTTTTTGATTCATTGGACGTGGGCATCGTGGGCATCCTTAATTGCCCTGCAGAAGGTGGTGGTGAGCACAACTGAGTGGCGTGCTAGGCCATTTCAGAATGAACCACATTGCTGTGGGCCTGCAGTCTCATATAGGTCAGACCGGGTAAGGACAGTAGTTTACCTTCCCTAAAGAACATTAGTAAACCAAGATTGTTTTTTAACGACAATCCAGTAGTTTCATGGTCACCATTACTGACACTAACATTTTATACCAGATGTTATTTAATTGAATTTAAATTCCCCAGCTGCCATGGTGGGATTTGAACTCTTGTTTCTGGATTGTTAGTCCAGGCCTTGGGATTACTAGCCCAGTAACGTAACCACGTTGCTCCCATTCCCTTACTTACTTACGTGGCTATAAAAACACTTTGGGGCACCCTGTCTCTGTGAAAAGCACAAACACAATTGTAACTTCGTACTTGGTGTGTAGGAAAAGGAAGAGTGCAGGTGAGAGGTCGTTCTGATATTCCCGTCCTCCGCCTGCGAACTCTCACTGGAACTCATTACTTGGAGATGCACACAGGCAAACCTGCATCCTACCCCGGCACAAACGCCAGCTATTATCACAAGGGCTCTCCCGATCGTCCTCCATAACATCAGCAGAATATCCACGCAGACCCTAGAGAAACAGCGTTTTTTAAGCTATTCCTTCAGGGTTTTCTCAGTTGGGTGATGTCAGGAAGCACATCTTCACCCAAAGGGTAGTGGAGATCTGGAACTCTGCCCCAGAAAGCTTGTGAGGTTGGGTGGCTGGGGGGAGGGGGGGCGGGGGAGGGCGGGGATGGTTCGGGGGTACAGCGGGGAAAGGGGTAAATTGAAAAATTACAACATTGAGATTGGTAGATTTTTGTCAGGCAAGGGTATTAAGGGTTAAAGACCAAGGCTTGTAGATGTAGTCATAAAGGAAGAAAGACCCCTTGCATTTATATAGCGCCTTTCACAACCGTCGGACGGCTCAAAGTGCTTTACAGCCAATGAAGGACTTTTTGAAGTGTAGTCACTGTAATGTTGCAGCAGCCAATTTGTGCACAGCAAGCTTCCACACACAGCAATGTGATAATGAGCAGATAATCTGCTTTAGTGATGTTGATTGAGGGATAAATATTGGCCGAGGACACCGGGGAGAACTTCCCTGCTCTTCTTCGTAATAGTGCCTGCCTGAAAGGGCAGACCGGACCTCAGTTTAACATCTCAACCGAAAGACGGCACCTCTGAAAATGCAGCGCTCCCTCAGTACTGCACTGGGAGTGTCAGCCTAGATTTTTTGTGCTCAAGTCCCTAGAGTGGGGATTTGACCCCACAACCTTCTGACCAGAGGCGAGAGTACTACCCACTGAGCCATGGCTGGCAGCTAAGATGCGAGAATACACACTCATACATGCAGGGTTCCACGAGTGGGCTGTAGAGATGCAACCCACTGAGCCCCGGCGAAAGTGATTGTAAGGGTTTCGGCATGGCTGTGGGTGAGGAAGGGACGAAGCTGAGCAACGTTGCAGAGGTGAAAGTATGTCGTCCGTGTCACAGATGGGATACAGTGCCTTATGATTGAAAGTTATCTTAGAGGGGGAGAAAAACGTCATGCTGCCCATGCACACACGATGCGTATGCACAGGAAACAATGTGTTTAGAATGTTTCTTTTTCAAGGTACAGATCAAGTCATGATCCAATTAAATGGAGGAACTGGCTTGAGGGGCTGAACCTGTTCCTATGTTTCTAGATCTTCTGCGAAAGTTACAGCAGATGATCACGGGAACCAGCAGGATTTCAACCCCAAAGTGTGTGAGTGACACTGCGTTGAGTCATTTTGCAGAACAAGACTATAAAACGATAATAGACAGGAGACAACAGAAATCAAACGTACATTGTCTGCAGAACTTCAACAGCTTACGTGCTCGGTGGAAAAACAAAACATTCTCTCAATATCCTCTTGAATCCATTTTTAAAGATAGCCTATGGGCTAACCACAGTTACGAGGAGATGCTCCCAAAGCTCCATTGATTTGATGGTCAGCTGAAGCTCTCCATCAATATTTGAAGCTAAGCTTCTGCATCATGACGAGATTCACAGTCCTGTGGCCTCAGGGCAAACGAGGTAGTTGTAAAATTCTCCTCATACCAAAAGTAGGTCATGAAAAACACCTGACCTCTTCCTCCAGACAAGATCGCTCCTCCTGCTTGCAGTCACCAGAGAGACAATCACATCACTCTTTTATCTATCAACTCTTATCAATCATTCTCTCAGTTCAAGGTCTGTGGCAATTCTATCAACTGCTCACCCGTAATACTCATTCCTTGGTGAGACGTGAGTCCGGGGTCGGAGGCCTATAAAAAGGCCGTGAGAGACGTCGGGGAGTTCGTTGGTGAGACGTGCTTGTGCAGCTACAGATGGAAGGCAAAAAGGAAGTTGAAAGAAATCAAAAGGTGACGTCACAGTCAAGGGGGTAAGTGGTTGGCTGGTGATTGGTAAGTAGCTTTTTCTCGTTTTTCAGTGAGTAACATTTAGCATTGTTGTTGCCAAATTAACTTATCCTAAGATAAGTCATGGCAGGAGAGCTCGGACATGTGAGATGCTCCTCCTGTACTATGTGGGAACTCGGGGACGCTTCCGGTGTCCCTGACGACTACGTGTACGGAAAGACCGCATTGCGGCACTGGAGCTGTGGGCGGATTCACTCTGGAGCATCCATAATGCTGAGAATGACGTGAATAGCACGTTTAGCGAGTTGGTCTCACCACGGCCAGATAGTAAATGGGTGACCAACAGGAGGAGCAGCGGAAGGAAGGTAGTGCAGGGGGTCCCCTGTGGTCATCCCCCTGCAAAACAGATACACTGCTTTGGGTGCTGTTGAGGGGGATGACTAATCAGGGGAGGGCAGAAGCAGCCAAGTTCATGGCAGCATGGGCGGCTCTGCTGTACAGGGGGGCAGGAAAAAAGAGTGGGAGAGCGATAGTGATAGGGGATTCAATTGTAAGGGGAATAGGCATTTCTGCGGCCGCAACCGAGACTCCAGGATGGTATGTTGCCTCCCTGGTGCAAGGGTCAAGGATGTCTCGGAGTGGGTGCAGGACATTCTGAAAAGGGAGGGTGAGCAGCCAGTTGTCGTGGTGCACATAGGTACCAATGATATATAGACAAAAAGCAGGATGAGGTCCTACGACACGAATTTGGGGAGCTAGGAGCTCAATTAAAAAGTAGGACCTCAAAAGTAATAATCTCAGGATTGCTACCAGTGCCACATGCTAGTCAGAGTAGGAATCGCAGAATAGCTCAGATGAATATGTGGCTTGAGGAGTAGTGTAGAAGGGAGGAATTCAAATTCCTGGAGCATTGGAACCGGTTCTGGGGCAGGTGGGACCAGTGCAAACCGGATGGTCTGCACCTGGCCATAACCGGAACCAATGTCCTAGGGGGAGTGTTTGCTCGTGCTGTTGGGGAGGGGTTAAACTAATATGGCAGGGGGACGGGAACCTATGCAGGGAGGCAGAGGGAAATAAAAGGGAGACCGAGGCAAAAGACAGAAAGAAGAATAGTAAAAGTTGAGGGCAGGAAATCCAAAGCAAAAAACAAAAAGGGCCACATTACAGCAAAATTCTAAAGGGGCAAGGTGTGTTAAAAAGACAAGCCTGAAGGCTCTGTGCCTCAATGTGAGGAGTATTCGGAACAAGGTGGATGAATTAACTGCGCAGATAGCAGTAAATGGATATGATGTAATTGGCATCACAGATCCAGGGCTCCAGGGTGACCAAGGCTGGGAACTCAACATCCAGGGGTATTCAACATTTAGGAAGGATAGACAGGGAGGAAAAGGAGGCAGGGTGGCGTTGCTGGTTAAAGAGGAAATTAATGCAATAGTAAGGAAGAACATTGGCTTGGATGATGTGGAATCGGTATGGGTGGAGTTGCGGGATACCAAAGGGCAGAAAACGCTGGTAGGAGTTGTGTACAGGCCACCAAATAGTAGTATTGAGATTGGGGACAGCATCAAACAAGAAATAAGGGATGTGTGCAATAAAGGTACAGTAGTTATCATGGGCGACTTTAATTTACATATAGATTGGGCTAACCAAACTAATAGCAATGCGGTAGAGGAGGATTTCCTGGAGTGTATTAGGGATGATTTTCTTGACCAAAATGTCGAGGAATCAACTAGATAGCTGGCCAACTTAGACTGGGTGATGTGTAATGAAAAGGGACTAATTGGCAATCTTGTTGTGCGAGGCCCCTTGGGGAAGAGTGACTGTAATATGGGAGAATTCTTTATTAAGATACAGTTAATTTAGAAATTAGGGTCCTGAACTTAAGGAAAGCTAACTTCGACAGCATGAGGCGTGAATTGCCTAGAATAGACTGGCAAATGATACTTAAAGGGTTGACGGTGGATAGGCAATGGCAAACATTTATAGGTCACATGGATGAACTTCAACAGTTGAACATCCCTGTCTGGAGTAAAAATAAAACTGGGAAGGTGGCTCGACCGTGGCTAACAAGGGAAATTAAGGATAGTGTTCGATCCAAGGAAGAGGCATCTAAATTGGCCAGAAAAAGAAAAAACCTGAGGATTGGGAGAAATTTAGCAGAGGAGGACAAAGGGTTTAATTTGGTGGGGGAAAATAGAGTACCAGAGGAAGCTTGCCGGGAACATAAAAACTGACTGCAAAAGCTTCTATAGATATGTGAAGAGAAAAAGATTAGTCAAGACAAACATAGGTCCCTTGCAGTTGGACTCAGGTGAATTAATAATGGGGAACAAACAAATACTTTGGTTCTGTCTTCACGAAGGAAGACACAAATGTCCTTCCGGATGTACTAGGTGACCGAGGGTCTAGTGAGAAGGAGAAACTGAAAGATATCCTTATTAGGTGGGAAATTGTGTTGGGGAAATTGATGGGATTGAAGGCCGACAAATCTCCAGGGCCTGATCGTCTGCATTGCAGAGTACTTAAGGAGGTGGCCCTAGAAATAGTGGATGAATTGGTGATCATTTTCCAACAGTTTGTTGACTCTGGATCAGTTCCTATGGACTGGAGGGAGGCGAATGTAACACCACTTTTTAACAAGGGAGGGAGAGAGAAAATGGGAAATTATACACACGTTAGCCTGACGTCAGTCGTGGGGAAAATGTTGGAATCAATTATTAAGGATGAAATAGCAGCGCATTTGGAAAGCAGTGACTGGATCTGTCCAAGTCAGCATGGATTCGTGAAAGGGAAATCCTGCTTGACAAATCTTCTGGAATTTTTTGAGGATGTAACTAGTAGAGTGGACAAGGGAGAACCAGTGGATGTGGTGTATTTGGACTTTTGACAAGGTCCCACATAAGAGATTGGTGTGCAAAATCAAAGCACATGGTATTGGGGGTAATGTACTGGCATGGATAGAGAATTGGTTGGCAGACAGGAAGCAGAGATTCGGGATAAACGGGTCCTTTTTCGGAATGGGAGGCAGTGACAAGTGGGGTGCCACAGGGCTCAGTGCTGGGACCCCATCTCTTTACAATATACATTAATGATTTGGATGCAGGAATTGAGTGTAATATCTCCAAGTTTGCAGATGACACTAAACTGGGTGGCGGAGTGAGCTGTGAAAAGGATGCTAAGAGGCTGCAGGGTGCTTTGGACAGGTTAGTTGAGTGGGTAAATGCATGGCAGATGCAGTGTAATGTGGATAAATATGAGGTTATCCACTTTGGTGGCAAAAACACGAAGACAGAATATTATCTGAATGGTGGCAGATTAGGAAAAGGGGAGCTGCAACGAGACCTAGGTGTCTTGGTTCACCAGTCATTGAAAGTTGGCATGCAGGTACAGCAGGTGGTGAAGGCGGCAAATGGCATGTTGGCCTTCATAGCTAGGGGATTTGCGTATCGGAACAGGGAGGTCTTACTGCAATTGTACAGGGCATTGGTGAGGCCTCACCTGGAATATTGTGTTCAGTTTTGGTCTTCTAATCTGAGGAAGGACGTTCTTGCTATTGAGGGAGTGCAGCGAAGTTTCAACAGGGATTCCAGGGATGGCTGGACTGACATATGAGGAGAGACTGGATCAACTGGGCCTTTATACATTGGAGTTTAGAAGGATGAGAGGGGATCTCATAGAAACGTATAAGATTCTGACGGTACGGGACAGGTTAGATGCGGGAAGAATGTTCCCGATGTTGGGGAAGTCCAGAACCAGGGGACACAGTCTTAGGATAAGGGGTAGGTCATTTAGGACTGAGATGAGGAGAAACCTCTTCACTCAGAGTTGTTAACCTGTGGAATTCCCTGCCGCAGAGTCGTTGATGCCAGTTCATTGGATATATTCAAGAGGGAGTTAGATATGGCCCTTACAGCTAAAGGGATCAAGGGGTATGGAGAGAAAGCGGAAAAGGGGTACTGAGGTGAATGATCAGCCATGATCATATTGAATGGTGGTGCAGGCTCGAAGGGCCGACTAGTCTACTCCTGCACCTATATTCTATGTTTCTATGTTTCTTTCCTTGATACGCTTACAGACACAGTACTTCGCCGGCGCTATTATAACTGGGGCCACAGATCAGGGCAGAATCTGCATCTCTGCAAGTGGCTCCTAAGAATTTCACTTCCATGTCCTACCAGTCACGTACCAGATGGCGCTCCTCCAAAGGCAGAGCGACGAAATCAGCTTTCTGTGTTCAACATGTACTGCGAAGGGTAGGGCCTTGTCCACTGCATAAGCAAGGACCACAAATAGAATTTTATCGACTAACATGACTTAGTAACAGCTTCTCTCTGTGACCTCTCTTTCAGAGATTTGCAAGTAATGTGGTACGCAGTATTTGAATTAATAAAATTCGCTAGTGATACTACTTTCTAAGGAAGGGGAGAATTATCCAGACATATTTATAGTGGGTACCTATATCACCCTTAAGACAGTGGCCTGGAAAAAAATGGGTGGTAAGGCCTTCTGCTTTACTTTCTGCTGATAACATAGTAATCTGACAAAAATTGACACCGAGCTAAAGAAGGAGACATTAGGGCAGGTGACCAAAAGCTTGATCAAAGAGGTAGGTTTTAAGGAGCATCTTAAAGAAAGAGAGGTAGCGAGGTAGCGAGGCCCAGGCAGCTGAAGGCACGGCGACTGATGGTAAGATGAAGGAATGTACAAGAGACAAGAATTGAAAGAGTGCAGAGATCTTGGAGAATTGTAAGGTTGGAGGAGGTTACAGAAATAGGGAGAGACGAGGGCCATGGAGGGATTTGAGAATGAGGATGATAATTTTAAGTTCGAGGTGTTGTTGAACCGGGCCAATGTAGGTCAGAGAGTACAGGGGTGATGGTCGAAGGGGACTTGATGCGATTTAGGACATGGGCAGCAGTGTTTGGATGAACTGAAGTTTATTGAGGTTGGAGGATGGGCGGCCAGCCAGGAGAGCATTGGAATAGTCGAGTCTGGAGATATTTTTCATCCTCCTGCTTGCTACTCCATCTTGCCCACTGCATGGTGAGGAAATAAAGAAAGAAATAAAGAGTTTCAGTTCTATGCTGCCTTTCACGACCACAGGATGTGCCAAAGTGCTTTGCAACCACTGATGTTGGTTGAGGGATGAATATTGGCCAAGACACCGGGGAGAACTCCCTTGCCATAGGATCTTTTACATCCACCTGAGAGGGCAGACAGGGCCTCAGTTTAATATCTCATCCAAAGGGCGATGCTTCAGCTCCCTCAGAACTGCCTTGGGAGCGTCAGCCTAGTGCTCAGTCTCTGGAGTGGGGCTTGAACCCACAACCTTCTGACTCGGTAGATTGGCTTGTGGTTCCACATGTGGTAAACCGCAAGGTATCTGGAAAATAAGTCCTGATTGCAGTAGAATTTTAGAATCCCACTAAAGTAAGATCCTGGCAGTAGTCAAAGCAGGTTGGCAGCAAACACTAAAGTACATCACGTACACCGTTCCAAGAAATCGCATTGGACAGGATGTCCAGCTATGAGAATGTAAAACTGCAGTCATCTGAGACTGCGAGATGTGCGCTTCTCTGTAAATGCCATAGGGCTAGAACCTCCACTTTTGAAGTTATTGCCCAAAAATCGGTGATATTTCTGGCGTGGGCGTTAAAAAAATGTTTTCAGATCGCCGGGCTTCTCATTCATTCTCGAAACACCTAGTTTACATTTTTGAAAATGGTCGTTACTGTGAGCAATATCAAATGGGCGGTATCGTTAAATTTTTTTGACCTTCTGTTTGAAGTGTGGCCGTCATTAGCAATGGCATGGCACTGCTCGATTCCTGTGATTCTGGAGGTAAAGGGTCACCATGACAAGCGCAGAAGGGGAGAGAGAGGAAGCTCGGAGGGACTGAAAGCATGGCTGGGTGTGGTGTGGCTGCTTTGGTGGGAAGGAGGGAGACTTTAGAGCTTCACAGCAAGTAGGCAAACAAAAAGTAGCTGTTACCAGCCACATATTTGACCGAATTTGCTCTATAATGGAGGAAGAGGAGGAGGCATCACAACATGCTGTGGAGACTGACGCTGGAGAGAGCAGTGAGCTGGGAGAGGAGCACATTGGAGGCCACAAAAGAGCCAGGAGGTTCTCGGACGAGGCAAATGCCTCCCTTCTGCAGGAGATCAAGTCACGCTCGGGTGATTTGACAAAGGGAGTGCATGGAATGCCTATCAGAGGTCTACGGACTGAGATAGCAGAGGTGGTCTCGTCGGCGACCAACGAGGTGCGTGAGGGCAAAGAATGCTACAAACGATGGAACGGCCTTGTGGGATCCGCAAGAGTAAGTATTACATTGATTTATATGTACTTATGTATTTATATAATTTGATTTGTAACAGTCATGAGTGACTATCAGCAGATGTGAGGTCTTGCATTTTTATCTGGAATGTTTTACTCAAAGCCTATGGTCACGGTGTACGTCTTTAGGTAAAGAATGATGATA